>NC_141156.1:134475518-135221512 GCF_053477565.2 Lygodium microphyllum | reverse complement strand
TTTCGTGCCTTTATATTTACTGAAAATATGCTCTCAAAAATTGTCCAAGATGCATGTGAAGTTTCTGCATTCCTGATATGTCCCAGCATAGTATTATCAATTACTGCAAATAGCCAATACATCACCTTTTTGTCTTTCGCATTCCACTCTTTCCATGCTTTTAACTCATCTGCAGTCGGAGGGATACCCAGCTCAGGCTCCTTTTCTTCACCTGAAACAAATTCATAAAGGCCCTTTCCAATAAGTAAGTTCGTCACACGGAACTTCCATGAAGGGTAGTTGTTCTTGTCGAGCTTCTCAATAATGGGATTTCCACTGTTCTCTGCCATTATCACAAAACTAATACCAAACAGTAAGCAAATCTTCTACAACCCTCGATCTGTAGTGCACAACAATACACCAGACAACCTTTTTCACTGTCTGCTCAACAATACATGCAATCTGCAACCTGTTTGCAGATAAACTTTGTGTTTATTCACTGGTAAATACCTTTGAACTTACAAATCTGAAATCTGTAACCTGTGCACCTGTATATGGCAAACACATCTGAAATTGCAGGATACCTCGAACTGCTGCCCGCAACCTTGCAAGTCTAGAACGGGACTTGAAATGACCTCGGATGACCAAAATACATAGCGCTCTTCACGCACACCAAATCTCACTGCAATCTGAGGTTTTTGCTCTGCCCTGCTTCCGGTGCCTCCATAGGCACTATCCAAGAGAGAGAGTGGAAGAATGGGAGAGCTTCTTACGTGTTGCTTGCTTGCTCGAACCTTGCTTCTTCTCCTTCACTTCAGCCTTCGAAATCAGCCTCTCTCAGTGGCACGGCTCTGATACCATGTCAAGAATCGCGTGATGGGGAGATTTGCTCAAGATGTTGCACCAAACACACACAGAATGCACAAGGAGAAGCTCACTCAAGAGACAATAAGAGAGATGGAGGCCAAAACGTTTTCTTGCTGGTTTCTTCTTCTTCTTCCACACACTTTACAATGTACACAAAGTATAGATAAGATACAACATAAAGGAAAGTGGCCTACTAAGTCAAACAATGCATAATCGATTACACTGGTTGACTGGCACTATAACTATGCCAGCTATAAATAGGTGTAACAACCTAAATATAATAAGTAATGAGTCAGTGGCTATGTGAGAGTCATAATGACCACCGACGTGCTAAGTGTAGACATGTGGATCCATCTAACTAGACAGTCCATCATCAATGTCTGCATGTGTTGAGCTTGTTATCTCAATAACCTGTAGTCTATGCTTGCGAAGCTCTTTTAAAAAAATAGATAGATGTTTTCTATGCTCTTCTTCAGACCGTGAAAATATTAGAATGTCATCAAAGAAGACACCTGTGAACTTTGAGTGAGGTCTAAAAATTCTCTCCATCATTCAATTGAATGTGACGGGTGCATTAGTCAAACCAAATGGCATGACTAAGAACTCGTATAGTCCAAACGTTGTACAAAAAGCTATCTTATGAACATCTTCAGGTGCTATCCGTATCTAGTGATAGCCCCTCTTGAGATCAATGCGACTAAAGATACTAGCCCCTTACAACTTATCCAAGATATCATCTATCATTGGGATAGCAAAACGATTCTTGATTGTGATCTTGTTCAAAGATCTGTAGTCTATGCACATACAAAAAGAACCATATTTCTTTCGAACAAGTAAGACTAGAGAGCAATATGGAGAAGAGCTAGGTTGAACTAACCCTTTTTCCAACAGTTCATTACTTGTTTTAGGATCTTCTCTTGCTGACTTGCACTTACTCGATAAGGCGGTTGGTTGGTGCCTGGGATAAGATCAATTAAATGATCTTCTAGATACTTAGGAGAGGTAACTCTCCTAGGAGTGAATCACCAAAACAATCTTCATATTGTTTAACAAAATCATGTATGGCTTGATCAATTAAAGAGAGGGGTTCTTTTAAAGTCTGTTGAGACTTAGAAGTATTAATTGGTATTGTGCGTTCATTAGAGGCATCAAGTACCCTTGAATCATTAGCTTCTTTTGACTCTCTCACAAAATATGTACGCAGAAATAGCTTTCTTCATTTATTTAGAAACACTAACATGACTAACCATTGGCATGGGCCAATCTCTAGCATCAGCAATGGATACTATGTTGTGACCCTTGAAGTGAAATGCAAGGGTCTTCTTAATAAAATCCGAAAGAGGTCTAATCTTGTAATGCCAAGGCATACCTAAGATAACATCATAGTTACCAATGGGTGCAAGTAGAAAAGATTATTGGTCGTGGTAATCCCCAATTCTAATATTCAACTTCCCCTAAATAGGAGTAGAATTGGTTGTAAGTCCTTCAAATGCCAAACCTGATCCAATTGGTGTTCCCAATCAATCCGATAACCTTTCATCAATATCTACTGACACAAAATTATATGTGGAGCCTAGATCAAAGAGTATCAAAACTTGTTGATTGTTGAGTGTCCCCCAACCCTTTAAGAGTTGTCTCTTTTTCTCATTTGAATGAGTGTTAGCTTGCGCATCCGCAATAGAATTTGAGGATGGTGGAGGAGGACAATCAAGCTTCATATGCCCTAACTCACCACAAAGAAAGCACCTTCCTTCCTCTTTGTACTTTTGTATCTTAGAGGGTGAGAGATACTTGCGCTTCTTCTTCTTACCTTTTGGCTTTGAATATTGGTCATGGGTAGAGATAGGTCTTCTTCAATTAGTCCTATCTCTTGGTTGATCATAGAGCTACTCTTGTCTAGCTCTATAAGAACTCATCTCTAACTTTCAAGATGTACCATGTGTATGCAAACTTTTAGCTATGATGGCAAACTCCATCATGTGAGATAAGGTTTCATGTGGGTGCACCTTCATGGTTCTATGTAAATGAGGGAGTAGGCGAGCTTCAAACTTCCTTTTCTTCTCTTCATCACTGATCTCCATGATGAAAGGAGTAACCTTGAGAAGAGTAGACCAAAACTTGTCCACATAACTAGTGACCTTCTCATGTTTATTCTGGCCTAGCCAATCCCACTCCTTCTTGACATCATTCTCAAAATCAAGTGGCAAGAACTGAGCATAAAACTTCTTTTTGAACTTTTTTCAAGTCGTAGATTTCCTTCCCTCCAAAATGAGAGTCAACCACCAATCGATAGCGGTGTCTTTCAAGTGCATGCCTACATGCCTAAGCTTGGACTTTTCTGAGAAATTACCATGAGAAAAAGCAACTTCAAATTGCCTAACAAAGGCTAACGCCTTAGCAGGATCTCTCTTACTGGAGTAAGAGTCAAACTTTATGTCCTTATCCCCAAACTTGAAAGTCTTAGTATTCTTAAGCTTAGTCCTCTTATGGTCCCTCTTTGTCCATTTGTGGATTGCACAAGACTTAGAACCAAGAGAGTAGGAACTAGAAGATGATGAGGAGGAGGAGGAACTTGAGTAATCAGGGGAGTAGCTGGTTGTTGAGGGAGATGAATTCCTCCTTATCCGCCTCACTCAAGGTGAGGTCTTTTTACTCTTCTTGACCCAAAAGTTTTTATTCCTTCTAGGAAGCTTCTCAGCAATTGGATGCTTTGCACCTTCACCATCAATTGGTGCAATGGTGTTTCCTCCAGTATTACCATCTTTGGAGGATCCGATCCTTCATAAGTAGCTTCTTCCCTTGCCCTTAAGCTATCAATCAATTGATGTATTTCGAGAATCTCCAACAAGCTATGATACTCTATTAATTGAGCCTGTAATTGCTCACTTGTAGGCACTTCATCAATTGCCATCTTTACCTTCTTCTTGCAAGGATCACCTTTACTTTGAGAAAAGCAGAGACCTACTCTGATAACACTATCATAAGATCCGAGATACACACTCGACCTTCTTATATACTTAAAAAGATATATGGTGAGTATTATGCTAGTGCAGAGAGAGAACACATGAGAGAAAAGAAAGATGCAGAGAGAAAGAGAGATTGACAACACATTAGGGACTGGAAGATGGGCCAGTCCCCCCTCCTTGTGGAGTTATATTATTGACAAGGAGCAAGCTCCTCCATTACACATAAACTAGTTCTTAACTTGTAGATCTTGGGAATAAGATCATGGTTCTTTGCATGGTATACAACCGGATAACACTTGCATAACTTGGAAGTTGGCACCTTTTGATCCTTCTTGAGTCTCTCCTTTTCTCCTACACAATATATGTAGGGATCTCCTCTTGGAGCTTGATTTCAATAGAGCTTCCACAACACTTGCACAACTTGAGGGTTAGCGAGCTTGAACTTACACAAATCCTTGCACGGTATACAACCGGCAAGCACTTGGCACAACTTGAAAGTTGGCTCCTTTGATCTTCTTGATTTCTCTTCTTCTCTCCTACACAATATGTGTAGGGTTCTCTTCTTGGTGCTTGATTTTAGTAGAGTTTCTGCAGCACTTTGTGAGACTCAAACCGCCTTCTCTCCTCCTCTTGCATGCTTGCAAAGTGATGCTTCCTTCACCTCCTCCACACCCAAGGAGAGCTGCCCTTTTATAGGCTCCAAGAGCTTCTCTTCTTAGAGAGAGACTTGAGTGCCAAGATGGGAAAGGTTGATATTTATGCAAGATGTGGTTGTTCCAGGACCTACTATGCAACACCAATTTTGGAATATCTCTATGTGGATTGCTTGGATGGAAAAACGTTCAACACAAAAGTTGTAGATCTCATCGTTTTTTATAACCTACGTGGTCCATTTTTAGATATCAGATTTCTATCATGAGATATTTTAAAAATGGATTCACCTTGTCTATTTTAAGAAAAGCAACTTTTTAAACTCTATTCTTAACTTATAGTCCATGCAACCACCTTGAGCCATAGATAAGGAGAGTTCATTAGATTGCCTTGGGCCTCAACCTTAAGATTGACGACTTCCACACAAAAGCTTGTGTCATCTTAGACCTTAGAAAGAGAAAATCACTTCTCTTCTCACTTCCAGAGGATCACGTCTCTTGTCTTTCTTAGTGAGAGAATTACCTCTCTCGTCTTTCTTAGTGAAAGAATTACTTCTCTCCTTAATTCATTAAGAGAGAAAAGAACTTAAATCTTGACTTGTAAGGGAGAGGATGACCCCAAATGAATGTAATGCTCATTACACACAAGTAAACATTCCTAGGTGTCCTCGGATGCACACATAAACACATATACACAATGCTAATGCACTTCCTCTTCTTAGAACTCAATCCATCTTCATTTATGTGTTAACTCCTTGGTTCTTGTGTACACTCTTACACTTGGCAAACACTTCCTTTCCCCTTCATAACTTGTACTACCTATACCAGATATCCCCGTCACAGTGCTCTAATCACCCCTTTAAGTGATGCACTAGGAATACCAGTCTCTAAATGGTTTCATGGCCATGCTAGATCATCATCAACACTTAAAGAAAAGCGGGTCATTAATTTATTGACATAAATTTACTAAATAGAGAATGCATAAATCAATTTAGTAACATTTTACCTTTTTTTAAAGAGCTTGAAGTTAGTTTTAACTTGTATTGTTATCTTCTTAAAGAGATAAATTTGGCCAAGATTACATAGGTACACTATCTCTCTCACTCTATCTTTGTGTTTTCTATTAGTTTCTATTTTTTAGTATAGCTTTATGTCCATTCTAACTCTTGATATTATCTTTTTATAGAGATCAATTTGGGCAAGGTTGCGTAGGTGCTCATTTGTGAGTGTGTGTATTTTCTCTTTCTTGCTATTTGTTTAATAGGTTTTGATGTCATTTGTAATTTTAAAATTGATTGTTATTGCATTAATTAACATATGATATAGCAAATATTCTCTACTCTTTTCTACAAAATAACTTATGGGTAAAATTTCCCTCTTTAAATGTATTGCCAAAATTCATATGACTAATTAGACATGTCTGGTTATAAGAAGTTTGATGTTTTTTTATATCTATTATTTTTTATAGGTTTTGGTTATAATAACTATAAAATCAAGTGTTCTTGTAGCAATCAACATAAGGCAAATAAGAGAATCCATATTGTCTTCTAAAAATTTCTTTATATGTAAACTTTTCCCTATATGGGTATTTACATAACTCATGTGATTGAGTAGTTATTTTTCATTTGGTATTTCTATAATGCATGTGATCGAGAAGTTATTTTTCATTTTTATTAATATAATATATTCTATCAATACACAAGTGCGATATAGGATTTATGTGAAGCATGTAGCTCTCCATCCACTTTGCTGTGGTGAGCTATCATCTTATGATAGGTGGATTGGGTGTTTTGGAAGTCAGGTTCAAAAATTCTTTGAAGTGTCAACCCCTTGTGTCTATTTGGATTCACATGCCATTTTTTTACTAATCCTATATTGTACTACCCATATATCACACAATGTATTGATTCGTAAACATCTCACCTACTAATCAAAGGGGTCCATTCATATATGCATGCCATTTGGATGCATCCTTGTAACTCTATCACTGTGCATTATCCATGTATTCCTCCAACCTATTGAGTTGGTAACTAACTCTATTCAATAGAATGAATTCTTTTTTTACAAAATTATCTATTTGAGTATTTTTGTGCTATTCATTTCATTCTATTTTGTGTAAACATGATAATCAATGCAACGGTATCAAATTCAATGTACGTTTGTATTGATGTACGTACGTGTCTTTGTTCTCATGTGTGGGTCTAATTACAAAAATATCAATACCTCTTGATGCCATGGTTGATTTCTATGGCATAATTATACTTGCTTCTCTCTATTATAATGCTTACTATTTAGCTTCTAACATATAATTTAGAGACATGAATTGCCCATGTCATAATGCTAGAGAGAAGAACAAATATTCTCTCAATGAAAGTGTGCAATATGAAATATGAGAAGGAAAATGGATCATAGATACATATAATTGTTACTCTTGAGTGTATATGCATCCAACCATGAAGGGAGCTTTCAAGGTGAGAGCATATGCAATAGGAGATGTATCAATGCACTTTGTTTCTTAGTTAACTTTTCCTTATAAATATAAGGACTTTGTCACTCGCCAAACTTATGCTTGTTATTCAAGTATCGTGCATGGAGGATACTGAAAAATGAATGGTTGTGTCTTAACCAAGACATACATGATAGTGAGTGGTGGATATTACTATCATTTGAGGGAGTTGTGAGCCTCCAATATTGTAGATGGAGAAAAATTTGCCCTTGAGAATAATACATCTGGAGATTATGACATTAACAAAGAATCCACTTGCTAACTTCTATTTCAAATTAAATGTAATATCCTATGCTTGCAATAGAATACAAGTACTTTACAATGCCCTATGCTTATAAAATAATAAAAGTACTTGTAATTTTGGCTAATAGAATACAAGTACTATCAAGAATCACATGGTGGGAGAACTTGCTTGAGTTGCTGTATTCAACACACATCATACACATAAGAGAAAGCTCACTCAAGAACACAATAAGAGAGATGGAGGTCAAAATGTTTTCTTGTTGGTTTCTTCTTCTTCTTTCCCACATTATACAATATACACAAATTATAGATAAGATACAACATAAAGGAACGTGATCTACTAAGTTAAACAGTGCATAATTGACTATACTAATCGACATGCACTATAACTATGCCAGTTGTAGGTAGGTGCAACAAATTAAATATAATTAGTGATAAGTCAGTGGCCATGTGAGGATCATAATGATCATCAACGTGCTAAGTGTAGATGTGTGGACCCATCTAGCCAGGTGGTCCATCATCAATGTCCACACATGTTGATCTTGTCATCCCAACACTCCTCCTCAAGCTCAACTGTATCTCTATAACTCCAAGTAAGCTTCGAAACTTTCGAAGCTTCTCTATACCCAATGCCTTTGTGAAAATGTCAACTATCTGATCTTATGTGCTGACATATACCAAGTCAATGTCTCTTGCAAGTACCTTCTCTCTCACAAAGTGGTAATGCATCTCAATGCATTTTGTTATAGTATGGAACACAAGGTTGCTAGCTAGCTATATGTTGCTCCTATTGTCACAGTGCATGACAATTGGACCATCTCCTTGCACATTCAAATCACCCAATAATTTTTACAACCATACTATCTCACATGATGCCATAGCAACACCTCTATACTCAACCTCTGTACTCAATATAACAACTGTAGATTCCTTTTTGCTGCTTTATGTAACTGCTACACTACTAAGAAAAAACATGAATATGCTGGTAGAACTTTTGCTAAACATGCTACCATCCCAATCTGCATCTGTCTATCCAAACACCTGTATATCCTTACCTACCTTATAAAATAGAGGGTTCTTGGACCCAGTGGGCAAGTTGACTCATGAATGTCCATAATGCAAAGTGAACTTCACATACCTCAATATGCATCTAATTGCATACAAGTGAGGCTTTCTAGGCATCTACATAAACTGATTGACAAGGCCAACAACATAGCTTAATTCTAACCTTGTGATAGTCATGTAAATTGAAATTTCTACTATTCTCCTAAACATAGTAAGGCCTTCTATCTCATCCCTAACATCAACACTCAAATTTAGATTTTGTTTCAATGGCACTTAAATAGGCTTATACGATGTCATACCATACTTGGATAACATATCCAAGCCAATAGCCTTTGGGATAGCTATATACCATTATCACATCTAATCACCTCAATAATAAGAAAGTACCTCATCTCACCCAAATCATTCATCTCAAACTTCTTCTTCAAAATGTCATTAACTTCAGTAATCCCACTGTCACTGTTACCAGAATCCCACTGTCACTGTTACCAGTAATAATCAAGTCATCCACATAGATGACTATGATAACCAAACATGTATCTTCCTTTCTCACATAAAGTGAGTGATCAACATCAAAATATAAAAGGCAATATTGATCAAATACTCTTCGATCTTTTCAGAGCATGCTCTAGGTGCTTGCTTCAGCCCATAGCACACCTTCTTTAACCTACACACATATGTGGGATGTTGTAAACCCTCATAACCTATTGGCTACTCCACATACATATCTTCTTGCAATTCACCATTCAAGAAGGCATTCTTGACTGCCATTTGCTACAAACTCCAGCCTTTGGTTGTTGTTAAAGCAATCACACATCTAATAATTGTCATTCTAGCAAGTGGATTGAATGTCTCTTTATAATCTATGCAATATGTTTGAGCATAGCCTTTTGCAACTATTCTAGTCTCATACATGCTAATAGAACCATCTACATTATGCTTGATTTTGTAAACCCACTTATAGCTAATAGCTTTCTTGCCCTTAGGCAATGGTACCAAATCCCAAGTCTTATTGGCTTCTAGTGCAACCATCTCCTCAATCATTGCTACATCCCAATGAGCACGGCCAACAACATCCTCAAAACAAGTGGGCTCAACATCCTCATCTTCTCATCCATTGTTTCATCCAATGAGCATGACCAACAACATTCTCAAAATAGGTAGGCTCAATATCCTCAACCACCTTTACCATATAATCATAATGGTGAGCTACATCATATATGCTTGATTTTGTAAACCCACTTATAGCTAATAGCTTTCTTGCCCTTAGGCAATGGTACCAAATCTCAAGTCTTATTGGCTTCTAGTGCAACCATCTCCTCAATCATTGCTACATCCCAATGAGCACGGCCAACAACATCCTCAAAACAAGTGGGCTCAACATTCTCATCTTCTCATCCATTGTTTCATCCAATGAGTATGACCAACAACATTCTCAAAATAGGTGAGCTCAATATCCTCAACCACCTTTACCATATAATCATAATGGTGAGCTACATCATCTTCAAAATCAAAACTTTTAACAGGATATTTGACCCTACTAGACTTGTGTACCATTGCATCACTCAGTGGTGCCTTTACATTACCATGTGCTCTTTGTACACCTAGTGTCCTGACTAAAGGAATACCAAGCTCATCATCCAAACTCTCTAAACCACTAGAATCTCCATCAAAGCCCAAATGACTAGTAGATGCATCATTACCATCCAACACTTTATTCTTTCCTTTGTCTTTACTTACAACACTTATAGATCCACCTAAAGATGTAGGGCTACTCCTTAGTCTCCCACACCAAGGGGGGGCTAACTCTAAATGTAGTAACAAATGATGTTTCTGGTTCACTAAGAATTCATGATTTTTTATTTTCTTTCTACACATAACTATCATGATCATCATCATCATCATTATCCAATGCATCACCACTCGATGCATACTAGCTACTCATCTCATAAAAAATAACATCTTTGCTCACTTTGAACTCACATATGACATGGTTATAACAAGGATACCTTTTCTGCTCTAAAGCGTATCCAATAGAAATACATTTTTTGACCTTTGGATCAAGCTTTTTTCATAGCTCATTTGGCTTGTAAATATATGTTATACAACCAAACACTTTCAAGTGTGATGATACATCAGCATTCTTGCATATAAAGCATTCTTCCAGGGTCATCACATGAATTGTAGTTGTGGGAGTTTTGTTCATAATATGGACAATAGTATGAACAACTTCAAATCAAAAATATTTTGGCAAATTCTTTTTAGCCACATAGCAATGCCTGTGCAACTTCTGCAATATGCCTATTTTTTCTTTTTGCAAACCCATTTTGCTGTGGGGATACCTACAAGTAAATTGTCTCTTTATCCCATGAGATCTCAAGAAGCCACTAAACTCATTAGAGAGGTACTCTCCCTCTCCATCTAATCTCAAGCACTTAACTTTTAAGCCTGTTTCGATTTCAATAACAGCTTTGAAAGTTTTGAAGTGCTCAAATACATCACTCTTTTCCTCCTTGAAATATACCCACAACTTTCTTGAACAATCATCAATAAATGTGATAAAGTATTTGTTTCCACCACGAAGAGATACATTCTGTGTAGGCTCCCAAACATTTGTATATACAACATCAAGTATATTTTTGCTCATATCTCTATCATGAAAAAAAGGTTGTCTTGTTTGCTTACCAAACTAACATGCTTTACACACTTTGCGAAATTCTACAACTTTAAAAGGAAGAAACTATGTAACTAATCCTTTGGACTGCATTAATTTCAACCTCTGCACATTTGCATATCCAATATGTTTATGCTATATTTCAATGTCGACGATCATTCCTTTTCCTTTAGCATACATAGCAATATTCATAGCAATAATTTCAGCATCTAAAGTGAACATGTAGCCAACTCTACTTCTTTTTGTGACTAACATGTACTTATCATTAAAGTCTTCTACAAGACAACCTTTTATATTAAATCGAACCTGCAACCCTTGCTCTACCATTTGGCCAGTATACACTAAATTCTTTGTGATTGATGGCACATGTAATACATTTGATAGACTCTTTATCTGGACATCATGCAATGACAAGGACGCATTTTCAATGTGTGAAATTGGGTGGCATGCGTCATCACCCATCTACACATAGCTAGGATTTTGTAAATCATACATCTCTCCAAAACATTCAGCATGACTGGTTATATGTTTAGATAAAATATCAATATTGACACACCCTCATCGACGAACGATCGAACTTCAATATGTTACTATACTAATTTTGAGAACAATCAATCAACCATGATTAATGTGCCACTAATATGAAATTCAATTCCTAGGGGAGTAGTCCCTACTCCTTGCTAGAGAAATGCAAGATAATGGTCAATATGGAATAACCTAGAAAATGCAAGATAATGGTCTTAATGGAACAACTTAGGAAAATTGATAATAGTGACATAATTAGGTTATTGGTTGGGCAATGTCTCAATACATATGTAAAAGTGATTTATGGACCAACCCAAATCGAGACGTGCATGGAGTTCATTATGACTTTCATTCTCAACCAAAAATGTTAGGCTCCAAGTTGGAAATGGATGAAAGACATATTGTGTCACACTCACATCATAGCTAGTGGAACACACCTTGGAATAACGTAACAAAAAGACAAGTATGATAAAACTAAGAAAGCCCTAGCCATCTCAAGCAAGTGGTGGGACAAGATGGACAAACCAAGATATCTTGGCTTTTAGCACCATACATGAGGAATACTTGTAGACCATTGTGCACATGTTCCACATTATGTTTATCTATCCCAAACCTAACTCATACACCACTAGAATTCCCAAGGGTCTAAGGGAAGATATTATGATGGGTGGGAATAGTGAAGTAAATTTTGATTATTTTTGGATTCAAGTGGTAAATGATGCAATTATGAGAGCTCAAAAATTTCTCCACAAACTTTTAGGTGAAGGATTCATAGTTACAAGAGCTAGGAGAGGAAGAATTTTATACAGCATCTTCCTAACTAGAATACTTAATACAGACTTGGATCTACTAACTGCCACATTGCTAGTCTCAAAGACTCCATCAATACAACTTTAGGAAGTATGGATCACAAACCCTTAAGGGAAGAAGGAGAAGCAGAGAGCAAGGTAGTAGAAGGAGACAAGCAAAGAGGTCAAGAGAAGAAGAAACAAGATCTTCCTTGACAAAAGAAAACAATCCCAAAAAGAGGAAGAAAAACAAGAAGACATCTAGAGGTGCATTAGAGAAAGCTAAAATAAGGGCTACGATAGAAGAATCTAAGAGGGAGTTACAAGCCATGGAAGGTTCTCATACTAAGGAATATTAGGAAACCCGTGTGGCTTGTGAACACTATAGAGAGAGATCCATTTTAGGGAGCGAGTTGTTATGTTTGGATACATGATCTCCTTGCAAAAAGACCTCTACCAAAATGCAATCCTATCCACCTCCATGATAACTATAGATAATGTTGAAGAAATAGAGGTATAACTTTGGGGTGGCATCTACCCTTCTAGAATATGACTGGTTGTGAATTCAAAACCCCTAACTATGAGTATGCGAGGCAAAGACTAGTGGAACACCTTTGTCTTGATGACTAGAGCAATTTAGAGTTAAAGGAAATGGGGTTAGATTTAGGACCCTTTGCATTCTCAAATGTGGGAGGGGCTTAGAAGTTGGATAGATGACTTAGTCATTTTTGAATTTTTCGTAGTCTCTTAATTCAAATACTCTAGTTCTTAGGTTTATGGCAAAGTGTGTTTAGCCCATGTAGGCTATTAGATAACCATGTTTATAGGTGTTTTAGACCTTGGTACTGCATCGAAGATCTCTAAAACTATCATTTGGCTGTTCTCAAACTTGGAGTAGGCTCCAAGTTTAGGGGCTTGAAGTTTTCATTGATCAATTACATTTATATTAGGTTCATTGGTTGCAAGTTTTTGTAGATAATAGCCATAATAAGGTGAAATAACATTCTTTCTCATACCTTCACATGTTAATTTTTCTCAAGTTTTCCCTTTGTTCTAGGAATTTCCTTAACTAGCACCACAACATATTCCTACATAAGGTCGTTACCAATATTCCTTATGTACTAAAAGCTCGGGGAGGTTACTCATGAATATATGTCTGCATCACGTGTGTTCATAATTGTAATATAGATGGATTATTTATAGTTTGAATAGAAAAAGGTTATGTTTTATTCATGGAAAATTCACAAATAAGGATATTTATCAATACGCCTTAATGAATGCACATGATATAGAGGATTACATATAGTGAACCTGTAATATTTCCACCCAATAAAAGTTAGTTGGTTAGTTCAAAAGTTAGTTAGTAAGTTAGTAAGATTACTAATTAAAGACTAACTAATGCTAATAGCTAACAATTTTTATTCAATTAAAAATATATATTAAAAGAAAAATCGAGAGTCGTAATCCAACATTTTTCTCGGATTAACAAGGACAATAGCCACCCTTCACGGAAGTTACAATGTGAACGAGACTTATGAGCCATATTAATCATTAATGTTAATGTGTATAATATGGATGGTCCAAAGATATTAGATTTTTAGGCAAAAAACCTACTATGTTTTAGATATTATCCTAAAAAGATAAAACTAGATGTCATTTAAAAGAAAAGACAAGTGATGTGTTAGTTACTTTTAGAGATTTTATAAAAATAAAAAAGATAAAGAGAGTGACTGGCGAAATCAGGCGCACCGTGATCACAGTCTACAGGCAGTAGACAACACTTCGAACCGGGAGAGAAAGGAGTGATTTGAAAGCTTTCTAATCAAGTGTCTTGGGATTTTACCCCCCTTTTGGAGCCTATGGAACCATCAGATTTATGATCTGAGCATCAGATCACTAATTCTTCCAAGAGCCCCTCCACTCTTGTTCTCAGTCTCATCCCCTCCTCTCTAATTCATTATAAATATGAGGCATGGGAAGGCACAAGGGAGCATAAGGAGACCCCAAGAGGCTGCGAGAGAGAGGTAGAGAGAAGGATACCCCTCCAAGAGATTGTAAGAGAGAGCTTGAGAGAGAGAGAGAGAGAGAGAGAGCGAAGAGTTACCTCGAGAGGTTGCACAATTCTCTCCATCTCGATCCTTGACTTAACCATCTTCTCTTACGCTCTCCCATCTCGAATCTATTCCGCCTTCTTAATCTCTTGAGTCTACTTGTGGATGAGGGCCTCCAAGCGAAGAATGTCGCGTGCAGATGGCAATCCTACAACTAGCAACAAAGCTTCGCGCAAAGGCATCACTGTTAATCTAACTATGGTTCCGGTTGTAAGTAATGTATTTCTAAATTGATAGATGCTTGCTTTGATTCTTGCATGAGATACGTTAGGCTCCGTACTTTGTTGTGCTAGAATAGGTCATTGAAAAGGATAAATCACATCTCAAATATTCAAATATGAAGTTTGTGAAGTGCTTGTATCAAGGGGAGTTGAATTGCACCTAGTTGCTATGCGATGAATCCATGCATATCATAAGTAGCATATGGGACTCTAAAGTATTGAGCATCGATGAGTCTTTGATTAATCTTTACCGAGGAGAATATTGTTTAAGGTTTGCAAATGCACATAGACAGTACATATATGGGAGAGATTATGTGAACTTTACATTAATGACATGCGACTCCTTGCCTTAGGATAAAGGAAGATAAAGCCAAGATAAAATGTTACATAGTAGGGAAAGACTAAAAGATAAATGTCACTTAGAGAAGAGGCATAAATGCTCTTGCTAGATTGATTAATTCCCATTGGAATGATAGGACTTACATCATGTATAGTATTTGAACCTTTACCATATGCCTTAGCTGAAAGGAGGGAATGCTAGGTAAATTTTACTCTTTGGTCCCAAGGGGGAGAGGGAATATATGATAAAATTATTATCGCGTCTATTCTTGTATTGTTTGGAGAAAATACAAGTAGTTTTGTTGGGTGATTGAACAACACTCTAAATGTTTTTTTTACAATCAACTGATTGTTGCATTGTGATTTGGATAAATGTTCCAAGTGCTTGTGTTTGATAGTAAAATCATGGCAAGGATCGGTAAGGACAAGTAGCCATGGGGAATAAAGGAATGTGTTTCCTAGAAGATGATATTAGGCTGATTGCCTTGATTATGCTTGATTCTTAATTGGTTAATTAAGGAACGATATTTGCATGGGTGGATCATCTCCAAGATCGCACCGTGGATTGCCCCGAGAGGGCACTACTTGATTCATGGGCCGAAGGTCGAGTGGTGAAAAGGCCAACCACGGAAATGGCATCTCACTCCTAGACCGCTTGTGGATCAGGTGGACCTTTGGATACCCCTTGCCTGTCTAGAATGGAGTTGGAGATTCCACTGAGCCCAACGTCTGGGACGTTGGAAGATCCTATTCTAGATAAAGGATATGGTTGCAAGGCGGACTCGGGAAACCCTAGGCGACAAACCCGGAACATTCCATGGGAGTGCCGAGCGGTGATGCTTAGATCCGTTTCTCGATGGACCGCTAAAACATGCTTGGACAGCATGTTATAAAACCCCTCACGACTAAAAGGTAATTGTATGTGTGCACCTAGAGCCAATGTGTGCAAAATGTTTGGCACCATGTATGAGATAATTGTGCACAATCGTCATAGTAGAAATTGAAGAGCTGATGCCTACAAGCATCATTGGCAACTTGGCATGGAGCTCATTACTATATCGAAGGTATCAAATCAACAAAAAAATTCATTTCTCATACAATGTTTGATGTGAATAAATGTTTGTATTAATTGAATATCTTAGTATTAAAATGCTATTTGTAAACAAGGACCATCAAACCCATGATAACCAACTCATACATGTGGTCCCATTATAAGCATTCAACTTGGTAACTAGCCAGTTGAAGCCAAATCACTTTTGCATGTGTCCCATTACAACATCCAACTTGGTGGCAAGCCAGTTGAGCTGAATCACTTTTACATCATATATGCTGCCTCACCACAGCCCAAAAGAATGGAACCCTTGATCTTGGGTTTCTTACAAACCCGGAACATTCCATGGGAGTGCCGAGGGGCGATGCTTAGATTCGTTTCTCGATGGACCGCTAAAACGTGCTTGGACATCACGTTATAGAACCCCTCACGACTAAAAGGTAATTGTATGTGTGCACCTAGAGCCAATGTGTGCAAAATGTTTGGCACCATGTATGAGATAATTGTGCACAATTGTCATAGTAGAAATTGAAGAGCTGATGCCTACAAGCATCAGTGGCAACTTGGCATAGAGCTCATTACTATATCGAAGGTATCAAATCAACAAAAAAAATTCATTTCTCATACAATGTTTGATGTGGATAAATGTTTGTATTAATTGAATATCTTAGTATTAAAATGCTATTTGTAAACAAGGGCCATCAAACCGATGATAACCAATTCATACATGTGGTCCCATTATACGCATTCAACTTGGTGACTAGCCAGTTGAAGCCAAATCACTTTTGCATGTGCCCCATTACAACATCCAACTTGGTGGCAAGCCAGTTGAGCCGAATCACTTTTACATCATATATGCTGCCTCACCACAACCCAAAAGAATGAAACCCTTAATCTTGGGTTTCTTACACCATTTCGCTACCTCTTAACCTAGATGTTCTTGGCTTGCTTATAGAATATTGGATGATTAAGAGGCTTTACCAGGAGCTAAGGATACATTTCAAGATTTAGTATTTCACAATTACATAAGCAAAGCTTTGAGATACAAAATATTTAATGACAAGAGGCAGGAGGAGGTGGAGTAGGTAGTAGGCATCACTGTGAGATCATAGATGCAATAAGCTTTAAATATCTATACTTATTTTTTGTGACACATTGCTAGATGTTTTGATTTCTTATAGATAGGAATCAATTTAGGGGACTGGTGAAAAATGTTACCCTATATGGCATCAATAAACTTGTTAAAGAATGCCTTACCAATCTATGCTGATAGTTATAAGAGAATAATAAATGAACTAAATGCTCAATCACCAAATGTAATTTCTTTCCCTCCTTCTATGGTGTGGCTAGCTTGTAATGCACACATGCAACAAAAAGGTACAACTACTTTTTAAAAAGTAAGTTACTAAAAAATCTCTAAAAGTTGCACAATCTTCAAATGCTTTTATGAAGGTTTACATTTTCTGCATCCTTTTTTTGTAGTTGCAAGTACTTATGTAACTCATGCAAGTGATGTATCTTTTGGCAGTTACATGGTTAGAGACATTACATGTGGAGACATACACCTCGTGATTTTGCACATTTTGTACGCATAACTTTCACTATTTGTTTTATATTAGGCGACTTCCTAGGAGAACCAATGTCTTATTCCATGTCTAGGATGTATGTATACCCATAGATATTTATAAGTATGCATCCCACTTACTCACCTTAAAAGAGCACACATACAAATGCAAGGTATTATTCCTTATCTTTAGCATGATATTTTAAGTTGTTCATGAACATTTATGTAGTTATAGGTCCTCTATTAAAGTTATCAACTTTTTTAAATGGAAGTTTTGATTCAAAAAAACTATAGGGTCCTCCTTTTTAGAATAGCTTTGAAAATTGCTCTTAATGTTTATTTTTCCCAAAAAAGTGGATCTAGATCTTGAATAGTGACTCACCACAAAGCCTCTCTCTCTCTCTCTCTCTCTCTCTCTCTCAATTTGCACTCTACTTTAACATTTCATTTTGCTTTTCACATTAACAACTACTAAAAGCATGACTACTTATTTAGTATAGGGTTCAACTAGTGGCCATTTGACATAATCATTTATAAGGGGCTAGTCACTTTAACAACTTGCTAGAATAGTGGTTTATGCGAATCCACTATGTACACCTTAGCAAAACAAGAAAATCTTTGTTGTATCAACATGTGTCACACCTACATGCTAACTTATCCTAACTTTTGCATTGAGTGGGTAAGAGGGTCATTTTAAGAGACTAGATATAGAAAGGGCTTATAGTTGTTTCTCTAAAGAGAATGAGAGATTGTCACCATAGAGCAAATTCAATAGGCCTCTAACTTAACCCAGGGATGATAGTCCATTGACTTGGATTTTGAGGGGCTTCATAGTAACTTGGGGAAGACTTTTAAAGGACTTGGAATCTGGGGAAAAGCAATCTATGTATTGCATTGCCACAGAAAATGGTATTTTAATGCACAGATCCTCACCCAAAAAAGGGTAATTTAGTGTTTCGTACAGTGACTAGAATTTTAAGAGAAAATGGAAATTTAGTACATGTGCATTGATTAGAAATTTGGTTTTTTTGAAAAACACCCTTGAAATAAGGGTGTAAATTTGCGAAAGTCTAGTTTCAAGATGACATTCGGGCGAAGCCTAATGAGCTTTGCATGTTTGCAAACTGCGCAACATGCGGTTAAAAGGTTTGGCCAGGTCAGCTAGTTCATGTAAAAATTGGAAGGACCCACCCGGTGTGGAGTGTGATGTGTGGGTCATATTCGACTTAATGCATCACACAAGTCAAATTTTAGCATATATATATATATATGAGAGAGAGAGATCCCATTTTGTGGGTCATGTTCGACTTAATGCATCACACAAGTCAAATTTTGGCCTATATATATATATATATACATATATACATATACATATATACATATATATATATATACATGTGTGTGTGTGAGAGAGAGAGAAATATATATATATATATGTGTGTGAGAGAGAGAGAAAGACAGAGAGAGATCCCATTGTATAAATGGGATCTGGAGGCTCAAGGCCTTTGAGTCTACGCATCCATTAGCGGATGATTAGCCGCACCTGGTTAGTGAGACACAGCCCAACATCTATCAGTCTTTGAGCTGTCCTTTATTGGTCCTTTTCTTGTCTGTCTGTGCTGGTTCTTTTTTGTATCGATTGATGCGGGAAATTTTCTTGCCTGTGCAGGTCTTGGCCTTCGTATTACTGACACCATCGTTGGGTTTTCATCATCATCCTACTGCAAGAGCAAGAGAGAGAGCAAATGGGGGAGCAGATCCCAAAGAAGGCCCTCATCTCCGGCATCACAGGCCAGGATGGTTCGTACCTCACAGAGTTCCTGCTCAGCAAGGGCTATGAAGTCCATGGCATCATCAGGAGGTCCTCCAATTTCAACACGCAGCGCCTCGACCACATCTACATCGACCCGCACAACTCCGCCGCCCGAATGAAGCTCCACTATGGCGACCTCACCGATGCCTCTGCTCTGCGTAAGTGGGTTGACACCATCTGCCCCGACGAGGTCTACAACCTTGGCGCGCAGTCCCATGTCGGGGTCTCGTTTGAGAACCCAGACTACACCGCCGACGTTGTCGCCACTGGTGCCCTGCGCCTCCTCGAGGCCGTGCGCACCCACATTGAGACCACTGGGCGGCAGGTGCGGTACTACCAGGCCGGATCGTCAGAGATGTATGGCGCGACCCCACCTCCGCAGGACGAGGACACCAAATTCCATCCCAGAAGCCCCTATGCTGTGTCCAAGGTGGCTGCACATTGGTACACTGTAAACTACCGAGAGGCATATGGCCTCTTCGCCTGCAATGGCATCCTGTTCAACCATGAATCGCCGCGGCGGGGGGAGAATTTCGTCACCCGCAAGATCACCCGTGCTGTCGGCCGGATCAAGATCGGCCTGCAAAAGAAGCTCTTCCTTGGGAATTTGAAGGCATCCCGGGACTGGGGATTTGCAGGGGACTATGTGGAGGCTATGTGGCTGATGCTGCAGCAAGACAAGCCAGATGACTACGTGGTTGCTACGGAGGATTCTCACACGGTTGAGGAGTTCCTGGAGGCTGCCTTTGGGTATGTGGGATTGAACTGGAAGGATTATGTGGAGATTGATCCTCGCTACTTTCGACCTGCCGAAGTCGACAACTTGAGGGGTTCAGCTGCCAAAGCCAGAAAAGTACTGAAGTGGGCTCCAAAGGTGAACTTTGAGCAGCTTGTGGCCATGATGGTGGACTCAGATCTTGAGAAAGCTAAGCGCGAGAAGGTACTTGTTGACAATGGCTACATAGATTCTCATCAACAGCCATGAAATTGTAGCTTGATGCAAGCAGTCAGCCTGTGAGACCCACCCATCATCAAGTTTTTATAGGGCCATTGTATCAAAGGCTGTCTAGGCAGGCTCAAAACTGCTAAGTTTCTTTGCTGTCCTACTCAATTGCTCTTATAGATCTCGAATTGATTCATTCATAGGAAGATCTATGAGATGTAGGCATGTTTAGTCAATTTTTTTCCCATGGCCATATTCATTCTTAGGGAAACCTTTGATTTGTGAGTATGGTTAATCCTTTTTCTCCAAATAGCCACACGGCGGTCAAGCTGCATACAGCTGTACTGATGAATGCAGATCCTCAGACGGCAAAGCCAAACCACTGCCCTGGTGACTTCTATACTTGTGATCTATCATTGGAATCGACTGGATCTCAGCAGACATCTAGCATTTCAAAGATCAAGTGTTGCCATTGCTGAGCATGTGCCTGCACTCTTAATTTGTCTCATCTGTTTGAATCACAGTACTCCAGCTTTCTTCTAGATGTTTATAACCAAATGTGCCCATCCCAGTGTGTGTGATGATATTTGCAGAGATGTTTTTTCAGGGCCAACATGAACTCTCAAAAAGGAAAAAGATTGAAACAGAGACAGTAATTGCTCAAGTGAAAAATATAAAAATGCATCAAAACCCAAGCTTGTCAGATGATTCTGCTTTTGGCTCAAGCAGAGAGCGTACCACTTGCCAGAGTTTCAGACTCTCATCTCGTGAGAGCATTTCTGTTTTTCCAGAAAGAAACATCTCTTCAATAGAGACCATCTCCATATTGGCAAAGTCAAGTACCTACTCCCAACTTCAGTAGAACAGGGATAAGGCCATTTTCAAAGGTAACAGTAGCCTCAATTCTAATAGCCCCTCATCAGAAACATCACCCCTCTGTTTTTCAAGCTCGTCTCCAGTCAACTTCAGTAAGGGAAAAACCATCACTCAAGGCATGATTTAGATGTTTTGCCAAACAATCTGGCAGTTTATCCTGTTCCCCAGCAATAGAGGGGCTTTAGCAACCAGCTCAGGGACCATAGTCTCACACGGCTGTTCTGAATTAGGAGATTAGGATGTTAAGTTTCTTTTAGTGGCAATAACTTTATTTGGTGCATGAACCTTATGAGGCATTGCATTGTATCACTAGTTATTCTTCATGAACAAAGGCATACTATTGAGAGTGGGAGATATTACGAGTAATGGACTCCGTAGGATCTTTAGAGAAAGGGATAGCTATGAGAATGCGAACTGAATGGAAGGGGAAGCTTGTTTGATTAGATCATAGAGACACATGAACAAAAGTGAGCATAGGCATGGACAATGGAATCTATGGGCTTGATTGTGACAATGCACATCAAATAGAAGTGGAAGCATGGGAGATAAAATCACAAAGACACATGAACAAAAGGAAGAGCACTGACAAAAGGTACAAAAGTATGAGGCTCAAGGCTCTTTGATATGACTACAAAAGGTACAAAAGCATGAGGCACAAGCCTCTTTGATATGACTTTCACTAGGCTCCTCCTTGGCTGCCCCCTCTCCCTTGCCAAAACAAAGAAAAACCCCAAAAAAATCCTAGTTCATGTGTATGTTAAGCTTCTCCAAGTTTTAAATATTTTCCATCATCTCCCTTACAGTGCAAGGACACCACATAGGAGGGAGGGTTAAACTTGAGTTCTTGCCCTAGCCACAAGATGCTCTTGAAGGCTTTGTCATCACTGGTGGTGGTAGCACCACATCTAGATACCAAAGTAAGGCTAGTGTTAGAAAAACAAGGGTATGATTAGGCAATGCAACAGTGCAAAATCAAGCAAGGGAACAATGTAGCTGCTTAGCCATACAATATAAAGGTCAAGCATTGAAGTAATCAAAATGTTTGAAGGGAACCAAAGTGTGGATCATGGATAAGCACACATTAGCACAATTCAAAGCACAATTGAGTGAGATCACAAAGATGAAGGATACTAGGGAAGAGAAAAATTGGGCAGTTTATTGAAGTGATAAAGCCATTATAGAAGAGTTCAAAATGTAAGCATTAGGCTACTCTAGGGTAATCGATTTATGTAGTAACTATTTTTTATTTGTATCATGGCATTTCATAGTGAATCATAACTAAAAAGTTGGGTTTGTGCTTCTATCCTATACACCTCTTGGGAGAGGGCCACATAGTTAATAACTCATTGCATAAAAAACATATATGGGATTTGGTTCCTTTGCCCAATGGGAAACATGCATTGCTGTGCAAGTGGATATATAACTTGAAGAGTAACCTTGGATGCTCCAAGCTAACATATAAGCTTAGGTTGGTTTTGCTAAGGGTTTTAAGCAAGAGCATGTGTTGACTTTGATGAGGCCTTTTCTCCTATAGTCAAGATGAATACCCTATGCTTAGTATTAGTCTTGGTTGCTTAGTTAGATCTGGATGTCTTTCAGATGGATGCCAAGATGACTTTCTTATATGGGGACTTGCATGATGAGATTTACATATAGTAGCCTAAGGGCTTTAAGGAAAAAGATATGGAGCACCTAGTGTGTAATTTGAGAAAGAGCCTTCATGATCTTAAGAAGATACCTAGGGAATTATATCATAAGTTTGATACATTTATGTTGTTGCAGTCTTACTCTGGCAATGATACGGATCTGTGTCTCTACATAAAGAAGGCTTGCAACAGTCTTATTATCTTGGTGCTTTATGTGGATAATATGTTGATTTCTAGGAGAGCTCATGATGAGTTGGATGCTTTGAAACTCAGCTCAAGAAGAGCTTTGAGATGAAGGATATGGGAAATGCCTCATATATTCTTATGATGTGTATCAAGTGCAATCACTCTAAGGGGCTCATTTACTTATCAAAGGACTATATATAGAAAGATACTTGAGTACTTCCATATGCAAGATGTTAAGCTTATCGGTTATCTTTTACCTTCTCATGTGAAGACTAGTCAGGTAGCTTAGATGAGTAGAAGGCCAAGATGGCGAAGATCCCTTATGCATCCACAGTGAGCAATTTGATATATGCCATGATAGCCACTCGCCCTAACGTAGCATTTGCATTGGGGAAGATACTGCAAAAAAAAGCATTTTCATTTATGTTAAGAACATATGTCCAAAGGCGATGATGCTATAAAGATACATATGGTATATCAGCCACATAGCCAAAACATGATCAATAGACCCATATACAAGCAAGGGATAGAGGCTTCCAAACTAGGCACCTCGAGCAAAGACAAGATTTCCATGGGTAATTTTTCACATAGAATCACCAAAAGATACACAATATCTTGCATCATCTAACTATCCAGTACAAAGTAGGCTTTTGGTCAAAGCCAAAACATAGTATACATCATACCAAACAAAAGTGCTGCCTCAAGCAAGCTGCATCATCAATGTCAAGTCATTTCCTACTCTCATAAAACATGTCATGTTGTGATAGGAATTAAACCAATCCCTATGTAAGGTAACATGAAAAGAAGCTATTGAATCAAGTAGCTAACATTGAGAAAAAGTGAAAGAGGCATCAGTCAATTAACTATTGTCAACAAGAGAAGAAGTTGTTAGGATATAATCATAATCAAACTCAAGCTCCAAGGCATTTGTCTCCTCAATTTATACGTTGGACTTACTAGAAACAATGTTGCCATCGTCAGAGTTATTATATACTTTGTCCTTACTTTTCTCCTTGTGCTTATTATCGTGCATCTTATGGCAATGTGACTTAATAATATGACCCTACTTCCCATAGTAATAATATGTAAGAGAGGTCTCACAACCATGGGACTTACTGCGAGATTTTCTGCTGCGAGACTAAGACCTCCGTGAGTCTCTACCATGGTAGTCATTACCATCTTACCATCATGTCTACCTCTAATAGTTAATGCATGAGAAGTATCGGTTGCATCCACATTTTTCCTATTCATCTCCTCTGTGAATAAGATACTCTCAACATCTTAGAGTTTCAAACCATCCTTAGGCATATTAGTACGCATGGCAATATGAAAAGTGTCCCATGACTCAAGCAATGTCACAAGCAAGAACAAGGGAGGAAGATTATCCTTAAACTTAATGCCTTGCAAAGTCAATTGGCTAAAAATTGAGTGAAACTTATTCAAATGCATGGACACACTAGTCCCTTTCTTCATGTAAATATCCATGAGCTATTTTAACTAATACATCTGTGAAGGAGGACTTTACTTACCATAAAGATTGAATATCTTTTTCCAAAATTGCCAAGCATTATCCTCACATACCACAATATTGAAATAAAACTATATTGTGTGAAATAGAGAGCTAGAGACTATATGGAATCAACTCTATAAGTACTTAGATCTCTAGCTCTCATCACACTCTTTGTTTCTAGCTATAGCATACCTAAATATTGCCATATGTAAAAGTTATTGCCAAAATATGAAAGTGATGTCAAGCTATCATAGTTGTCCATGACTTTTATAGCATACTTTGTATCCACTCAAAATGGATAGAATGGTTGCTTCTCAGCTTAATAAGCATTTAACAAGGCTCAACTAAGATCTGGGAAGCTCCTCAACAAGCAGAGAGCCAAGTTGTCGGGAGAAGAAAAGACTCAATGTATACCTCGAGAGAGGAAGAAACAATGGCTGCCATGAAACCTTGAGCTGTAGCTTTGAATCGGGACTGAAGCAAAGGATGAAAAAGCTCCTTGAATGCTCATTTTGATACTAGTTAAAAGATAGAGGCTGAGTGGAAGCACACAAGCGAAAGCAAGAGTAAAGTAAGAGCTGTGGCAGATGGAGCAAGAGAGAGGAACACCATATGTGGGAACTCTACTAGTCACAATGTGTGAGTGGCATTCCCTTATTCAATAGGCATTGAGAAAGAATAAAATATAAAGTGATAGTGATGGGTACCCACCATTGCAGTGTACAGGGGTGTGATCACATTGTATGAAGTAAATACAAGGATATTGTGAAGTCGAGGTGGTGTAGGCATATGTGCCTTTATCCCCAATAGGCAACAAAGGTTTACTCTTCATGCTTCTCACTCCAAGCACAAGCTCCCATGAACATCAAATATGCTATTTTAGTACTAGTTGAAAGAGAAGCAAGATGTGAGATAGAAGTTATAGAGTACAAGAGGGTTTTGAGAGATAAGCACACAAAATATTTTTTATGGGTACAATGAATGGTATACTTATTCTTTGTTATCTTCACTTATATAAGACTATACAATGTGTATTTATACAAGGGTTAGTTATTGGCCATTAGCATTTACGCCAATAAGACTCACTATAACAAATATACTTTTTAAGCGAGGTATTAGTTTCCTTGAGACTTTGTATTATATCTACATATTATATAAGCCAAATAAATCAACAAAAAAAGGTGATTAAACCCTAAAGTTATAGCATTATGAATTCAAAACTTATATGTAGAAATATTTGTGTGAGAGCATATAAATGTTTGCTCAAAATGCAAGAAGAGCAAAAGCGAGAGTTAAGACCAATGGTCAAAATTCTTATTTCTCGTAGAATTGACATTGTCCCATTGAAAAACAATGAAAAAGTGCAAACAAAGAGAACGGTAAGCACCCCCTCCCTCCCAAAATCCACTATTATAAGTAGAAGAAATTGAAGAGGTAAGAGAAGTGATCACAACCCTCATTTCCTACAATACAAAGCTGTAACATAGATGAAAACTTACTAGGATAGGCAAGACAGGAAAAGGAGTCTGCTACTTAATTTTTAGGTCAAAGCTAAGGTCATAGGGGGAAAAAACCAAAATTAAACAATAGCCAAAAAGAGGGGAGATGGGAATTGTATGAAGGTAGAGACACTTCGAATCTGTGTGCTACTCATTTTCCCTTTTTTAATTCCCCACTATCCATTTTTTTAATCAACCCAAGATTTGGAGAGAGAAGATTCACTTTCCATGGATATCGACATGTTGCTTTCCTATTGGACAATCCAAAATGTCGATATCTTAATGTGTAATATTTTTAAGGGCCCATTTTTTTCCTACTTCCAACCCTATTAAAGTGTGACCACCTTTGGTAAGATAAAAATCCAAGTTAACACTATTGTAGGATAATGATGGATGGTAGAGCACTGGTCCTTAGAGTTTATATAGTCTAAAGGACTATCCCCCTCTATGAACCAAGTATAAACCAAGTATAATGTTAGCCACCTGCACCTTTTATTAGTTGCAAAAGCTTTGGAGATGGGAATTAGATTGTTGTTAAGGTGATTGTTCAACCATTTCCCTACAAAGTAGAACTAAAATATCAATGCTCAACTAAGTCCAATGTTCTAGAAGGGGAGATTAAATGGTGTTATGCATTACTCTAGGACTCCTTTAGAGACTATTGAGAAAGTATCTCACACCTAGGATTAGAGAATAGATAATTAGCCAAGCTTTGTGACTTAGGAAATAACTTTAAGTAAAACAAGATAATAAGTGGAATTGTCTGCTTGAATATTAACTCATGTAGTTAAACTTTAATGATTGGGATCAAGAAATGGAATTGGAGGACTACAAAATTTTTAATTCATGTAATCATAGTCTTTATGGTAGGGAAACATGTAGTTCTCATAAGAAGTTTAGCATTATATGCATGGGTGAGTCCCTGGCTCTTATTCATTCTGATGTATGTGGTCCCATAGCATGTCAAGCACTAGGTGGCACGAAGTACTTCTTCACTTTCATTGATGATTATTCACATAAGGTCCCGCAAGCAAAAATTGGATGTATTGGCTACCTTTTAGTGTTGGCTTGCTCTCGTTGTTGAGAACTAGTCTAGGTATAGATTGAAATATCTAAGTTCAAATAATAGGGGTGAATATGTCTTTGAGGCATTTGAGTAGATTTGGAATGAGCAGGTATTAAGCATTAATTGATAGTCCCTTACACCCCATCCCAGAATGGTGTTGCAGGGCACAGGAATAGGATGATACAAGAGAGAGTCCACAATATACTTAGCCAAGTAGGC
Organism: Lygodium microphyllum; assembly: GCF_053477565.2. Taxonomy (NCBI): domain Eukaryota; kingdom Viridiplantae; phylum Streptophyta; class Polypodiopsida; order Schizaeales; family Lygodiaceae; genus Lygodium; species Lygodium microphyllum. The sequence continues at coordinate 135,194,205 of NC_141156.1, read as the reverse complement.
TTACCACAAAATTTCTGGACTAAGGCAATTACTACTGTCATACACTTGATAAATAGATCCCCATACATTGCTATTGGCTGTCAAGTTGTAGAGGAGGTATGGTCTAGAAAACCTGCATTATATGCTCATTTGTGGATCTTTAGATATGAGACTTTTTGTCGTGTTCCCAAGGACAAGCGCAATAAGCTAGATCCTAAATCAATGAAATGCATATTTCTTGGTTATGGGGATGCATGTGAGATTGGGTATTGCCTATGAGATCCAAATGCTAGAAAGGTCATTTGTAGCCATGATATTGTTTTCCATGAGAAGAATATGCATAAGTAGCTTAAGTAGGTAGTTGAGGTACGCAATGTAATATTTTAAGAGGAGCCTTTTGCTACTGTACAACTAGCTAGACAACTTACAACTAATGTTCAAGTGGCACATGATCATGATGTTGGACAGGAAGTACATGCCCATAATATATTTTGTGATAGTTTACTAGAGAGATGTCACCCTAATCTGTTTGAGCCCTCCATAGACTATGTTATCGTATCCAATATTGGTGAGTCCCTTATTTATGAGGAGGCCATGCGCAAAGGCTCACTATATGGCTACATCTATAGGATGGAAACATTGGGATGCAATGAATGGTATCATGAGGTACCTAAAAGGCATTGTATATATGAGCATTCGCTATGGTGGTCAAGATATCACAATCGTGGGTTACACTAACTTTGACTATACAGGATATGGTGATAGTAGAAAGTCCACCCTTAGCATGTCTTCACTTTTGTTGGAGTTGTTATTTCTTGGATGCTCAAGGTGAAAAAATGCATGGCCTTATCTACTAATGAGGTAAAGTATGTTGTAGCCATTGAGGCTTACAAGGAGTTCCTATGGAGACCTTAGTATTACTATTACTCCCATATTGCATTCAGATTCTATGAGTACTATTTAGTTGGCTAAGAATTTGGTCTTCCATGTGAAGACAAAGCACATTGAGGTGTACTATTAGTTTATCACGGAAGGTGGTAAAGAACAAGTCTATTGAGCTTCTCAAGATCTTGATTGACGAGAATCCTACAAATCTACTTACTAAAATTCTCATTGGTGAAAAGTTTTGTCTTTCTTAGAAAGATGATGGGCATAGGATGAGATAACATCTATTCCTAATCCTATTGTACTTTATGTACATTTGTACTTTGTAATTTTTTCTTGTTTCCTTCTCATTAGAGATGCATTCACTTTTAAGTGGGAGGTTATCGGGAGTAAAGGCACTTGTGCCTATCTTGCCTTATAGTTACTTCACGACTTCCCTATATTTACTTCACACACTATGACTGCATATCTACAGATTGTAGGTGGCAAGAACCAATCATTATCACTTATTCTTTATTCTTTCAGTGACTATTAAATAAGGGAAGGCTGCTCACACATTGTGACTATTGGCGTTTTCACATATGGTGTCTCTTTCTCTTGCTCTCTTGCTCTATCTCACCATAGCTAGCTCTTACTTTGCTCTTCCTTTCACTTGTGTGCTTCCACTTGAGCTCTACCTTTCATCACAAATGTTAATAATTTGAGCTACTTCTTTGATATTGGTGTTTGTTCTCCATATCTTGATAGAGGTAATATTCTCATCATCAAGTTCTACATTTTAGGAAAATAGGTGCTTTGGGATGAGAAGCCATTGAGGCTTGATTTGAGGACTTTCATAGCCCAATTTGTTTGCATTTGGTTAGTCATTTAGTAGTTAGTATTGATGCAAAATAGCTTGGCTTTGGATGCTCCAAAATAGGTTTTGGATGTTCAAAGAGATTGAGTAGCATTGAGGCTTCCCAAGACAAGAGACGAGTTAGCATTCTCTTTTATTTTCATCCTCTCAAATGTTTTTGGACAAAGGAGAAAGTAATACTTTGGGAGATATTCAATCCATTTTGAGTGAATACAAAGCATCTTGTAGAGGTAGTTTGACCACACATTAGTTATCTTTCATGATTCAGTGCAGGCTATGTTCTTATTAGTCACCTTGCCTAAGAGTTGAGATACTTTCAAGACAACCATTGATAACTCCATACCTACAAGTGTTTTTTCAAGCTCTAATATTGAGAAAAATTTTCTCACTAAGGAGATAAATAAAAAGAACAATGCAGGTTCAAAGAGATTGGACGCACTTATGGTGAGAGGAAGGTCAAATACCAAGGGAGCTCACATGAGAGAGGCAAGTCAAGAATAAAGTCACATAGTACTTATGGTGAGAGGAAGGTCAAATGTTAGGGAAACTTATGAAAGAGAGGTAAGTCAAGAAGCAAGTTGCATATCAAAAATAATATGGAATGACTCTTTTGTAAACAAGAAGGGACACAAAAAATGACTACAACAAGTGAAAGAACAAGCAAAAGGGAAAAAATACAAATGAGAATAATGGCCAAAAGGAAGAGAAAAGAAAGTCAAAGATAGAGGAGATAAATGCATGCATAAATGATGATGGTGATATTTTATATGCATCCTATTTGGATGATGCATTCCTAGTTGCCATGGATAATGGTAGGTCTCAGAATTGGCTTCTAGATTTTGGAGCATAATTTAATGTCACTCCGCATAGAGGTAGTTTAGTACCTATGATATTGAAAAGAGAGGATGTGTTTGTGATGAAAATAACCATTAGGAACATTCACTTTTGACTTCCAAATGTAACTTCTTTTGTCTTGTGAAATTATAAATGGAATATCCACTTCTCGCTTCCAAAGGGATCTTCTCTTTTCTTGTGCAATGTATGAAATGTTCTAGTTTGATTAGTATAGGATAGCTTGATGATTGTGCTTATAGGGTGATATTTTGTGATCATGTGTGGAAGATTTGCAAGGGCCTCAATCTGGTGCTTTGTATCCTTTGCATATTTTTGGAGTTAAAGATCATGTTGTAGTTGTCATTGAACAATCATCAGTTTCTTTACAGCATCATCATTTGGGGCACATCTTAGTCATCACTAGAATGAAAGCTTTGTGTCATTTGCATTGTCTTCCATCTCCAAATTTCTTCAATCTTGGTTTTTATGAGTATTGTCTCTTTGGAAATCAAACCAAAATGTTGCATAAGAGAGGTGGTAGTAGTAGAATATTAGAATGCCTTGATTTATTCTATATTGACTCGTGCAAGTCAATATCCATGGTTTCATTGGGAGAAGCTTCATATTTTGTCACTTTCATAGATGATGTCACTAGAAAGGTTTGGCTTACCCTCTTTGCAAGAAGAGTGCTATGCTGTATGCATTTCATTTGTTCTTGGCATTTATAGAGAATCAGTCAAGCCAAAAGCTTAAGTGCTTAAGGATTGATAATGGTGGTGAGTACACCTCTCATGCCTTTATGGATCTTTTTGCAAGCTGTGGTATCAAGAGCGATTTAACATGTCCTAAAAAACTTACTCAAAATGGTGTGTCTAAGAAGATGAATAAGACCATTCAGAAAAGGGTCCATTGGATGCTCTCTAATGCTAGCCTCACTAATGGATTTTGAGAAAAAGATGTAAAAACAACACTGCACTTGATCAATAGCTCTCCTAGAAAGCCATTAGATGACAAGATACTAGAGGAGTTATGGTTTGGCAAGAGACCTAGTTATGATCATTTGTGCATCTTTGGTTGTGAGACATTTGTGCATATACCTAGGGATAAGCACATCAAGCTTGATTCTAAGTCCAAGAAATGTATCTTTCTTGGCTATGGAAATTTAGTGAAATGGGTTATCACTTATGGGATCTTGAATCAAAGAAGCCAGTATGTAGCGATGACATAATTTTCAATGAGGCTAAAATGCATAAGCAACCCATTAAAATAGTTGAGATCGATAGAGTAGTGTTTCAAGAGAATGGACAGCCAATACATGGGCATAACATATGATGTGCTCCACTTGATGCTCAGGGAAGTTACTATATGTATATCCTCTACATCACGTGTGTTCAAGGCCTATTTATAAATATCATTATTTGTGGATTTTTCCTAAATAAAACATAACCCTTTTCTATTCAATCTGTAAACAATCCCTTTATATTACATCTTTTTGTATGTAAAAAATGTATAAACATGGTATTTTAAAAATACCTTATTTTGAACCCACGTGATGCACACATATATTCATGAGTAACTTACCCAAGACTTGATGTAGGGATGGAAAACCAATAAATGCATACCACTAGATGGTGGAAAGTCTCATATCTTATATGATAGATAGGTGGGACAGGTGGAGGCTCATGTTGACCCAATTTTTTGTAGGTCTACAAGGATTCTAGACTAGCAAATATATATATTTCGTGTCTAGAGTATCTCATGGTCAAATTGTTGAGCTTTCTTTCTATACATATGCTATGACTAGGGATGATAGTCATAAGTGATAGATGGCTATGCATCTAGAAATGGATTCTTTGGACAATAATGCCACCTAGGAGTTAGTTTCTTTACATAAGGACAAACATGTATAGCCATGTAAGTAGGTCTACAAGCTGAAGGTATCTCCATTCGATGCATCAAGGCAAGATTGGTAGCCAAAGGGTTTAAGTAGGAGAAGGGGATTGAATTTGATGAGATAATCTCACTATTACTCAAGATGATTGCCCTTCATATAGTCCTTGCCTTGGTTACTAGAGAGGATACTGAGTTGGTCAAGATGATTGCCCTTCATATAGTCCTTGCCTTGGTTACTAGAGAGGATACTGAGTTGGTTTAGATGGAAATATAGAACACTTTTTGGTGAAATGGGGACTTACATGAGGATATTTACATGCAAGGAGCAATTGTGGAAGGCAATGAATAGTTTGTGTGAGAGATTCATAAGAGCTTATATGTTTTGAAATAGGGAAAAATAGAATGGTTGATGCCTTATGTATCCTTAGGGATATACTAGGAGTGAGACTAATTACTATCTATATACTAGGAAGGCTAGGGATGGTAGTATTATGTTCTTGATCCTTATGTGAATGACATGTTGATTGTTATAAAGTTTATTATGGATATGGATGTTTTTAAAAAAACATTGCATGAAACCTTTGATACAAAGGACTTGAGAAATGCCAATCACATTTGGCATGCATATTATGCGAAATTAAAACAAACTCTATTTGTTTAAGAAGGAATACATTGGGAATATATGAGAGTGTTTCAATATGGAGAGGGGGAAGGCTATCAATATTCCATTTCCTCCATATTTGAAGCTTATCCAAGAGGATAGGGCCCAAGTCAGATGAGAAAAAGCTGAAATGGCAAAGGTTCCTTATGCATCTGCAATTGGAAACTTAATGTATACCGTGGTTGCTACACTTCTAGAGATTGCCTATGCAGTAGGAGTTGAGAGCATGTATATGGTAAAAAGCATAGAAAGATAGTAAATAATATTGTGTGATACTTGAATGGCACTAGTAGATCTATGTGCATATATTTCAAAAGGAAGGATACATCTATTGTTGGATATGTGGATGCCGACTTTATAGGGAGTGTACACTCTAGGAGATCTACTATAGGTTTAATCTTTACTTTCATAGGTAGTGCAATCTCTTGAATCTCTTGGTTGCAACCATATAAAACTTTATTTGCTACTAAGGCAAAGTATATTTTAGCCAGACTGAGGCCTACAAGGAAGCTATATGGCTTACTTGTCTAGTCAGAGGCTTGAGCATTGTAGAAGAGGTGCCTATGTTACATTATGATAGTCAAAGTGCTATTGAGTTGACAGAGAACCTTGTCTTTTATGCAAAGACAAAGAACATTGAGGTGAACTATCACTCTAGTAGGGAGGTGCTTGAGAAAAAGTGGTATGAAGTGGAACATGTGGCAAATCTAGCAAATCAAATCTCAATCATAAACAACTTTATGATACACATAATAGAACTTAGTGGAAAAATCTAACAAATCAAATATCTCAACTATTAAATACAAACAACATTATAATACATAAGAGGATTTGAATAACTCAATAGATTGAGAAAGACAATAGAAAAACACATGATTGGGCCCAACCTCCCCTATAGCAAAAGCCATGGTTTACCATTCTTAATTATATATAATAATATTTGCATTCATATCTTACATATAATTACAAAGAAAGTACAAATATCAATTGAAATACTGAGTTTTAAGAGTCAAGAGGTATCATATAACATACTACAGTTGCTGCAGAAAATTCTGTGTTCTGAATTTCAACGTTTGGACATCACCATCGCGTCTAGAGTGCGCCAAAACCCCCAAAACGATTGTTGAAACTCTAAATTTCAATTTCGGATGAAAGAGAAAGGAAAAAACTCCATTTTTACCCTGTTCTCCTATTTTGGGCGGCGTGATCTTGTTGCTTTTATAAAGAATGCTAGAAAAGCCTTCTAAACTTAACCAGAGTAATAATTTTAATAATACAATATCATATAAATACATAATATTATATATTATACTTAAGATAACTAATCATAATTATGAAATTTACGCTTGGACTTACGCTAATGCCTAGTGCTACCCAAAGCCACTGCTACCTGCTCTACACATCAACTAGAGCATTCACAATTGTTTATAAATAAAATAAACAAACAATAGTGAATACCTAGCAGCCTTCAGCTACAAATAATTAAAATAGGTTGGAACAAAGTCCTAACCTTAATTTAATTCGAGTACGCACTCTAAACTCATAAACACCCATTAATTTGATATGTATTTTGCAAAATCACCCACTGTGGGATCACTCACGTGCACATTAAATTAATCTGACTCTCGAAAAGGACAGGCATCATCGTCAACTGCTTACACAAGGAATCCACCTTGTGTTATACGAGCCCTGGCAAATACATATAGTTTTACGGAATCCACCAAAAAACCTCACGGAATCCATTGTGGAATATGCCTCTAGTTTTACGGAATCCATCGTGGAATATACCTCTAGTTTTACTGAATCCACTGTGGAACATGCCTCATGGCATCATATCCCCAGGGTGGGATAACAATTGTCCACAATTGCTATTAGCTGCTCAATGTGGAGCTAGTAGTGTAGGGTAAGCACTAAGGGCGTGGGTGGTCATCCGTTGCAAGTCTTCAAAACTGAATGAGGTTTGTTTTTGGTGAATTTTACCAAGTATCTAATATAGGACAATGAATCAATCGGAGTCTAATTATTAGCAAACAATTGATTCTAATAAGATTAAAAACTAGTGTTAGTGCCATAGATATATTTCATGGAAGTAAGAGAGTCAAAAGATATGACAGATATATTATGAATGCTAGGTCTCATACTCAAAGCATCGATAATAACAAATAAAATTGTTATTCTAGTTTAGTAGTAAGTAAACATTTAACTAAGAATTCTAGAAAAAGAGAGAGAGTAAAAGACTCACCTATCTTACCTTGATTGGATATCTCTATCTTTACTAGAAAGTGTGAATTCACAACAGAATTAGGAAGTTGAAGAATATTTCAAAGTACTTTTGAGAAAAATTTATTAGTCTCAATGTTTGTCAAATCAAAAGATAACAACATTAAAGGCATACTGTAATCGTAAAACATTAGAGTAATAATTATATTGAAGGCCTACTTTGAATTTAAAAAAAGACAACTTATAGCTTATTGTGAAAAATAAACATATTAAAGATAAGGCTAAAGTTGGATAAAATACTAGTCTCTTGGTTAAAAAAATAGTAATATTCAAGTTCTATGGCATATTTAGATATGATTATCTTTTAATATATGCATATTTAGACAAAATCATGTCTAATATAAGTTTTAGATCTTTGTACAAGCTAAAACGTTTTTCTTTTGGGAGTATACTCAAATTCCAAATGGATTCAAAGCTATCCTACTAGGAAATTAGATATCTTATATGTTGAAATTTACAAATTTCACGAAGCCAGGGTTAATTGCGAGACCTACTTTCAAGATAAATAAATTTCTTTGTAGATAGAATCAAGTCATGATGATAACTAGAGAGTTGTAGACAACAAAAAGTTCTACAATTCATATCACTATGATGGATTGCCAAATCTAAAGGTAAGGTCATAATAAATAGGGCTCAAAGTTGGCTACTACATAGTTTTCTGCATAGTGCTGTGAAATTTGCATTCAGGGTCACTTTAGAACTCAAATAACTCGTTAAATATTTAGAATTTGTAAAATATGTGTCGAATAACAATTGTAGATCTTTCTGAGGGCTAAAAATTTTATTTTTACACCATCTTCAAAATATGAACCAGTAAAAAGTTACATTACCTGAAAAATAGTTGTTTAAGAGGATTTTTATGGTGAAGCATATGCAATAGCTAGACTACTTTCCAATGCCTCTTCTATATAGCCTGTTACATAAATAAAGACTTAGTATGCTTAAACTTGAAACTTTTATAAAATAAAACAAAGCTATGATTTACTATGAAATAAACTTCAAAAGCTTTTCGGCAATAACATCCTGTTTGCATAGCCAAGTCCATGCTATAATCCAAATTTAGAGAAGAACAAATTGAAATAAACTTCAAAAGCTTTTTGGCAATAACATCCTGTTTGCATAGCCAAGTCCATGCTATAATCCAAATTTAGAGAAGAACAAATTGAATCAATTCGAGTCAAACTGTGGATATAAGGTTGTCCAAAACATGAGAAATGTAGGTGCAATATTCATCTGTAGTGATTTGTCTTGTAGATTGCGATTGTTCCACGGTGTTCACCTTTATATAATGATATCATACAATTGAAAACTCGGAGCGTAGCCATGCAAGCTCTAATACCAATGATACGAAGCAGAACACGTGGAAAATCTAGCAAATCAAATCTCAATCATAAACAACTTTATGACACACATAATATAACTTAGTGGAAAAATCTAACAAATCAAACATCTCAACTATTAAATACAAACAACATTATAATACATAAGAGGATTTGAATAACTCAATAGATTGAGAAAGACAATAGAAAAACGCATGATTGGGTCCAATCTCCCCCATAGGAAAAGCCATGGTTTGCCATCTTAATTATATATTATAGTTTTACATGGATATTTGCATTCATATCTTACATATAATTACAAAGAAAGTATAAATATCAACTGAAATATAGAGTTTTAAGAGTCAAGAGGTATCCTATAACATGGCATAGTTGCTGTAGAAAATTCTGTGCTCTGAATCTCAAGGTTTTGATATCACCATCGTGTCTGGAGCGTGAAAAACTCCCAAAACGACTCTTGAAGCTTTGAATTCTGATTCTGGATGAGGGAGAAATGAAAAAAAACTCTGTTTTCACCCTGTTTTCCTATTTTGCACGCAATCTTATTGCTTTTATAAAGAAAGCTAGAAAAGCCTTCTAAACTTAACCACATTAAGAAAATAGCAAGGTATTTCATAAAGAAAGCTTATTTCAATAAAATTATATCTTAGATCTCATATTCTAAAACAATCTATACTAAAAATAAATAAATAAATAGTACTAAGGTCAATGATCCAATTATTACTAAAGAAGTTTAAACTTATAACTTACAAATAGAGTAATAATTTTAATAATACAATATCACATAAATACATAATATTATATATTATACTTAAGATAACTAATCATAATTATGAAATTTACACTTGAACTTATGCTAACGCCCAGTGCCTCCCAAAGCCACCACTACCTACTCTACACATCAACTAAAGCATTCACAAATTTTTATAAATAAAATAAACAAAAAATAGTGAATACCTAGCAGTCTTCAGTTACAAATAATTAAAATAGGTTGGAACACTGTCCTAAACTCAATTTAATTCAAGTGCGCACTCTAAACTCATAAACATCCATTAATTTGCTATGTATTTTTGTGGAATTACCCGATGTAGGATCACCCACATGCACATTAAATTAATATGATGCCCGAAAAGGACAAGTGTCTCCATCAACTTCTCACACAAGGAATCCACCTTGTGTACAAGCCCCGGCAAATACATATAGTTTTACGAAATCCACTGAAAAACCTCACGGGATCCATCGTGGAATATACCTCTAGTTTTACGAAATCCACCGAAAAACCTCACAGAATCCACCGTGGAATATGCCTCTCCTGGCATCAAAAAGGGTTTTGAACTTGCCAAGATCTGTATGGATGATCATCCTATAGATACTCTCACAAAGATTTTATCTTTAGAGAACTTTGTATAATCCATAGTGTTGATAGGCACTGGATAGTATCTTTGCTTTCTTCTTATACCCCTACAAATATGCATTGGTCTTTAAGTGGGAGGTTACTAAGCTATATTTCAATGGTTGATATAGCCGGGTGGGCATCCCTTGTATAAGCACATATTGGCATTTAAGTGGGAGGTTCTTGGGGTAAAGGCCAATAGTTGATATATATGAAGAATCAAGCTCATATGTTCGACTCCTTGTCCGATTGTAGGTTACCTACATGTCATGTGTGCCTCAATAAATGAGTCAAGATCTAACTCTGGTTGGGAGTATGGTTAGGTTAGCATTATGGTTTGCACTTTATTGTAGTTGTGTGCAGTATATGGGTTATTCAATGAATAATGAAGAACACTGTTGAGAGCACTCTACTCTCTAAGCTTGCCTCATTATGTGTCTTTCTCTTTCCCTCTACATCTTGAACATGTTATTAGAGCAGAAAGGTCTTGTGTGGCAGTGAGCATAAGTTGAAGAGTAACCTTGACCTACAACTTGAAGAAGGAACCCTATAGAAGTGCATTGACAACCATAGCCTGAACCTGGAATGAGATGTATTGGTTTTTTAAAAGCCTACTCTTGATAGAGCCTATTGAGGCTTGGAAGGAGGGATAATTGACCTTCATTGGAGATTGTGAATGAGCTAAACAAAACCAGCACCTTCATCAACAAATCAACGTGATTTGGCCTAGGCTACGCATGTTTTCATAGCGGTTAAATGGCTAGCATTAGCAAGTGGTTGTCATGACCAATGTGGTTGACATACTTGGCATCATTTAGGGCCACTTGAAGCTCATCAATAACAAGACATATAACACTTGTGAGTGCTCATTAGAAGGTCAATAGCAGTAGCCACATGGTCTCTAGAAATCAATGTGTGTGGAGCTAGGAATTTGCACATGTTTTATGGCTGTCATGATTAGAGGATTTTAGCCAATCATTTCTTGACTTTGGCATGTCCAACCCAACATCAGGTGAAAGCTGGCACTAATGTGGCACTATTCATGTATACTTGAGGCACAGGTATGAGGATCTAAAGCTAAGTTTTGAAGTACTTTCACATGTTGAAATTTGTCATGGAAGTTTGAAAAATTGCACTTGAAATCTTGGAGCATATTGAAGCTTGGTTGGTACCTACAAATTCTTGGACCTTCTGTGGGATGTATAGAGCATTAAATCTAGATCTACCACTAGATATAACAAAATGGTGGCTATTTACAACTGTGTGAGAAGTGTATTTGACATTGTTACTTGAAGATTGAATAAGCAATGATTCTTCTATGGCTATGTATTGACTCCCAAATGCATTGGCACATGACATATATTTGGAGATGTTTAACACATTTGTGAGATGAAATGCCTTGGTTAATACAAAAATTCTACTATTGTAAACTCTTGGATTGAAACTATCATGTTTGAATAGTAGCATACTTATACTACTTGATTGAAAGTTTTTGGGATTCTCATTTGTAAACTAATGTTTGCAACATATTTAGATAAGCTATACTAAACTGGTTGTAGGATACGAATAGATTTATATTCGGTACTTAGATGTTATACAATCATCTTGATTAGTGAAATATTAACTTGGTTTGCAAGGAGTCAAGCACTAACTGTTTGAATATTGCACCCAATACATAGAGTTTGCAAAGAAGCTAACTCCCAAAGGAAGACATTAAATTGAAAATACAAGAAATAGACTAAAATGCTAAGAAACAATAGCCAAGGTGGCTAGGCATGAATGATATTACCAATGTTGACTGAGAATCAAATGATGAGTGGTTGCAGCATGGTATGCACCCCAAGCTATAGTGGCCAAGAGTATGCACCCTCTTAGATGGTGGAAGGTTGAGACCTCAAACATGTAATGTTGTAAAATGACAAAAAGATGCTAGGCTAGTTACAACTTCACCTTTTATACTTAACTCTAGTAGGCTAAATACTGGCTAAGGCATTTAGGCACTTTTACTCTATTACAAGCCATCCCAGCCTAGAATAACTTTGTCCTCAAAGCTAAATTTGGGAACAAGATACAATGAATAGTACATGAATAGCTTGAAATAGATGAAGTCATGTTGAAATAGGAGTCCGTGTTGAAGAATAACAAATAAGTTGATGAAGAAAGACCCTGTTTATGGAACAAATTGCTGTAGGCTATCCAAAATAGGCTACAATACAAATCTGGCCATATCATGAAGTAGAAGTGTCCAATTTCCATCTGTGAGGTATAGAAATGTAGAGGACAATATGTAGTATCTAGCCATGCCATAAAAATAAAGTTTTTGATGAAGATAAAGCATTTAACTTTAGAACATTATTTATTATAGCAAAGTTGATAATTGTCCAGTGAAGAAGCCATGGAAATTATTCCAAATATGAAACATGTTGCCAAAAAGTTTATTCCATAGGCAAACCCCTCCACTTAATAAGATACTCCACAAGAACTCAGTTCCTTAGAAGTTTCTCCCGCTTACCACCAATAATCTTTTTAGGTTCATAAATGATCAAACCATGTTCATCAAGGGGAGGTAGTTCTTCAAGAACTTGGATTTCAGGGGCAATATACTTCTTGAGTTGAGATACATGAAAGACATTATGAATGCATGTAGTTGAAGGTAAATCAAGTTGATAGGCAAGATCCCCAACTCGCTTAACTATTTGATATGGACCATAATACCTTTAAGAAAGTTTATTATATCCTCCCTTAAGAGAAGCATAATGGGATTTTGGAACCTTCAAGAAAACCCAGTCGCCTTATCAAACTTCTTTTCTCACCCGCATAGGCCTTCATTGTCTCTTAAGATTTTTCAATGTTGTCCTTGCATTGCTTCATAAGAGCCTCCATCTTCTCTAACTCTTCACAAGCATTAGGATTTACATCATCATGAAATAATGCGAAAGGTACTTGAACTTTGTAACCATATAATGCTTCAAAGGAGACATTCCAATACTCACGTGATGAGTATTATTATAAGAAAATTCTGCAAGAAGAAGTCAATGGTCCCATGCGCTTTGTGTGTCATGGCAAAAATGACACAAATAAACTTCTAGCCATTTGTTGACCCTTCTAGTTTTCCTGTCTGTTTGTGGATGATAAGCTATACTAGAAGTCAAAATAGTCCATATAGAAGAGAACAAACTCTCCAAAAGCTGCCCATAAACTTGGTGTCACGATCGGACACAATCTTCATTTATTTCCATGAGGCTTAAAGACACATTTCATAAATAGATCAACCACTTGCTTTGTTGTAAATTGAGTCTTTGTTGGAATGAAATGGGCCGATTTAATCAACTCGTCTACTACCACATAAATGATATTCCATCCATGCTTTGTTGTAGGTAATCCTGTTATGAAATTCATGATAATATCGGTCCACTTCCCATAAGAAAAAGGAAATGGCTGAAGCAAACCATCAAGTAGAAGTGTGGAATCGTTATTTTGTTGACACGAAAGACAACTCTTAACATAGTCTTTAACATCTCTCCAAATCTCTTTCCAATAAAATCTCTTACGAATATTATCAAATGTTTTGAACAAACCATGATGTCTCATGAAAGTGTAGAGTGTATCTCTTACAAAATGTGGTCTTTGAAATATGATTGAGGAATTAAGAAAACCCATCCTTGATACTATAAAAGACCATTATGCCATTTATAATTTGGATACTCTTCTCCCTTGCCTTGCTAAAATTCCTTTATCATTTTGGATGCTTGCTCATCAAGTAAATACTCTTCTTGAATGTCATGGATCCAATCCTTATGCATGGTTGAAATGGTAGAGATAGAACATGCCCACATTCTTGATAAGGCATTCGCCACTACTTGTCTTTTGTAACCATATAAGATATCTCAAAGTCATATCCTTGAAGAGTGGCTAACCATCTTTGTTGCTTGGGAAACAAATTTGGTTGTGAAAGGAAGTATTTTAGTACACGATGATCACTTTTGACCTTGAAATGACTGCCATATATGTAATGATGCCACTTTTTAATAGCATGCAATATTGCCAACACCTCATGCTCATAAATATTTAATTGACGCTCCTTGTCATCAAGCTTTTGGCTCTCATAAGCTATGATTCCATGGTCTTGATATAAAACAACCCCAATTCCTCTTCCACTAGCATCCACACATATAATAAACTCCTTAGAGAAATCCGAGTAGCATACAAGGATCGGTGCTAAAATTAAGAGAGATTTTAGCTCATTGAAACTTTGATTGGTGATGGAGTCGCCAAAGAAAGCCTTATTTTTGAGTCTATCTATCAATGGAACCACCACATGAGTATACTTCTTGATGAACCTCCTATAAAAGGATAATAACCCAAGGAATCCTCTCAAAGAGGTTGCATTCGTAGGAGTAGGACATTCTTTAACACATTTCACCTTGTTGTGATCTACTCTAATGCCTTGCTCTCCCACAACATGACCTAAGTATTCAACTTCATCTTCTATGAAAGAGCACTTCGTCATCTTGGCAAAAAGTGTGTGTCTTGGTAATCTGTCAAAGACCTCTCATATATGCTTCAAGTGCTCATCCTTAGATTTGCTATAGATAAGGATATCATAAAATAAAACAAGGATTGTTTTAAACAAGAAGGGCTGCAATATTTTATTGATGAGGGCTTGAAAAATAGGAGGTGCATTGGAAATTCCAAATGGCTTAACCAAGAAGTGGTATAGCCCTCTTTTAGTCCTAAAAGTTAATTTGAAATCATCTCCTTCATTTGAGTTTGATGATAACCTGATCAAAGATCTATTTTGGTGAAGACCTTTGCATATTTAAGCTCATCCAAAAGGTCATCAATTCGGAGAGTAGGATACCTATTTTTGACCATTGACTTGTTCAAATCCCAATAATCAATACATATGCAAAATAATCCATCATTCTTCTTAACTAAGAGTACGAGAGAGGCAAATGGTGATTGAATTTTTTGAATTAAATCCATTTGTAGAAATTCTTTGACTTGTCGCTCCACTTTTTCCCTTTCAAACTTGGACAAGCGACAGGGAGGTTTGTTAATGGGCTTTGTGTTGGGCAATAAATCAATAGGATGGTGAACCTCTCGCTTTGGAGATAATGATGATGGTGATTGAAAAAAATCCTTATATTCCTTCAATAGCTCTTCCAATCTTGGATTCCTTTTCTTTGTGGAAGAAGATGTCTGATTTGATGATTGCTCTTTATCTACTTTCATAAGCAAAATAGTGAAGATACATGAATTGGCATTGATTTCCTTTCAAATTTCTTCATGGAGATAAGTTCTATGTGTTTGTGATCTATGCCTTTCAATTCTATGTGGTGTCCTTGCCAATTAAATTCCATTTGCATTTGCTTCAAGTCTAAAGTGATTTTTCCAAGTATCTTTAGCCAAATACATTCAATAACAATGTTAATAGGCCATATATCCAAAGTGATCAAGTCCACTTGTATTGTGCAATAGAACGATAGATGAATTGAAATACATGTACCAACTTCTTTAGTAGACTTATATACACCACGAGAAACTTGTAACCGCAAGGAAGAATCCATATCAATGGGTAGCAACTTCAGTTCATTCAAAGATTTGGTGTTGACAAAGCTTTGAGTGCTACCCGTATCCACTAAAATATGTGCAACCTTGCCATTAATGAAACCTTTGAGTCTAAGTGCACTTTCCTCGTTGCAGCTAGTCTACGTATAATGTGAGATAGTATACAGGGAAGCATGAGAATCATGAGTGCCACCCAGATCCAATGGAAATCCATCCATGGGATCATAGAATCCTTTTTTAATGGCATGCTGCTCTTCATGAATCTCTTCAACTATTGGGTATGCATCAACAAGTAGTAAATTTTCCTATTGATTTGCTTCTTCTTCAACTTTCACATCTTGAGTGATCACCATATTTATTGTTTAGTTCTTATCTTTACACTTCAACTTATGATCTTGTGACCACTTCTACCCATATTTGAACCATAATCCTTTTGCATGCATTTCTCTAAGCTTATCCCATGAGGAAGGAAGTTGTTGTTAAAACTATTTTGGGATAGTTTAGGAGCATTTTCAACTCTTGAAAAGGTGCTTCTTGTCTTAGCCACATGTATGAAAGTGTGTCCCTGTTTTTGTGTATAATTTCCACCCCATTTAGAGACATAAATAGTGAAAAAAGTTAGCACTTTGTTGTTATAACTGTTTTGACTATTATAACCCCTATTTTCTTGTGTAAAAGAGTCTCTTGATTGGCTGAAAACTTGCCCATATTTTGTAGGTTGATTGGAAATATTATCGCCCGTACTCCTTTGTTAGAAATTTTCTATATCTCTTTTGTACTTCAAGGAGTATCTTTTAGCTAATTTCTTTTCTACATCTCTTTTGTACTTCAATGAGTATATTTTAGCTAATTTTATGTTAGAAAAATCTGAAAGGCCTTCAACATACATGGAGAGATTCAAGTAGGTGTTGGAATAGTCTCTAACTGACATTCCTCTTTGAGCACATGCATACATATTCTTTGGAGCCTTTCTTTTTCCAAAGGAGAAACAAAGACATCAATCATTGCTTTCTTAAACTTCTCCCAAGTGATAAAGTTTTGCCCAATCTTGTGCATGTAATGACATCGAGTATGGGTGTAACCTTCAAGATGAAGAGCTACAAAATAAATATTGGCTTCTTCACTTCTATGTCAAGATTGTGGGAGAGAAGGAAGGAGTCTCGCTTGAAGCTTTCTTGCTTGCACAATGGGGGAAGACACACAAGGGTGGAGGCTGAAAATAGTTTTCCTCTTCTTAGTTGTGTAAGCCAAAAGAACTCAAGTACAAAGAAATAGAAGAACCCTATATATGGGTCTCAAACCAAACTCAACTAACTAAGGTGGCATACTAACTGAGCCACGAACTAGAGTAGATAAGGATAGCTATCATGTAGCTATTATTCATGGGCGGTGTACCAACCGCGTCTGCAACTGACAAGTCGGTGACATAAATACACAACGGTCACCCTGGCATATCACGAGTGGAGCTCGATATCTCAACACTCCCCCTCGAGCTCAATCCCAATTCCTGCACACCAAGCAGGTCTCTGAACTTGCGCAGCTTCTCTGCGCCCAATGCCTTCGTGAATATGTCAGCTACCTGATCCTCTGTGCTGACATAAACTAGATCAATAAGACCTAGTAAAACCCTCTCTCGCACATAGTGATAATGCACCTCAATGTGCTTTGTTCTAGCATGATAGACTGGGTTATTTGCCAAGTGTATACTACTCATGTTGTCACAATAAATGACAACTGGTCCATCTGTAGACTGATGCATATCATAAAGTAGCTTATGCAACCAAGCTACCTCACATGCAGCTATTGCTGCACCCCTGTACTCAGCCTCTGTGCTCGACAAGGCAATTGTAGGCTGTTTTTTGCTACTCCAAGTGACTGCAGCACTCCCAAAAGAGAACACATATCCACTGGTAGATCGTCTATCAGAAATACTACCAGCCCAATCAGCATCAGTGTATCCATGCAACTGTATCTGAACCCCAGTCTCATAAAATAGTCCATACTGCAATGTGGACTTCACATACCTGAGTATGCGTCTAGCCGCATCCAAATGTGGTTTCCTTGGAGCCTGCATAAACTGACTTACCAATCCAACAGCATAGCTCAAATCTGGCCTGGTAATAGTTATATAAATCAAACTTCCTACTATGCGTCTGTACATAGTAGGGTCTTCTAGAAGCTCACCTGCATCTGTGCTTAGCTTCACATTTTGCTCCAAAGGAACTGAAATAGGCTTACAGCCTGTCATCCCATATTTGGACAGCATGTCCAATCCATACTGCCTCTGCAAGAGCTGTATCCCACTTGGTGATCTAATCACCTCAATGCCTAAGAAATAACGCAGCTCTCCCAAATCCTTCATCTCAAACTTCTGCTTCAATAGCATTTTCACATGAAGGATATCTTCATCACTGTCACCTGTCATAATCAAATCATCAACATAAATGACAAGTAGCATAATACATTTCTCTGTTTTTCTCACATAAAGTGAGAAATCTGCCTTGGAAATCTGAAAGCCAATAGTGACAAGATACTGTCCTATCTTGTCAGACCATGCTCTAGGTGCTTGCTTCAAGCCATACAAGTCTTTCTTCAACCTGCAAACAAACTCAGGATGAACAGCATGCGCATAACCTGGTGGCTGCTCCATATAGACCTCTTCTTGCAAATCACCATGCAAGAAGGCATTCTTTACATCCATCTGATGTAAAGACCATCCCTTTGATGCAGCCATAGCAATGACTGCTCTTACAGTTGCCATCCTTGCAACTGGACTGAATGTTTCTTCATAGTCAATGCCATATGTTTGTGCATACCCCTTGACTACTAATCTTGCCTTGTATCTGTTCACAGAACCATCTGCATTGTGCTTCACCTTATAAACCCACTTACAGCCAATTGCATTCTTACCTTTAGGCAAAGGTACTAACTCCCATGTAGCATTTGCTTCCAAGGCATCCATTTCTTCATCCATGGCTTTCTCCCATTTTTCTTTTCCCATGGCTTGCTCAAAAGATGCGGGTTCTGATTCCTGTATCACTTTGACCATATATGCATAGTGAATGGCTGTAAATCCATCATATTTCAGCCTATCCACAGGATACCTAGCTCTCGTAGACCTGTGCAAAGTAGGTTCACTCCCAGGTGCTCTCAAAACATCCCTGGTCTTCCTTACTCTAGGTGTAACAATAGAAGGAATACCCAACTCATCATCAATGCTCTGTTCTGAGCCACTGGATTCACCATCCACATAAGAGTGACCTGCATTCACATCAACCATGGATTGATCAACCTTCTCTTTTCCTTTTCGTGATACCTGCATACCACTATCTGCATTACTTTGAGAAGATTCTCCTGATCTCAATCTGCCTGTCCATGGTGAAGAATGTGAACCACTACTAGAGGGCGCTCCAGGTCCACTAATATTTTGTGACTGCTGCTGTGAATTTTGTGCAGCATTACCATTTTGTGCATCTACATCATCAATCACATTTACTGGTTTATACCAGCTACTCATCTCATCAAAAACATCTCTGCTCACTGTAAACTTACGAGTAGAAGGGTTATAGCATCTATATCATTTTTGCTGCAGAGAGTAACCAATAAAGATGCACTTCTCAGCTTTTGGATCCAACTTGGATCTCAACTCATCTGGCACATGTACATAGGCAATGCAACCAAAAATTTTCAAATGAGAAATATCTAGTTTCCTACCAGTATACCTCTCCTCTGGAGTCATCCCATGTATTGCTGCAGTGGGAGTCCTGTTCATTATGTAGACTGCTGTAGCAACTGCTTCAGCCCAATAAAAATCTGGCAAGTCTTTTTCATTGAGCATGGCACGAGATACCTCTCCAATATGCCTGTTTTTCCTTTCTACAATTCCATTTTGTTGTGGGGTATAACTGCATGAATATTGCTGCTTTATGCCATGCTCCTGCAAGAACTTTGCAAACTCATTTGAGAGGTACTCTCCCCCTCCATCTGACCTTAGGCATTTTATTTGCAGACCTGTTTCTTTTTCAGCCATAGCTTTAAGGGTTTTGAAATGCCCAAAAACTTCACTTTTCTTTTTCATAAAATACACCCAAACTTTTCTGCTATAGTCATGAATAAAAGTGACAAAATAATGACAGCCTCCAAGAGATGCAGCTTTAGTAGTTCACACATCAGAGTGGATTAATTCCAATGGCTTCTCACTCTCTTGAACATGTCTAGGAAATGGTTTCCTTGCCTGTTTTCCAAACTGATAGGCTTCACATACCTTATGCATTTCTACAACCTTGAATTTTGGCAATCCTACAACAATATTTTGGGCATGCATTGATTTAAGTCGCTGTACATTAACATGACCAATGCGTTTATGCCATATATCAATATCTGCAACTACACCGGTCCCATGTGCAAACATTGCTGCACTCAATTCAGACATGTCTGCATCCAACATAAACATTCTGCCCTTCTTCTTTCCTTTTGCTATCAAGCGACCTTTATTTTTCATATCCTCAACAAAGCATCCATGAGGATTAAATCTGACCTGCAAGCCCTGTTCAACCATTTGACCAACAGAAACCAGATTCTTGGTGATATTCGGGACATGAAATACATCGGACATGTATTTTTTTTTCCCATCCTGCATAGACAAGGGAATTTTTCAAATCTGCACAATAGGATGTGCAGTATCATCACCAGTCTCCACAAATCCTGGTTTTTCCATTTTCCTTGCATCCTCCATCCATTCTGCATGACCTGTCATGTGGTTTGATGCACCTGAGTCAACATACCATACATCGTTGCTTTCTTCTGCACTTGTCACAGAATTGTTCATGTGCTGCACCATAAACAGATGCTCATTTTTGTCATCACCCTATCTACTAGAGGATGCATAATTTCCTTGTTGTAGTTTTCCATTCATGATGTCATTCTGCTTTTTATAGCAGTCTTTAGCCATATGACCCATTTTACCACAATAGTAGCATTCAACATTACTGTTTGCATTTTGGCCTCTTTGCCATCCACCACGACCTCTTTGGCTCCCCCTGCCTCTAGAGTTACCACGTCCTCCTCCATAGGACTGGTTTTCTTGAGTTTGCTACATATTCTGATTTCTGCCACGGCCTGCAAATCGGCCTCCTCTACCTCTGCCTCTACCTCTTCCAGTATTTGAGTAGAAGACAGCTTCTTTTGAAGTTCCTCCTGAAGAAGATGCACCACCATTTCTTTGTTCCTCAGAAATTAGAAGAGCAATCAACTCCTCAAAATCAGGAAATCTTTCACGAACTGAAATGGATGTCCGAAACTGTGCATAATCCTTTCCTAGACCATTCAAGGTCATAGAAACTAAATCATCATCTTCCACTGGTGACCCAATGGAAGCAAGTGCATCTGCAATCTTCTTCACCTTCATGTGATAGTCGTTGATGCTCATATTTTCTCTTTGCACATTGTGCAACTCTTGCTTGAGCTGCATTTTCCTGGCTTGCATATTTGTGCTATACATTTTTGACAAAGTATCCCATGCCTCCTTTGGCGTACTTGCATCTTGAATATGCACAATCATAGAGTCTGAAATGCTGATAGACAGCCAATACATAACTTTCCTGGCTCTCTCATGCCATGCTTTAAATGCCTGCATTTGCTGTTGATTGGGAACATCAGGAAGAACTGGTTCTTCTTCATTTCCTGCAACAAATTCCCAATATCCTTTTCCCATAAGGAAATTCGTCATTCTAAACTTCTATGCTTGGAAGTTGTTCTTGTCAAGCTTTTCAGTGACAATCTGTGAAAGAGAATCGGATGCCATTACAGAAGACTGCAAAAAATTCTGTCACTGCAAAAACCACAGCTTCACCCTCACAAGGGAAAATCTGCAAAACTGGCGAAAGTGGTATTTGACCACATAGTCACTTCCTAGTGATGATTTTGCATCAACAGGCAACAGGGATGATTCTGTAACTCCCAATGTCTCTGCGCACAAGCATACAATGCAATTTTTACAGTAACTATTCACTGACCTGTAGAACAATGGCTGCACAGCATAAAACTGGGCCTTTTTCTGAGTGCGTGCAGAAAACTTCCACCTCCAAAACAGGCCCCGAAATGGCCTCAAATAAAAAAAACAAGGTCGCCAAGGGCTAAAGCCCTTTCCCGCAACATATACTGCCCTCTTGCTTCACCGCGAAGGGCGTCTCAACCTGAGACAATGCACTCCTGCACTTTCCGGCTGTGCTACCTGCAGAGATCTGCTCCCAAAACAGAAAATGAAAGCAACACTGCTCCTCTTACTAGAACACCGCGAGCTTGGCTTACTTTCTTGAGCTCCTTACCACGAACAAGGCTCTGATACCATGTCAAGATTGTGGGAGAGAAGGAAGGAGTCTCGCTTGAAGCTTTCTTGCTTGCACAATGGGGGAAGACACACAAGGGTGGAGGCTGAAAACAGTTTTCCTCTTCTTAGTTGTGTAAGGCAAAAGAACTCAAGTACAAAGAAATAGAAGAACCCTATATATGGGTCTCAAACCAAACTCAACTAACTAAGGTGGCATACTAACTGAGCCACGAACTAGAGTAGATAAGGATAGCTATCATGTAGCTATTATTCATGGGCGGTGTACCAACCGCGTCTGCAACTGACAAGTCGGTGACATAAATACACAACGGTCACCCTGGCATATCACGAGTGGAGCTCGATATCTCAACATTCTAGGATAAAGGATCAAGTACAATTCAAGCTTATTAATCCACTCCTCCCATTCTGCAGGTGAAGCATTATCTCCTTTGAAATTAGTGATATTGATCTTTTCCTTATATTCTTTTTGATTGTAAGATGACTTCCCATAAGAATGTTGCCTCCATGAATCTTTCTTCCATGAGTTTTGCATGAAAGTAGATGGCCCAAAACCATGAGATGAAGGTTAACCATTTGAAACATGCTCTTGGTTTGGGATGCCATGGGTTGACCTCGCTCATCATACCTTCCACCTTCATGAACTTGATTATTGACTACATTTCCTCTTTTTGTATATTTGAGGGATGATGATAAAAAGCCTTGTAGAAGGGGTTCATCCATGATAATCATTATCCCATCCATTGTTGTCTTGTTCCCCTTCATATCTATGATGATCTTTTAGACTGCTAAACTGGGGCCTTGGGGTATGAATGCCATGGATTTGTGAAGGGTGATGGTTGCCCCCTCCCTCTAGATGGTTCTCCCCTTTCAAAAGTGTGCATAGATAGCTAAGAACTCTCTTTGTTTGGATGGGAAGGATTACCGACAAAGGGGATTGCATGTGGATCTTCAATAGTTTGAGGTTCCCTTTGTGGCTTGCTCCCAATTTCCTTTATGGCCGAGATGAGTTCTTAGAATAAAGATTTATTGCTTTTGCTGTAAATCAGAGATTCCCTTATTTACTTGTGCCATCCTTTGCAACAAACCTTGATTCCCATGTGTTAAGCCTTCATTCAAAGTCTTCAAATCCTTAGAAAGACCTTCATTGACATGTCCCAACTCTTTTGACAGTAAAAAGTAATAATTCACCTCATGCACTTCATGTATGTCATGTCGTCCTTGGTGTGTGCTGTAAGCAATCCCACTGCTTAAATCTTCATCTATATGTTCAAAATTATGGGATTCATTTGTGTAATATTTGTGTAATGTTGATCCTCTTGAAAGTCCTTGATACCATCATTCAATGCTTCAATAATGGGGTCTTTCTTCTTATTCCTAGCCATTAGGAGACAGTGATGTAATAATAGACAGTTTGTTAATTAATCACATGTTTCTCTCAGAATATAGCACCAATCCCAATGCTTAATAGCTCTATGGGAAGCTTATTATATGGAGATATATTAGATTTCAAAAGATATGGACTTGGACTGGATACTTTGGGTAGAACAATGTCAAACACAGTGTCCCCCTATATGCTATTGGGTGTTGTCTCACTATAACTAGTGTAAGAATATCAGCAATAACTTGAACTCTTGATATCGGATCACCAAAATTTTTGATTCAAATCAAAGCTTAGGATCCCCTCTTCAAATGGACCTATCAAGTTCTTGATTTGGACCAGGACAGAAATTTCTAGAATTGAATCTTTAGGTCTGAACAGGAGTTTCTTGCACCTTGTCCATCACTTGTAAGTACCCTATTTGACCTTGTAGGAATACCTTGAGTGGAAGAAACCCTTGTAAACCACTCTAGCAACTAGAAGAGGGTTATGGGATACCTCTAGAGCTCAAGGATAACCTGTAGATTAGTATGTACCTACTTTATGACTTGTAAAAACTCTATCCACTACCTATAGGTATCTTGAAAATAGGAGATGCCTTGTACCTCTTCCAATCTTGTTCCAATGGAACCTTCAACCACTTGCGGTACCCTGAATATGGCTGATCACTATTTTACTATTGCCAAACTCTGATAATGGGGAATGTACCTGCACCTAAATTTGAAAATTGCATAGGCTCCGAGAGCATTTTTTAGAGACTGTATTAGGAGCGAATATGTGTAAATTTTAGGTAGGAATTTAAATTCGACAGAAGTGGAGTATGAGGATCAGACAATTTTAGACACTAAGGAAGACACAAATGCAAAACTTTGACCATCGCGGTGGTTGCAAAATTTTAGTAATTTTTTTGATGGCTGGATTGAATAGAGAGAGATTCCTAGCCATTCGGGATGTTGAGTCAGTTAGGTAGGAATTTTTGGATCTAAATTCGGTCGTCAGACAGATGAGATACGCGAGGTCAGACAGTGCCAAGATCAAGATGGCCTAGATTTAAAAAAATTTGGGCATGGCCCCCTACAAAATTCGTGATTTTGGAGGGGGGAGGCACCATTTCAAAACGGTGCCGTTCATAACATGTCGCCCCCCCTCTAGGCGACGTTTTTGGTAGAGAGGGCTATGGTAGCCTACAAGCAACCCTTGCAACAGATCTTGTCAAGCACTTCCTCCAATTTTTCACTTCTCTTCACCAATTTTAGATCAAGAAATGGCTGCCTGATGAAGGATCTAAAAATCTAGTCTTTCTCTCTCCTCCCTCCTCTCCTCTTGAGGGTTGTTCACAGGCATTAATCTATGGAAGAAAGGGAAGGAGTCCGATGTGAGATGCTGATGGAATAATTCTACTGGAGTGAAGTAGATTGTAGATCG
Organism: Lygodium microphyllum; assembly: GCF_053477565.2. Taxonomy (NCBI): domain Eukaryota; kingdom Viridiplantae; phylum Streptophyta; class Polypodiopsida; order Schizaeales; family Lygodiaceae; genus Lygodium; species Lygodium microphyllum. The sequence goes on along the minus strand of NC_141156.1, from coordinate 135,169,364 downwards.
GAGTTGGAGAGAGTGTTAGTGGCCATAAATGAGCGTCAGTGGCCTCCCAACCATTAAATACGCACCTCCAAGACCAAGTTTCTATGCGTAAGCACTCATTTCATTCATTTTATGAAAGATGTTTGATGAAATTGTTTGTAAATGAATTATTTTGATTGAAAATGATGGAATTTATTAGAAATATTGAAGAAAATTAAAAAATTAAGCCATTCTATAATTTACATCAAAACATACAAAACATGTAATTATGCGATTTCATAAAAATGATAAATTTTGGGAGTTTTGTTGTGATTTTGGGGTTCAAATGGAATAGAAATGAATATAAATCAATGTTCATTAATTGTGATCAATCCCAACTCATAAATCAAAAATATCAAAATTTTTATTTAAATAAATAAAGAAAATAGGAAAAAAAGAGAAAAATAGTTATTTTACACTAAAAAATTAAGAAAAAATATGCTTCATGTCCGTGAATATATGGTATGATTGTAACGTGAGGGATAAGCCTCAGTTTAGTTGTGTCTTCATGTTAAAGTCCATTTTTTCAACTTTTTACAAGAAAAACATATGAAAAAACCACTCTTTACACCTATCAAGGATGCACAAACTAAATGGTAGGGGGAAGACCGTCAAGCCGAGCTTTAAAAGCAAGAAAGAGCTGAATGAGCTAGATGGCAGACCAAAATAAATAGAAGATATTCTCCGCAAAGGAGTAATCCAATATCCTTACAAGGGCGAGGTCTTAGTAACCCTAGCTCATCACATAGTCGATTAGGGGGAGGAAGCTCTAGTACTTCCCCCTTCCAATTAGTCCGTCCACTTCGAGTGGAGTGATAGTTCCAATTTTTCAAACCCCTTTAGCTAATTTGGTTACTACCATGGCAGTGCAACCCATTGCAATTCTTGTGGGAATGATGGATTTACCAGCCTTAGGGTTTCCTCTACCCATTTTTAATGGGTTAGTAGAGCAAGATGAAGAATTGCATATTAATGGCTTCCAAAAGTTAATGTTTAACTTTCGAATTCAAGATGATGGATACTTGATGATGTTCTTCAACATGACTCTGAAAGGACGATGAGAGTTGCAGTGTGGTATCATATCCTAGAGGTTGGAACCATAGCTATGATCGATTTATTCTTTACAGCCTTTCGAAGAGATTTTGCCCCTAAAAGGGAAGGTCAGTATTGGCTATGTGTCCTTAATGTTACATGTCAAGGACCTCATGAGAATATTCATGGTGGGTATGCCAAGAAACTGAATGAAGTATTTCGTAAGTTGCAAACCTATATTCCTATTCTAGCTACTGCTCAGTTGCAATATTTTTTGAATGGGCTAGACTTTAACATTCAAGTGCAGTTGAGCAGTGTTTCTCTTGCCGACATTGATATGGGTATTAGACAAGAAAAAGAGGTAGAATCACGATTACAAGTGGCTTATGCCTCTAGGGCAAACTGGAATTTGAGTTTAGGGTTTGTAAATACCTTAGCACTGATGAATGGAGGTCAAGGGATGCCCATGAATCCTCCTAATGGGAGAGGAAGCATAATTCCAAATGTGCCCATGTTGCAAGCTCCTCCTAGTATGGACCATGCCTATGACTAGTTAAATGGCTCTAGTGATTGTTGGAAGCCCAACAATAAATCCTACCATTGTTCCAAGGAATCAAAAACCAATCCCTAATCAAGTGATTAGGCCAATGGAACGACAAGTAGACGATTGTAGCTATGAGTCAAGTGCCTCGAATGTCCTTAGCAAAGTTAAGGATATGATGAAGCACTATACTGATATGATTCGTGAACAATATAGACAAATAGCCATTAATGTTAATTTCCTTAAAAAGAAACATAATTTGATAGGGAGTTGACACTTGAAGAGGGTGGCCCCTCAAGATTCAGTTGTAAGTGGTGTGGTGGTTAATATTTCCCTAGGAATTGTCCAAATGTTAAATGTGACATATGTGGGAAGTCCAGCCATTTAGCTAGTGCATGTTGGAGTAATATTAGCTCTCTCCAGCAAGGAAGTAGACACTAGGTCCAGTTAATCATTGAGCGCAAGGAAATGATCTCCAACAAGATGAAGAACCAAAACAAATATTACAAAGAGGGAAAGCTACGGTAGAGGAGCTACCTAGTGGCAGTGGAGTTAGCCTTATAGAAGCTATTTGTGTCAATGGCACTAAAGCTTCTAATCTACCAGTTATTACAAGAATTCAAAAGGGTAAAAAAGCCGACAAATCCAAGACAAAACTTGGCGAGGGAAACCCCAAGCAAGATGATAAGGAGATGCAAGGTCTTAATCCCAATATGAAAGACGGACCTCTCAAGGCCATAGATAGTAAAGCCAACCCCAAGAAAGATAAAGAGTCACCAAAGAAGAAGGCAAAAGCTAAGAAAGAAGCACCAAGGTGGGTTCAAAGACCAAACGAGAGAATGGTTTGGTGAGAGAAGTGAGCTCTTAGTAGCTATCATGAATTTGATTTAACGAGTTCTCTTTGTGAAGTTAAGCTATATATAAATCTTCTATAGCTGATTAAGTTGTTTCCATGAGTGTGTAAGAAATTTAAGAAGACTCTATGCATTGGGTATATCGTTGAGCCATTGGGAATAATGTGAGTAGGAGGTGATTCATTTGAGCATGCTGAAAAGCATTGTACAAGGGTAGCAACATATGTCGATGGAATATTAGTGGACCATGCTATTGTGGACACATGATCCTCTATCAACATTATGAGTTCAGAATTGATGGTGGAGAGATTGGGATTAGAAATAAAAAAGGATGCCTCCATGATCCTCCGAATGGCTGATGATAGTTTAAGACAATCTGAAGGTTGCAACTTACAAGCAGACTATCATGTTGATCTACCCACTGGGTGATTGATCTTTGGTCAAGGTGCTAGACGTATAGTAGTAGATGGTTATCTTGAATCTCCTTAGAGTGAGAGAGTTCCTTTATCTTTGTCAGAGTTTGACACACTAGAGGCTCTATCTGCTAGTGAGATGTCATCAAGTGACGAATCCAATGAGGGGTCCACTACAGCGGATATCTATCAAGTGACTTTAAATGAGCCAATAGAGGCTCAAGAGAGGATAAGGAATGAGGATGTAATTGAGCTTGACCTTGGTACGATGAATGATTCATTGCCAATTAAATTGTAATTGAGCTTGACCTTGGTATGATGAATGATTCATTGCCAATTAAATTAGGGTCCATGCTCAGTTCGGAAGAAAGGAAGGACTATGTGTCCTTGATTTAGGAATTTGTGATATTTTTTCTTGGAGTTATAATGAGCTGAGAGGCATTCCTTCGAGCTTGGCTAGGCATACGATTCCTTTGAAGCGAGGTGGCCGCCTTGTGTGACAGAAAGTAAGGCGTATGCCTTTCAAATTAAGGGATGGGCTATTTAAAGAATTGACAAATCTACGAAAGGCTAGCATGATATTTCAAGTTCAACACATAGAATGGTATTCACCAATTGTTTTATTAGGAAGAAGAAGAACAAATAGATTTGACTTTGCGTAGATTTCAAAGAGCTTAGTAAGTAGATGGTTAAGGATTAGTACCCATTGCCATTCATTGATCAGATTTTGGATCAGTTAGCAGGTGGGGAAATCTATCCGTTTATGGATTGCTTTGTTGGATATAAATAGATGGCTATTGTGGAGGAAGACAAATTGAAAACAACACTTATTATTGTCTTTGGTACCTTTGCGTATCATGTGATGGCCTTTGGTCTATGCAATGCGCTTGGATCTTGGCAATGAATAGACAATAAAACCTTTGGTGATATTTCCCCAGAGGAGTTAAAAGTCTTTATTGATGATCTGGAGGCAACCACCATAAGGGAGCGACAATTGATTATTATGAGGAAATGTTTTGAGTGTTGTAGATAGTTTTGCATTGCTCTTAACCCTAGAAAGTGCATATTTGGAGTGCCATATGGGTTTTTACTCGGCCATGGTTAGTTTAGCTAATATTGTGAGACTGACCTGGAAAAGATAAAGGTTATAGTCTCTATGAGTCCGTTGCATACTCCAAAAGAGGTGCACAACTTTCTGGCATCGGTGGGATATTATCAAAGATTTATTAGTGCACTAACATAAAGAGCATTGCCATTGATGAACCTTCTAACTTTCAACTATCTGTTTGAGTGGAATGAAGCCTGTCAAGTATCCTTTGAGGATGTGAAGCACGAATTAGCAAAAGTGCCAATCCTAAAAGCACCCAGAAGAGGTGATGTTTTCTATATATTTTTAGCAGCCATAATGCATAGTATCAGCCTACTATTTAGCTCAAATTTGGGAGGACAAATGCTATCATCCAATTGCCTTTACTAGTAGGAAATTGGGGATATCTAAAGTTAACTATATGTACATGGAGAAATTGTACCTTGGAATGGTCATTGCAATGAAGAAATTTAGAAATTATATTCTCTATGAGAAGGTAGTATTCTTTACGAAGGCGGTGTTCAAGATTCAGAGGGAGAGAGAGAGACAAAGACATGGAGCTATAACAGAGAGTAGTCAACTCTCATTGTTCTCTTCTTCTCATTATTCCATAATGCTTACTAAAGTCTAATCACACATAACTGATAAACACACTAGGTTACTACTGACCGTACCACTAACTGTAGTTGAGTCTGACTGACTTAGTTATTAAAACATACATGTAGAGTGATAGCTAAGATGACAGCTGTCTGGATAAGGTTTGTCATGTCGGTGATACCAATCACGAGCTTGATTCTCAACACTCCCCATCAAGCTCAAGCTAATTTTTGCACTCCAAGTAGCTCCCTAAAATGCACAAACTTCTCTTTACCAAGTGAATTGGTAAAGATATTTGCTATCTGGTCTTCTATCTTCACATGGAGTAGATCAATCTTTCCAGCAAGTTCCATCTCCCTAATAAAATGATAATGAACTTCTATGTGCTTGTATGTAACATGATAGATGGGGTTGCTAGCCAGCATCGCACTACTGAGATTGTCACAATGCAATGTGACTTTGTTGTCCAACTATATACCCAAGTCATGTAGCAATTTCACAAGCCAAACTGCTTCGCATGTCGCTAAGGTTGCACCCCTGTATTCTGCCTTTATACTAGATAAAGTAATGGTCAATTTCTTCTTACTACTCTAGCTGATCATACTCTTGCCCAAACTAAAAGCATAACCACTAGTTGACCTCTTGCCATAAAGACAACTAGCCCAATCAACATTCGTATAGCTTGTCAAGTCGAATGCTTTCCCATGCTCATAAAGCAACCCATAATCATCAGCAATACCCTTCACATATCGCATAATCCTTCTAACTATATCTAAGTGTGGTTTACGAGGAGCTAATCAGCCCCACTGCATAACTCAAGTCAGGACACAGGTAATTGTAAGGTAAATCAAGCTACCCACCATCTATCTGTACATAGTGACATTCTCGATCCCAGTCCCAACATCAATTGCAAGTTTGACATTTTGATCCAATGGTGTTTCCATGGCTTTACACTCCATCATGCCATATTTCAGTAAATATCACGAGCATACTATTTTTGTAATAGCCATATACCTTGAGGTGTAGACACAACCTCAATCCCAATAAAGTACTTCAGCTCATCAAGATCCTTGACTTTGAATTCAACATGTAACATTGCTTTAATTTTAGCAATCCCATGATCATCATCTCCAGTGATGATCAAATCATCGACATAAACCACCAGAAAAACATAACCATGCTTTGTCGTCTTTGTAAATAGGCTATGATCTGCATGACCTATTTGAAAACTAAGCTGCTACAAATAAGTGCTTATGTGAGCATTCCATGCTCTCAGTGCCTGTTTCAACCCATACAAGTCCTTTTTCAACTTACACACATTTGTTAGAAAATCAGGGTGTACATAACCTTCAAGCTACTCCATATACACCTCTTCAAGCAAGTCACCATTCAAGAATGCATTTTTGACATCCATCTACCATAATTTCCAGCCCTTGGAAACTATTAATGCAATAACTATTTGCAGCATTGGCATCTTGGCAACTGGGCTGAAAGTCTCCTCATAATCTAGGTTGTACTATTGTGCATATCCCTTTGCAACCAACTAGGTTTTATACCTTTCCAACAAACCATCTAACGTGCATTTCACTTTATAAACCCATTTGCAGCCAATGGGCACTTTTTCTTAAGGCAAATAGACCAATTCCCATATCTCATTTTCAGCCAATGTTGTGTATTCCTCATCCATGGTAGCACACCAATTCTCATTTGTAACTGCCTCACTGAACTACATAGGTTCTCTATAGCCTAACACTTTAGTAATATATGCATAATGTCTGGCTGAATACCCATTGTATGTCAGCCTATTAACTAGTTTTCTAACCCTTTCAGACCTCCTCAACTGTGGTGCACTCTGGGCTTGCCTCTCATGAGGCGGCACATACCTCCTTTGCCTTGTACCATGCATCATAACTGATGGTGTGCCTAATTCACTATCAAGACTATCATTGCGAGGTGACTCATATCCAGATGTAAGTGGACCAGTCACATCATCAAACATCTTTTCTTTGCCTTTAACCAATCTCCCTCTCACTGACATATTTGTGTCAGTGGATGCAATAGTACAACTGTGGAGTCGTCCTATCCAAGGACTAATAGTAGATGAACCATCACCTGTTGGGTCACTCATGGATATACTAGCTAAAGAATAATTTTTAGCATAAGTAGGGTTGGCTGGTCCATCAGAGACCACTACATTTGGATTACCATACCATGAGGCCAGCTCATCAAACACTACATCCCTATTGATTAGGGTTTCCCGAGTGGATGGATCATAACATTTGCAAGCCTTTCTCTCCTGTGCATAGCTAAGAAAAACACAATTGATAGCTTTCGGGTCTAACTTCTTCCTCTTTTCATCAGGAACATGTACATAGGCAATGCAACCAATACTTTTAGGTGACTAATGTCGAAATAGTTTCTCATACGGAGTCAAATCATGAATCCTAGCTGTAGGTGTTGGGTTCAACACATAAACTATAGTAACTACTGCTTTAGCCTTGGCAAATTCTTTTCATTAAGTGTTGCCCTGGCAGCTTCCATAAGCACCCAATTTTTTCTCTCTGCCACACCGTTTTGTTGAGGTGTGTAACTACATGTGAGGTGTCTTTTTATGCCATATTTAGCAAGATACCTATCAAACTCTCTGGATACATATTCTCCAGCTCCATTAGATCTCAAACATGAGTTATTATGGCCAAGCTCATTTTCAACATGCTTCTTAAAGTCCTTAAAGACATGGAGCACCTCATCCTTATGCTTTAAAATGTATAGCCATGTGTATCGACTAAAATCATCAATGAAGGATACATAATACCTAGCATAACCAACTGACACATTATGGGTAGGACACCATACATCCAAATGTATCAACTGCAAAGGTCGAGAACTATTTTTGACATGTCTCATGAGTGAGAATCTTGCTTGTTTCCTAAAGTGACAAGTAGAGCATACATGTCCAAGATTAGTGGACCTAAACTTCGGCAAGCCAAGTATAACCTCTTTCTGTTGCATATTTTTCAGCTTTTGTACATTAACATGACTGATGCGTTTGTGCCAGATTTCTACATCGTGAACTACTCCATTATCATGAGCAAACATGGCTGCCTTCAATTCCGGGATAGATGCATCCAAGGTGAACATTTTGCCATCTCTCTTGCCTTTAGCAATCAATTTACAGCCATTGCCATATTCTTCAATAAAACAACCATCCCTATTGAATCTGACTTGCAGATTCTGTTTTGTTTCCAATTGACAGTAAATTCTTGGTAATAGAAGATACATGTAATACATCATGTAGGCTCTTCTTTCTACATCACGTGCATGAGCAACGAAACCACACCTATATGCTGAATATCATGCTATGTATCATCACTAGTACATACAAATCCATGAGACCCTGCTACTAACTCATCAAACCATATACCATGAGGAGTCATATGATTGGATGCTCCTAAGTCTATGTACCATTTCTCATCTTTGCCTTGCGTAGGCATATTCTTTGATACATACTACATAGCGAACATTATATCTCCCTGGTCATCCTGAGTACCACTGGAAGATGCATAATGTCCATGTTTCCTACCTTTTTCCTTCATATCATCTTTCTTTTTATGGAAATCCTTTACAATATGCCCATATCTTTTGTAATAATGACAACCTTTATCCCTAGTAGACTACTCATGTGGTTGCTAAGAGCCACCTCTTCCTCTAGGTGATCTCCCCCTGCCTCTAAAGGCCTCAAATCATCTTTGTCCTTGTGTATTTGAGCTATGCCAAACATTTTGTTGCTGGTGTCCATGTGTGTTTTGAGTGTCTCCTCAACCCTAAAAAGCTCCACAAGCTCTACCACCTCTAGCTCACTGACTAGAGTAAAAGACAATGTCTCTGTCCTAAGATGTGCTTGAATCTGTATTTAAGCCAAGATTTACTTCTTCATGTAGTAGTAGTGCAAGTAACTCATCCCAATCAGGGGGTTCTATTCTCACAAAAATGGGATGTATCAAATGCCTTATACTCCTTGCCTAACAACCCATACAATGTCACTGCAATCATATCATCCTCTAAAACACGAGATCCAATAGTAGCCACTTGGCTAGCTACGGTCTTTATTTCCTTCGTGTATGCTTGAATGTTCCTGCCATTCCTAGACATGTTGTTGAATTACTACTTTAGCTGTATCTTCCTTGCATGCGTGACATTACCATAATTCTTCATGAGTGCATCCCAAGCATCCTTCGGGGAATGGTAATTGGTAATTTGCACAGCCATCGCATTAGAAATGCACAAAGAAAACCAATGCAATACTTTGCTAGCTCTTTATGACCACTGTTTGTGAGCTCTCTGTTGTTCCTGTGTCGGATTCCATTAAGAGAATTCGGGTTCAGCTTCAGCCCCCATACATAAATCCCAATAACCTCTACCAATCAAAAAGTTTTGCATCCTGAACTTCCATAGAGCAAAGTTTTTGTTATCAAGCTTCTCTCCCACAATTTGAGTGATATTGTCAATGCCTTGAGCATTTGCCATATTTGCAACTAAGGTATTCATTGCTATATGCAATTTGTAAGTGCTTGACTTCCTGCAGTTTAGGAAAAGACTTTTTTGCAGTTCAAGAGGAATAGACTTCATGCAGTTCAGAAACAATCTTCTTGTAGTTCAAGAACAATTTCATGCAGTTTAGAAACATTTTCCCACAGTTCAAGACCAGACTTTCTGCACTTCAGAAATAGTCTTTGTGCATTTTAGGAACATTTTCATGCAGTCTAGGAACAGTTTCTTGTAGTTCTTTTGGTAGAGTTTCTTGACAACCTGCTTGTTGTTGTAAACTATATTCTAGCAATGAGAAAACATAGTCAACTGAGCATAAACCAAGATCAAATCAGCTCAAAATATTCTATAGTAGTGGAAAAACATCCCTGCAATAAACTATGTCCATACAAGCATCAATAGATGCATAGAACTGATGTTTACAATCACTAGACTTTCTAGAGTTTATGATAGGTAAGTAGCCTATTATGACTACCAGCATAAACTATGCAATAATCAGGGTATTCTCAGCTCAAAAATATCCTCAAACCACCATAGACATGTCATAGTACATTGGGGATTCAATATGTGAACAAACAAGCATCAATGTTTGTAATGTATGCAAGTAGCAGTACCAAATACTTGAACCGCAGGTTGCTTACAACCAGTCCACTACTATAACCAACAATATTTTCTTTGCTAAAACAAGAGTATTCAAACCTCAAAACATATCATTGAGTTGCCACTCTATGCAAGAGTTGATACATGTCTAACTGTTAGAATAGATTGTATGTATGTCAAGTGAAGATGATAGGCATCCTACTTACAGACATAATCTATCAATACCCTGATATAACTAGGAATAAATTAGTCTAGACTTTGGACTTTTAGCACTCACAGTATACCAAAAAAACATCTACCACTCAAGTGGTATGATCCAAGCATTTGTCAGTAGCAAATATGTGTCATAGATACTTCAACCTTGTATGTACACTGTTTCCAAATTCAGGACAACAACTAGTTCACTATTTCTAGCCTGCAAATAAGATCCAAAACCAAGCATTTAACACTCCAGTGTCATGCTCAAATGCATGAGAATAAGGGCATATACATTGTTAGGATGAAAGCCACCAGTGCCTTGGAACCACTTGTTGTTTATTGTAGTAACTAGCCAGTCTGCACAGCTTTGTGCTAAATATCTCAAAATTTGTGAAGAATTTGGAAAAACTTTCTTATGCAAAGTTGTAGACCACATCAAAGCAGTCAAGGCTACTATGCAGTTTCTCCAAAATCCATTTTTGTAGGATATGGCTTTTGCGAAAAAATGGTTGTAGGAATAATCTCCATTTATGATGTTTTCTATAGATCTGATGCCTTGATGTCAAATGGCCATTAACAAAGCCTTCAGGCTTTAGGCCTTCAGGCTCTGATACCATGTTCAAGATTTAGATGGAGAGAGAGAGACAAAGACATGGAGCTGTAACAGAGAGTAGTCAACTCTCACTGTTCTCTTCTTCTCATTCTTCCAGAATGTTTACTAAAGTCTAATCACATATAACTGATAAGCACACTAGGTCACTATTGACCATACCACTAATTGTAGTTGAGTTTGACAGACTCACTTATTACAACACACATGTAGAGTAATAGCTAAGATGACAACTATCTAGATAAGGTTGGTCATGTCAGTGATACTGATCATGAGCTTGATTCTCAACATGCAGAAGGACTCAAATTGTTGCTGAACAAGTTGCAGCTGTCTAAGTGTTTAGCAAAGTGGTTAATCACTTTAGAGGAGTTTGATTATGAGATTAGGAGCAAGTCACTGAAGCTACAGGATATTGTAGAATGTCTTGTGGATTTTGGGGATTGGAAAAAAATTTTGGTTGAGAGAAATGATATTGAAGGTCTATTTAAAATTGATATAGCTTCCATTCCTTCATGGTATGTGGCTACAATGCATTATTTATCTACAAGAAGATTTGGGGATGCTTTATCAAAGTCTGAAAAGAGAAAGATCAAGCAACAAGAATTGTGCTTTTCAATTATAGCGGGTGTCTTGTATTAGGGAGGAGTAGATGATATCTATCATTGTTGTATAGTACTCGATGAGGTACCATTTATTCTTGTGGAATCCCATGATTCAGCATGCGGGGGACATTTTGCTGGCCGGCTTACCACCCAAAAAGTTGTCCATGCTACATATTGGTGGCCATTGATTTTCCAAGTTCCTTTTAGTTATGTTCAATATTGTGATGTCTATCAAAGATGCAATGCAAGAGAAAATCGTAGGCGATCTCTAAATCCCATTTTGGTTATGATACCCTTTGAAAAATGGGGTATTGATTTTGTGGGACCAATATATTCTTCATCAACTACACGAAATATTTATATTATTGTAGCAACAGACTACTTTACAAAGCTCGAGCAACGGTGAATGACAATGCTAAGGAGACAACCAGTTTCATTATGGAGCAAATTGTTGCCGTTTTGGTCCACCGAAGGAGATTGTGTCTTATCGAGGGACATACTTCTTGAAAAAGGTTATAGTGGCCCTGATTGAAGCTTTGAAGATTAAGCACAACAAGACCACCTCGTATAGTCCTCAAGTAAATGGTCAGGTTGAGAGTATAAATAAACAACTGGTAGGAATCTTATCCAAGTTAGTATCGGGAAGCAAGGATGACTGGGATAAGAAATGATATGTGGTAGTGTGGGCTTACAACATGACATTTAGGAGAGCCACATGCCACACCCCGTTCAAGATAGTGTATGGGGAGGAGTGCATTTTTCCATTAGAAATAGAGCTCCCCACTGTGTGTTTTTCCCTCAATAATTCATTGGGAGAGGAAGAAGAGGTACATGAATAGTACATGTCCGTGGCACATCCTGATGAGATTCAGTTGCAGGGTTTATTACATCAAGAAGTAGGGAAGAGGAGAATGAAAGCCCTTCATGATCTTTGGGCTAAGAAGTACAAATTTGCAAAAGGTCAGTTAGTGCTATATTATGATGCTCCTTGGGAGATCTTTCCAAGAAAATTAGAACCCAAATTGGATGGAGACCATACAAGATTGTACGTTTAGGAAAGAATGGCTCTACGAACCTTCTAGTAGATTTGCAGGGGGTAGAGTTTAAGACTAAAGTTAACTTTAATAAGCTAAATCCTTACTATGTGTAAGGGATACTGTTAGACTTGGTGCCTATGCAGATCCTTCATGATTTAGGTTTAACATGCAGTAGGTACCAAGACAAGCGGATGGGATGCATCACTCCCTATCTAGAGCATCCATATCTTGAGAAATATTACCACCAAGGTCAAGTAATTTGGTGGAGCAAAGGGTATGAGGTTACTGAGTGGCAAGACATATCCTTTATGTGGGAAATTAAGGTCTACTATCACCATTGTCCAACGACTTTTTACTAGCATTCCTATTGAGTTCAGCGAAGAAGGAGGGATTGTGCCTATTATACATTCTCTCTCTCGGCTTGATTTTGATTATTATAAGTACGAGTGAGTTGATTATTATGGCATGGCCTATCAATGAAGCTTGGATTCATACTCTGTATTTTGATAGAGCTTCTAGAGGACTCGCTATAAATATGCTAGAGTTCGTGTGATAATTAAAGATCCTCCACGTAGGGTTGTCATTAAAGATCCCCGGTGTAGGGTAGTCATGAAGATGGGAGTCTATTTAGGACCCTCTTTTACTAATAATATGGTAGAATACAAGGTGATCATGGGGTTGAATGTAGCTTGATGTGGTGGTATTCGCCAGTTATTGGTTAAAGGTGACTCGTAGTTAGTAATCAATCAGCTAAATGAGACCTATAGTGTGCGGGATCCCATCTTATGGATGTACAGTTGTGTAGCCTTGGATATATTGCATATCTTTGAGACGGTGCAGTTAGTTTCTCGACAATGGAATCACTTTGTAGATTCTTTGGCTAACTATGCTTTCGTGAAAGATGTCTTTTTCAATTGTGGTCTAAGGGAGCCCTTACAATTACCTCCTAATATTAGCCTTGGACTGCTTTGGGGTCTTCTTACTGACACCTCATATTTCGGCCATCGATGGTTAGTTTGGGTTATAAGTCAAATAGCAAGTGAGTATATTCCTACTCTCTCATGGACGCATAGGATTGTGTATCATCATATTTGTTGGACACTCCTTGCTATTTATGCAGGGGGTTTAGCCAATAACCTAATGCACTTAGTGTAGGGCCTAAGAGGCCTTATCCTTGGTCACTTTTGGGCTTTAGTAGAGTAATGCTAGGACCAAGGGATTGTTTCAATAGTACACTATGTGGAATGGTATTAAAATGTTATATTTCATATGGGTAAGAGGGCCATCTTTGTCAAGTTCTAATGTTTTATTTCATTAGGCTAAGAGGGCAGATTCTGTTGGTTGTGAAATGTTATATCTCTTAAGGCAAAGAGGACCATACGTTTGTTTGGTGCATGTGCATTTAATGGTGTTCTGTTTTAGTGATTGCATCACATAGGTTGGATGAAGTGCTTTGAGGGAGCCTTTGCTATGAAGAAGCTTATTGTGGACATTCCAAGTGGTATCATCGCCTTCCTGAGTTTTTCCTTAAGCTAACAGTGTTATATGTGTATGTGGGGGTTATTTTCTTTTTAGTTATGGGGACTGGCAATCAAGGCATGAAGTCCTAAGGTTTGGTTAGGTATATCTGGGGGAGATTTGAGTAGTTGCCTACCTCATTTTAGGGCATTGTTAGGCATTAAAGACTTGTTATAGAGGGTAGTCCTTGTGACCCTGTCCTTCGTGCTTACTAGGTAGATGTCCTAGGAATCCTTGCTAGTGCGAGGTAGTTAGAGAAGCCTACCAAAATAGCAAAGAAGAGTAAGTTCTGAATGTATCTAAAGAAAAAAATTATAGAGGTGTGTAAAAAGGGATTCTAATCCCTCAATAAGGAAAAAAAAGAGGAAAATTCCTACAAGCAGTTGATTATCGCCTTGTAGAGGCCTGGTAGTTCTTGGGGACGAGTCAGATGACCTAGGGCAGATGCCTTGTCTCCCTAGGGATAGCAGCTAGCCAAAATAAAAGAAAAGGAAGGTTGGAGTAAAAATAAAAGTGAGCTAAAGAAAATGATCATGTTGCCTCACGAGAGCTTGGTAGGTTCTTAGGTGCTGAGACATGACCTGAGACTGAGGCCGATGCCCTATTCTCCTTGGGTCACTCTACACTCAACTCCCTCCTTTTTACACACCCGACAGAAGAAAATATGATGATCAGTAGGCTATAGGAGTCCTCACCTAGTAGGAGGTCGTGGTCCAGTTGTTCTCAGGTAGATAGGCAGTTCAAACCACCACTAGGATGACCTCTTTGATAGGCTTTTTAGCCAGTTTGTGTTAGAGCAATTGGTTAGCGACTCGCTCTAGATTTCTATCAGATTATGCTAGGCCTATCCCTTGTGGATTTTCATGCCTTGATTCTATTAAGGGATAGGGTGAGCATTGTTCTTGTGCTTTGTTGAGTATATTTTTGTGGCAGCTTGATGCTTTCTTTGGTTGTTGTTTGTGTAGATCAGTTCATGGGATTCAATAGGCTGAGTCATCCTATCCCGTGGTCGCCAATGAGAGTAGCTTTTAGAGACCTGTCAAGTGTGGAGTAGGAGTAGATACGTATAAATTTAAGGCGGAAATTTAAAGCCAACGGAAGTAGAGTATGAAGATCCGACAATTTTAGAGACCAAGGAAGACAAAAATGCAAAACTTTGGTCATCGTGGTGGTTGCGGATTTTTAGTAATTTTTTCAATAGCCAGTTTGAAAAGAAAGAGCTTCTCGACTATTTGAGATGTGAAGTCGGTTGGGTAGGAATTTTCAGATTTGAATTCGGGCATCGGACGACGAGACAATGCAGAGCTCAAACAAGATTTTAAAAAATTTGGGTATGGCCCTTTGGGGGGCCAATGGCCTCCTAAAAAATTCATGATTTTGGGTGGGTGGGGGGGTGCCTTTTCAAAATGGTGCTGTCCAGAACATACTGCCTCCCCTCTAGGCGACGTTTTTGGTAGAGAGTGCTATGGCAGCCTACAAGCAACCCCTACAACAAATCTTGGCAAGCACTTCCTTCAATTTTTTGCTTCTCTTCACTAGTTGCAAATCAAGAAATGGCTACCTGATGAAGGATTAGAAAATCTAGTCTTTCTCTCTTCTCTCTCCTATCTCCTCTTGCGGATTGTTCACACACATGAATCTATGGAAGAAAGGGAAGGAGTTGGATGTGAGATGCTGATGGAATAATTGTATCGGAGTAAAGGAGATCATAGATCGGAGTTGGAGAGAGTGTCACTGCCCATAAATGAGCCTGAGTGGCCTCCCAACCATTAAATATGTGCCTCCAAAATCGGGTTTCTATGCGTAAGCATTCATTACATTCATTTTATGAAAGATATTTGATGAAATTGTTTGTAAATGGATTTCTTTGATTGGAAATACTGAAATTTATCAGAAATCTTGAAGAAAACTAGAAATTTTAGTTGTTCTATAATTTACATCAAAACACACAAAACCCGCAATCATGCGGTTGTAACACCATATTGGGGAATATGGAAAATTCCCATTAGTTTGGGACATGTGGTCAAATATTTGGATTTGTCATAACTTGAATATTATAACTCCAAATCGAGCGCTCTATAGCTCTATAGATTCCATTTTTCACGCACTTTCCAATGGTAGGTCACATCATATGGTTTTTAGAAACTTATGGACATGTTATCCGTGTGCCACCTTTTTCGTATTCAAAAAATGGAAATTGGGAGATTCCCAAACTCACTAATATTGTGTTTTTTCATGAAAATGATAAATTTTGGGGGTTTGTTGTTATTTTGGGATTCATAGTGAGTAGAAATGAATAAAAAATCAATGTTCAGTAATTGTGATCAGTCCCAACTCATAAATTAGTAACATCAAAATTTTTATTTAAATAAATAAAAAATAAAAAAGGAAAAAAAATTAGTTTTTTACGTTAGAAAATTAAGGAGAAATATGCTTTATGTCCGTGAATGTATGGTATGGTTGTAGCATGAGAGATAAGCCTCAATTCAGTTATGTCTTCATGTTAAAGTTCGTTTTTTTGCGCTTTTAACAAGAAAAAACATGAAAAAACCACTCTTTACACCTATCAACGATGCACAACCTAAATGGTAGGGGGAAAGAGGAGTTTTGATGCTGATTAGTTGTTGAGAAATTAGAAATTTTGATCTGTTTTTTTGTGCATACAATATAAGATGCAAGATGCTTACAATTTAAGTTTAAGAGGGTCGAGCAACACGAGGATGCTCGGGGCTGCCCTTAGTACAACAAAGCATGAGTGTAGGCTGAAATCATGGAAATAAATGTTTGTTGCATTGCACAATGCTGATTTATAAACCATAAATTATTTGAGCATGATGGCATTCATAGTTGCATTGCGCATATCACATGGTAACTCTTGGATGCATTGCAATTAGTTTCTTATACATATGACCCACACTGAGTTGTGAGACATCTAAGCAGTAGGTTTAGGTATTCGGGTTCTTTAGGAAATTGTTAAGTGAGGAAATATATTACCTTCTAGATTGTTTTAAAGTAAGAGTGGAGTTTGTGATGGTTGTGTTATTTATGTTAGCGACGCATTGAGGGGCCAATCCTCGAGGTGTAGGAGAGTCGCAGTGGGGCAACGACATTCAGTCGAAGGGGTGCCTCCTTCTGTTTGTGATTACAAGGTATTCTATACTGATTTATGTGTTGGGACTTCCTTTGAGGAGTGTGGGGCTTAATCACTGAACTAGAGTTAAAAAAAACGCAAGATTCACACTATCCGATTAAGGGTAGTGTGTCCCTTATACGTTCCTGGCCGTGAGACTGAGGGGTTGTGTTCTTTGAGTGTATAGAGAGGCCCAGCTAGTGCTCATAGCCAATATTGGGCCCGTTCTAGTTCATGACAGGCTTCAAGACAAAAGGGGTGTGCAAAGTTCTAGCTTCGAGACAGGGTCACATCTCTTTTGTCTTCCTGACTCACTTGTCATCTACTTTTCCTCATGGGAATCAACATGGCAAGTACATTCTAATGGCAATGAAACAAGAATGAAAGGGCTATGGATAGGGCATTACCCCTTTGTAGTGAGTCACTGCTTTTACTATATTCCCACTTACCATTTTCATCATTATTTTAGTCCTATAGCATCAATGTTCAATCATCCAACAAAAATCCAAGTTAAGTAGACAGTGACTAGCATTTATGCAATCAATTCAGCATCAACATTTGAATGGGTAGGAAAGAAATTCATCAAGCAATCATAATCAATCCTAGGCGAACTCTACATGTCATTCAATGGAAATTAAGAGGTTCTATTACACTCAATCTCTCTTATGAACAATAGTACTGGTTCAACAATTTGATGAAAAGAGAGATTAAGTTGAAAGAAATAGAATTACATCTTTAATGTCGATGAAAAGTAGTAGATGAATCCAACCAATCAATATTCAGCATAAACCACCATTAATGGACAAAGATTGAAGATAATAAGGCTTCAGGCTTGAAGGAAAGTGAAATATCAAGTAAGAGATGACTTGTACTTTAGGTTAGGGATGCATTTGATCATACAAGAGAGGGCATAGCTTCAAGATGAAGTTGCGAATCAATTTAGATGGTCAACAATATACTAAAAACTAGAGCAAATTGTCTAGGCCCTTCTCCTACATCACGTGATGATAATCTTGATGATGAACCATCAAATAGGTAGTCCATAGATTGCCTAAGATATCAAGAATGATCTCTAGTAGGTGTCTTAAAGAGCATTTCACTTTTGTTTTTAAACCTTCACGGCTCTGTCTCTATATTGGACACTAGGATACTAAGCCTAGGATGTTTATCCCTAAGGGAATTGGTTTCAAGGCATAGATCCAATGGATCTATCTACACATCTTGATTTAAGCTCCTTTTAAATTATTTCTTCTCCGCCTTTATATAATAAATTTCTTTTATTATTTATTAATAAAAAAACATTCAAAACAATCAACCAACATTTCACAAACCCATAAACCTTAATCTCCCCTTTAAAAATTTCCCTTGTCCCATATGATATAACTTAATACTTTGTAAATACTCTTAATTTGCGTAAAGTTGGAAACACCGTATTTTGATATTAATAGTGTTTCAAAGTAATAATACCAAATTAATTTTCTTTTTCTTTAACCCCAAGAAAATTTCATAAAACATGCAAAACCATATTTTTAGATTTTCCATAAAAGATCCTAATTTTTGTTGAGTTAAAGAAATGATTTTTTCCAAAAATACTATAATTTTCATTCAAAATAACTATTCTTGATTTTCAAAAACATGTTGCTCATCTTCCAAAACTTCTTTAAAAAAATTATAATACTTTTAGTAGTGTAGAATCCATGAGAAAAATAGTATATCTTATATTTGTTCAACTTGATATTTTATAAAAATTCATCTATGCCATTTTAAAACTATTTTATTTTTAACTATTTTTTATTTTTAAAATATACAATCAGACATACATAAATGCTAGCAACTATTAAGAGTTGAAAATCAAGTTTTAAGACATTGGAGAAAAATTCTAAACCAAAAAAAGTATAACTTCATAATATTTATTTCTATTAAACGGATCAGGCGCTTACTTGAAAACACGCAAGTTAAGATTTTGTCTTTGAAAGTATGCGTCCCACAATCCAGCTAGGAAAAACACTATATTCCATGTCAAGGCTTGATAATAGTGTAGTTGATGTAACCATGTGGGTTCAACTTTGTACCATATATAGCATGTTCTACATCAAATGGTCCCAATGTAGACACATTGCAAGGGAGGTGAAGGTGTACATTGGGAAAATTCCATTGCACAGATCCATTATTTATATGCTTCACTACAATCACTACATTGCCAAAACGTTCGGTCTCGGCAATTCATAAAAGTTAGAAGATCCTTCAGACGATTGTAATGACACTAAGCAAAATTTTCCTCTTTTAATCCTGGGGAAAGATCAGTGTTTGCTTCAACTCGTTCTTAATAGTTGACAATGGATGCATTGTAAAACCATGAACCACTTGGTGAAATTAGAGTGCACGGATGATTGTTGCAATCCTCCCAATAAGTATCAAGCACGTAATTGCCATCCCCATCAAGGGCTAGAATGATATCACAACTCTGGGGTGTTAATGCCGTACAGTCTAGGCTTAGAATTGGAGTCCAAGTAATATGAATCCAAGCTTCAATATGAATAGAATTGAAAGCTTCAGCTCCTTCATTAAGGGGATCGGCCTTGTATGTCACATGGCAAATATTCCATCTAGACACATTGTAACATCGACAAGACTTGTGCTATCGCCATGATCGCCTCTCTTGACATGGACGGAGATTCAGAACTGCTACATCGATCTTCATAACCTCCCCACTCTCTCTCTCCCTCTCTGTCATGGGCCTGTTACATGTGATTTAGTGCTAGAAATACATGAATCTCATCGGTCGGCTTCTCTCTTAACATTTGGGAGTAGAGATGAGGAGCGGCTCTGTTGGTGGTCTCTCTCATGAAATATCTCTCAACCTGACTTGACGGTCATTTCTTTCCCTTTATGCTTCGGGCTCTGAGAACAAGTCGCTTCAAGTTGAGCGCAACTGTAAAGAAGCTAATTCCCATAGCACGCCATTAAAATGAAAATACAAGAAATAGACATAAAATGCCAAGAAACTATAGCCAAGGTGGCTAGGCATGAAATGATATTACCAATGTTGTCTGAGAATCAGGCTGAGAATCAAATGATGAGTGGTTGCAACATGGTATCATCCCAAGCTATGGTGGCCAAGAGTATTCACCCTCTTAGAGGGTGGGGGGTTGAGACCTCAAACAAGTAATGTTTATATTGGCAAAAAGGTACTTCACATGTTACATCTCCACCTTTTATACTTACCCTAGACTGAGGCATTTATGCTTTATTACAAGCCATCCCGGCCTAAGAGAGCTTTGTCCTAAAAGCTCGAATTGGGGCAATTTACAAGGAAGTATTACAAGAATAGCTTTGTAAGTAATGAATCCATGTTGAACTAAAACTCCAAGTTGAAGAAGATCTCATATGCCAATGAAGTACAAGTATGAAATCTGAGTATACTGCTGGAAACTGTCCCCAAAACAGGCTGCTGCACAAGAATGGCCATAAGTTGAAGATGAAATATCCAATCACCATGTGTGAGCTATAGAAATGTAGAGGACAATCCCTAGTATCAAGCTATGCCATAAAAATCCAATTTTGATGACCGTAGAGCAATTATTTTTATGACAGAAATTTAATACAGCAAGCTGTCCTATTCGGATATTACTCTATTTCCTGCAAAAGCCATGGAAAAGAATCAAAGTATGATGATGGTTTCCAAGTAGACTCCTCCATGGGAAAACCTCACCATTTAATAAGGTATTCCAGCATCGAACGGTTTCTTAAAACCTTTTCTCTTTTGCCAATAACCTTTTCAAGCTCATAAATGATAAGACCATCTTCATCCATGGGAGGTAACTCCTCTAAAACCTTTATGGACCCACATACTTCTTAAGTTGGGAAACATGGAAGGTAGAATGAATCCTTGTTGAAGAAGGCAAATCAAGCTTGTATGCAAGCTCACCAACTCGTTTAAGGATTTTATAATGCCCATAGTAACGATGAGCCAACTTATTATGACCACCTTTGAGAGAAGCATACCTAGATTTAGGCATTTTGAGAAATACCCAATCTTCTTCTTCAAACTCCAAAGGTCTCCTCTTTTCATCAGCATAAGCCTTCATAACATTTTGTGCCTTCATAATCTTCTTCTTCAAACTCCAAAGGTCTCCTCTTTTCATCAGCATAAGCCTTCATAACATTTTGTGCCTTCCTAATGTTTTCCTTGCATTGATGCAAAAGAGTTTCCATTTTCTCAACTCAACCTTGGCTTGTGGATTCACGTCTTCATGAAAAAGGGCTGAAGGTAATTGCACTTTGTATCCATAAAGCACTTCAAATGGTGACATACCAATCCTCATATGCACCGGGGATTCACTAATAGTAATAAAGGAGACGTCACCTGCATGCAAGAAATATATGAAAAACCCCTTATCTACCCCCTATTTATGGGACCTTACCTTATAAAATGTACCTTCCTTCCCTTAAATAACACCCCTCCCTTACACGTGTGGTACCATACGGACCCTAGTGGACCCCCCGGGCTCATATGATGAGTGTTATTATAACAAAATTCCGCAAGATGTAACCAATGATCCCACAAAGCTTGAGTGTCATGGCAAAAATGATGAAGATAGACTTCCAACCATTTATTGATACACTCCATTTGGCCATCGGTTTGGGGATGATATGATGTGCTAGGAGTCAAAATTGTTCCCAGAGAAGTGGATAAACTCCTCCAAAAACTTCCCATGAACTTAGTATCACAGTCATATACTATTTTCAATGGCATACCATGAAGCTTAAAAATACATTCCATGAATTGTTCAGCCACTTGTTTTGCTGTAAATTGAGCCTTGGTAGGGATGAAATGAGCTAATTTAGTCAACTGGTCCACCACCACATAAATGCTATTCCACCCATTCTTTGTTGTAGGTAATCCCACAATAAAATCCATTATAATATCAGTCCACTTGCCTTGAGGAATAGGAAGTGGCTGAAGTAAACCACCGGATAGAAGAGAAAAGTCTTTATTTTGTTGATACAGAAGACATTGCATAACATAATCCTTAACATCCCTCCAAATGCCCTTCCAATAGAAACTCTTATGGATATTGTCAAATTTTTTGAACAACCCATGGTGTCCCACTAAAGGTGAAGAGTACATCTCATGAAAGATACAGTTTTTAAAAGAAGATTGTGGTGTCAAGAATACTTTACCACCATGCCATAAAAGACCACTGTGCCATTTTAAACTTGAATCCTCTTCTCCTTTGCCTTGCTAAAATTCCTTCATCATCTTTGATGCTTGCTCATCAAGCAAATACTCCTCTTTAATATCATGGATCCAATCCTTATGCACGGTTGAAATGGTAGAGATGGAACATGCTGACATTCTTGATAAGGCATCTGCCACCACATTGTCTTTTTCAGCCATATAAGGTATCTCAAAGTCATATCCTTGAAGAGTAGCTAACATCTTTGTTGCTTGGGAGATAAATTTGGTTGTGAAAAGAAGTATATTTTGAGCATACGATAATCACTTTTGACCTTCAAATGGCCACCATAGATGTAATGATGCCACTTTTTGATAGCATGCAATATTTCTAACATCTCTTGCTCATAAACATGTAATTGACGCTTCTTGTCATCAAGATTTCGGCTCTTATAAGCTATGACTCCATGATCTTGACATAAAATAGTCCCGATTCCTCTTCCACTAGCATCCACACATATGATAAACTCCTTAGAGAAATCCAAGCATACAAGGATGGGTGCTGAATGTTGAGATGACAAGCATACAAGGATGGGTACAGAGAAGCTTCAAAAGTTTCGAAGCTTACTTGGAGTTGCAGAGATGCAGTTGAGCTTGAGGGGGAGTGTTGAGATGACAAGCTCAACACATGTGGACATTGATGATGGACCGCCTGGTTAGATGGGTCCACACATCTACACTTAGCACGTTGGTGGTCATTATGACTCTCACATGGCCACTGACTCATTACTTATTATATTCAGGTTGTTACACCTATTTACAGCTGGCATAGTTATAGCGCCAGTCGACTAGTGTAGTCGGTTATGCATTGTTTGACTTAGTAGGCCACTTTCCTTTATGTTGTATCTTATCTATACTTTTTGTACATTGTAAAGAGTGTGGAAGAAGAAGAAGAAACCATCAAGAAAACGTTTTGGCCTCCATCTCTCTTCTTGTCTCTTGAGTGAGCTTCTCCTTGTGCATTCTGTGTGTGTTCGGCGCAGCATCTTGAGCAAGTTCCCCCACCATGCAATTCTTGACATGGTATCAGAGCCGCACCACTGAGAGAGGCTGATTTCGAAGGCTGAAGTGAAGGAGAAGAAGCAAGGTTCGAGCAAGCAAGCCACGAGTAAGAAGCTCTCCCATTCTTCCACTCTTTCTCTTGGATAGTGCCTGTGGAGGCACCGGAAGCAGGGCAGAGCAAAAAATCTCAGATTGCAGTGAGATTTGGTGTGTGCGAAGAGTGCTGTGTATTCTATAGATTAGCCCTTTAGGAGTATCCCGCAGTTATTTTCGGCATCTAAGGCCGTTTTAGGCCCCGTTTTTGAGCCGCAAGGTTGCGGACAGTAGTTTCAGGGTACACTGTGACTTCCATTGTATTGACCGAAAGTGGGTGCACAGGTTACAGATTTCAGATCTGTAAGTTCAAAGGTGTTTACCAACGAGTAAACACATGGTTTATTTGCAAACAAGTTGCAGATTATATGTATTGTTGAGCAGACAATGAAAAAGGCTGTCTGGTGTATTGCTGTGCACTACAGGTCGAAGGTTGCAGAAGATTTGTTTGTTTTTTGGTATCAGTTTTGTGATAATGGTAGAGAACAGTGGAAGCCCCATCATTGAGAAGCTTGACAAGAACAACTACCCATCATGGAAGTTCCGTGTCACGAACTTCCTTATTGGAAAAGGCCTCTACGAGTTTGTTTCAGGTGAAGAAAAGGAGCCGGAGGTGAGTGATCCTCCAACTGTTGCAGAAGAGACAAAGGCACGGAAGGAATGGAATGCAAAAGATAAAAAGGTCATGTATTGGTTATCTGCAGTAATTGACAATAATATGCTGGGACACATTAGAAATGCAGAGAATTCATATGCAGCTTGGACGATACTTGAAAGTATGTTTTCTGTAAACACAAAGGCACGAAAGATTCAACTCAAGCAAGAGTTGAATACATTGAAGAAAGGGAAGATGTCTATCAATGAGTATGCATTGAAGGTAAGGAGCATTGCAAATGCCTTGGCAGCGATTGATGCAATGCCCGATGATGATGATTTGGTGTCGTCTACCTTGGGTGGACTTAACAATGAAAAGGCTTGGAAGTCTTTTGTAACTTCCGTATATGTTAGAAAGCCATTCCCAGATTTCGATGAGTTGGTCTCCCTTATGATCACTGAAGAGATCAACATGCAGAGTGAGACATCTGAAAGAAGTGGTGAATAGGTCCAAGCTTTCTACTCCAGTTCAGAAAGGGGACGTGACAGGTTCTCTTCAAGAGGTCGTGGTACAGGACGTGGTAGTGACAACCAGCAAAACAGATTGAATTAGCAATTTGGTGATATGCAGGTTTCAGGAGGTCGTGGTAACTTTAGAGGCAGGGGAGCTTTAGAGGAAGAGGTGGATGGCAAAATAGAGGTTCTAACAACTTTGGTATTGTGTGTCACTACTGTGGCAAAATAGGTCATATTGCAGCCCAATGTTATGCTAAGAAAGATGATATTTGCAGTGGTAAGTTGCAGCAAGGAAACTATGCATCGTCTTCACGATAGAATGAAGACAAAAATGAACGTCTGTTTGTTATGCAGCATATGCTGAATGCTATTACAGGAAAGGGAACACATGATGATGTTTGGTATGTTGATTCAGGTGCATTCAATCATATGACCAGCCATGCAGAATGGTTTGGAGAGATGTAGAATTTGCAAAATGCAGGTTATGTGCAGACGGGTGATGATTCATGCCACCCAATTTCACATGTTGGAAAAGTTCCCTTGTCCTTGCATGATGGTAAGACAAAGAGTCTTTCAGATGTATTACATGTGCCATCTATTACAAAGAACTTGGTGTCAGTCGGTCAGATGGTAGAGCAAGGGCTGCAGGTTAGATTTAATACAAAGGGTTGCTTTGTAGAAGACTTCAATGACAAGTGCAGGTTAGTTGCAAAGGGAAGTAGAGTTGGACGTATGTTTACTCTGGATGCTGGAATTCCTACTATGAATGCTGCTATGTATGCCAAAGGAAAAGATGTTGTTGCAGATATTGAAATCTGGCATAAACGCATTGGACATGCAAATGTACAAAGGCTGAAATTAATGCAGTCCAAAGGGTTGGTTACAGGTTTGCCTACATTTAGAGTTGCAAAATTTCATAACGTATGCGAAGCATGTTAATTTGGTAAGAAGGCAAGACAACCCTTTTCACATGACAGAGATGTAAGCAGAAATATCCTTGATGTCGTGCATACAGACATTTGGGGGCCTACACAAAATGTATCTCTTGGAGGCAGTTCATACTTTGTCACATTCATTGATGATTGTTCTAGAAAGCTGTGGGTATATTTTATGAAGGAAAAGAGTGAAGCGTTTGAGCACTTTAGAACTTTCAAGGCTGCAGTTGAAAGAGAAACATGCTTGAAAGTAAAGTGCTTGAGATCAGATGGAGGGGGAGAGTATCTCTCGAATGAGTTCAATGATTTTCTAAGGTCTCATGGGATAAAGAGACAGTTCACATGCAGGTATACCCCACAGCAAAATGGGGTTGCAGAAAGGAAAAACATGCATATTGCAGAAGTTGCACGTGCCTTGATGGCTGAAAAGAATATGCCTAAGCATTTTTGGTCTGAGGCTGTTCATACTGCTATTTATATTATGAACAGAACTCCCACAGCTGCAGTTCATGGGATGACTCCTGAAGAATGCTTTACTGGCAAGAAGCCTGAAGTATCACACTTGAAAGTGTTTGGCTGCATTGCGTATGTTCATGTGTCAGATGAGTTGAGGAAGAAGCTTGATCCAAAGGCAGAAAAATGTGTCTTTATTGGATACTCTTTAGAACAGAAAGGGTATCGCTGTTATAACCCTGTCACATGTAAGTTCAGAGTGAGCAGGGATGTCATCTTTGATGAAATGAGAAGTTGGTATGCATCTAGTGGTGATGCATTAAATGATGATGATGATCATGACACTCATGTGCAGGCTGAAAAGCAAGAATCACAGACTCTTAGTGGACCAGAGACATCATCTTGTAGTCCTTGGTCTGGGAGACTAAGGAGTACCTCTACATCTTCAGGTGCATCTAGTAGCACTACAGGGAAAGACAAAGGAAAGAATAAAGTGTCAAATGGCATTGATGTAGTTCTTGATGGAGACTCCAGTGGCTCAGAGAGCTTGGATGATGAGCTTGGCATTCCTTCAGTGAGGACTCCAGGTGTGCAGAGAGCACGCATTAATGCAAAGACTCCATTGAGTGATCCAATGGTACGCAAGTCTAGCAGGGTGAGATACCCTGTTAAAAGATTTGGTTTTGAAGGTTATGCAAATCACCATTATGCTTATATGGTGAAACTAGTTGAGAATGTTGAGTCCACATGTTTTGAGGAGGCTGTTGGTCATGCTCATTGGGATGCAACAATGGATGAGGAGATGGCTGCATTAGAGGCCAATAAGACTTGGGATCTAGTATCATTGCCAAAGGGCAAGAAAGCTATTGGATGTAAGTGGGTTTATAAGATTAAGCACAATGCAGATGGTTCTATTAGTAGGTACAAAGCTAGGCTGGTTGCAAAAGGCTATGCCCAGACATATGGCATAGATTATGATGAAACCTTCAGTCCAGTTGCTAGGATGGCAACTATCAGATGTGTGATTGCTTTGACAACAGCCAAAGGTTGGAGATTACAATAAATGGATGTGAAGAATGCCTTCTTGCATGGTGATTTGCAGGAAGAAGTGTATATGGATCAGCCACCAGGTTATGAAGATTTAGAGCATCCCACGTATGTGTGCAGGTTGAAGAAGGCGCTCTATGGGCTCAAGTAAGCACCTAGAGCATGGTTTGACAAGATCAGAGAGTATCTTGTCAATATTGGCTTTTATGTTTCTGATGCTGATCACTCACTTTATGTGAGAAATGGAGATGCAGCTTTGGTCATCGTAGTCATTTATGTGGATGACTTGATTATTACAGGTGATAGTGATAGTGGGATTGCTGAAGTCAAGGATTTTTTGAAGAAGAAGTTTGAGATGAAGGATTTAGGTGAGCTAAGGTACTTCCTTGGCATTGAGGTGATCAGATGTGATGATGGTATATGGCTCTCCCAAAGACAGTATGGCTTGGATATGTTGTCCAAGTATGGTATGACAGCATGCAAACCACTTTCAGTTCCGTTGGAGCAAAATGTAAAGTTGAGTGCTGATGTTGGGGATGAGATAGAAGACCCTACTATGTTTAGGAGGATAGTGGCGAGTTTGATCTACATGACCATTATAAGGCCAGACTTGAGCTATGTTGTTGGTCTTATGAGTCAGTTTATGCAAGTACCTAGAAAGCCACATTTGGATGTAGTCAGACGCATATTGAGATATGTGAAGTCCACATTACATTATGGACTTTTCTATGAGGCAGGTACAGATGTACAGGTGTTTGGATACACAGATGCAGATTGGGCTGGTAGTATGTTAGATAGAAGATCTACTAGCGGATACATGTTCTCTCTTGGTAGTGCAGCAGTTGCTTGGAGTAGCAAAAAGCAATCTACAGTTGCTTTGTCGAGTACAGAGGCTGAGTATAGAGGTGCTGCTGTTGCAGTATGTGAGGTAGTATGGCTACAAAAGTTAATGGCTGATTTGGATGTGTAGGTGGAAGGTCCAGTTGTCATTTATTGTGAGAACATGAGCAGTATACAGTTGGCTAGGAACTTTGTGTTCCATGCCAGGACAAAACATATTGAGGTACACTACCACTTTGTGAGAGAGAAGGTACTAGCAGGTGAGATTGACTTGGTGTATATCAGCACACAGGATCAGATAGCTGACATCTTCACAAAGGCATTAGGTACAGAGAAGCTTCAAAAGTTTCGAAGCTTACTTGGAGTTGCAGAGATGCAGTTGAGCTTGAGGGGGAGTGTTGAGATGACAAGCTCAACACATGTGGACATTGATGATGGACCGCCTGGTTAGATGGGTCCACACATCTACACTTAGCACGTTGGTGGTCATTATGACTCTCACATGGCCACTGACTCATTACTTATTATATTCAGGTTGTTACACCTATTTACAGCTGGCATAGTTATAGCGCCAGTCGACTAGTGTAGTCGGTTATGCATTGTTTGACTTAGTAGGCCACTTTCCTTTATGTTGTATCTTATCTATACTTTTTGTA
Organism: Lygodium microphyllum; assembly: GCF_053477565.2. Lineage (NCBI taxonomy): Eukaryota > Viridiplantae > Streptophyta > Polypodiopsida > Schizaeales > Lygodiaceae > Lygodium > Lygodium microphyllum. The sequence goes on along the minus strand of NC_141156.1, from coordinate 135,141,204 downwards.
CATTGTAAAGAGTATGGAAGAAGAAGAAGAAACCATCAAGAAAACGTTTTGGCCTCCATCTCTCTTCTTGTCTCTTGAGTGAGCTTCTCCTTGTGCATTCTATGTGTGTTCGGCGCAGCATCTTGAGCAAGTCCCCCCACCACGCGATTCTTGACACTGAAATTAGAAGAGATTTCAGCTCATTGAAACTTTGATCGGTGATGGAGTCCCAAAAGAAAGCCTCCTTTTTGAGTTTACCCGTCAATGGAGCCACCACATGAGTATAATTCTTGATGAACCTTCTATAGAAGGATGATAACCCAAGGAATCCTCTCAAAGAGGTTGCATTCGTAGGAGTAGGCCATTCTTAACACATTTTACCTTATTGGGGTCCACTCTAATCCCTTGTTCTCCCACAATATGGCCTAAGTATTCAACTTCATCTTCCATAAAAGAACACTTCGTCATCTTGGCAAAGAGTGTGTGTCTTCGTAATGCGTCAAAGACCTCTCTCATATGCTTCAAATGATGATCCTTAGATTTGCTATAGATTAGGATATCATAAAAGAAAACAAAGACTGTTTTGAACAAGAAGGGTTGCAATATTTTATTCATGAGGGCTTGAAAAGTAGCGAGTGCATTGGAAAGCCCAAATGGCATAACCAAGAAGTGGTATAACTCTCTTTCAGTCCTAAAGGCTGTTTTGAACTCATCTCCTTCCTTCATTCGAATTTGATGATAACCCAATCAAAGATCTATTTTGGTGAAGACTTTGCATCTTTAAGCTCATCCAAAAGATCATCAATTCAGGGAATAGGATACCTATTCTTGACCATTGACTTATTCAAATCCCAATAATCAATACACATGCGAAATAATCCATCCTAATTTTTGACTAAGAGCACAGGAGAGGCAAACAATGATTGACTTTACTGAATCAAACACTTTTGTAGCAATTCTTTGCCTTGTCGCTCCACTTCTTCCCTTTCAAACTTGGACAAGTGATAGGGAGGTTTGTTGATGGGCTTTGTGTTAGGCAGCAAATCAATAGGATGGTCAACCTCTCACTTTGGAGGTAAAGATGATGGTGGTTGAAATAAATCTTTGTATTCCTCCAATAGCTCTTCCAATCTTGGATCCCTTTTCTTTGAAGAAGAAGATGGTTGATTTGTTGATTGCCCTTCATCTACTTTTGCAAGCAAAAGAGTGAAGATGCATGACTTGGCATTGATTTTTTTTTGCAATTTCTTCATGGAGATGAATTCTATTTTTTTGTGGTCTATGCCTTTCAACTCTATGTGCTATCCTTGCCAATTAAATCCCATTTGCATTTGCTCCAACTCTAAGGTGATTTTTCCAAGTGTTTTCAGCCAATTATATCTAATGACAATGTCAATAGGCCCAATATCCAAAGTGATCAAGTCTACATTTATTGTGCAAGAGGGCGATAACTCAATTGAAGTACATGGTCACACTTCTTTACTAGACTCATATGCACCATTGGCAACTTGTATCTGCAAGGAAGAATCCATATCAATGGGTATCAACTTTAGCCCATTCTAAGATTTAGTGTTAATGAAGCTATGAGTGCTACTCGTATCCACTAAAATATGTGCAACCTTGCCATTAATGAAACCTTTGAGTCTAAGTGTATTTTTCCCTTTGCAACTCATGTGAGATGATAAATAAGGAAGCATGAGAATCATGAGTACCACCTAGATCAAATGGAAATCTATCCATGGGATCATAAAATTCTTCATTGGTGACATGCTCTTCTTCATGAATCTCTTCAACCATTCGGTATGCATCAACATGCATTAAATTTCCCTCTTGATCTTCTTCTTCTTCAATTTCCATATATTGAGTGATCACCATTGAGAGGGGAATTTTGATGCCGAGAAGTGCTTAAAAATAGCTAAAAATTACAAATATCAAGGAAAAAATATTCAACGTCGAAGGCGGCGGCTCGACCTAGGACGATTTTAAGCATTAAGTGCTTGACGAGTGCCTGTGTGACACTTCCAGATTTTTAGTATTTTTTCTGTGCACTTGTGCAAGTCAACAGAGCTGCCAATCAGTGTGGGACATCAAGACGGACACCCAAAATTTTTCGGATCGCGGATCGGGTGCCAGACGCGGAAAATATGTAAAAAACCCGGGACGGTGCCCAAAAAATAGGCCAGAAATGAAAGGGTGTCTAAGTAGGGGGCCAAGGGGGGTGCCTCTTGGGACCCCCCACACCCAAAACTCAATGAGAAGTATGGCGGCATGGCGTGGAGCAGATCGCGCGCAGGAAAAATGCCCCCCCCCCAAAATCGATTGTATGGCTGCAAAGAAGCCATGGCAATGACAATGCAGGGCCCGTACACTAGTCCTTCACTCCGTATCGCCGGTCTTCGGGCGTCCAATGGCGGGCTGTAGAGAGAGAACATAAATCAGTCTTTCTCTCTCCTCCCTCTCTCTCTTCTAGAGGCAGATTTATGTGGGAACAAGAAGGATCGATTGCTCCATGATGCAAGAGGAGGGTAGATTGCTGATTCCGGATTGTCATGGACATTAATGGCTGCTAGAAATCAGTCCCGAAACATGGCAAATAAAAACCCCCAACCCGCAAAGAACGGTAATATTATTTTTACAAAGGGAATTGATTGTTTTATGCAATTTGCTTTATGAATATTTGTTACCATGGGCTGATTATGCATTATGTTGTTGTTTGCTATGAGTTTGATCAGTTTATGCTCAAAAAATCAGAAAATCATAAGTGTTATGACTGAAATTAATGGTATAAAACCCGTAAAACACGCGTTTAAGAGGCAAAATGGGGGGTTTTTTGCAAAATAAAGGGGAAACATGAAATATAACATCAATAAAACCTGAAATTTTGCTGTCAAAGAACCTAAGGGCCACAGCCCATAACTAATCTCAATTTCTAGTCATTTTTATTGAAAATAATAGAAGAAAAATACCAAAAAATGGTGAAAAATGGGTTTTAAATGGGAGAAAATTAGGAACAGATAAAAGGAAAATTCCAAAAAATTACATAAATATTTGTGCAATGTATAATGAAGGTAGAGCACGAGGTTAGCCTCGATTTACCCTCATTTCTATGTTTTGTCCATATTTATTGCTTTCTCTACGAAGAAATACACATAAAATAACTCTTACGCCTATCAACGATTGCAAAACATTAAACGGTAGGGTGAGAGGGGAGTTTGAGTATCAAAGTACAATCTTAAATCTGATTTATGTGTTGCCTTATGGCTATAGCAGCATGAGCGTAAGGCTCGGTGTCTCTCCTCGTTTCAATACATAAACCTTAGCATGGAAATCATGAAAAGATTGGTTTCGCACGATACACAATGCTGATTTTCTATTGTTTGTACACTAAACCATTCACATTATGCACTATGCATGGTTCATGGTATCGAATGAAAAATCTCCTGGACTGTATAGCAATTGCTTTCTTAGGACTTTGACCCATGATTGAGAGTGTGAGGTTATCCCTTGCCGTAGGGTAGAGGGTCGGTTTCCTAAGGGACTGTGAAGTGAGGAAGCATGGTATATCTCCTGGAAATACGAGAAATATAAAAGAGAGGAGTTTGTGCTCGTTTGTGTTATATGTTTAGTAGCGCATCAAAGGGCCAATCCCTGAGATGTAGGAGAGCTGTAGTGGGGCTCCGACTATTAGTCGGTGGAGTGCCTCCTATATGTGTGTGACGAGGTATTATGCCTAAGTACTTTGGGATCTCCCTCTGAGGAGTTTTAGGGAAACGTTGGACTATGAACTATAAACGCATGAATTAAGCTTTAGGGCAGTTTGTCCTTCAGCATTAGATGGGCGCTACTGGTCCGCGAGGCCGTGAGGGTGTTTGTGTGTCATGAGTATGAGGTCTGGCTAGTGCTATAGCCAGTGCCGGCCCATTTTAGGTCCCATCAGTGGTGCGTCTGCCGGGATCCACTTATAAGTGGTGGTTTTCGGATCTAGGGTTTCTAGGGACCAAAAGGAAGTTGCTTTATGTCCTCTGATAAGGCCCGTCAAGCCGAAATCCAGAAAGCAGAACGTGCTGAGAGGGCTAGACGGCGATTAGAGATCGTAAGCTATTATTCTCCTCAAAGGAGTAGTCCAGTACGTATACGAAGCAGTGCTCTTAGTAACCCAACTGCTCTACATAGTCCATTAGGTGCACGAGGAAGTGTAAGATCTTCCTTTCCTCCACCAAGTCTACCCACTTCAAGTGGGGGTGTGAATCCGTCACTTCAAGCTCCTATTGCTAATCCGATTGTCACCATGGCATAGCCTATTGCGATTCCTGCAGGGACGCCGGATTTACCAGCCTTAGGAGTTCCCTTGCCCATTTTTAATGGGTTAGCGGAAGAGGATGCTGAATTTCACATTTGTGAATTTCAGAGATTGATGTTCAATTATCGCATCCAAGACGAGGGACATCTCATGATGTTCTTCAATATGATGTTAAAAGGAAGGGCTGCGATTTGGTATCATAGCATAGAGTCTGGAACCATAACTACCATTGATCAATTCTATGCAGCTTTCCGAGCGGAATATGCCCCTGAAAGAGGGGGCCAATATTGGTTGCGGGTCTTGAATGTAATGCGCCAAGATCCTCATGAGAATGTGAAAGCATATGCTAAGAAGTTGAAGGAAGTATTCCGTAAGTTGCAAACTTACATTCCCATTCCACCAACTGCCCAACTGCAATACTTTTTGCATGGGTTGGACTTTAATATCCAAGTACAATTGAGCAGTGTGGCCTTGGCAGATATAGACACCGCTATTACACGGGCAGAGGGAGTGGCAACACAATTACAGACGGCCTACTCCTCTCGAATGAATGTTAATGGGGGTTTAGTACCTAGTGGCAATCCATCATTGACGAATGGAAGTCAAGGGATGCCTATGACTAACCCTAATGGGAGAGGGAGTGTGGTTTCGAATGTACCTTTATTACCAGCTCCTCCCAGTGTGACTATGCCCATGGCAAGTCAGTTGGCTCCACCAAATGTTGGAGGCCAAGTTTCAACTTCGAATGTTGTTCCTGTGGGTCAACAGCCAATGCCAAATCAGATTGTTAGGCCAATGGAATGACGAGTTGACGATCAAGGCTATGAGTTGAGTGCATCTAATGTCCTTGGCGAAGTTAAGAACATGATGAAGCACCGATATGATTTCCGAACAATATCGACAAATAGCCGTCGATGTTAATTTCTTGAAGAAGCAACAAAATCTGATAGGGAGTCGACGCCCTGAAGAGGGTGGACCCTCTAGATTCAGTTGTAAGTGGTGTGGTGGACAACACTTCCCTAGAAACTGTCCAAATGTGAAATGTGACATTTGTGGGAAGTCGGGCCATCTAGCTGCTACCTGTTGGAATAAGATTAGTTCTCTCCAACAAGGGAGTAAAAAACTGGGCCCAGTGAATCATAAAGCGCAAGGAAATAACTTGCAGCAGAATGATGCACCAAGACAAATATTGCAAAGGGGAAAAACAAATATAGAAGAGTTGCCACAAGGCAACGGAGTCAGCCTTATTGAGGCTGTATGAGTCCATGATGCTGAAACCTCTAACTTAAGAGCCGTGACAAGAGGCCAAAAGGCTAAAGAGGTTGACAAAGATAATACAAAACCGGTTGAGGCAAACCCTAAACAAGGGAATAAGGGGATGCAAGTCCAGAGTCCTAGCATGGAAGGGGGACCGCTAAGACCGGTTGACAAGAAAGTTGACCCAAAAAAGCATGAGGAAGGGCCCAGAAAGAAGGCAAGAGCTAAGAAAGAAGCACTAAAACCGGTCCAAAGACCAAAAGAGAGGATGGTTTGGCGAGAAAAGAGAGCTTTGGCTACTTATCATGACTTTGATTTAGCAAGTTCTCTTTGCGAAATTAAACCAGATGTGTACCTCTTGCAATTGATCAAATTATCTCTAGGAGTACGCAAGGAATTTAAGAAGATCGTGCGTATCGGGTATATTGTAGAACCCTTGGGCATAGCACGAGTAGGGGAAGATTGGTTTGACCATGCTGAAAAGAACTACCCTAGGGTCCCAGCTTATGTGGATGGAATATTAGTGGAACATGCCATTGTAGACACTGGATCCTCCGTCAACATCATGAGTTCAGAGTTGATGGAGAGGTTGGGTCTAGGCATCCAGAAAGACAGCTCCACCCTTTTGAGAGTGGCCGATGATAGTCTAAGACAACCAGAAGGTTGCGTTACTAAGGTCCATGTTACAGTTGCAAGTGTAGAATGTTTCTTGGACTTTAGGGTGGTAAGATTTGTGGGATGTCCCAGCTATCGAGTTTTTCTAGGTAGGCCTTGGATTTACGAACAGACTGTCAAGTCGATATACCCGCCAGTCGAGTGGTTCTAGGTAGAGGTGCTAATCGAGTAATAGTCGATGCTTATCCTGAGTCTCCTCAAAGTGAGAGAGCTCCTTTATCTTCTACTGAATTAGAGACATCAGATGATCCATCTGGTAGTGAGACATCATCTAGTGATGAATCTAAAGAGGGGTCCACTACAGAGGATATCTATCAGATAACTCGAAATGAGCCGATAGAGCCTCAAGATAGGATAAGAGATGCGGATGTGATTGAGTTAGACCTTGGCACGTCAAATGATTCGCGACCAATTAAATTAGGTTCCATGCTCAGTTCGGTAGAAAGGGAGGACTATGTGTCCTTGATTCAAGAATTCCGCGATATCTTTGCTTGGAGTTATGATGAGCTGAGAGGCATTCCTCCCAGCCTAGCTGTTCATACTATTCCTGTAAAAGATGGCAGTCGTCCTGTGCGTCAGAAGGTAAGGCGTATGCCTTTTGAATTGATGGACGGGCTGTTTGAAGAGTTACAGAAGCCAAGGAAAGCTGGTTTGATCTTCCCTGTACAACATACAAAATGGTGTTCACCCGTTGTTATCAAGAAGAAGAAAAACAACCAGATCCGATTATGTGTAGATTTTAGAGAGTTGAATAAGCAGACAGTTAAGGATTACTACCCGTTGCCGTTTATTGACCAGATTTTGGATCAATTAGCGGGTAGGGAGATATATTCGTTTATGGATTGCTTTGCGGGATATAACCAGATGGAAATTGCAGAAGAGGACAAGTTGAAAACGACTTTTATTACTGTCTTTGGTACTTTTGCATACCATGTGATGGCCTTTGGTTTGTGCAATGCACCTGGATCGTGGCAACGAATAGTAGACAAGACCTTTGGTGACATCTCCCCAGATGAGTTGAAAGTATTTATTGATGACCTGGGGGCAGCCACTGTAAGGGAAAGGATGTTGATTATTTTGAGAAAATGCTTTGAGCATTGCAGACAAATTTGTATCGCTCTTAATCCACGGAAGTGTGTCTTTGGCGTACCTTATGGGCTATTGTTAGGCCATGTGGTCAGTTCAGTAGGGATAGCAACTGACCCTGAAAAGATCAAGGTTATAGTTGCTATGAGTCCACCACGCACTCCGAAAGAGGTTCATAGCTTTCTGTCATCAATAGGGTACTATCGGAGATTTATAAATGCCTTGGTAGAAAGGACGTTGCCATTAACGAAATTATTATCCTTTAGCTGTTCATTTGAGTGGAGCGACCCTTGTAAGGTAGCTTTTGAGGATGTGAAACAGGAGCTAGTAAAAGCACTCGTTTTAAAAGCACCTAAAAGAGGTGAGGTGTTCTATATATTTTCAGCAGCCACTATGCATAGTATCAGCTCTTTAGCCCAAATTTGGGAGGAAAAGTGGTATCATCCGATAGCTTTTGCTAGTCGGAAATTGGGCATTTCAGAGATCAATTATACCTACATGGAGAAGTTGTGTCTTGCGATGGTCTTTTGGGACTAAGAAATTCAGGCACTACATCCTCTATGAAAAGGTAGTGTTCTATACGAAGGAGGAAGGACTTAGATTGCTTATGAACAAGCTGCAACCGCCTGATCGTTTGGCAAAGTGGTTAATCACTTTGCAGGAGTTTGATTATGAGATTAAGAGTAAGCCACCGAGGCTACAGGGTATTGTGGAATGCCTTGTGGATTTTGAGGAGCTAAAAGAGACTTTGGCTGAAGGAAGTGATATTGAGGAAATGCTTAAAATTGATACAACTTCTATCCCATCTTGGTATGCTGCTATTACACATTATCTATCAATAGGAATGTAAAGAGATGTGATACCTGTCAAAGGCATGACAGTAGAGAGAATAGGAAACGCCCACTTACGCCTATCATGGCTATCCTTCCGTTTGAGAAGTGGGGCATTGATTTTGTGGGTCCTATTACTCCGTCGTCTACTACCTAGAAGAGGTATATTATAGTAGCCACCCACTGATTATTTTACAAAATGGTCAGAAGCGCGGGCGTGGAGGCAGGACAATGCAAAAGAGACTACAAGTTTCCTTTTAGAGCAGATTATCTGCTGCTTTGGTCCACCGAAAGAATTAATGTCGGACCGTGGAACCCATTTTTTGAACAAAGTGATCAAAAGCCTGATAGAAGCTTTGGCAAATCAAGCATAATAAAACGACTCCTTATAATCTGCAAGCAAATGGGCAGGTGGAAAGTACTAATAAACAGCTTGTGGGGATCTTGTCTAAGATATTCTCTAAGAAGAAACGAGACTGGGATAGGAAGTTGTATGTGGCAGTATGGGTGTACAATACAACGTTCAAGCGAGCTACCGACCATACTCCATTTAAATTGGTTTATGGGGAAGAGTGTGTGTTACCCCTCGAAATCGAATTGCCAACCATACGGTTTGCAATTAACCATTCTTTGGGAGATGAGGATTCCCTTTTTGAACGTTTCACGACCATAGCCCACCTGGATGAGCTGAAGTTGCAGAGCTTATTATACTAGGAGGTAGCTAAACGTCGGATGAAGTGGTTGCATGACCTTAGGGCAAAAAAATATACCTTTAAAAAAGGACAATTAGTCCTCTATTATGATGTGTGTAGGGAGTTGTTTCCAGGGAAGCTGGAACCTAAATGGGATGGCTCCTACAAGATTGTGAGGTTAGGGAAAAATAGGTCTACGACCCTATTAGCTGATCTACAGGGAGTAGAGTTTAAAAATAAGATTAATCTTAATAAGATTAAACCTTATTATTTCTAAGTATGCTAATACAGAGAAATGCATTGCATGTCCATGCTAGGGATGATTTGAGACCTGCAAAAGAGCTTAAAAGCCGGTTGATGGGTCGGTTAATCCCTTATTTGGAGCACCCATATCTGGAGCAGAGATACCATCAGGGGAAACTTATCTGGTGGAGCAAAGGATACCAAGTGATTGAGCAAGAAGACGGAACCTTTGTGTGGGAGATTAAAGTCTTTTGCCATCACTGCTTACGACTGTTGACGAGTATCCCTATTGAGTTTAATGAAGAAGGTGGGATGGAGCCGTCAGTTCACCCTCTCAATATGCTAAACTTTGATTACCATAATTACGAATAGAGGAGTTCGCGATGGTAGGCTGTGTAAACCCATTATGGATGTATACATTATATTTTGATGGAGCATCCAGGGGCCCTAATAAAAAAGGGAGTGTTGGAGTAGTAATTCGAGATCCCCGACGTAGAGTTACAATGAAGTTAGCTGCTTATCTCGGGGTAGGATTCACTAACAATATGGCAGAGTACAAAGCCTTGATTATGGGATTGCATATTGCCAAGCAAGGTGGTATTCGTCGGTTCTTAGTAAAAGGGGATTTCTAGTTGATCCTGAATCAGGTAGATGTGACATACACAGTGCGGAATCCCATTCTTTGTATGTATCATCGAACTGCCATGACCCTACTTGAAGAGTTTGAGAGAGTGTCTTTTTAGTTGATTCCACGTTATTGGAATCAGTTTGCGGATTCACTGGCAAATCTTGCTTATGAGGAAGACCTCTTCTTTAATTGTGGTCCTAGTTTGGATATTGTTATTGATGATGAAACAGGACCCGGTCGCTTGTGGGGAATGTTATCAGAGCATGCGATATATGGCAGACGATGGTTGATGTGGGTGATGCAAAGAGTAGCCGAGACCAATCTACCGTTATTATCCTCGACCCATAGGTTAATTAGACAACATGTTATGCATACGCCTCTTGCTATATATGCAGGAGGGATGGGTCATAACCTTATGCATTTAGTTTAGGGCTACGAGCCTGTTTTTCCTCCTTGGAAAGGAGAATTGTATATCTGTGCTAATCCAGGGAAGGATGTGCAGGTGTTATTCTGTTTGATTTCATTAAACACCATATTGGGGAATATGGGAATTTCCCATAAGTTTGGGACAAGTGGTCAAATCTTTGGATTTGTCATAACTTGAACATTATAACTCCAAATTGAGCGCTCTATAGCTCAATAGATTCCATTTTTCAAGCGCTTTCCAACGATAGGTCACATCATATGGTCTTGAGAAACTTATGGGCATGTTATCCGGGTGCCACCATTTTGGTATTCAAAAAATGGGAATTGGGAGATTCCCAAACTCACTAATATTGTGTTATTAGGCCAAGAGGGCCAGTGTTGCGAGGTTTTGAATGTTTTATTTCGTTAGGCCAAGAGGGCCCATTATCTGTTTAGTGCAGGTGCGGTTAATGGTTTCTTGTTTTAGTTCTGTGCTAGACAGGTTTGAAGAAGAGCTTGAAAGGAGCCTTTTGTTGCGTGGAAGCTTCTCATGGGCCTATCCAGGTGATATCTCTCCTTTATGAGTACTGTGGTTTTTATGCTCTATACTTGTTAAGGAGTTTTTCTTTTCTTGTTGGGGACCGGCGTCTAAGGCATGAAGTCCCGAGGTTTAGGTTAAGTATGTCTAAGGGAGGTTTGAGTAGTCGTTGCCCCCTGTAAAGACATTGTCAAGCATTGAAAGACCTGTTTTAGAAGGGAGTTCTAGTGACCCTGTTCTGCTAGCCCGCTAGGCAGCCGTTCCAGGAGTTCTTGTTAGTTGTGAGGCAATTAGAGAAGCCTGCCAGAAAAAATGATAATGATAAGAAGAAGGAAAAACCTTGAATATCTTAAAGGAAAAATATATACAAAGGTGTGTAAAAAGGGATTCTAACCCCTATCAAAGAAAAGAAAAGAAAGGAAAATTTTTGAGCAGTTGATCATCGCCTTGTGAAGGCCTGGTAGGTTTCTAGGGACGAGTCAGACCCGGGGCCGATGCCTTGTGTTCCTAGGGGTGGCATCTTGCTGGAAAAGAAGAAAATAAGGAAGGTTGGAGCGAAAATAAAAGTGAGCGTCAAAAAAGGATTAAGTGTCGCCTTGCGAGGGCTTGGTAGATTCTTGGGTACCGAGACAGGACCTGAGGCCGATGCCTTGTTCTCCTTGGGTCACTACACTCAGCTCCCTCCTTTTTACATACCCGAGTATGTCAATAAAATAAAAATCCTAAGAGAAGAAATGTATTAAAAGAAAATACTTCTTGATCAGGCTATAGGAGTCCTCGCCTAGTAGGAGTTCCTAGTTGTGTTATCCTTAGTTAGGTAGGTAGTTCAGACCACCACTTAGGGCAACCTCTTTGACAGTTCTTTTTAGTTTGGCCGTGTTGGAGCAGTTGGTCAGTGACTAGCTTCGGACCGTCTATCAGATTATGCTAGGCCTACTCCTTGTGGATGTCATGCCTTGGTTTTGTCAGGGGGTAGGGTAAGCACTGTGCTGTGTTTAATACGCATCTACTTTGTATCAGCTTGATGCTTCCTTTGGTTGTTTTGTACAGATCTATGGTGGGATTCGACGGGCTGAGTCGCCCTATCCCGTGGTCACCAATGAGAGCGGAATTTTGATGCCGAGAAGTGCTTAAAAATAGCTAAAAATTACGAATATCAAGGGAAAAATATTCAACGTCGAAGGCGGCGGCTCGACCTAGGACAATTTTAAGCATTAAGTGCTTGACGGGCGCATGTGCGACACTTCCGAATTTTTAGTATTTTTCTGTGCACCTATGCAAGTTAGCGGAGCTGTCGGCTAGTGCGGACATCAAGACGGACGCCCAGAATTTTTCGGATCACAGATCAGGTGCCAGACGCGGGAAATATGTAAAAAACTCGGGACGGTGCCCAAAAAATAGGCCAAAAATGAAAGGGTGTCTAAGTAGGGGGCCAAGGGGGGTGCCTCTTGGGACCCCCCACCCCCAAAACTCAACGAGAAGTATGGCGGCATGGCATGGAGCAGATCGCGTGCGGGAAAAACGCCCCCCCCCAAAAAATGGCGGGAGAACAGAAATCAGTCTTTCTCTCTCCTCCCTCTCTCTCTTCTAGAGGGAGATTCATATGGGAAGAAGAAGGATCGACGGACGCTTGTCCAACCGAGATGGGATTGCTCCGTGATGCAAGAGGAGGGTAGATTTCTGATTCTAGACTGTCATGGACATTAATGGCTGCTGAAAATCAGTCCCGAAACATGGCAAATAAAAACCCGCAACCTGCAAAGAACGGTAATGTTATTTTTACAAAGGGAATTGATGTTTTATGCAATTTTCTTCATGAATATTTGTTCCCATGGGCTGATTATGCATTATGTTGTTGTTTGCTATGAGTTTGATTAGTTTATGCTCAGAAAATCAGAAAATCATAAGTGTTATGACTGAAATTAATGGTATAAAACCCGTAAAACACGCGTTTAAGAGGCAAAATGGGGGTTTTTTGCAAAATAAAGGGGAAACATGAAATATAACATCAATAAAACCTGAAATTTTGCTGTCGAAGAGCCTAAGGGCCACAGCCCATAAATAATCTCAATTTCTAGTCATTTTTTATTGAAAATAATAGAGGAAAAATACCAAAAAATGGTGAAAAATGGATTTTAAATAGGAGGAAATTAGGAAACGATAAAAGGAAAATTCCAAAAAATTACATAAGTGTTTGTGCAATGTATAATGAAGGTAGAGCACGAGGTTAGCCTCGATTTACCCTCATTTCTATGTTTTGTCCTTATTTATTGCTTTCTCTACAAAGAAATACACATAAAATGACTCTTACACCTATCAACGATTGCAAAACATTAAACGGTAGGGTGAGAGGGGAGTTTGAGCGTCAAAGTACAATCTTAAATCTAATTTATGTGTTGCCTTATGGCTATAGGATGTTGTTTTAAAATAAAGGAAAAGGCAACATGAGCATAAGGCTCGGTGTCTCTCCTCGTTTCAATACATAAACGTTAGCATGGAAATCATGAAAAGATTGGTTTCGCACGATACACAATGCCGATTTTCTATTGTTTGTTCACTAAACCATTCATATTATGCACTATGCATGGTTCATGGTATCGAAGGAAAAATCTCATGGAGTGCATAGCAATTGCTTTCTTAGGACTTTGACCCATGATTGAGAGTGTGAGGTTATCCCTTACCGTAGGGTAGAGGGTCGGTTTCCTAAGGGACTGTGAAGTGAGGAAGCATGGTATATCTCCTGGAAATACGAGAAATATAAAAGAGAGGAGTTTGTGCTCGTTTGTGTTATATGTTTAGCAGCGCATCAAAGGGCCAATCCCTGAGATGTAAGAGAGCTGCAATGGGGATCCGACTATTAGTCGGTGGAGTGCCTCCTATATGTGTGTGACGAGGCATTATGCCTAAGTACTTTGGGATCTCCCTCTGAGGAGTTTTAGAGAAATGTTGGACTATGAACTATAAACACATGAATTAAGCTTTAGGGCAGTTTGTCCTTCAGCATTAGATTGACGCTCCTGGTCCGCGAGGCCGTGAGGGTGTTTGTGTGTCATGAGCATGAGGTCTGGCTAGTGCTATAGCCAGTGCCGGCCCATTTTAGGTCCCATCAACCATGTTGATTTTTGTGTTCTTAGCTTTACATTTCAGCTTATGATCTTGTGACCACTTCTCCCCACATTTGAAGCATAATCCTTTTGCATGCATTTCTCTAAGCTTGTCATGAGGAAGGAAGTTGTTGTTAGAATTATTTTGAGGCAGTTTAGGAGCATTTTCAGCTCTTGAAAAAGTATCTCTTGGCTCAGCCACATTTTTGAAAGTTTTCCCTTGTTTTTGTACAAAATTACCACCTTGTTTAGAGGCATAAATAGTAGGAAATGTTGGCGTTTTTCTATTATAATTGTATTGATTGTTATAACCTCTGTTTTCTTGCCCAAAAGAGTCTCTTGATTGGTTGAAAACTTGACCATACTTTGTAGGCTGATTGGAAATATTATTAGCCATACTTCTTTGCTAGAAATTTCCTGCATCTCTCTTGTACTTCAAGGAATATCTTTCAGCCAATTGTATGACCTCATGTATTTTTTTTGGTTGTTGAGTTCCTACCTCCGATGATAGGGCAGGGTCAAGAATAAAAATGTATTTATTTAGCTTAGCAAAATCTGAAATGCCTTCAACATACATGGAAAGATTCAAGTAGGTGTTGGAATAATCTCTAACTGACATTCCTCTTTGAGTGCATGCATACCATCTTCTTTGAAGTCTTTCTTTTTCCAAAGGAGACATAAAGACATCAATCATTGCTTGCTTGAACTTCTCCCAAGAGTCAAAGTTTTGCTCGATCTTGTGCATGTAATGCCTCCAAGTATGGGCGTAACCTTCAAGTTGAAGAGCCGCGAAATAAATCTTGGCTTCTTTACTTCTAGGATAAAGGGTGAGGTATAACTCAAGGTTACTGATCCACTCCTCCCATTCCGAAGGTGAAGAATTATCTCCTTTAAAACTAGTGATATTGATCTTTTCTTTATATTCTTTTTCATTGTAAGATGGATGCCCGTGAGAATGTTGTCTCCATGAATCTTTGTTCCATGAATTTTGCCTAAAAGTAGGTAGCCCAAAACCATGAGATGAAGGTTGTCCATTTGAAACATGCTCTTGTTTGGTATGTCATGAGATTATCTTCTCTCATCATGCCTTCCATCTTCATGAACTTGATTGTTGACTACATTTCCTTTTTACGCATTTGAGGGCTGATGATAAAAAGTCTTGTAGAAGGGGTCACATCCATGATAATCATTATTCCTTGAGTGTTGTCTTGTTCCCCTTCATGTCTGTGATTATCTTTTGGGCTACTAAACTGAGGCCTTAGGGTATGAATGCCATGAATTTGTGAAGGATCATGGTTGCCCCCCACTCTAGATGGTTCTCCCTTTTCAAAAGTGTGCATAAGTGGCTGAGACTTCTCTTTGCTTGGATGGGAAGGATTGCCAACAAAGGGAATTGCATGGGAGCCTTCAATAGTTTGAGGTTCTCTTTGTGGCTTGCTTCCAATTTCCTTTATGGCTGAGATGAGTTCTTGGAATAAAGATTTGTTGCTTTATTCCAAATCAAAGATTCCTTGGTTTACTTGTGCCATCCCTTGCAGCAAACCTTGATTCATATGTGTTAAACCTTCATTCAAAGTCTTCAAATCCTTAGAAAGGCCTTCATTGACATGTCCCAACTCTTTTGACAGTAAAAGATAATCATTTCCTACATGCTCTTCATGTATGTCATGCTGTCCTTTATGTGTTCTGTAAGCAATCCCAATGCTTAATTATTTATCTATTTGATCAACATTACAGGCTTCATTTGTGTAATTTTGATCATCTTGAAAGTCTCTGACACCACCATTCAATGCCTCAATAATGGGATCTTTCTTCTTATTCCTGGCCATTAGGAGACAATGATGTAGTAGTAGATAGTTTGTCACTTAATCCCTTGTTTCTCTCAAAATGTAGCACCAATACCAATGATTAATAGCTCTATGGGGAGCTTATTATATGGGAATATACAAGATCTCAAAAGATATGGACTTGGATTGGATATTTTGGGTGAAAAAACGTCAAATAGTGTCCCCCTGTATGCTGTCTGGGTGTTCTCTCAACATGCCTAGTGTTAGAAAATCAACAATAACTTGAGCCCCTGATGTTGGATCACCAAATTTTTTAATTAAAATTGGGACTTAGGATCCCCTCTTCGAATGGAGCTATCAAGTTCCTAATTTGGATTAGGACAGAATTTGCTGTGATTGAATCTTCAAGTCTGAATAGGAAATTCCTGCACCAAGTCCACCATTTGTAAGTACCATGTTTGACCCTGTAGGAATACCTTGAGTGGAGGAGACCCTTGTAAACCATTGTAGCAACCAAAAGAGGGTTATAGGGCACCTGTAGGACTCAAGAATAACCTGTAGATTGGTATATGCATGCTTCTTGATCTGTAAAAACTTTGTCCAACACCTGTAAGTACCCTAAAAATAGGAGATGCCCTGCACCTCTTCCAATGGTTCTTCAACCACTTATGGAACCCTTAATATGGCTAATCAATGTTGTACTAGTGCCAAAATCTAATAATGGGGAATGTACCTGCACCTAAATTTGAAAATTGCTTGGGCTCCGAGACAAGAGGGGTGTGCAAAGTTCCACCTCAAGTTGGGTTGTGCACCCCTTCATGGTCTTAATTGGGAAGGGAGGGTCACCTCTCTTTTGTCTTCCTGACTTGCTTGGTATCCGCTTTTCCTCACGGGAACCAACATGGCAAGTACATTCTAATGGCTAATCAAACAAGGATGCTATGCATTGATTGAAAAAGCCTTTAAATTCTTTAATGAAATGCAAGTGGGTATTGGAAAATGACTGAATTGAAAGGGCAATGGATAGGGCATTATCCTTTTCCAGTGACTCACTGCTTTTACAATATTCCCACTTACCATTTTCATCATTATTTGAGTCCTATAGCATCAATGTTCAATCATGCAACAAAATCCAAGTCAAGTAGGCAGTGAATAGCATTTATGCAATCAATTCAGCATTAACATTTGAATGGACAAGAAAGAAATTCCTCAAGCAATCATAATCAGTCCTAGACTGAATTCTACATGCCCTTCAATAGGAATTAAGAGGTTCTATTACACTCAATATCTCTTATGAACAATGGAAATGGTTCAAAAATTGGATGAAAAGAGAGATTAAGCTGAAAGCAATATAATTACCTCTTTAATGTTGATGAAGAGTGGTAGATGAATTCAATCAATCAACATTCAACATTAACCACCATCAACAGACCAAGATTTTAGATTATAAGACCAACTTCAAGAAAGCTTTGTCCAATATGATTACTCCCATGTAATCTTTAGCTATTGATCAATAATATTTCTCGAATGCAACCAAGAGAAGCCAATGATTTGATAGAAGTCTATAATAGCTTGTTGGAGAAGATCCTTTGAGCTTGATGAGTGTAAATTCTCATTAGAATCATGGATCCATGAATTTTTAGACATTGCCATGTTCAAGAGGCTGAAAATGCTTTCAAACTTGAAGAAATTCTTCAATGTAAGCCCAATCTTTGAGGAATACCTTCAATTGAACCTTCTCAGGGTTGTAGACAACAAAAGCCCCATGAATTGAAGCCTCAATGAAGCAAGATTTGATGAAGATTGATGGCTACCCTATTTTCCCCAATCTGAGATGAAGAAAATGCTTCATCAATCTTGCTTGGACGCTCCAATGTTTGCACAATGTTGGTCCAATGCTTAATGTAGATGCTTGCTCTTGCTATTAGGAAGCTAGAAGAAGCCAAGAAGAGGCCAAATCTTCAAGAAATTGGAGGATTCTTCATGATGTCCACTTTCAGTCATAGCTAGGGTTGTGAAGGAAGCTTCTTGGTTGAAGGAGAGTGAAAGATCAAGAAATAGAGTGTACGTACTTCATGTTAGGGATGCCAATGATCTATCAAATGAAGGAGAAGCTCAGTGGTGAAGGAGATTGCTGAATAACCAAGTAGCAAGGAGCACAAAAAAATGGCACAAATTGTCCAAGAGCTTCTTCTTCTCCACGTGATCATAAACTTGATGATGCTTGGCCAAATAGGTAGACCACAGGTTGCTTAAGACCTGAGGAATCATTCTTTGAAGGTCTCATGAAGAGATATGGCCATGACAAAGAGAAATGAGCAGAGATTTCCATGGTAATTTTCAGCAAGAATCTTGGAAAGAGGAAAGAGAAGCTTGTTCCAAAAAGTAACCATGGTTTAACCTCTCTAAACCCTATTTAGTTAAGTCTATGATCATTCAAAATGGCCCAAAATTGACCACGTATCACCAAAATGACTATGAATCGACTATTTTTTCTTCAGAAATTCTTCAAGACCATCAAATTTAGTCACGATTTATTGCAAAGACCTTAACTAGTCACGATTTTAACTGAATTAAATCGTGTGACTAATTATTGTCCTCCAGTTACTATGTGCCTAAACTATAACCAGATTCACAATGAAAATGACCTTCTCATTGGATCAAAATTGTGCTTTGATACCAATGTAAAGAAGCTAATTCCCACAGCAAGCCATTAAACTGAAAATACAAGAAGTAGACATAAAATGCTAAGAAACCATAGCCAAGGTGGCTAGGCATGAAATGATATTACCAATGTTGGCTGAGAATCAAATGATGAGTGGCTGGAGCATGGTATGCACCCCAAGCTATGGTGGCCAAGAGTATTCACCCTCTTAGATGGTGGGAGGTTGAGACCTTAAACAAGTAATGTTGTATATTGGCAAAAAGATACTTCACATGTTACATCTCCAACTTTTATACTTACCCTAGACTAAGGCATTTATGCTTTATTACAGCAACAATGCCTCCATCACAGGGATCAAGTTTCCATTGAAATCTTCCAGGAACTAAAGCATGTGCCTTTCTTCTTGCCTTAAGTGTTACAGCCTATCTATATTTACGATTCATGGAAGGTGTGGCCAATGTCCAATCTTCCACCATGTTCGATGCCCTCTACAAGCTCTTGAATAGGTGGGGAAGGGTGTTTGATGAAGGTGGGCTTGATGGAGGCCAATGTAGGCGCCATGCCCTTCGTAGTGCCCCGAGCACCCATCCCTCTCCCCACTTTGGGTTGTTCCTTGGGACAAATAATCCAATTGAAGGGCTAGTCTATCTTGGAAACCTTGTCGTCGAAATTTTTCTAGAAACACTCTTGATAAGGTAGCATAAGTCACTTTATGTTGGGAATCTAGGTTCCCGTATACCACCTTGATGCTTCATCTTTTAGTGTTGCAAGGAAGATATGAAGCTTTGGGTCATCGTCTACTATCTCATTGGTGACACAAGTCACCTCAAATCTTTGCAAATGTGCATCGGGATCCTCATCCCACAGTCCCCCAAATTGCGTGAAGTCAGCTAATCTGACTGGGTTGCAAGCCATTGTTTCTCTAAATAATATCTCTAACTCTAAATCTTGGGTAATATTAAACCATGTAGGTTCCTTGGTCTCCTTAAATAAAGATCTCAACCCTAGATCAGGTATGACTTGAATTGAGTCTCCCTTGTGAGAAATTCTAAACAAAGTTCATAGTTCAAAATTCACTATTTGCTCTAGCCACTGAACCTCTTTTGGCTCCTTAAATAATTGGTGCAATTCGAAATTTGACTTTGAATCCAAATCAATGGGCGGTTGATTACTCCCTATTGTAGCATTAGCTTCACTCTCTCTACTTTCACTACTTTTTCTACTCTTTTTCCCAATGACACTACTGGTGCCTGAGGTCACTCGATCCCATTGACATGAGTCTGCTTCACTTTCTTTTGATGATGTTCTATCGAATGATATGCTAGGCCTAGCAAGTTCTACGGTTGAGTGAATTCATCCACTATTAATGAAATAGCTATTACTGTCATACTCCCAAATGTTGCATGTTTTATTTAACACTCTAAAGTTAGGTTCTTGATTGTCCCTTGGACAAGAAACCTCATGTTCACTCATAAATACTTAGGACTTAAATATCCTAGGGAGATCAATCATCTGTTCGAGTGCACTTGGCTCTCAACAAATGCACCAAAAAATGACTCGCCAAAGACCAAGCCACTTTTGACCACATTGCCAAGCCCACTCCTACAAGTTGTTGCACTAGATAGGCGATTCTTGACACTAACTACAATAACCCAGTCTAGGCTTCTCTAATATTTACACAACTCGTTCATAGTAGTCCAACTATTCTCATGCAAATATCTAAACTTTAGTAAGCCTAGGTCCTAATCACCACAAAGGTAGTATAACTGCCTCTTTTCACTAAAGAAAAATCAAATTTGGCACTGCATTTTTCTCCTACTTGTTGTGGACGATAGAATCTTCTCCTACTGCTCCTAAAGGCAACAGACTTTTGTGTGTGTTGTGAGTTAGGGGGAGGAGGGTATTGTTGGTGTTGGAAGAGTGCGTCGTCAATTGAGGGAGAAGGAAGGCCATGGGAGAGGCACAAGTTGTAGAAGAGGAGAGTCATGAGAACTCATTGAAAAGAGGGAAGACCATGGGAGAGGGGAGTCATGGGAGAGAAGGAAGACCCTCCCCTTCCCCCCTTTAGATTAATACGAAGATATCCTAGCTTCAAACCTCAAAATTACACTTCTAACATCCTCATCTCAACCTCCCAAGACCTTGCCAAATAAAAAAAAATCCCTATAAGAAAATTTAAAACGGTCATGCTAAGATTCACTAAGAAAATCTATCAGATTTTGTTTATAGAACCACCTTTCTCCCGTACAAAAACTTCCTTGCACCAACATCTGCTCGCCAAACTGTAAATATCGTCTTCCAAGGAAAAAATCTTGATTGTATCCACATAGAATTAATATGAAAAGATGGTAATAGTAACTCAGATGTATACAAATTTAGCAAAAAATTTGATAAGTAGTGATATGTTTCTAGGTGTTGTTAATAAGGCAGCATAGTAAGGCAACTAGAAGGGAATAGGTAATGAGGACCTTGGCAAGATGCCCTGTCATGTAAAAAAGGGGATGGATGCCCAAGGGATTTAGGGCTTGTATAAAAACTCAAAAAGTGAATGAGAAGCTCATTCTTCGGTGTGTGGCTAAGGTGGTCTCTTCTTCTCTCCTTCTTTCTTGCTTGTGTGTGCTTGAGAGAGGGAGTGTGAGAGTGTGAGGGAGTGAGTACGTGAGGGTGAGGGACCATGGTGGAGAAGCTCTCCATCTTCTTCTCTCTTCCTCTTCTCTTCTCTTCTCTTCTCTTGTCTAGCATGTGGCTATAGAGGATGGAACTTGAAGGAGGAGGCTTGAGGTTACTTGAGCTCACACCTTGAATCGTGGAGATACCGGCTTGCTTGAGGGAGGCGGCTAATCATTCAGGCATCAAGGTAAGCTCTACACCCCGTGGGATTGAAGGCATGTTGGCTAGGTGAGAGATAGCCATTTGTGCTTGCTTGAAATGCTTGAAGAAGTAATAAGTGGTCCATGGGTCTTGGTGGATGAGTGTGAGCTCCCACTACAACCTTTCTCCTTTGACAGATTGTCCTTGCTTGTTTCCTCCACATATCACAAGCCCTCCTCATCCTTCACAAATTAAAAGATTATGAAAAAATAGTACAATGGTTCTAATGCTATTTTTCATTAGAAAATTTATCATTTTGATTAGAGTACATAAACTTATTCATCCTTAGGTGCATTTAATATGGATTTGTAGCATAAGCATAGCCTTGATACCTCCATATATAAGTGCGACACTTCATGTGGAAATGATACACAACATTAAAGATATGAATAAAATGATATGTCTATAGTTTTCTTTGTGATTATCAAAGAATTGTTAGGTGTGATCTCATGGCTCTATATATACATTATGGTGTCATGAGACTAGTGGGTTAGATACCATGAGATGGCAATGCTCATTGTGACATAGTTTTGCACACATGGAGATAAATGTTTAGCATATGCACACTAATTTTTTAAGGTATTTTGAATATGAGCCATATATATGCATTAAAAAATAATTTTTGTATATATTGACCCGTTGAATTGTTTTCCTCTTGACTAAGTGTATCCAAGGAGATCTAAGAAATAGTAGCTATGTTTATGGGTGTTGTGGATAAAGTGAAAAAGAGACGAGTAAGTGATGCATTGTGTATAATGAATGGGATCATGTGGAAGACAACCCTAATTGAAAAGGAAAATTGTAAAATTGAGGCCATGGAATTCATTTGGCAAGGAGCTTAAGTTTACATCACAAGGGATTTTTACATCCTTTATGTATGGGATTCTCCCAGCTTGGAGTTTGGGATAAGGTAGTTAGAGATCGGGCTACAAACATAGTGTTTTAGTATAATGTGAGATTCTTAATGAGCCTTTTAGTCGCTCATAGCTATAAGGTGGGTTGTGAGGCCTGAGAGCAAGCTTGAGTGTGAGAGGAATCTTGTCAAGTCCATTTTAGCCCAACAAGTGGTGCATTTGCCAAGAGTCCTATAGAAATTAGGAGAGATCACCTTTTATCTCGATAGGAAATTGAGGAGAGAAAAGTGCAATGAAATTTATAAGAAAAATTATTAGAAAAGAAATTTACAATCCAAGGGAATGTTGGCCCTTTTCTACCTTGGTACATTTGTTGTCTATCATTTTATTAATGAGACAAAGCTCAAAGGTGTTGCATGCACTTCTTACCTTCAATGCCTCATTGCCACTTAGAAACTACCCTTCAATGACTCTCTCAAATTATTCTCTCTTGATTTTCAATTTTTTTTTGGTGAATTCTAAACCATATCCATATTGCAAGCATAGATCACTTATTAGTTGCTAAGTTGATTGCAAGCATAGATGACCTTAAACAACATCTATACCATCCCTACATTGAGTTGGAAGATGAATATGAACCTATTCGTAATAACATAAACAAGGTGTCTATTAACACACTAGGTGTGATAGAAGCAATATGATCAAAGGTTAGAAAGAATATCCATCTATGGATTGATGGTAGGTTGTATCCCATGGATCCTATAATAAGAAGCACTCTACCATGATTCTCTTCATATTCCTCATTTACTGAGGTTTTGTTAGAGATGGTGGTCAATAACTTATAGCTTTTACATAGAATCTAGTAGGCCATTCAAACATTTTGAAACTAGAGAACTAGTGATTATATCACTCAAAAAAGAGTTACAATGAGGAAAAATTACAGGAGAGCCAAGGAAAAATAAGGATCCACAAAACCCAACTACATGCAGCCAGATAGAAGGAATGAATCTTAGGTTGCATGAAAGGCATAGAAGTTTGAAGAATATCTATACACTCAAGCATGGAAGTGGAGGTTGCAAGAGAAGAATAACAACAATAGAGTAATAGTTGGTCACTTAATCTAAACTAGTTATATTCTTCAATTGTATTTTGGGAGCATCAAGTCCAAAGTAAGTGCTCATTCTATGAATAGAGAATGAATCCATTCTTGTATGTGTGTTTTTGTTGTTGTTGTTGTTGTAACTGATACGGCCATTTCTCCATCCAGACAAAGCAACAAGGAATGTGGAGAGAGTATAGCAAGCTTGTAGCAATATCATTCCTCCAAAAGCTATAGGAGACATGTTGGTTGAGAAGAGGTTAGGAAGGCCAAGGAAGAATGTCTTGAAAAGTGCCTACAAAG
Organism: Lygodium microphyllum; assembly: GCF_053477565.2. Taxonomy (NCBI): domain Eukaryota; kingdom Viridiplantae; phylum Streptophyta; class Polypodiopsida; order Schizaeales; family Lygodiaceae; genus Lygodium; species Lygodium microphyllum. The sequence continues at coordinate 135,117,888 of NC_141156.1, read as the reverse complement.
TTATTGCCTAGACAAAGAGGACATCCAAAGCACCTTGGACAAGGTGGGGATTAGTAGACAAAGCTATACTCAACTCAGTTATGCAAGAGACATTGAAAAAGAAAAGAGTTAAGGGATCTTTGCTTCCAAAGCCATCTTCAATTCAAAATATGCAACATCAATTAGAGAGTCTTGGAAGTCCTTCGTGATCCCTTTTACATCATAAATAGCTATCCTAAAAAGAAGACTTGAGGACTTTGTATAGAGCAATGATAAATTTTTTAAGCTAAAGCATACAATATCAAATGGGGTTTCCATTTTTTTTATCAAGCTTGATGAAACTAATATTGTGAAGGGTAAGAAAATGGAGAGAGTTTCTATCACCTTGATGAATAGGGCTATTCAACAAAGTAGCAAGAGAATGAAGGCATGGAGGGATCAATGCACATTAGGATGGAATCAAAGCAAGACATTTGGTGATTGGAAGCATTTAAGGTTGACACAAATGATTTTGATATGCTACATTGGGTGTTTCAATGAACTTCTATACTTGAGGTGATAAGCATTGAAGGGTTTGGAAAATATAAAGTAGAGTGGCACATGGCCAGATATTTAAAGATACTAAAGTGCATGCATAATATGTCAAAAGGTGCTACTACTAAGAGTCCTTACATTTATCACATGGCCATGGTCAATCTCACTGTCCTAGTTTGTGAGACAACATGAGTGTTTGTCAATTTGGTCCATCCAAGAAATAGAGAAGCTTCATTACCAAGCCAAAACTAGATACTTCAGACATACAGGATACCGTGGTAATGCACAAAAGATAAATATTCTACTAGAATTTTCCAGTGGGTTTATTGATTAACTTGGCACAAATATGCCAAAACTTGAACATAGCTTTGTATTACAAATATCAAAACAAAAGATAAAAGAAGCATACAATAACTCATGCATGAATGAAAAGCTTTTACAATGGTTGGCTTCTAGTAGGGAGAGATAATGCTAGATATGGGGCTTAAAGAGTGGATAATCACGGCTTTTGTTTCTAACTACATGGGCTCAAAGAAGATAGTTTCATATTCTTTGATGGCAATTCATACTCTTTAACATCCTCATCCTCTAAGGTTGGTAGTTATATAAGTGGTGTCAGCATTGCTAAAGGCAATGACTCCATAGAAATCTTGCCTTTCATCAACCATAAAAATTATCTTTTTGAGTAAGGATGCAAATTGCACACTTCCTTGACCCCCACTATTCAATGTTGGCTCCTGAAATGTGACTTGATCTTTTTCAGAATGGATATGAATATCATTGGGAATCAGCCAATCCATTCCTTGTAAACATTCATATTATTGCAACTCTTTTTTATTTCTTTAATAGTCCATTGTCACCACTCATAAGCATTGGCCTTTGCTTTAATTCTTTCAAGGATGTACTCTCTCGTTGAAAAATTTGTGAAAAGAAGGCGTGCTCTAACTAAAGTAATCTAATAGTTAGTTCCTAGAAAGCATAAAAATGAATAAGAAATGTGACATGAAATTGATGATCTTACATTATCCTAGAGCTCCATGAATCCATGGTTGTTGCTGAAGTACAAAGAAGGTACAAAATGTAACAACTAATGCAAAACTAAGAGTCCTTGAATTTTTGAAAAATGAAAAAGTCTATTTATTGTCATATTTACAAGGCTTAGTATAGGCCATTTTTATAAGGCTTCTTTCCTACATTACAAGACATCACCACCTCTAAAGAAGCATTGTTCTCAAATCTTGAAAGATGGGAAATAACACAATGGATAGAATTTCAAAACCATAGTGTTGAAGAAGATCTTATAGGCAATAAGTACAAGGACTACAATGAGTTTTCGTAATATTCCAACCATAGCGCCTCATATCAAGAAACGAATTCAAGCTTGAGGCATTTTAAAAAAATTACTCATTGAACTATCACATAAGTGACCACGTGTAATTTTCTTAATATCGAGTCTTGCATTAAATCAATTCCGCAATCTGACACGAGAAGACACCTCAATGTTCCTAGCCAACAAAAAGCAAGATGCCTCGTAAATAATATTACGACGGCTTGATCATAATTTTTCCCATATTATATTTGATTTAGCATTCTCGATTCCATTTAATGCATCAAAGATCACATTGATTCCGTAACCGCAAGACAAATCGCAAAAGCCTTAATTGGTAGACGAAGAGCACATATAAGAACGAGCATGATATTAAGTTGAGTATCAAAGAGTATGGCATGACTTTATAACTAGATAAGTCATGAGGTAACTTGGCCAAAAACCGCTAGATGAAGTCATTTTTTGAAGAAAAAACGATGTTTTAAAAAAAATAGGTCAAAATTCATGACTTTTTTACTCCTGGAGATAGAAAAATCATAAAATAATCATCCCCATGCCACCATCCAATAGGTAGGCAATCAAAATGCATTTTTAATAAAGCTCACTTTTCTCTTGACAAGTAGCTAAAATAATGAGTCGACTGCATACTCCCCCTCGTGCCTATAAATACATCCCCTCTTCTTCACAAAGAAACCAAGAAGGAAGACCTCCTGATGATGGAAATTTTTCTCTACTTCTCTTATCCATTGAAGCTTTGAGCTTGATAGAGGATTCTACCTCATTTTCATTTTCTTAACCCCCTATTATGCCTTTGTCCCATATGACCATACTGCTAAGCGAAACGTTGGTGAATTTTTTTTGGACAACCACCAACTCTCCCTGAACTACCACCTCAATTTCACTTGATATCCATGCACTACAAGATATAGGTCTTATATCGATGTTAAAAGCGATGAAAATGTTCATAAAGAAATTTGCCCCCGACGTCGCAAAAAGCGTCGTTATTGGCGATGCCATAGAATAGTCGGTATTAGTGTCATTATCAACGTCACTATTTTTTATACCGACGCAAATAACGATGCTGATAACAATGCTTTGCGATGCTAATAGCGATGTATGTAGTAAATTTGCGATGCTGATAGTGATGGTAATAGGGAAAAAATACAAAATAGTTTCAAAAATGTGTATAATGCTCTTGTAAATAAAGACAAAGTGTACTTAAATCATAACACTGATACATGAAATAAATACATGATCGCATAATGAAAGCGACCAGTATAATCATGGCAAGATACTACTACTACATAGAAAATGTCTACACAGATCACGTGACCTAAAAAGAAGGGTGTGTGAGCGTCATGGATCCAAGGGCGAGCTATAGATCATTACCATCCGAAACCTCGTCCTGCCGCAAAGGAGCATCGAATGGACTCTGCAAAAAAAGAAACAACTACACATCAGTCCACCATACAATAATGCATTCTAATTAAACATGGTAACTACGGATAAGAAAGATGAGTGACTTACAGGGCCGCCACGTCCATACAATCGGTCGATCAATGTAGTGAGACTGTGCCTCTCTACATATCCAGTCTCAAGACCAGTGGGATCGCGATTTGTAATGGAGTGGTGCAAAGAAAACAAAATACAATTGTTAGAAACAAGATTGTCAATACAAAGGATATTGCAAAAAAAAAAAGCAAGCAAAACAAAAGAAAAACTTACAAAGTCCTCTAGATATGTCCTGTGGCTGCCACTCCCAAGATGATGGACCACTCCGGCCTCTAGTCGTGCCCTTGTCACCTCGTGCTGTTGTCTCCAATGTCTTGGAGAATCAGTAGCCTCCTCCCTGAGTCAGCGCCACTCGGGCTTTGAAGCCTCACTCTTGAGTGCCTTGCGTGCGTCCGATCGTCTGTGTGACATATATGCATGCATGGACTCCATCATCCAGCCCATAGAAATCCTATCTATTGCGATTGGTACCGAAAACTCCTCATGCAAGGATGCTACTATGTAGTCCTTGCTCCCCTCCGGTATGTTCTTCCAATGATCCAAGACGTTGTGCCGAAAAACTTATTGTCACAACTCTCTCATGCGAGCCATCACCCTTCTCCCCTCATCATTCATGATGATGGCTCCTGACCTATCATCTATAAGGTAGGCATACCCCTTTGGGGTATGCCTAAGATGGGTCCTCTCCCACCTGTGACCACACTCCTGGGCATATCCACGAGACCCCTGTACATCTAGTGTACCGACCAGGGTAGTATCTATCAGAGTAGCACCCATAGGGGTGCCACCTGCGGACGGCTGAGCAAAAGCTAGAGTGAGTGGAGTAGATGTCTCCACAAGTGTGACAAATCCCAAAGGTGACACAACTCCAGTAGAACGACGAGACAGAGACATTGCGTCCATACCTCCATAGCAACCACCTGAGCCATGCTCTTTCAAACCACCACGAGAGCGAGGAGTAGCACCTGTATCTTGAGACGACCACGGGCTCACTATATTCAGATCTCTGCAGCATCCCCCTGAACCACTCCCTCCATCTGGCCCAACTCTGGAGCATTGACCTTGCCTACTTGAAACTGAAGCATCAGATCACGCCGAAGTAGACCTAATAGAGCAAGATGACGGTTTCTGAGACAGTGCCATGTCTCTAAATCTCGCCATCTGATCTAGAGACATACGCATGAAGATCTCCTGCAGCTCCTTATCACTCATCCCTTGACTCATCCTGATGATCTAAATATCCACAAAGGTCACCTACACAAACAAAAAATGATATTAGCATAATCAATTTAAATCATACAAAGCACGGTAATATAAATCTTAAAAAAATGATCTTACTTAAAATGCATATCTTATGTATCCTTATAAGCAATTTGTCAATGAATTGAATAGGTGGATGCTCCAAGTATGAAGTATCCTATGGTCCCATGTCAATCTCCCAACACAACTCCGCATACACTGGAATGTCGATAGACATGTCACCACAAAAGGATGAGTCCACCTCGTTCTCAAAGAATTCTTGGACTCCTGTATTACCATCATTGTTACCCGATGCTAGCTCCTCTACGTGCTCCAAGATTTTGGTGGCCTCCACCCCTTGCAATATCGACCCCTCTATTTGCATATTGTCCTCCTCTATGATTGGAACATCACTTTGATTATATACTTTCGCACTTCGGGGAGCTGAAGGTATAACATACCACCATTGAGGTTGTCAGGGGTTTGGATAGAAGATTACTTGTTCACAATCACGTACAAGAGAGATTTAACTATTGTGACATGTACCATGTTGTAATACAATTAAAAAACAAATGAGCTCATACACCTGTTCACAATGGGTCGGCAACACAAAGGTGTCGCGCAAATCCATCCATTTTTTTTCGAAATCTATTTTGAGAAATCTAGATGGACCTCGTTGAACTGTTACTCCAGCCCCTTCAAGTACCATTTTGAACCACTGCACATCGAATAGGATCATGGAGAAGCTATGGTAATCCACCGTAACAATACTTTGCAAGTTTCCAAAATACTCCATCTCATCTATAAACATATTTGGATCTGTTGCTCGTTGTCGGCTCTCTTGCTCGAACCTTGCTATGATACCACAATCTATTGTGAAGCGTATTTTTTCAATACGCTCCATGCAGAAATGCCGTCCGCGAGACCATGCTGCACTATATATTTTGTATTTGTACATTGAAACATTCAATTGTTGATGCATATAAAATATAGATACGACAAACCCTAAACACGTCATCACCTTTGGACTACATCCCCTTGAGAATTCCCACTCCTTGGTTGAGACCTTCGCCCCTTCGCGAGACACTGCGGTCAAAGCTCCATGCAACCATCGTGTTGACATAAACCACGGCATCTCCTCCATGCCATCGGGATATCGGATCAGTCGATGGCGGGTACTAGGTCAAAATTCAGATCGCGCTTCCTCTTGATCTTTCCTAGCTTGCTGGTACTTAGCGAGCCACGTCTCCATAGAGGCATGGTGCAACATACAAAAGCAATTCACTTTCTCCTCCATTGCAACATCCATTCTTTTTTCTACCCCATTTCCAACCACCACATCTTTGGTCAGTCTATCATTGTCCTTCAGCGAGATGACCATAGCATACTGTTGTCTGAATCCACTGTTGGTAGCCATTGTGAAATATGCACTAGCACCTCAGACACCAACCAACCTTCAGCCATGCTACCTTTTGGCCAAGCTTGTTGTCGCACAAAGACTTTCAGGGTTTTCATGAAGTGCTCCAAGAAGAACATCCATCGCGTATGGACAGGTCCAGCAATCTCCACTTCATCTACAAGATGAACAAGAAGGTGGATTTGTATCATGAGCATACTAGTAGGCAGTTATTTCTCAAAGAGACAAACCGTCTTTATTGCTCCCCGCCTCACGGATTCAATAGAGGATGTCTTAATCTCCTTCTATGAGATCCCTTTCACTAAAGTCGACAACCTATAAATTGCCCCACGTATTTTTGGTGTAAGGCATCCTGCGATTGCGATCGGTAGTACAAACTGCCACAAATGAGAAAGCATTATGAACAATGACTACACTCCAAATAGTAAAATACACATGCTACTTACAATCCATTCGTAGTACAAACTTGACATATCTTATGCCAATCATGGGATTTTAGCCCTGATAATTGGTCGTCTTTAGAAATGCAGACCTGAGAGAACGCATCATACCCATCGGAGTGCTAATAGACTTGACTATTTACTTCACAATGCACTCTTCTTTAGTGGACAAAACCCAAGGAGCATAAGGTAGTTGCAAGCGACTATTAGCACTTGACTGCGGCCAAAGCGCCGCCATCTTGTCTACCTCCTTCAAATCCATTCGTGCCCCTATAGTGTCTCTCTTTCCTGTGATGTGTTCCCATAGCAAGCTGCTCACGTTTTTGAAAATATGCATGGGATCCAACAAGTGGTTGATCTGTAAGTAGGTCCAATATGGAAACTCGTAGAAAACTGAGAACCGTCGCATTCCATTTGGATGTGACTCTGTGTGGACCATTTTCAGCTCGTACCAGCTTTGGGCATTCATATGTGTTGGAGGTTGTCCAAGAAAACCTTCGCTGAGTTCATGACTCTTTGGCAAGAAAGCGGCGTGTCCTTGATATACCATCTTCTTCATGGTTCGTGATCTTCGGGAGTCTAACTGTGGCCTGCGCAATGGACATACATGATAACCTGAGGTAACCGGACCTGTCCCAACACCTCTATCCAGTGAATATAGACTTGAATGAGCTATGATAGACATTACCAACGAGAACAAAAGCCTACTTACCTGAGCACTTTCCGAATGCCGGAAAGTCATGCATCGTCCACATGAGAATGGCTCGAATATTGGTGGACCGTTGACCATCGCGCTTGGTTATATCTTGCATGGTGATCCCCTTCTCCCACAAAATCTTAAGCTCATTGACTAATGGACGAAGATAGACGTCCATATTTTTGACTTTGTAGCAACGGGAATGAGTAAGCTAAGGATGAGATGTCCTTTCTTCGTAGAAAGCCATGGAGGGATATTGTAGTTGATAAGGACTATAGTCCACACACTATGAGAAGTTGAGTGCAGACTGAATGGGTTCACGCCATCCATTGCAAGACTGAGTCGAAGATTCTTTGGCTCTCAAGAAAATCCTGGGAAGGTAGAGTCAATGTGGCTTCATGCGCATGAATCCATTGATATTTGTTAAACTCCATCTGTGGACCTATTCTGCATATGCCATGTTGTCAAGCTCGCCATGCCGGACGTACAAAACATGTGGTTTATGCAAGGCATAAACAGAAAGTATCTAAGAAATTTTAGAGGGATTGTTTGCTCTTGCAAGTCCTATCGATACCTGTGAGAACCACACTTTGGACATGTCTCCATAGTCTCATATTCTCCTCAAAATAGTATGCAATCGTTGATACATGCATGGATGCTGTTGTAGTCCATGCCAAGGTTTTATAAAACATGTCATGCATTATCACGAGACTTAGGCATGGTGTTTGCAAGTGGTAATATATAATACTTCAATAACCTGAAAAAAATCATAAAACACCTTGAAAAGCACAAATGTTTTTAATGATAGTGCTGAAAAGAAATCAACGAAGCGTACGTACAAGGTACCTGATCAACTCGATCACACTCGCATCGCTCCACCCGTATTTTGCTTGCACACTTAGGAGTGCAAGCAGTGTCTTCAGGCGCGATACTCGGCACCCATCATATAATGGTATGGATGCTTCCTCTTTAAGTGGATCAGAAGTCTTGACATCCATGGGTATCAATGCATTGATCATTGCCTCCATCTCAGGCTCCAAGATTGTAGGTAAGTCTTGAAGGCTGCATGTCTGCTCTGGCATTCACGGTCTAGATTGGGTAGTATCTTCCAAGTCATGGATTGGCTCAGGAACTCCATCCATTGCATGTCCATAAACTCTTCTAATTGGCCGCAAAGGGTTCACTCCTCCTTGGGACGAGACGTCACCTCCCTGGATACAAAATTTTCCAACCACACCCAATCTTTTTGTATATGGTATTCAATAAGCTTGTGAATACAATGCATGATTGATATAAAATTTCCTTACCGTTTGCTCAAAATCTAAGATCACTTGATCAATGATCTCAGATTGAAACTTGCCGAAGCGTCGTACGTGCTCTATAGACAATCGGCGTTTTTGCCTAATTGCTAGCTTACATTGAGAGCAAGGACATGGGACATGCTGATTAAGATACCCCTTGAAATCTTGAACATCACGACCTTCATCGTTTTCCATATTGTCTACGTTACGACAAACAATTTGTTTTTGTTATCATTCTTTTTTTCTTTCTTGAATTGTTTGAGAAGGGATTTCTTCTCTTGTAACTCAGCAAAAATTAACGTATGTGAAGCCTCCACCCACCCACAAATTAACGTATATCAGAGTGTTTTCCGCCGTCTCGTGGTATTGCACCGGACCTCGCCACCACTCTCTCTTTGTTTTTTATCCATTCATTCTCTCCTCTCCTTCCATCTCTCTCTCTTTTTCTCTTTCTTTATTATGTTATATGTTTATTCCCTCTCTCTCGTTCCTTCTTCCTTTTTCTCTTCCTCCCCCTCTCTTGTTTTCTTTAACAAAACATCTCTCTCTCTCTCTCTCTCTCTCTCTACCACTACCACTACCACTACCACTACAATAAACAAGAAAAGAAGAAAAAACAACAACAACAGCAGCAACAACAACAATAACAACAAACAAGAAATGAAGAAAAAACTACTAATACTACCACTACTACAACAACAATAACAAATAAGAAAACTAAACAATAATAAACAAGAAAACAAAAAAACTATTACTACTATTAGAACAACAACAATAACAACAAACAAGAAAACCACTACTACTACTACAACCACGACTATGTGTAACATGTCCACCTGTTCTCTTCAAGACACGTCTTAGCAGTCCATCGGAATGGACGTCTAGAAAGCTTTGCCTGACACTCCCATGGAATGTCACGGGGTTTGTGATCTAGGACTTTCCGCGTCTGCCACGTAGCAGAAGTATTCTGGCCGTTCTCACTTAGGACCAATCTGAATTAGGGTTTTTCCCAATGGTCATTTCCTAAATGGCAACTAGCCTCGAACCCCTAGCGAACTACTTTATGCAAAAACATCAGGGCCGAAGCAGATTCACGCTGCACTTGGTTCAAGGAGAATGGGAAACGAGAGGGATGCCAAGGTCGACCTCTCTGCCATAAGGCATAGTCCCATTCCGTTCCCCTAAAACATCGTAAATCAGGATTATTATAACTTAGACTCTAGTCAGTGCCCTTGCTGTTCGTATCCTTTGAAATAATCTTCTTGCTATCCATCATGATTGAGAAAAGTTCCCGGTCAACTCAGACCACCCATCCGTAGGATGGACCCATGGCCACATCCACTGCACTTTCCTCAGTTTTTTTTACTTATCTAATTACCTACCACATTTAGTTGGACATGCATCAAGTAGCTTTCTTAATTAACCCGTTAGGCACCGATTCCTTCACGTAATCTTAGCACTTGACATAGAAAAGTAGTGTCAAACAAGTTCCTTTTCAACAACTTATCATATTTATATTTGGAATACATTTATAAAGTCCAGCCCGTAGGCTTATCCATAATCTGCCCAAAGACTATCAGCAATCCACAGGGAATACTAATCCAAGATTCCACCCATAGACTAGTATGCAAGCCTCGAGATCCAATCCCGAGTCACGTTGGCCTCTTGTGCAGGGCTCGAAAGGCGAGGGATTTACCGCCAGAGCCCCCCTGGCACCCAAGCATCCTCCTGCTCCAAGTAGCGCTCAATGGAGAGACCTCTCGCGGTGGGTTCGGTCCACCTTCCCGGCGTGGTTAACAACCCCCTTGGTTAGGGTCAGGTAGACAGTCGGGGGTAACTGAAGCTGCCTCTCCCTTCAGGCCTTCAACTTGAAGCATTAGATATATTTTCATCCTTTAATTCCTTGAGCAAACAAAGCAAAACATTGCTCTTTAAGTTGTTACACGCACAATCATTTACAGTGGCCGTTTTTTTTTTTGGCCAACTGCTAAGGAGTGAATCCTTCTTTCCAAATGCATTCAGCATTCAATCCAGGATCAATTGCAACTTGGCAAGATTCCCAAGGGTTCTTCTATTAACCCTTATATCCTTGGGTTAGGGCCATACCCTATTAACCCAACTTAACCAATACCTTAAGTTCTATTAGCAGTAAATATGTTATTCCAATTTACTGATTGGTCTTTTGCTCCTAATCCCCTTATCTTGGTTCTTTTCCTAAGAAAGGTGCTATGTCAGGATGACTACTCATCCTCTTGCAAGATAAACTTATGCAAGAATCTGCCAATCTCATTACGAGGAATTGGCCATTCCCTTGTGATCAAATCACAAGATCATGCGACTCTGCAACTTGTTGCATAAATGTCGCATCAAAATCCATGGGACTATTTTACCCATCGAATGGCGTTTTCTAATCACAAAATCATGATTAGATAGGAAATAGGGTTAGGGTGTCTTCATAACCAATCCATTCCTAATTACACTAGGCCAACATTGTTGGTCCTAGGGCTCCAATTGAAATCGAGTTTCATTGTTTTAGTGAGCGATCCTTAGGGTAGAAACCCTAGATCGTTTCTCGCAAGTATGTCCTATTGTCCCTACATTCCGTGAATGTGGGCAGGTCTTTACGGATACGAGAGTTTCAACTTGATAATAAGTGCGACTAGGTCACGTCCTCAACGTGCTAAACCCTAGTTAGCACTTTGGGATATGTTGCATCGATTTAACCATTCCTAAGCGAGTCCCTTGCGTTCTAGGTGTTTAGGTTAAACCAACTTACTTGTCTATTCTTGAAGATATTTACAATACTATTTTCGTAATCACATGATTCATTGCCTACGTATGAGTAGATTTACAAACCCTAACTTTTTTGGTTAAGATCAAAGCGTATGTTAAGTTATGGCATAATTCCTATTGATCCTTTTATAACATGCAATCAAGATTCATGCTACTAAGCTTTAGGGTTTTATGTGAACCATGCAGCCTTTTCCTAATTTCATTTCTGAATGAATTATTCGTATGCTGACTTTACACAACCTTTCGCAACTACTTACGTAATTGAATGAGATTTATGCCAATTTCCTAAAGATTAATCTACTTCATGCAGCCCTAGAATCATTTCCAGGCCTTGCAAATTCCTACGGTTATTAGCAATCTTCTTTAAAGAATCATTTCGAAGAAAAGATGTCTAATAATGCGACATGCGATTTATTATTTCCATGCAATAATCGAAGTGAACTGCCAAAATTTTGACTTGTAAAGATGATCATTAGTTGATCTAAATTCGTTACTTTGCAATGCATAAAAACCATTTGCTAAGAATGCATAGAGATCTTATGCTTCCTTTTTTTGTTCGACTCATTGAAAAATACCAATGATCGAATTCTTCAATCGAGAGCTATTAGCCAAAGTATTTCAATCGAAAAAGTACATCCTAATTCCATAAATGATCCATGCACAGTTGTAATATTAAGATGTAAATCAAAATTCGGAAGAAAACCTAGACTTGTGGTGAAATGTTCACATGGATGTTAGGAGATGATCCATGCACAGTTGTAATATTAAGACGTAAATCAAAATTAGGAAGAAAACCTGGACTTGTGGTGAAATGTCCACATGGATGTTAGGAGATGATCCTCCTGTGGTTGCGCCTTGTGCCTTTTTAGGAGCCATCGAGACTTCAACCTTCTTGCCTTGGCCGTAGACTCATGATCTTGGCCCGTCTCCTTCGCACGTGAAACTCCCTTTGAGATTCGGCTTCCTTGACCGATTGCACCGTCTTTGGGAATCGGGCTTTAGAAGACCTTATAGGCTTGTGGGAGTTGCAATAGGAAAGATAGTTTTTGAATCCGGTGGTTCGAGTGAACTTAAGGAGAACCAACGGAAAAGAAGGTTTAAAACCTACTAATATGGCTTATGTAGGAATGCAATGGGAGACCTTAAAAGACTTATATGGGGGGAAATCCACGGAAATGGCTTTGTGGAAATGCTAAGGGTAGGATTAAAAAGAAAAGGGGGTGAAATAGCCTTGGAAATGCTATGAAAAAGGCTTAAAAACCCAGGTTAGATGACTTTTGGGGAAACCAAGGGCCGAAAGGGTTTAATTTTTGGGGATGCAAGGGGAAGAAAAGCCTAATTCGTGGGGTATAAGAGACCGCTTGAGAAGGGCAATAGGAAGGGTTTTTAAGAGCCCGCAAGTAAATATGAATTTGAGTGGGGATTTCCCACGGAAAGTGTGTTTAAAACCTGACGTAAGGTGGGTTTTTGGGGGGAAGGGAGCTTAAATTCTAGGGAATAAAAATATGGACTTGTGTGGGAAGGATTTCAATGAAAAAGGGGGCTTAATTCTGGGGGGGAAAAAGGCAAGGGAAAAGCTTTGTTTCTCGGGGTAAAAATCCCCTTGTGTAAGAACGCAAGGGAAAGGGCCTTAAGGAGGCCCCCCCTTAGAAGCTTCCTAAGAAGCTTCTAGGAAGCTTCTGTAATCATGACCACTCCACGTGGAGGAAGAGGAAGGCAGATCTTCTGCGGCAAATCTCCTCTCGGTGCAGCAAGACTGCAGATGCGAATCAGAATTTGGTGGTCGACGCGATGATGTTCCTCTTGTTCTCGCTCCCACTCGAACGGCGGCTCGACGGACCACAAACTGGTGGCTTACCCTCCTTCTCATGACTATCAGCCTTTCCACCCTCCTCACATGATGGCGGCAGCGTTGGACTCAGCTTCCCTTCTCACGACACTCTCATGGCCTGGTGATGTGGATCCTCAGTCTCTTCCTTCCCTCTGACAGCTTCATGATATAATTTTCCTCCCTCTCTACCTCATGGCCTTAGAGGGGGGAGGTATTTATGGGAAGGAGGGTAAGGCCTCCCTCCCCCACGTGGTGCCTGCATGCAATCACTTCCCTCCACCTCTACACTCTCCCATTTTAGCCCCATCCTCTTCCCTCAGCCACGCTTCGACTGGGGGAAAGAGGATTAAAAAAATTTGCAATAAATGTAAGATTATCCCCTTGATCTCCTCCCAAGAGGAGGTTCATACGAAGATATGCAGGTTTTTCTTACTTTGAACTAGTTTCTGCCAATCATGATACATCGTATACACTTGCACCATCCGTATTTTCAATGCCGGCATTGTCATTGCATGAGACTCACGTGGCTCATAATATTTTCAGCAGAAATATTACATTCTCTCCCCCTTGGAGGAATCGAGATGTCCTCATCTCGAGATAAACTGGGGATATTGATAGTTGAGAGAGTTTTCATCTATCCAAGTGGCATCCTCCTCAGGATAATCTTTCCACTGGACGAGGCATTCTCTCAAGGTTCTGGATCTCAGTTGTCTCTCGCTAACATCTAAGATCCTATGAGGCCGTAGCTCAAGGACTCCTTGGCTAGGCATTACAACTGGTTGGTCATCAAGTACATGGCTAGGATTAGGTACATACTTCTTCAATAGGCTGATATGGAATACATTATGAACCTTTAGGTTCTCAAGGAGTTGCAGTCTATAGGCATTAGGTCCTAGGCACTTGAGGATCTTGTATGGTCCACAATACATTGGACTTAGCTTCTTGCAATCTCCTAAGGATAGAGAACTCTTCCTTGGGCGTACGCGAATGAAGACCATGTCTCCTTCCTCGAAGATTCTATCTTGATACTTCAAATCCGCGTATGCCTTCTGTCTATCCTTGGTGGCTTGGATGTCCTGTCTTATTGACTTTACTTGGTCATCCATCTCTTCCAACATCTGCCTTGAAGCTTCAACCCTCAAGGTTGGATCTGAGAAGTTTAGGGGACTACGACAGTCATGGCCATACAATGCTTGAAAAGGGATCATTTGAATGCTTTGTTGGTAAGAAGCATTGTAGGAAAATTCAACCAAAGGCAAGTATTGAATCCACCTTTTTTTCTCACGACAGCAGTGTGCCCTAAGCATATCCTCAATGACTTGATTGACTTGCTCTGTTTGGTCATCGGTTTGGGGATGGTAAGCAGTACTAAAATAGAGTTGAGTCCCAATGGCTTCGAAGATAGCTCTCCAGAAGTGCGATGTGAAGAGAGAATCATGATCACTAATGATTCTCCTAGGTAGCCCATGTAGCTTGAATATCTCCTTGATAAACAACCTTGCAATGTTTTAGGCTTTATAGTTTGTCTTTACTGGAATAAGGTGTGCAACCTTAGTAAGCATGTCAACCACAACCATGATGGAGTTGTATCCTCCCTGAACTTCCGATAGGCCAACAAAAAAGTCCATACTGATGAATTCCCATATCATTTGGGGAATATCGAGTGGTTGTAACTTTCCTGACATTTTGACATGTTCGACTTTGATACGTTGACAAGATAAACACTCAGTGACATATTTGAGAACATCACCTTTAAGCCTCTCCCAATAGTATCTCTTCCTAACTGCATAGAGAGTTTTGGCATAGCCAGGATGTCCTGAGAAAGGGGAATCATAAGCTTCCCACAATATCTTCTGCTTAAGTGACTGGCTTGCCGGTATACATAATCTCGTTTTATAGTAGACAAGTCCACTATTGATAGAGAATTCATGATACTTAGCCTGTAGCTTTTGGTCCTGGTCCTTGATAGGGATATCCCTTAGCATCTTTTGATAGGATGGATCATGGCAAGCTTCCTCTCTAGCTAGCTCAAGTATTGGGTTGTTTGGCATAGACACCTTTGTGGCTAGAGATCTAGCTGTTGATGGTTTTTGCAAGATTAGAGAATTAAGGAATGCCTTGCGACTGAGTGCATCGGCAACTGCATTCTCCTTTCCAAGTCAATATTTGATTTCAAAGTCATACTCTTCCAGCACTTCAATCCACCGACGTTGCCTCATGTTGAGCTCGTTCTGGGTAAAGATCCACTTGAGACTTTTATGATCAGTCACTAGAGTAAACTTGTTACCCAACAGGTAGTGTCTCTAAAGCTTTAGAGCATGGATGACAGCTAACAATTCTAGATCATGGGTAGCATAATTCTTCTCATGACTCTTCATTTCCTTGAAGAGTATGCTACAAGGTGACCTTCCAGTATGAGCACACATCCTAAGACAAGTGTGTTAGCATCAGTTACTACCTCAAACTCCTTATTGAGGTCTGGAAGTTTTAGGATAGGTGCTGATACCAAACTTTGCTTTAATCTATCAAAGCTAGATTGTTTGGCAGTTGACCATGCAATGGATGTTTGCTTCTTCAATAAGTTCGTCAGAGGTGCTGCAATCAAAGCATAGTTTTTGATGAAGACGCTATACCATCCTGTCAATCCAAGAAAACTGCGTATTTCTTTGACAGTTGTTGGTATTGGCCATTCTAGAACATCTTTGACTTTGGTCGGATCCACTGAGATTCCTTCTGCTGATATGATGAATCCCAGATATTCAATCTGACGTTTGAAGAATGCACATTTCTTTATCTTAGCATATAGTTTATGCGCTCTCATTGTCTCAAGGACAATCTGAAGTTGGGGTTCATGATCTTCTTCCTGTTTGGAATAGACTAAAGTGTCGTGGAAGAAGACGAGTATGAAGTCATCAAGATATGGCCTAAAGATATCCTGCATTAACCTATTGAAGGTGGCAGGTGCATTCGTAAGCCCGAATGACATAACTAGAAACTCAAAGTGTCCATATCTTGTGTTGAAAGCCGTCTTTGGGATATCTTCTTCCTTGATCCTTATCTGATAGTAACCAAACATGAGATTAATCTTGGAGAAGATCTTCGCACCCTGAAGACGATCAAGAAGCTCATCTATTCTAGGAGTAGGGTACTTGTTCTTGACAGTTGATTGATTCAACCCTCTATAATCAATACATAGTCAAAGCGTTCCATCTTTCTTTTTCTGGAACAGTACTAGAGCTCCCGATTGTGAACTGCTTGGACGAATGTAGCCATGATCTAGTAGTTTCTTGAGTTGTTCCTTCAGCTTAATTGCTTCCGGGATGGACATTCTATAAGGTCTCTTTGCAATTGGCGCAGCTCCTAGCACTAGCTTGATCTCATGATCCACTTCTCTTTGAGGCGGGAGTTCTGTCAACTCTTCAGGAAATACGTCCATGTATTCCTTTAGCCATGAAGGTTTTTCACTAGACTTCTATTTCTGATCTAACTTATTGAGCTTAATTAAGTAGATAGGTAGTCCCTTTCTGACTCCCTTTATAATTTGAGATGCTTTGGCCAATTGAAATTTTGGCTTTCCAGCCTCACCTTGAGTTGTGACCAATTCCCCTTCAGAGTTTCGAAAGGAAATTTGGCCCTCTCCACAATGAATGTGAGCGTCATTAGGTTTAAGCCAATCCATACCGAGTAGACACTCATGGATACCTAGGCTCATGACTGTGAATTTGACCGAAGTCGTCTTTTCTCCCAGAAAGAATTCCACCTTAACAGTTTGCTTGGTTCAAGTGACCTCACGACCATTTGCTAATTCCACAAGAAAGGTAGGTGCTTCTACTGTGGCTATTCCTAATCTTCTTGCACAAACTGGTGAGATAAAGGAATGTTTACTGCCACAATCAATCAAGGTCTTGAAACCTTTACCTTGATAGTCCGACCGTGTCTGAATCAATGAGAACTGGCGATTTGGGCCTTTCTTGTGTAGAGCGGCATGGACTGTCGCCCTTTCAAACTCCACTTCCATGGTCGGATCTTCTTCTTCGCACATTTCCCTGTTGGCAACACAGACAGTTCTTCCTCTGCCTTGGGTAGCAGCTCCCTAGCCATGGCCCGTTCCTTGGAAAGGTGCATGGCGATGTCCTCCTCCAAGCTTGGGACATTGCCTCTTGAAATGACCGGGCTCGTTGCAGTGGAAACAATAGCGGTTTCAGCCATTGCTTTGGATAGGGACAAAGTTGTTGACATTATTAGTCCTTTCTTTCTTTCTTTGTCCCCAATTCTGACCTTGAACTCTCTTCATTTGAGGTCTATATGCTCCTCTGTTCGGGTCATTATAAGACCAAGTTTTATTACCTCTTGGCCTAGCCTGCACCTCCTGAATTATAGGTGCAACTCGAATGAGTGCGTCTTGAAGATCTGATGGGCGCATAGATTCGAGATGGGTATTTCACTGGTGGGTTTAAACCAGCACAAAATTTTGACACCTGCTGTGTCACGTCCATCTGTGGCCCATACTTAAGAAGTGAGACGAATTTAGAGTAGTATGTGTCAAGAGTGAGTCCCAGCTATTTTAGCTTGTAGAACTCATTCATTTTCTATGTGCGATACGCAGGTGGTAAGTATCTTCCTTGCACAGCTTTCTTCATCTTTTCCCAGGTAACAGATCCTTCTGCGATCCCTTGATCTGTGCACCATTGTTTCCACCAAAGCCTGCCTTTCCCGGTTAGCCTGGTTTGCGGGTGCAGTACCAACTGCTTCAAACTAATCCTCCATGGATTCAATCCAAATTTCAGCATCTGCTTGGACGGATCTGCCTTTCCCGTCAAATTCAGGTGGCTCCTGGGGTTGTGCCTGGATAAAGATTTCTTAACGTTATAACTTGCTAATCAACCAAGCAATCTAGCCACTTAACTTTTTATCAATTCTTATCAACAAAACAGACATTGATAAAAAGAAGTCTTATTGCATTCATATGGGCATAGCCCTTTTTGAGTACAACATTTCTAGAGATGATAGAACAACTGTTTACATTTAGTTTGGAGAGAATAATGTTGTATTACATTTATCTACAGGAACTAGATAATAGTATGGTTTCGAGTCATGGATCTTCAGGAATCGGTAAGTCATTGGAAGGTCAGGGTATCCTTTCCTTTGGAACCCATTATTCTCATAGCGCCTCAACACCTCGATCTTGTCAGCGGGGATTACACGGATCACTTCCTCATATACACATGAGTTCAGCTCAACCTTCCGACCTCGAATATGTAACGTTGAGTTTACGTGAGCCTCCACAAAAATGAACAGCTTCATGATCTTCAGGTCTTCCAACCACTTGATCCTCTTTAGGTTGGTTTGAAGGTATGCAAACCGGTGGGCAGCTATATAGTAGATTCCTGAGTCACCCGTCCATCTTCGTTCCACGTACAACGGCGATGGATTATAGATATGATCTAGGATGTTCATCATCTCAACCCTTTGTCGATAATCCGGGGAATGCATCGCGGTCATAAACATGACTTGGAACACTAAGAACCTATTCTATGCCTCATAATTCTGCAAGATAGCATTGAAAGTAAGGAAATGTTCGGCACATCAACATTTTCTTTACCTCTTCTTATTAAGATTTCTTAAAAACAAATCCTTCGTTGGTTGCTCTAATACCAACTGTAACATGTCCACTTGTTCTCTTCAGGACACGTCTTAGTAGTCCATTGGAAAGGACGTCTAGAAAGCTTGGCCCGACACTCCCATGGAATGTCATGGGGTTTGTGATCTAGGACTTTCCACGTCTGCCACGTAGCGGAAGTATTATGGCCGTTCCCACTTAGGACCAATCTGAATTAGGGTTTTTCCCAATGGTCATTTCCTAACGGCAACTAGTGTCGAACCTCGAGTGAACAACTTTACGCAGAAACGCAAAGGCTGAAGCAGATTCATTCTGCACTTGGTTCAAGGAGAATGGGAAACGAGAGGGATGCAAGGCTCGACCTCTCTGCGATAAGGCATAGTCTCATTCCGTTCCCCTAAAACAGCGTAAATCGGGATTATTGTAACTTAGACTCTAGGTCAGCGCCCTTGCTGTTCTTTCGTATCCTTTGAAACGATGTTCTTGCTGTCCATCATGATTGAGTCAACCGGGACCACCCATTCATAGGACGGGGACCCATGACCACATCCACCGCACTTTCCTCAGGTTGTTTTAGTTATCTAATTACCTACCAGATTTAGTTGGACATGCATCAAGTAGCTTCCTTAATTAACCCATTAGGCACCGATTCCTTCATGTAATCTTAGCACTTGACATAGAAAAGTAGTGTCAAACAAGTTCCTTTTCAATAGCTTATCATATTTATCTTTGGAATACATTTATAAAGTCTACCCCGTAGGCTTACCCATAATCTGCCCGAAGGCTATCCAGCAATCCACAGGGATTACTAATCCAAGATTCCACCCGTAGACTAGTATGCAGGCCTTGAGATCCAATCCTGAGTCACGTTGGCATCTTGTGCAGGGCCCGAAAGGCAAGGGATTTACGGCCAGAGCCCCCTGGCACCCAAGCGTCCTCCTGCTCCAAGTAACGCTCAACGGAGAGACCTCGCGGCGGGTTCGGTCCACCTTCCCGGTGCGCTTAACAACCCCCTTGGTTAGGGTCAGGCAGACAGTTGGGGGTAACTGAGGCTGCCTCTCCCTTCAGGCCTTCAGCCTAAAGCATTAGTTATCTTTTCATCCTTTAATTCCTTGAGCAAAAAAAGCAAAACAATGCTCTTTAAACTGTTACAAGCACAATCATTTCCAGTGGTCGTTTTTTTGTTTTGGCCAATTGCTAAAGGAGTGAATCCTTGTTTCCGAATGCATTCAACATTCAATCTGGGATCAATTAATTGCGACTTGGCAAGATTCCCAAGGATTTGTTTCTTAACCCTTATATCCTTGGGTTAGGGCCGTTCCCTATTAACCCACCTTAACCAATATCTTAAGTTCTATTAGCAGTAAATATGTTATTCCAATTTACTGATTGGTCTTTTGCTTCTAATCCCCTTATCTTGGTTCTTTTCCCAAGATAGGTGCTATGTCATGATGACTACTCATCCTCTTGCAAGATAAACTTGCGCAAGAATCTGCCAATCTCATTCCGAGGAATTGGCCATCAAATCACAAGATCATGCGACTCTGCAACTTGTTGCACAAATGTCGCATCAAAATCCATGGGACTATTTTACCCATCGAATGGCGTCTTCTAATCATGAAATCATGATTACATAGGAAACAGGTTTAGGGTGTCTTCATAACCAATCCGTTCCTAATTACACTAGGCGGACATTGTCGGTCCTAGGATTCCAATTCAAACCGAGTTTCATCTTTTTAGCGAGCGATCCTTAGGGTAGAAACCCTAGATTGTTTCTCGCAAGTATGTCCTATTGTCCCTACATTCCGTGAATGTGGGCAGGTCTTTAGGGATACGAGAGTTTCAACTTGGTAATAAGTGCGACTAGGTCACGTCCTCAACGTGCTAAACCCTAGTTAGCACTTTGGGATATGTTGCATCGATTTAACCATTCCTAAGCGAGTCCCTTGCGTTCTAGGTGTTTAGGTTAAACCAACTTACTTGTCTATTCTTGAAGATATTTACAATACCATTTTCGTAAACACATGATTCATTGCCTACGTATGAGTAGATTTACAAACCCTAGCTTTTTTGGTTAAGATCAAAGCGTATGTTAAGTTATGGCATAATTCCTATTGATCCTTTTATAACATGCAATCAAGATTCATGCTACTAAGCTTTAGGGTTTTATGTGAACCATGTAGCCTTTTCCTAATTTCATTTTTGAAGGAATTATTCGTATGCTGAATTTACACAATCTTTCATAACTACTTACGTAATTGAATGAGATTTATGCCAATTTCCTAGATATTAATCTACTTCATGCAGCCCTAGAATCATTTCTAGGCCTTGCAAATTCCTACGATTATTAGCAACCTTCTTTAAAGAATCATTTTGAAGAAAAGATGTCTAATAATGCGATATGCAATTTATTCTTTCCATGCAATAATCAAAGTGTACTACCATAATTTTGACTTGTAAAGATGGTCATTAGTTGATCTAAATTCGTTACTTTGCAATGCATAAAAACCATTTGCTAAGAATGCATAGAGATCTTATGCTTCCTTTTTTTGTTCGATTCATTGAAAAATACCAATGACCGAATTCTTAAATCAAGAGCTATTAGCCAAAGTATTTCAATCGAAAAAGTACATCCTAATTCCATAAATGATCCATGCACAGTTGTAATATTAAGACATAAATCAAAATTAGGAAGAAAACCTAGACTTATGGTGAAATGTCCACATGGATGTTAGGAGATGATCCTCTTGCGGTTGCGCCTTGTGCCTTTTTAGGAGCCATGGAGACTTCGACCTTCTTGCCTTGGCCGCAGACTTATGATCTTGGCCCGTCTCCTTCGCACGTGAAACTCCCTTTGAGATTCGGCTTCCTTGACCGATTGCACCGTCTTTGGGAATCAGGCTTTAGTAGACCTTATAGGCTTGTGGGAGTTGCAATAGGAAAGATAGTTTTTTAATCCGGCGGTTCGAGTGAACTTAAGGAGAACCAACGGAAAAGAAGGTTTAAAACCTGCTAATATGGCTTGTGTAGGAATGCAATGGGAGACCTTAAAAGACTTGTATGGGGGGAAATCCACGGAAATGGCTTTGTGGAAATGCTAAGGGGAGGATAAAAAAGAAACGGGGGTTAAATAGCCTTGGAAATGCTATGAAAAAGGCTTAAAAACCCAGGCTAGATGACTTTTGGGGAAACCAAGGGCCGAAAGGGTTTAATTTTCGGGGATGCAAGGGGAAGAAAAGCCTAATTCCCGGGGTATAAGAGACCGCTTGAGAAGGACAATAGGTAGGGTTTTTAAGGGCCCGCAAGTAAATATGAATTTGAGTGGGGATTTCCCACAAAAAGGGTCTTTAAAACCTGGCCTAAGGTGGGTTTTTGGGGCAAGGGAGCCTAAATTCCAGGGAATAAAAATATGGACTTGTGGGAAGGATTTCAATGAAAAATGGGGCTTAATTCTCGGGGGGGAAAGGTAAGGGAAAAGCTTTGTTTCTCAGGGTAAAAATCCCCTTGTCTAAGAATGCAATGGAAAGGGCCTTAAGGAGGCCCCCCCTTAGAAGCTTCCTAAGAAGCTTCTGGGAAGCTTTTGTAATTGTGACCACTCCACCTGGAGGAAGAGGAAGGCGGATCTTCTGTGGCGGCAAATCTCCTCTCGACGCAGCAACATGGCAGTTGCGAATCAGAATTTGGTCGACACGATGATGTTCCTCCTGCTCTCGCTCCCACTTGAACGGCGGCTCCACGGACCACAGACTGGTGGCTTACCCTCCTCCTCATGACTATCAGCCTTTCCACCCTCCTCACACGATGGTGGCAGCATTGGACTCACCTTCCCTTCTCATGACCCTCTCACGGCCTGGCGACCTCAATCCTTAGCCTCTTCCTTTTCTCTGACAGCTTCACGATATAATTTTCCTCCCTCTCTACCTCATGGCCTTAGAGGGGGGAGGTATTTATGGGAAGGGGGGGTAAGGCCTCCCTCCCCCACATGGTGCCTGCATGCAGTCACTTACCTCCAACTCTACACTCTCCCATTTTAGCCCCATCCTCTTCCCTTAGCCACGCTTCGGCTGGGGGAAAGAGGATTAAAAAAATTTGCAATAAATGTAAGATTATCCACTTGACCTCCTCCCAAGAGGAGGTTCATACGAAGATATGTGGGTTTTTCTTACTTTGATCTAGTTTCTGCCAATCATGATACGTTGTATACACTTGCACCGTCCGTATTTTCAATGCCAACATTGTCATTGCATGAGACTCACATGACTCATAATGTTTTTAGCGGAAATATTACACTATGACTATGACTATGATTATGACTACGACTACGACTACGACTATGACTACCACTACCGCTACCACTACCACTACCACTACCACTACCACTACCACTACCACTACCACTACCACTACCACTACCACTACCATTACCACTACCACTACCACTACCACTACCACTACCACTGCCACTGCCACTGCCACTGCCACTGCTACTACCACTACCACTACCACTACCACTATAATAAACAAGAAAAGAAGAAAAAACAACAACAACAACAACTACTACTACTACTACTGCTGCTGCTGCTACTGCTACTGCTACTGCTACTAGTAGTGCTACTGCTACTGCTATTGCTACTGCTACTGCTACTGCTACTACTACTGCTACTGCTATTGCTACTACTACTGCTATTGCTACTGCTACTGCTACTGCTCTACTGTTACTGCAACAATAACAACAACAACAACAACAACAACAACGACGACAATGACGACGACGACGACGATGACGACGACAACAACAACTGCTACTGCTACTGCTACTGCTACTGCTACTGCTGCTACTGCTGCTGCTGCTGCTGCTACTGCTGCTGCTGCTACTATTACTACTATAATAACAACAAACAAGAAAAGAAGAAAAAAATACTACTACTACTACAAAAAACAAGAAAAGAAAAAAAACTACTACTGCTACAACAACAACATACAAGAAAACTACTATTACTACTACTAGTACTACTACTACAATCACAACTACGACCACCACAACAACTCTCTCTCTCTACCACTACCACTACCATTACCACTACAATAAACAAGAATAGAAGAAAAATCGACAACAACTACTACAACTGTTGAGATGGCAAGCTCAACACATGTGGACATGGATGATGGACCGCCTAGTTAGATGGGTCCACACGTCTACACTTAGCACGTCGGTGGTCATTATGACTCTCACATGGCCACTGACTCATTACTTATTATATTCAGGTTGTTACACCTATTTACAGCTGGCATAGTTATAGCGCCAGTCGACTAGTGTAGTCGGTTATGCATTGTTTGACTTAGTAGGCCACTTTCCTTTTATGTTGTATCTTATCTATACTTTGTGTACATTGTAAAGAGTGTGGAAGAAGAAGAAGAAATCAGCAAGAAAACGTTTTGGCCTCTATCTCTCTTCTTGACTCTTGAGTGAGCTTCTCCTTGTGCATTCTGTGTGTGTTCGGCGCAGCATCTTGAGCAACTCCCCCCACCACGCGATTCTTGACATGGTATCAGAGCCGCACCACTGAGAGAGGCAGATTTCGAAGGTTGAAGCAAAGGAGAAGAAGCAAGGTTCGAGCAAGCAAGCCACGGGTAAGAAGCTCTCCCATCCTTCCACTCTTTCTCTTGGATAGTGCCTGTGGAGGCACCGGAAGCAGGGCAGAGCAAAAAACTCAGATTGCAGTGAGATTTGGTGTGCGCGAAGAGCGCTGTATATTCTGCAAATAAGCCCTTTGGGGCTTTTCTCGCAGTTATTTTGGGCATTTGAGGCCGTTTTAGGGCCCGTTTTAGAGCCGCAAGGTTGCGGACAATAGTTTCAGGGTACGCTGTGACTTCGGCTGTATCGACCAAAAGTGGGTGCCCAAGTTACAGATTTCAGATCTGTAAGATCAAAGGTGTTTACCAGTGAGTAAACACAAGGTTTATCTGCAAACTGTTGCAGATTGCATGTATTGTTGAGCAGACAGTGAAAAAGGCTGTCTGGTGTATTGCTGTGCACTGCAGGTCGAGGGTTGCAGAAGATTTGCTTGCTGTTTGGTATTATTTTTGTGATAATGGTAGAGAATAGTGGAAGCCCCATCATTGAGAAGCTTGATAAGAACAACTACCCTTCATGGAAGTTCCGTGTCGCGAACTTTCTTATTGGAAAAGGCCTCTACGAGTTCGTTTCAGGTGAAGAAAAGGAGTCGGAGGTGAGTGATCCTCCAACTGCAGAAGAGACAAAGGCACGAAAGGAATGGAATGCAAAAGACAAGAAGGTCATGTATTGGTTGTCTGCAGTAATTGACAATAATATGTTGGGACACATTAGAAATGCAGAGAATGCATATGCAGCTTGGACCATACTTGAAAGTATGTTTTCTGTAAATTCAAAGGCACGAAAGATTCAACTCAAGCAAGAGTTGAATACATTGAAGAAAGGGAAGATGTCTATCAATGAGTATGCATTGAAGGTAAGGAGCATTGCAGATGCCTTGGCAGCAATTGATGCAATGCCCGATGATGATGATTTGATGTCGTCTACCTTGGGTGGACTTAATAATGAAAAGGCTTGGAAGTCTTTTGTAACTTCCGTATATGTCAGAAAGCCATTTCTAGATTTCGATGAGTTGGTCTCCCTTATGATCACTGAAGAGATCAACATGCAGAGTGAGACATCTGAAAGAAGCGGTGAACAGGTCCAAGCTTTCTACTCCAGTTCAGGAAGGGGACGTGGCAGGTTCTCTTCAAGAGGCCGTGGTATAGGACATGGTAGTGACAACCAACAAAATAGATTGAATCAGCAATTTGGCGATATCCAGGTTTCAGGAGATCGTGGTAACTTTAGAGGCAGGGGGAGCTTTAGAGGAAGAGGTGGATGGCAGAACAGAGGTTCTAACAACTCTGGTATTATGTGCCACTACTGTGGCAAAACAGGTCATATTGCATCCCAATGTTATGCTAAGAAAGATGATATCCGTAGTGGTAAGTTGCAGCAAGGAAACTATGCATCGTCTTCATGACAGAATGAAGACAAAAATGAACGTCTCTTTGTTATGCATCATATGTTGAATGCTGTTACAGGAAAGGGAGCACATGATGATGTTTGGTATGTTGATTCAGATGCATCCAATCATATGACCAGCCATGCAGAATGGTTTGGAGAGATGCAGAATTTGCAGAATGCAGGTTATGTGCAAACGGGTGATGACTCATGCCACCCAATTTCACACATTGAAAAAGTTCCCTTGTCCTTGCATGATGGTAAGACAAAGAGTCTTTCAGATGTATTACATGTGCCATCTATTACAAAGAACTTGGTGTCAGTCAATCAAATGGTAGAGCAAGGGCTGTAAGTCAGATTTAATGCAAAGGGCTGCTTTGTAGAAGACTTCAATGACAAGTGCAGGTTGGTAGCAAAGGGAAGTAGAGTTGGACGTATGTTTACTCTGGATGCTGGAATTCCTACTATGAATGCTGTTATGTATGCCAAAGGAAAAGGTGTTGTTGCAGACATTGAAATTTGGCACAAACGCATTGGACATGCAAATGTACAGAGGCTGAAATTAATGCAGTCCAAAGGGTTAGTTACAGGTTTGCCTACATTTAGAGTTGCAGAATTTCAGAAGGTATGTGAAGCATGTCAGTTTGGTAAGCAGGAAAGACAACCCTTTTCACATGATAGAGATGTAAGCAGAAATATCCTTGATGTTGTGCATACAGACATTTGGGGGCCTACACAAAATGTATCTCTTGGAGGTAGTTCATACTTTGTCACATTCATTGATGATTGTTCTAGAAAGCTGTGGGTATATTTTATGAAGGAAAAGAGTGAAGCTTTTGAGCACTTTAGAACTTTCAAGGCTGCAGTTGAAAGAGAAACAGGCTTGAAAGTAAAGTGCTTGAGGTCAGATGGAGGGGGAGAGTACCTCTCAAAGGAGTTCAGTGATTTTCTAAGGTCTCATGGGATAAAGAGACAGTTCACATGCAGGTATACCCCACAGCAAAATGGGGTTGCAGAAAGGAAAAACAGGCATATTGCAGAAGTTGCACGTGCCTTGATGGCTGAAAAGAATATGCCTAAGCATTTTTTGTCTGAGGCTGTTCATACTGCTGCTAATATTATGAACAGAACTCCCACAGCTGCCGTTCATGGTATGACCCCCGAAGAATGTTTTACAGGTAAGAAGCCTGATGTTTCACACTTGAAAGTGTTTGGTTGCATTGCGTATGTTCATGTGCCAGATGAGTTGCGGAAGAAACTGGATCCAAAGGCTGAAAAGTGTGTCTTTATTGGATACTCTTTAGAGCAGAAAGGGTATCGCTGTTACAACCCTGTCACATGTAAGTTCAGAGTGAGCAGGGATGTCATCTTTGATGAAATGAGCAGTTGGTATGCATCTAGTGGTGATGCATTCGATGATGATGATGATCATTACACTCATGTGCAGGCTGAAAAGCAACAATCACGAACTCTTAGTGGACCAGAGACATCATCTAGTAGTCCTTGGTCTGGAAGACTAAGGAGTAGCTCTACATCTTCAAGTGCATCTAATAGCACTACAGGTAAAGACAAAGGAAAGAGTAAAGTGTTAGAAGGCATTGATGCAGTTCTTGATGGAGAATCTAGTGGCTCAGAGAGCTTGGATGATGAGCTTGGTATTCCTTCAGTGAGGACTCCAGGTGTGCAGAGAGCACGCATTAATGCAAAGACTCCATTGAGTGATCCAGTGGTACGCAGGTCTAGTAGGGTGAGATACCCTGTTAAAAGATTTGGTTTTGAAGGTTATGCAGCTCACCATTATGCTTATATGGTGAAACTAGTTGAGGATGTTGAGCCTACATGTTCTGAGGAGGTTGTTGGTCATGCTCATTGGGATGCAGCAATGGATGAGGAGATGGCTGCATTAGAGGCCAATAAGACTTGGGATCTAGTATCATTGCCAAAGGGAAAAAAAGCTATTGGATGTAAATGGGTTTATAAGATTAAGCACAATGCAGATGGTTCTATTAGCAGGTACAAAGCTAGGCTGGTTGCAAAAGGCTATGCCCAAACATATGGCATAGATTATGATGAAACCTTCAGTCCAGTTGCTAGGATGGCAACTGTCAGATGTGTGATTGCTTTGGCAGCAGCCAAAGGTTGGAGGTTGCAGCAAATGGATGTAAAGAATGCCTTCTTGCATGGTGATTTGCAGGAAGAAGTGTATATGGATCAGCCAGCAGGTTATGAAGATTTAGAGTATCCCACGTATGTGTGCAGGTTGAAGAAGGAACTCTATGGGCTCAAGCAAGCACCTAGAGCATGGTCTGACAAGATTAGAGAGTATCTTGTCAATATTGGTTTTTATGTTTCTGATGCTGATCACTCACTTTATGTGAGAAAGGGAGATGCAGGTTTGGTCATCATAGTCATCTATGTGGATGACTTGATTATTACAGGTGATAGTGATAGTGGGATTGCAAAAGTCAAGGATTTTTTGAAGAATAAGTTTGAGATGAAGGATTTAGGTGAGCTAAGGTACTTCCTTGGCATTGAGGTGATCAGATGTGATGATGGTATATGGCTGTCCCAAAGACAGTATGGCTTGGATATGTTGTCCAAGTATGGTATGACAGCATGCAAACCACTTTCAGTCCCATTGGAGCAGAATGTAAAGTTGAGTGCTGATGTTGGGGATGAGATAGAAGACCCTACTATGTTCACGAGGATAGTGGGGAGTTTGATCTACATGACCATTACAAGGCCAGACTTGAGCTACGCTGTTGGTCTTGTGAGTCAGTTTATGCAAGTACCTAGAAAGCCACACTTGGATGCAGTGAGATGCATATTGAGATATGTGAAGTCCACATTACATTATGGACTTTTCTATGAGGCAGGTACAGAGGTACAGGTGTTTGGATACACAGATGCAGATTGGGTTGGTAGTATGTCTAATAGAAGATCTACCAGCGGATACATGTTCTCTCTTAGTAGTGCAGCAGTTGCTTGGAGCAGCAAAAAGCAATCTACAGTTGCTTTGTCAAGTACAGAGGCTGAGTATAGAGGTACTGCTGTTGCAGCATGTGAGGTAGTATGGCTGCAAAAGTTATTGGCTGATTTGGATGTGCAGGTGGAAGGTCCAGTTGTCATTTATTGTGACAACATGAGCAGTATACAGTTGGCTAGGAACCCTGTGTTCCATGCCAGGACAAAACATATTGAGGTACACTACCACTTTGTAAGAGAGAAGGTACTAGCAGGTGAGATTGACTTGGTGTATGTCAGCACACATGATCAGATAGCTGATATCTTCACGAAGGCATTGGATACAGAGAAGCTTCAAAAGTTTCGAAGCTTACTTGGAGTTGCAAAGATGCAGTTGAGCTTGAGGGGGAGTGTTGAGATGACAAGCTCAACACATGTGGACATGGATGATGGACCGCCTGGTTAGATGGGTCCACACGTCTACACTTAGCACGTCGGTGGTCATTATGACTCTCACATGGCCACTGACTCATTACTTATTATATTCAGGTTGTTACACCTATTTACAGCTGGCATAGTTATAGCGCCAGTCGACTAGTGTAGTCGGTTATGCATTGTTTGACTTAGTAGGCCACTTTCCTTTTATGTTGTATCTTATCTATACTTTGTGTACATTGTAAAGAGTGTGGAAGAAGAAGAAGAAATCAGCAAGAAAACGTTTTGGCCTCTATCTCTCTTCTTGACTCTTGAGTGAGCTTCTCCTTGTGCATTCTGTGTGTGTTCGGCGCAGCATCTTGAGCAACTCCCCCCACCACGCGATTCTTGACATGGTATCAGAGCCGCACCACTGAGAGAGGCAGATTTCGAAGGTTGAAGCAAAGGAGAAGAAGCAAGGTTCGAGCAAGCAAGCCACGGGTAAGAAGCTCTCCCATCCTTCCACTCTTTCTCTTGGATAGTGCCTGTGGAGGCACCGGAAGCAGGGCAGAGCAAAAAACTCAGATTGCAGTGAGATTTGGTGTGCGCGAAGAGTGCTGTATATTCTGCAAATAAGCCCTTTAGGGCTTTTCTCGCAGTTATTTTGGGCATTTGAGGCCGTTTTAGGGCCCGTTTTAGAGCCGCAAGGTTGCGGACAATAGTTTCAGGGTACGCTGTGACTTCGGCTGTATCGACCAAAAGTGGGTGCCCAAGTTACAGATTTCAGATCTGTAAGATCAAAGGTGTTTACCAGTGAGTAAACACAAGGTTTATCTGCAAACTGTTGCAGATTGCATGTATTGTTGAGCAGACAGTGAAAAAGGTTGTCTGGTGTATTGCTGTGCACTGCAGGTCGAGGGTTGCAGAAGATTTGCTTGCTGTTTGATATTATTTTTGTGATAATGGTAGAGAATAGTGGAAGCCCCATCATTGAGAAGCTTGATAAGAACAACTACCCTTCATGGAAGTTCCGTGTCGCGAACTTTCTTATTGGAAAAGGCCTCTACGAGTTCGTTTCAGGTGAAGAAAAGGAGTCGGAGGTGAGTGATCCTCCAACTGCAGAAGAGACAAAGGCACGAAAGGAATGGAATGCAAAAGACAAGAAGGTCATGTATTGGTTGTCTGCAGTAATTGACAATAATATGTTGGGACACATTAGAAATGCAGAGAATGCATATGCAGCTTGGACCATACTTGAAAGTATGTTTTCTGTAAATTCAAAGGCACGAAAGATTCAACTCAAGCAAGAGTTGAATACATTGAAGAAAGGGAAGATGTCTATCAATGAGTATGCATTGAAGGTAAGGAGCATTGCAGATGCCTTGGCAGCAATTGATGCAATGCCCGATGATGATGATTTGATGTCGTCTACCTTGGGTGGACTTAATAATGAAAAGGCTTGGAAGTCTTTTGTAACTTCCGTATATGTCAGAAAGCCATTTCTAGATTTCGATGAGTTGGTCTCCCTTATGATCACTGAAGAGATCAACATGCAGAGTGAGACATCTGAAAGAAGCGGTGAACAGGTCCAAGCTTTCTACTCCAGTTCAGGAAGGGGACGTGGCAGGTTCTCTTCAAGAGGCCGTGGTATAGGACATGGTAGTGACAACCAACAAAATAGATTGAATCAGCAATTTGGCGATATCCAGGTTTCAGGAGATCGTGGTAACTTTAGAGGCAGGGGGAGCTTTAGAGGAAGAGGTGGATGGCAGAACAGAGGTTCTAACAACTCTGGTATTATGTGCCACTACTGTGGCAAAACAGGTCATATTGCATCCCAATGTTATGCTAAGAAAGATGATATCCGTAGTGGTAAGTTGCAGCAAGGAAACTATGCATCGTCTTCATGACAGAATGAAGACAAAAATGAACGTCTCTTTGTTATGCATCATATGTTGAATGCTGTTACAGGAAAGGGAGCACATGATGATGTTTGGTATGTTGATTCAGATGCATCCAATCATATGACCAGCCATGCAGAATGGTTTGGAGAGATGCAGAATTTGCAGAATGCAGGTTATGTGCAAACGGGTGATGACTCATGCCACCCAATTTCACACATTGAAAAAGTTCCCTTGTCCTTGCATGATGGTAAGACAAAGAGTCTTTCAGATGTATTACATGTGCCATCTATTACAAAGAACTTGGTGTCAGTCAATCAAATGGTAGAGCAAGGGCTGTAAGTCAGATTTAATGCAAAGGGCTGCTTTGTAGAAGACTTCAATGACAAGTGCAGGTTGGTAGCAAAGGGAAGTAGAGTTGGACGTATGTTTACTCTGGATGCTGGAATTCCTACTATGAATGCTGTTATGTATGCCAAAGGAAAAGGTGTTGTTGCAGACATTGAAATTTGGCACAAACGCATTGGACATGCAAATGTACAGAGGCTGAAATTAATGCAGTCCAAAGGGTTAGTTACAGGTTTGCCTACATTTAGAGTTGCAGAATTTCAGAAGGTATGTGAAGCATGTCAGTTTGGTAAGCAGGCAAGACAACCCTTTTCACATGATAGAGATGTAAGCAGAAATATCCTTGATGTTGTGCATACAGACATTTGGGGGCCTACACAAAATGTATCTCTTGGAGGTAGTTCATACTTTGTCACATTCATTGATGATTGTTCTAGAAAGCTGTGGGTATATTTTATGAAGGAAAAGAGTGAAGCTTTTGAGCACTTTAGAACTTTCAAGGCTGCAGTTGAAAGAGAAACAGGCTTGAAAGTAAAGTGCTTGAGGTCAGATGGAGGGGGAGAGTACCTCTCAAAGGAGTTCAGTGATTTTCTAAGGTCTCATGGGATAAAGAGACAGTTCACATGCAGGTATACCCCACAGCAAAATGGGGTTGCAGAAAGGAAAAACAGGCATATTGCAGAAGTTGCACGTGCCTTGATGGCTGAAAAGAATATGCCTAAGCATTTTTGGTCTGAGGCTGTTCATACTGCTGCTAATATTATGAACAGAACTCCCACAGCTGCCGTTCATGGTATGACCCCCGAAGAATGTTTTACAGGTAAGAAGCCTGATGTTTCACACTTGAAAGTGTTTGGTTGCATTGCGTATGTTCATGTGCCAGATGAGTTGCGGAAGAAACTGGATCCAAAGGCTGAAAAGTGTGTCTTTATTGGATACTCTTTAGAGCAGAAAGGGTATCGCTGTTACAACCCTGTCACATGTAAGTTCAGAGTGAGCAGGGATGTCATCTTTGATGAAATGAGCAGTTGGTATGCATCTAGTGGTGATGCATTCGATGATGATGATGATCATTACACTCATGTGCAGGCTGAAAAGCAACAATCACGAACTCTTAGTGGACCAGAGACATCATCTAGTAGTCCTTGGTCTGGAAGACTAAGGAGTAGCTCTACATCTTCAAGTGCATCTAGTAGCACTACAGGTAAAGACAAAGGAAAGAGTAAAGTGTCAGAAGGCATTGATGCAACTCTTGATGGAGAATCTAGTGGCTCAGAGAGCTTGGATGATGAGCTTGGTATTCCTTCAGTGAGGACTCCAGGTGTGCAGAGAGCACGCATTAATGCAAAGACTCCATTGAGTGATCCAGTGGTACGCAGGTCTAGTAGGGTGAGATACCCTGTTAAAAGATTTGGTTTTGAAGGTTATGCAGCTCACCATTATGCTTATATGGTGAAACTAGTTGAGGATGTTGAGCCTACATGTTCTGAGGAGGTTGTTGGTCATGCTCATTGGGATGCAGCAATGGATGAGGAGATGGCTGCATTAGAGGCCAATAAGACTTGGGATCTAGTATCATTGCCAAAGGGAAAAAAAGCTATTGGATGTAAATGGGTTTATAAGATTAAGCACAATGCAGATGGTTCTATTAGCAGGTACAAAGCTAGGCTGGTTGCAAAAGGCTATGCCCAAACATATGGCATAGATTATGATGAAACCTTCAGTCCAGTTGCTAGGATGGCAACTGTCAGATGTGTGATTGCTTTGGCAGCAGCCAAAGGTTGGAGGTTGCAGCAAATGGATGTAAAGAATGCCTTCTTGCATGGTGATTTGCAAGAAGAAGTGTATATGGATCAGCCAGCAGGTTATGAAGATTTAGAGTATCCCACGTATGTGTGCAGGTTGAAGAAGGAACTCTATGGGCTCAAGCAAGCACCTAGAGCATGGTCTGACAAGATTAGAGAGTATCTTGTCAATATTGGTTTTTATGTTTCTGATGCTGATCACTCACTTTATGTGAGAAAGGGAGATGCAGGTTTGGTCATCATAGTCATCTATGTGGATGACTTGATTATTACAGGTGATAGTGATAGTGGGATTGCAAAAGTCAAGGATTTTTTGAAGAATAAGTTTGAGATGAAGGATTTAGGTGAGCTAAGGTACTTCCTTGGCATTGAGGTGATCAGATGTGATGATGGTATATGGCTGTCCCAAAGACAGTATGGCTTGGATATGTTGTCCAAGTATGGTATGACAGCATGCAAACCACTTTCAGTCCCATTGGAGCAGAATGTAAAGTTGAGTGCTGATGTTGGGGATGAGATAGAAGACCCTACTATGTTCACGAGGATAGTGGGGAGTTTGATCTACATGACCATTACAAGGCCAGACTTGAGCTACGCTG
Organism: Lygodium microphyllum; assembly: GCF_053477565.2. NCBI lineage: Eukaryota > Viridiplantae > Streptophyta > Polypodiopsida > Schizaeales > Lygodiaceae > Lygodium > Lygodium microphyllum. The sequence continues at coordinate 135,084,146 of NC_141156.1, read as the reverse complement.
TTGGTCTTGTGAGTCAGTTTATGCAAGTACCTAGAAAGCCACACTTGGATGCAGTGAGATGCATATTGAGATATGTGAAGTCCACATTACATTATGGACTTTTCTATGAGGCAGGTACAGAGGTACAGGTGTTTGGATACACAGATGCAGATTGGGTTGGTAGTATGTCTAATAGAAGATCTACCAGCGGATACATGTTCTCTCTTAGTAGTGCAGCAGTTGCTTGGAGCAGCAAAAAGCAATCTACAGTTGCTTTGTCAAGTACAGAGGCTGAGTATAGAGGTACTGCTGTTGCAGCATGTGAGGTAGTATGGCTGCAAAAGTTATTGGCTGATTTGGATGTGCAGGTGGAAGGTCCAGTTGTCATTTATTGTGACAACATGAGCAGTATACAGTTGGCTAGGAACCCTGTGTTCCATGCCAGGACAAAACATATTGAGGTACACTACCACTTTGTAAGAGAGAAGGTACTAGCAGGTGAGATTGACTTGGTGTATGTCAGCATACATGATCAGATAGCTGATATCTTCACGAAGGCATTGGATACAGAGAAGCTTCAAAAGTTTCGAAGCTTACTTGGAGTTGCAAAGATGCAGTTGAGCTTGAGGGGGAGTGTTGAGATGACAAGCTCAACACATGTGGACATGGATGATGGACCGCCTGGTTAGATGGGTCCACACGTCTACACTTAGCACGTCGGTGGTCATTATGACTCTCACATGGCCACTGACTCATTACTTATTATATTCAGGTTGTTACACCTATTTACAGCTGGCATAGTTATAGCGCCACTCGACTAGTGTAGTCGGTTATGCATTGTTTGACTTAGTAGGCCACTTTCCTTTTATGTTGTATCTTATCTATACTTTGTGTACATTGTAAAGAGTGTGGAAGAAGAAGAAGAAATCAGCAAGAAAACGTTTTGGCCTCTATCTCTCTTCTTGTCTCTTGAGTGAGCTTCTCCTTGTGCATTCTGTGTGTGTTCGGCGCAGCATCTTGAGCAACTCCCCCCACCACGCGATTCTTGACAACAACAACTACAACAACAATAACAACAATAACAACAAACAAGAAAAGAAGAAAAAACTACTACTACTACCACTACTACAACAACAACAAATAAGAAAACTAAACAACAATAAATAAGAAAAAAAAAAACAACAACAAGAAACAAGAAAACCACTACTACTACTACTACAACCATGACTACGACGACTACGACTACCACAATAACAAACCACTATCACCACAATAAACAAGAAAAGAAGAAAAAACAATAACAACAACAACAATAACAAACAAACAAGAAAGTGCAGATAGGTGATGATTCATGCCACCCAATTTTACACATTAGAAAGTTTTCCTTGTCCTTGTATGATGGTCACACAAAGAGTCTGACAATGTATTACATGTGCCATCAATCACAAAGAATCTAGTGTTTGTTGGCCAAATAGTAGAGCAAGGGTTGCAGGTTTGATTCAATGCAAAAGGTTAATTTGTAGAAGACTTTAATGATAAGTGTAGGTTGGTCGCAAAACGAAGTAGAGTTGGTTGCATATTCACTTTAGACGTTGGAATTCCTGCAATGTATGTTGCTATGTATGCTAAAGAAAAAGGAGTTCAGATATTGAAATATGGCATAAATATATTGGGCATGCAAATGTGCAAAGGCTAAAATTAATGCAGTCCAGAGGATTGGTTATAGGGTGGCCTTCTTTTAGAGTTGCATAATTTCATAAAGTCTATGAAGCATGCTAGTTTGGTAAGCAGGCTAGAAAACCCTTCTTGCATGGCAGATAAGTGAGCAGAAATATTCTTGATATAGTGTATACAGATGTTTGGGGGCCTACACTGAATGTATCTCTTGGTGGCAGCAAATACTTTGTCACATTTATTGATGACTGTTTAAGGAAGCTATGGGTATATTTCATGAAGGAAAAGAGTGATGTATTTGAGCACTTCAAATCTTTCAAGGCCATTGTTGAAATAGAAACACGCTTGAAAGTGAAGTGCTTGAGATCAGATGGAGGGGGAGAGTACCTCTCTAATGAATTAGTGGCTTCTTGAGGACTCATGGGATAAAGAGGCAATTTACTTGTTTGCAGGTATACCCCACAGCAAAATGGGATTGCAGAAAGAAAAATTAGGCATATTGCAAAAGTTACATGAGCATTAATGGCTGAAAAGAATATGCCAAATTATTTTTGATCTAAAGTTGTCCATACTACTATCTATATTATGAATAGAACTCCCACAATTGCAGTTCATGGGATGACTCCGAAAGAATGCTTTACTAGCAAGAAGCCCGATGTATCACATCTGAAGGTATTTGGTTGTATTGTATATGTTCATGTGGTAGATGAGCTACAGAAGAAGCTTGATCCAAAGGCTAAAATTTATATTTTTATTCGATACTCTTTAGAGTGGAAAGGGTATCATTGTTATAACCTTGTCATAGGTGAGTTCAGAGTGAGTAGGGATGTTATTTTTGATAAGATGAATAGTTGGTATGCACTTGTTGGTGATGTATTAGATGATGATAATGATCATAATAGCTATGTGCAAAAAGAAAATCAAGAATCATGGAGTCTTAGTGGACCAGAAACATCATTTGGTACTACACCTACAGTGAGTCCTTGGTCTGAGAGACTAAGGAGTAAAGATCATCTATAAGTGTTGCAGGCAAAGACAAAGGAAAGAAGAAAGTGCTGGATGATAATGATGTATTTACTAGTCATTTGGGATTTGATGGAGATTCTAGTAGTTTAGAGAGTTTGGATAATGAGGTGGTACACCAGGTGTATAGAGAGCTTATAGTAATGTAAAGGTTCCATTGAGTGATCTAGTGGTAGGCAGGTCTAGCAGGGTCAAATACCTTGTTAAAAGATTTGGTTTTGAAGGTTATGCAACTCACTATTATGCTTATATGGTGAAACTATTTGAGGATGTTGAGCTCGCTTGTTTTGAGGATGATGTTGGCCATGCTCATTCGGATGCAGCAATGGATGAGAAGATGGCTACATTAGAAGCCAATAAGATGTGGAATTTGGTACCCTTGCCTAAGGGTAAGAAAGCTATTAGTTGTAAGTGGGTTTACAAAGTCAAGCATAATGCAGATAGTTCCATTAGTAGATATAAGGCTAGGCTGGTTGCAAAAGGCTATACTCAAACATATGGCACAGATTATAAAGAGACATTTAGTCCAGTTTCTAGGATGACAACTGTTAGTTGTGTGATTTCCCTGGTGCAGCAGCCAAAGGTTGGAGTTTGCAGCAAATGGATGTTAATAATGCCTTCTTGCATGGTGAATGGCAAGAAGAAGTGTATATGTAGCAGCGAGCAGGTTATGAGGATTTAGAGCATTTCATAGATGTAAGTAGGTTAAAGAAGGCGTTCTATGGGTTGAAGCAAGTACCTAGAGCATAGCATGACAAGATTGGAGAGTATCTTGTCAATATTGGATTTTTTATTTTTGATGCTGATCACTCACTTTATGTGAGAAGGGGAGATGTAGGTTTGGTCATCATAGACATTTATGTGGATGACTTGAATATTACAGGTGATAGTGATGACAATGGGATTGCTGAAGTTAAGGACTTCTTGAAGAAGAAGTTTGAGATGAAGGATTTGGGTGAGCTGAGATACATTCTTAGTATTGAGGTGATCAGATGTGATGATGGTATATGGCTATCCCAAAGGCAGTATGGCTTGGATATGTTATTGAAGTATGGTATGACAGCATGTAAGCCTCTTTCAGTACCATTGGAGCAAAATCTGAAGTTGAGTGCTTACGTTGGGGATGAAATAGAAGACCCTACTATGTTCAAGAGGGTAGTAGGAAGTTTGATTTACATGACTATCACAAGGCCAAAATTGAGCTATGTTGTTGGCCTTGTCAGTTAGTTTATGCAGATGCCTAAAAAGCCTCATTTGAATGCAGTTAGACGTATATTGAGGTATGTGAAGTCCACTTTACATTATGGAATTTTTTATGAGGCACATAAGGATGTACAGGTCTTTGGATACATAGATGCAGATTGGGCTGGTAGCACATCAAACAGAAGATCTACTAGTGGATTCATGTTTTCCCTTGGTAGTGTAGCAATTACATGGAGCAGCAAAAAGCAATCTACAATTGCTTTATGGAGTATAGAGGCTAAGTATAGAGATGCTATTATGGCAACATGTGAGGTGGTATGGTTGCAAAAGTTTTAAGGTGATTTGGATGTGCAAGGAGAACATGAGCAGCATATAGCTAGCTCAGAATCTAGTGTTCCATGCTAGGACAAAACACATTGAGGTGCACTACCACTTTTTGAGAGAGAAGGTACTTGTAGGAGGGATTGACTTGGTATATGTCAACACGCAAGATCAAATAACTGACATTTTCACAAAGGCATTGGGTGTAGAGAAGCTTTGAAAGTTTCGAAGCTTACTTGGAGTTGTAGAGATAGAGTTGAGCTTGAGGGGGAGTGTTGAGATGGCAAGCTCAACACGTGTAAACATTGATAATGGACCGCCTCGCTAGATGGGTCCTCACGTCTACACTTAGCACCTTGGTGGTTATTATGATACTCACATGGTTACTAACTTATCACTTATTATATTTAGTTTGTTACACCTACCTACAACTAGCAAAGATATAGCGCCAGTTAATTAGTATAGTCTGTTATGCATTGTTTGACTTAATATGCCACTTTCCTTTATGTTGTATCTTATCTATACTTTGTGTACATTGTACAATGTGTGGAAGAAGAAGAAGAAATCAGCAAGAAAACATTTTTGGCCTCCATCTCTCTTCTTATATTCTTGAGTGAGCTTCCTCTTGTATATACAATGTGTGTTTGGCGCAGTAGCTCAAGCAAGTCCCCTCACCACATGATTCTTGACAAAACCATGTATGAATTAGTGATAAAATCTAATCTAAAATATCAAGAATATTGAAGCAAAAACAACTATGAAATACTTGATAACCTTGAAATTATCAGTATCGGGAAATTAAATAATATCAAAAGTTTGTACGGCTTGTTGGACATTGATAATAATTTTTTGATACAAATTCTAAAGTCTAAATAGACTTGGAAAAGCATTTGAAATCATGCTAAGTATGGGTTAGAGTAGGGCAACACATGAATTGTTTGCCATAGGAAGAAATGCCCATATTATCTTTTAGGACAGAAATGCCCATATTATCTTTTAGGATAAAATATACTTTAGATTCGTGAAATAACTTGTAGATCCCCAAAAAAGTTGCAAGTAGGAAGGGAGACCCTAAGAATAAGGTGGGACCTTAAAAGAGAAACCCTAGATTTGGGTGGGGCTGCTTTCTATGCTAAAAATAGTTGATGATTTTTTTTTAAATTTGTGCACGCATTGATGGTTGCACAAGAAATATTAATTATGATTGCAGCAATTAGATACGTAGGCAGAAGAAAAAAATCATTGTAAATAATTTTGCAAAATATGTTTTGCCAAAATACTGTTTTCTCTATCTTTGTGTTGTGTTCTAAAAATTACGTGAAGGAACATGTAATAATGGGTTAATTAATGAAGCTGCTTTCATATGTCATAAATTAATGTGATAGGTAATTAGAAAACTAAAGGAAACCATTTGTGGGAAGCGGGTGGGCGAGATCCCTAATAGATCCATCCTACAGATGGGTGGTCCCAGTAAGTTGTGAGCTTCTCTCAAGAGATTGAACCAAAAATTAATTAGGAAAAAATAGGTAGAGCAGAGCATTGACTTATCTAGGGTGTCATAGAATTGGACATACACGCTCGACTTTCTTATATACTTAAAATATATATGGAGAATATTATGTTGGCATAGAGGGAGAATAGATGAGAGAAAAGAAAGATATATAGAGAGAGGTAGAGAACTTGGCAACACATTAGGGACTAGAAGATGGGCCAGTTCCCCCCCCTTGTGGAGTTATATGACAAGGAACAAGCTCCTCCATTACACATAAGCCAATTCTTACTTGTAGATCTCGAAAACAAGATCATGGTTCCTTATACGGTATACAATCTGCTAACACTCGCACAACTTGGAAGTTGGCACCTTTTGATACTTGTTGAGTCTCTTTCTCTCCTACAAAATATGTGTAGGGCTCTCCTCTTAGTACTTGATTTCAACAGAGCTTCTGCAGCACTTGATTTCAACAGCGCTTCCGCAACACTTGCCCCTTCTCTTCTCCTCTTGGATACATGCAAAGTGATGCTTCCTTCACCTCCTCCTTACATCCAAGGAGAGCCTCCTCTTTTATAGGCTTTTAAGAGCTTCTCTTCTTGGAGAGAGATTTGAGTTAATCTTCATGCAAGATGTACTTGTTCCACTCTACAGCACTAATTTCGAGATATCTCTTTGTGCATTGTTTGGATGAAAAAACATCCAACACGAAAGCTGTAGATCTCGCTGTTTCCAATAACCCTTGCGGCTGTTTTTAGAGATCATTTTTTTATTGCGAGATATTTTAAAAATAGATTTTTCAAAAAATAGCTTTTTAAACTGTACTCTTAACTTATGGTCCATGCAACCACCTTGAGTCATATATAAGGAGAGTTCATTAGATTGCCTTGGGCCTGAACCTTAAGATTGAATTCCACACAAAAGCTTGTGTCATTTTAGACCTTAGAAAGAGAAAATCATTTCACTCCTCACTTCTAGAGGATCACGTCTCTCGTCCTTCTTAGTGAGAGAATTCTCTCTTTCGCCTTTCTTAATGTAAGAAACGACCTTAAACCTTGACTTCTAGGGAAGAGGATAACCCTAATGCTCATTACACACAAGTAAACATTCCCAGGCATCCCTGGATGCACACATAAATACATATACACAATGCTAATGCACTTCCTCTTCTTAAAACTCAATCCATCTTCATTTATGTGTAACTCCTTGGTTCTTGTGTATACTCTTACACTTGACAGACACTTCTTTCCCCCTTCATAACTTGTACTGTCTATACCAGATATCCCCGTCACAGTGCTCTGATCACCCCATTAAGTGATGCACTAGGAATACTGTTCTCTAAATGGTCTCATGGCCATGATAGATCATCATCAACACTTAAAGAAAAGCAAGTCATTAATTTATTGACATGAATTTATTAAATAGAGAATGCATAATAAGCAATCAATTTAGTGACATCCCTTTGGCTTCTAAACAGTTGATATCAATTGTAGAGGGGATACATAGTCCTTAAGAAGATCTTGAAAGTCTTGTAGTTTGCTCTCAGTCATAAACTGAGCGTCCAATGGGGGATAATTCTTAAACTTAACCAGATGCTTTCGTAATACCTTACCTAACCTTAGAGTATTGTCCTGATGGTGTAAAATTCTTTCAGGCATAAGGAACTCTTTTGTTTCTTCTATGTCAAGTAAATCTTCCTTGATTGGTTCCATTGGAGGTTCTCCAATATAGGGACATAGCAAACTTATATGGAAAGCATTATGAATGTTCTATTGACTCGGTAGATCCAAACAAAAAGTCACATCATTTATCTTATCTGTGATCTTGAAAGGGCCTTAATAGCGATTAGAAAGCTTAACCACTTTACCCTTTCGACCTTTCTGCTTCTTCAAGAGAGCCTTTTCAAACTTAAGAAGAACATACGATGATGCTTAGCCACTTTACCCTTTCGACCTTTCTACTTCTTCAAGAGAGCCTTCCCAAACTTAAGAATAACATACGACGATGCTTAACCACTTTAACCTTTCGACCTTTTTGCTTCTTCAAGAGAGCCTTCTCAAACTTAAGAAGAACATACTGTCCCAACTTGAGATCTAACTTACGACGATGCTTATCTTCATCATGTTTATGCTTCTCTTGTGTTCTTTGGATAACATATTTTACTTGAGTAAAAGTTGTATCAATGTCTCTAAAAAACTCATCTACTGCAAAGATCTTATAATGCTTTTCCCATTCTCTTTGATTATTAGAGACATAGGATTTCAAAAGGTCCAAAATAGTAGAATTAGCACTTTCACTCTGCCCATCTGTTTGAGGATGATAAGAGGATGAAAATTTTAACTTTGTTCCAAGGTTCTCGAAGAGAGCTTGCCAAAAGAGGCTGGTCATGCGGGGATCTCGATCACTTATAATGGACTTAGGCATGCCATGATGCTTGAAAATATGAGCAATGAATAGCTTAGCATATGATCGACTTTGATTGTCTTTCGCATGGGTATAAACTAAGATTTCTTATTGAATCTATCAATGATAGTCCAGATTGTATCATTGCCTGCTTGTGTGCAAGGAAGCTCCATGATAAAGTCCATGGCTATACTTTCCCAAGGATCATTGGGAATAGGTAATGGATTCAATAGAGCAGGTGGTTTATGCCTATCATATTTTACTTTTTGGCATATATTGCACTCACGGACATATCTTTCAATGTCAGCTCTAAGAGTGGGCCAAAAGAAATATCTTTCCAATGCTTGAGTAGTGGGTAGAATACCCCTATCTCCAGCATATGGAGATGCATGTGCTTCATCCATTACCTTGTGTTGCAATGGTACTGCTACACAAATTGCTTGATGATAATACAAATAACCATCTCGAATCAAGGAAGGTGTAATCGACTGACCTGAGTTGCTGATCCCATATGGTTGAGAAGTCGAAATTAGTTGCATAGATTTTGGGTAAATCCATGAACTCGTTATGGTAAACAGTTGTGATTGCATTCACTCAAGGTCCACGAACTCGTTATGGTAAACAGTTGTGATTGCATTCACTCAAGGTCACCGTGATAGAGCATCTACTATCACATTCTTAGTTTCGTATGTGTGAAGGTTTTGAAAATGAAACATAGATAAGAAATTTGCCCAATGCATTTGTTTCTCTGAGAGCTTCTTTTGAGTGAGAAAGTATCTTAGATGTTGGTGATCTGTTTTAATAACAAAATCTGCACCAAGTAAATAGTGTTTCCATACTTGAAGAGCATGTACCACCGTTATAAGCTCTTTCTCATATAGTGGAGCATGTAGCTCATGGTCCTTGAGGCATTGGCTCTCAAATGCTACTGCATGATGCTCTTGGTTAAGCACAGCTCCAATGCAATCCCCAAAAGCATCGTAGTGAACTTCAAAAGGTTTTTGAAGATCTGGAACTATGAGAACTGGTTCTTCAGTCACAAGAAACTTAATTCTTTCAAAGGCTTGTAGTTGCCTTGATCCCTAGCAAAAAGGCATTCGCTTCTTAGTAAGGTCATGTAGAGGAGATGCAATATATGCAAAACCTCGTATGAACCTCCTATAGTATGAACTGTTGAGATATCGAGCTCCACTCGTGATACGCCAGGGTGACCGTTGTATATTTATGTCACCGACTTGACAGTTGCAGACGCGGTTGGTACACCGCCCATGAATAATAGCTACATGATAGCTATCCTTATCTACTCTAGTTCGTGGCTCAGTTAGTATGCCACCTTAGTTAGTTGAGTTTGGTTTGAGACCCATATATAGGGTTCTTCTATTTCTTTGTACTTGAGTTCTTTTGGCTTACACAACTAAGAAGAGGAAAACTGTTTTTCAGCCTCCACCCTTGTGTGTCTTCCCCCATTGTGCAAGCAAGAAAGCTTCAAGCGAGACTCCTTCCTTCTCTCCCACAATCTTGACATGGTATCAGAGCCTTGTTCGTGGTAAGGAGCTCAAGAAAGCAAGCCAAGCTCGCGGTGGTCTGGTAAGAGGAGCAGTGTTGCTTTCATTTCCTGTTTTGGGAGCAGATCTCTGCAGGTAGCACAGCCGGAAATTGCAGGAGTGCATTGTCTCAGGTTGAGACGCCCTTCGCGGTGAAGCAAGAGGGCAATATATGCTGCGGGAGAGGCCTTTAGCCCTCGGCGACCTTGTTTTTTTGATTTGAGGCCATTTCGGGGCCTGTTTTGCAGACGGAAGTTTTCTGCACGCACTCAAAAAAGGCTCAGTTTTATGCTGTGCGACCACTGTTCTACAGGTCGGTGAAAAGTTACTGTAGAAATTGCATCGTATGCTTGTGCGCAGAGACATTGGGAGTTTCAGAATCATCCTTGGTTCCTGTTTATGCAAAATCGTCACTAGGAAGTGACTGTGTGGTCAAATACCACTTTCGCCAGTTTTGCAGATTTGCCCTTGTGAGGGTGAAGCTGTGTTTTTTGCAGTGACAGAATTTCTTGCAGTATTCTGTAATGGCGTCTGATTCTCTTTCACAGATTGTCACTGAAAAGCTTGACAAGAACAACTTCCAGGCATGGAAGTTTAGAATGACGAATTTCCTTATGGGAAAAGGATATTGGGAATTTGTTGCAGGAAATGAAGAAGAACCAGTTCTTCCTGATGTTCCCAATCAACAACAAATGCAGGCATTCAAAGCATGGCATGAGAGAGCCAGGAAAGTTATGTACTGGCTGTCTATCAGCATTTCAGACTCTATGATTGTGCATATTCAGGATGCAAGTACGCCAAAGGAGGCATGGGATACTCTGTCAAAGATGTATAGCACAAATACGCAAGCCAGGAAAATGCAGCTCAAGCAAGAGTTGCACAATGTGCAAAGAGAAAATATGAGCATCAATGACTACCACATGAAGGTGAAGAAGATTGCAGATGCACTTGCTTCCATTGGGTCGCCAGTGGAAGATGATGATTTAGTTTCCGTGACCTTGAATGGTCTAGGAAAGGATTATGCACAGTTTCGAACATCCATTTCCGTTCGTGAAAGATTTCCTGACTTTGAGGAGTTAATTGCTCTTCTAATTTCTGAGGAGCAGAGAAATGGTGGTGCATCTTCTTCAGGAGGAACTTCAAAAGAAGCTGTCTTCTACTCAAATGCTGGAAGAGGTAGAGGCAGAGGTAGAGGAGGCCGATTTGGAGGCCGTGGCAGAAATCAGAATATGCAGCAAACTCAAGAAAACCAGTCCTATGGAGGAGGACGTGGTAACTCTAGAGGCAGGGGGAGCCAAAGAGGTCGTGGTGGATGGCAAAGAGGCCAAAATGCAAACAGTAATGTTGAATGCTACTACTGTGGTAAAATGGGTCATATGGCTAAAGACTGCTATAAAAAGCAGAATGACATCATGAATGGAAAACTGCAACAAGGAAATTATGCATCCTCTAGTAGACAGGGTGATGACAGAAATGAGCATTTGTTCATGCTGCAGCACATGAACAATTCTGTGACAAGTGCAGAAGAAAGCAATGATGTATGGTATGTTGACTCAGGTGCATCAAACCACATGACAGGTCATGCAGAATGGATGGAGGATGCAAGGAAAATGAAAAAACCAGGATTTGTGGAGACTGGTGATGATACTACACATCCTATTGTGCAGATTGGAAAAATTCCATTGTCTATGTAGGATGGGAAAAAGAAATACCTGTCCGATGTATTTCATGTCCCGAATATCACCAAGAATCTGGTTTCTGTTGGTCAAATGGTTGAACAGGGCTTGCAGGTCAGATTTAATCCTCATGGATGCTTTGTTGAGGATATGAAAAATAAAGGTCGCTTGATAGCAAAAGGAAAGAAGAAGGGCAGAATGTTTACATTGGATGCAGACATGTCTGAATTGAGTGCAGCAATGTTTGCACATGGGACCGGTGTAGTTGCAGATATTGATATCTGGCATAAACGCATTGGTCATGTTAATGTACAGCGACTTAAATCAATGCAGGCCCAAAATATTGTTGCAGGATTGCCCAAATTCAAGGTTGCAGAAATGCATAAGGTATGTGAAGCCTGTCAGTTTGGAAAACAGGCAAGGAAACCATTTCCTAGACATGTTCAAGAGAGTAAGAAGCCATTGGAATTAATCCACTCTGATGTGTGGACTACTAAAGCTGCATCTCTTGGAGGCTGTCACTATTTTGTCAGTTTTATTGATGACTATAGCAGAAAAGTTTGGGTGTATTTTATGAAAAAGAAAAGTGAAGCTTTTGGGCATTTCAAAACTCTTAAAGCTATGGTTGAAAAAGAAACAGGCTTGCAGATAAAATGCCTAAGGTCAGATGGAGGGGGAGAGTACCTCTCAAATGAGTTTGCAAAGTTCTTGCAGGAGCATGGCATAAAGCAGCAATATTCATGCAGTTATACCCCACAACAAAATGGAATTGCAGAAAGGAAAAACAGGCATATTGGAGAGGTATCTCGTGCCATGCTCAATGAAAAAGACTTGCCAGATTTTTATTGGGCTGAAGCAGTTGCTACAGCAGTCTACATAATGAACAGGACGCCCACTGCAGCAATACATGGAATGACTCCAGAGGAGAGGTATACTGGTAGGAAACCAGATATTTCTCATTTGAAAATTTTTGGTTGCATTGCCTATGTACATGTGCCAGATGAGCTGAGATCCAAGTTGGATCCAAAAGCTGAGAAGTGCATCTTTATTGGTTACTCTCTGCAGCAAAAAGGGTATAGATGCTATAACCCTTCTACTCGTAAGTTTACAGTGAGCAGAGATGTTGTTTTTGATGAGATGAGTAGCTGGTATAAACCAGTAAATGTGATTGATGATGAAGATGCACAAAATGGTAATGCTACACAGAATTCACAGCAGCAGTCACAAAATATTAGTGGACCTGGAGCGTCCTCTAGCAGTGGTTCACATTCTTCGCCATGGACAGGCAGATTGAGATCAGGAGAATCTTCTCAAAGCAATGCAGAGAGTGGTATGCAGGTATCACGAAAAGGAAAAGAGAAGGTTGATCAGCCCATGTTTGATGTGAATGCAGGTCACTCTTATGTGGATGGTGAATCCAGTGGCTCAGAACAGAGCATTGATGATGAGTTGGGTATTCCTTCTATTGTTACACCTGGAGTAAGGAAGACCAGGGATGTTTTGAGAGCACCTGGGAGTGAACCTACTTTGCGCAGGTCTACAAGAGCTAGGTATCCTGTGGATAGGCTGAAATATGATGGATTTACAGCCATTCACTATGCATATATGGTCAAGGTGATACAGGAACCAGAACCCACTTCTTTTGAGCAAGCCATGGGAAAAGAAAAATGGGAGAAAGCCATGGATGAAGAAATGGATGCCTTGGAAGCAAATGCTACATGGGAATTGGTACCTTTGCCTAAAGGTAAGAATGCAATTGGCTGTAAGTGGGTTTATAAGGTGAAGCACAATGCAGATGGTTCTGTGAACAGATACAAGGCAAGATTAGTAGTCAAGGGGTATGCACAAACATATGGCATTGACTATGAAGAAACATTCAGTCCGGTTGCAAGGATGGCAACCGTAAGAGCAGTCATTGCTATGGCTGCATCAAAGGGATGGTCTTTACATCAGATGGATGTAAAGAATGCCTTCTTGCATGGTGATTTGCAAGAAGAGGTATATATGGAGCAGGCACCAGGTTATGTGCATGCTGTTCATCCTGAGTTTGTTTGCAGGTTGAAGAAAGCCTTGTATGGCTTGAAGCAAGCACCTAGAGCATGGTCTGACAAGATAGGACAGTATCTTGTCACTATTGGCTTTCAGACTTCCAAGGCAGATTTCTCACTTTATGTGAGAAAAACAGAGAAAGGTATTATGCTACTTGTCATTTATGTTGATGATTTGATTATGACAGGTGACAGTGATGAAGATATCCTTCATGTGAAAATGCTATTGAAGCAGAAGTTTGAGATGAAGGATTTGGGAGAGCTGCGTTATTTCTTGGGCATTGAGGTGATTAGATCACCAAGTGGGATACAGCTCTTGCAGAGGCAGTATGGATTGGACATGCTGTCCAAATATGGGATGACAGGCTGTAAGCCTATTTCAGTTCCTTTGGAGCAAAATGTGAAGCTGAGCACAGATGCAGGTGAGCTTCTAGAAGACCCTACTATGTACAGACGCATAGTAGGAAGTTTGATTTATATGACTATTACCAGGCCAGATTTGAGCTATGCTGTTGGATTGGTAAGTCAGTTTATGCAGGCTCCAAGGAAACCACATTTGGATGCGGCTAGACGCATACTTAGGTATGTGAAGTCCACATTGCAGTATGGACTATTTTATGAGACTGGGGTTCAGATACAGTTGCATGGATACACTGATGCTGATTGGGCTGGTAGTATTTCTGATAGACGATCTACCAGTGGATATGTATTCTCTTTTGGGAGTGCTGCAGTCACTTGGAGCAGCAAGAAACAGCCTACAGTTGCCTTGTCGAGCACAGAGGCTGAGTACAGGGGTGCAGCAATGGCTGCATGTGAGGTAGCTTGGTTGCATAAGCTACTTTATGATATGCATCAGTCTACAGATGGGCCAGTTGTCATTTATTGTGACAACATGAGTAGTATACACTTGGCAAATAACCCAGTCTATCATGCTAGAACAAAGCACATTGAGGTGCATTATCACTATGTGCGAGAGAGGGTTTTACTAGGTCTTATTGATCTAGTTTATGTCAGCACAGAGGATCAGGTAGCTGACATATTCACGAAGGCATTGGGCGCAGAGAAGCTGCGCAAGTTCAGAGACCTGCTTGGTGTGCAGGAATTGGGATTGAGCTCGAGGGGGAGTGTTGAGATATCGAGCTCCACTCGTGATACGCCAGGGTGACCGTTGTATATTTATGTCACCGACTTGACAGTTGCAGACGCGGTTGGTACACCGCCCATGAATAATAGCTACATGATAGCTATCCTTATCTACTCTAGTTCGTGGCTCAGTTAGTATGCCACCTTAGTTAGTTGAGTTTGGTTTGAGACCCATATATAGGGTTCTTCTATTTCTTTGTACTTGAGTTCTTTTGGCTTACACAACTAAGAAGAGGAAAACTGTTTTTCAGCCTCCACCCTTGTGTGTCTTCCCCCATTGTGCAAGCAAGAAAGCTTCAAGCGAGACTCCTTCCTTCTCTCCCACAATCTTGACATGAACATAGGCCCAAGAAACATCTAACTTAATGTATAGAAGTAGGTGTAGGCCATTCAACAATGGCTCAAATCTTCTCAAGATCCATTCTCACCAAATTGTGAGAAACAATATGGCCTAAATAATGAATTTTCGAAAGGAAAAATTCACTCTTCTTAGCATTGACATGTAGTCTATGCTTGCGAAGCTCTTGAAAAAAAATAGATATATGTTTTCTATGCTCTTCTTCTTTAACTGTGAAAATATTAGAATGTCATCAAAGAAGACACTTGTGAACTTTGAGTGAGGTCTGAAAATTATCTCCATCATTCGATTGAATGTGGCGGGTGCATTAGTCAAACCAATTGGCATGACTAAGAACTCTTATAGTCTAAATTTCATACGAAAAGCTATCTTATGAACATCTTTAAGTGCTATCCATATCTGGTGATAGCTGCTCTTGAGATCAATGCGACTAAAGAAACTAGCCCCTTGTAACTTATCCAAGATATCATCTATCCTTGGGATAGGAAAACAATTCTTGATTGTGATCTTGCTCAAATATTTGTAGTCTATGCATATACAGAAAGAACCATCTTTCTTTTGAATAAGTAAGACTTGAGAGCAGTATGGAGAAGAGCTAGGTTGAACTAACCCTTTTTCCAACAATTTGTTTACTTGTGTTAGGATCTCCTCTTGTGCTGAATTGCACTTACTCGGTAAGGCGGTTGGTTAGGTGGTGATGAACTGCGTGGGATAAGATCAATTGTGTGATCTTCGGGGCGCTTAGGAGGTAACTCTCCTAGGAGTGAATCACTAAAACAATCTTCATATTGTTTAACAAAATCATGTCTAGCTTGATCAATTAAAGAGAGGGGTTCTTTTAAAGTCTGAGACTTAGAAGCATTAGTTGGTATTATGTGCTCATAAGAGGCACCAAGTGCCCTTCAATCATTAGTTTCTTTTGACTCTCTCACAAAAATCATGTATGTAGAAATAGCTTTCTTCATTTCTTTAGAAATTCCAACATGACTAACGATTGGCACAGGCCAATCTCTAGTATCAGCAATGCATGCTATGTTCTGTTCCTTGAATTGAAATGCAAGGGTCTTCTTAACAAAATCGAGAAGAGGTCTAATCTTGAAATGCCAAGGCATGCCTAAGATAACATCACAATTACCTATGGGTGCAAGTAGAAAAGTTTCTTGGTCACGGTAATCCCCAATTCTAAGATTCAACTTCCCTTGAATAGGAGTAGAATTGGTTGTAAGTCCTTCAAATGCCAAACCTGATCCAATTGGTGTTCCTAATCGATCCGATGGAATTTGTAGCCTTTCAACAGTAGCTGCTGACATAAAATTATCTGTGGACCCTGGATCAAAGAGTATCAAAACTTGTTGATTGTTGAGTGTCCCCCAACCCTTTAAGAGTTGTCTTTTCTTCTCATTTGAATGAGTGTTAGCTTGCACATCTGGAACAAAAATTGAGGATGGTAGAGGAGGATCTTTAACCACATTTTCTTCCTTCCTTTTGTGAGGACAATCAGGCTTCATATGCCCTAACTCACCACAAAGAAAGCACCTTCCTTCCTCTTTGTACTTTTGTATCTCAGAGGGTGAGAGATACTTGCGCTTCTTCTTGTCATCCTCTAGCTTTGAATATTGGTCATGGGTAAAGGTAAGTCTTCTTCGATTAGTCATGTCTCTTGGTTGATCATAGAGCTACTCTTGTCTAGCTCTATAAGAACTCATCTCTAACTTTTGAGATGTACCACATGTATGCAAACTTTCATTTATGATGGCAGACTCCATCATGCGAGATAATGTTTCATGTGGATACACCTTCATGGTTCTATGTAAATGAGGGAGTAGGCCAGCTTCAAACTTCTTTTTCTTCTCTTCATCGCTTATCTTCATGAAAGGAGTAACCTTGAGAAGAGTAGACCAAAACTTGTCCACATAACTAGTGGCATTTTCACGCTCTTTTTGGCCTAGCCAATCCCACTCCTTCTTGACATCATTCTCAAAATCAGGAGGCAAGAACTGAGCATAAAACTTCTACTTGAACTTTTCTCAAGTTGTAGGTTTCCTTCCCTCCAAAATGAGAGTCAACCACCAATCATTGGCGGTGTCTTTCAAGTGCATGCTTACATGCCTTAGCTTGGATTTTTATGAGAAATTACCATCCGAAAAGCAACTTCAAATTGCTTGACAAAGGCTAACGCCTTAGTAGGATCTCTCTTACCGGAGTAAAAGTCAAACTTTATGTCCTTATCCCCAGACTTGAAACTCTTAGTCTTCTTAACCTTGCTCCTCTTATGGTCCCTCTTTGTCCGTTTGCGGATTGGATGAGACTTAGAACCAAGAGAGTAGAAACTAGAAGATGATGAGGAGGAGGAGGAACTTGAGTAATCAGGGGAGTAGCTGGTTTTGCTGAGGGAGATGACTCCCTCCTTATCTGCCTCACTCGAGGTGAGGTCTTTTTTTACTAAACTTGACCCAAGAATCCTTCTTCCTTATAGGAAGCTTCTCAACAATTGGATGCTTTGCATCTTCATTGTCAATTGGTGCAATGGTGTTTCCTCCAGTATCACCATCTTTTGGAGGATTGAGTCCTTCATAAGTAGCTTTTTCCCTTGCCCTTAAGCTATCAATCAATTGACGTACTTCAAGAATCTCTAACAAGCTATGATACTATGTCAATTGAGCATGTAATTGCTCACTTATAGGTGCTTCAATAGTTGCCATCTTTACCTTCTTCTTGCAAGGATCGCCTTTACTTTGAGAAAAGCAAAGAGACCTGCTTTGATACCACTGTTATAGAATCTAAGATACACGCTCGAATTTCTTATATACTTAAAATATATATGGCGAATATTATGTTGGCACAAAGGGAGAATAGATGAGAGAAAAGAAAGATGTAGAGAGAGAGGTGGAGAAATTGACAACACAATACGGACTAGAAGATGGGCCAATCTCCCCCCTTGTGGAGTTATATTATTGACAAGGAGCAAACTCCTCTGTTACACATAAGCTAGTTCTTACTTGTAGATCTTGGAAACAAGATCACCGTTCCTTGCACGGTATACAACCAACTAACACTTGCACAACTTGGAAGTTGGCACCTTTTGATCCTTCTTGAGTCTCCTTCTCTCCTACACAATATGTGTTGGGCTCTCTTCTTGACGCTTGATTTCAGCAAAGCTTCCGCAACACTTGCACCTTCTCTTCTCCTCTTGGAACTTGATTTCAGTAGAGCTTCCACAGCACTTGATTTCAGCCGGGCTTCCGCAACACTTGCACCTTCTCTTTTCCTCTTGGATACATACAAAGTGATGCTTCCTTCACCTCCTCCTTACACCGAAGGAGAGCCTCCTCTTTTATAGGCTTTCAAGAGCTTCTCTTCTTGGAGAGAGAGTTGAGTTGATCTTCATGCAAGATGTGGTTGTTCCACTCTATAGCACTAAATTTGAGACATCTCTTTGTGCGTTGTTTGGATGAAAAAACATCCAACACGAAAGTTGTAGATCTCATGTTTCCAATAACCCCACACGGCCCATTGTTAGAGATCGTTTTTCTATTGCGAGATATTTTAAAAATAGTTTTTTCAAAAAACATATTTTTAAACTATACTCTTAACTTGTGGTCCATGCAACCACCTTAGATAAGAAGACTTCATTAGATTGCCTTAGGCCTCAACCTTAAGATTGAATTCCACACAAACGCTTGTGTCATTTTAGACCTTAGAAAGGGAAAATCACTTCTCTCTCACTTCTAGAGGATCATGTCTCTCGTCTTTGTTAGTGAGAGAATTCCCTCTCTCTTATTTCTTAATGAAATAAAAAACCTTAAACCTTGACTTGTAGGGGAGAGGATGATCCCAAATGAATGCAATGCTCATTACACACAAGTAAACATTCCTAGGCATCCCTAGATGCACACATAAATACATATACACGATGCTAATGCACTTCCTCTTCTTAGAAGTCAATCCATCTTCATTTATGTGTAACTCCTTGGTTCTTGTGTACACTCTTACACTTGACAAACACTTCTTTTCCCCTTCATAACTTGTATTGCTGCCTGTACCAGATATCCCCGTCACAGTGCTCTGATCACCCCATTAAGTGATGCACTAGGAATACTGGTCTCTAAATGGTTTCATGGCCATGCTAGATCATCATCAATACTTAAAGAAAAGTGAGTCATTAGTTTATTGACATGAATTTATTAAATAGAGAATGCATAATAAGCAATCAATTTAGTGACATAGAATCAAGTTTTAAAACCTTGATCAATAATTCTCTTCGGAAAAATGTACGATAGTTGTGCCAGAACTCCATTAAGGTTCCATGAATCCTAACCAGTTATTGGAAAAAAGTGTTGCACTCCATGAACCAAAGCGTAACTATGATCGCTCTAGTCAGACAAGAAGCCCTTGTGGGGCACCTTCGATGGAGCCAGCTGATGTATCCAGACCTCAATTGTCAAATTAGGACCCTGAGCTTGTAGGTTGATCCTCGTGGGGACAGTCGGTACCTTCCATTACAAGTTGGGCTCTAG
The DNA here is from genome assembly GCF_053477565.2 of Lygodium microphyllum. Lineage (NCBI taxonomy): Eukaryota > Viridiplantae > Streptophyta > Polypodiopsida > Schizaeales > Lygodiaceae > Lygodium > Lygodium microphyllum. Next base: position 135,064,768 of record NC_141156.1, on the reverse strand, counting down.
GAAACCTAGATGATAGACCCTGTGTATTCTTGCAAGTGCTGGGCAAAGCCGTCTAGGATAGTTCCTTGATGGACCACTAAAACGTGCTGCTAGGGAATTTTTAGGTAGGCATGTGACATGTGGTATCAGAGCATAATTGAAATAAAAAATATCTGTGGTTTTTAAGACCAATTGTTCTAAGTAATAATTAGCCTACTAATTGTTAAGAGATATACTTTGGTAAAAAAATGAAGGCTGGAACCAGTTCCTTGCTTTTTGAGCAATGTACACATCTGCAATGAACTCCACGGATGATGAGTGGAGAAGAGAAATTATGAGGATACTCAATCGCCTATACGATCCATCCCTTGTGAATTGCGAAAGAATATGGATCTGGGATGAGCGTTATTGTTACATCAAGGCCGAGATCGATTCTTCAACATGTAGACTAATCTGAAATGTCTTGAATGGATGGAAATTTCAAAAGTAGTTGAGGCCTTTATCTTTTGTCCGTCTAGAAGGAATCTACTTATGATTACCAGTGGTCGGCAGATACGTCTAGACCGTTATATCTATGACAAGGTACTGAAGATAATCCCAACCGTGGAAAGGACTATAATCCAAGGACATCACAAGTATCCAGATTACTGTATCCATGGTTTTCCAGATCTGCCATTCCATAGTATAGATTTCTGGACATAGGCATCAATTGGCCTACTTTCTTCTACATGAATGTAACTGATATCCATCCCTGAAAAAGAAATATATAATGATATCGTATTTTGAAAATTGTACATAGCATCCAACCTATCCTATCGATGCTGATTATCTCTACTTATAAACATCTAACTTTTGTAAATATCCCTTACTTGTAAAAATCATAGCATATGGCTATTGATAATAAAAGATAACAACAGCTAGATTTTGTAAAAATATTGTGCTCTTTGGCCCATCATTGTTTTACAAAACTAGTAAGGTATGTTAATGTGGAAACGAAGCTAAAAAGTTTAAGCACTAAACTAAATCATAAAACTTATGATAACCCAAGGTAATACAACTATTGCTAGTCTGACTTAAATTTAGGAGAATAAGTATCTCCTTAAGCAGATTAAGCCACTGGAATTCAATGGCAAGGGAAAAGACCTTGAAGTAGAGGTAGAGATTTGGATTGAGACCATGGAGGACTACTTTAGTGCCATGGGAACTACCCTTGCTAATCAAGCTATGATTGCCAAGTTGAAATTGATCGGTGAGGCATGCATGTGGTGGAAACAATAGTGTAAAGATCAAGGACTTGTTGAGATAGCTATTACCTGGGAAAAGCTGAAAGAAGCTATGCATGGTTGATATTTTCCACCAGCTTATTCCACACTAAAAATGAATGAGTTATTTAACTTAAGATAGCTAGGAATGAGCTTGGAGGCATATTACTCAAAGTTTATCTCACTGCTTAAATATGTGCCTTCCATGACTATTGCTTACCAGGTGTCTAAGTTTTGTCACAGATAGAATGCTCCTCTGAACACATGCCTTGAACCTATGTGCCAAACTGATCTACAGGATGCTTTGATTTACACAATACCTCTTGTTTAGGAGATTTAGTTAAATCTAAGGAATAATAGGCTCTAGAATCAAAACAAAGGTACTTCATGGGGCTATGTTAAGCAAGCCCAAGGTCAGTGTCCGCTTGGTCAAGGAAAGAGGACCAAAAAAATGCAATTGGGAACTTCATGCCTATGGGAAGTAATTCAGGAGTACCTAGGTGTTTCCACTGTAATGAGCCAAGCCACTTTAAAAGATAGTGCCTAAAGCTTGGCCAAATTCCTCACCAAGGACAGTACAGAGGTTAGAACCAAGCTTCAATTACAAAAGGAAAAGCATCTACTATAATTCTTAAAGAGCTTAAAGAAGAGGGAAACCCAACTATGGAAACTGATATGGAGAGGACATCAGTTCACGCCACCCTCTATAAGAAAGGCCCAAATCGCTAGTTTTTGGTGATTCAAACACCAATAGAATATCAAGGCAAGTTCTTTAAAATTTTGATTGAATGTGGAACCACACACTTGTTCATGTCACCAAAGTGTGCCAAGAAATTCGGTATAGACACAATACCTACATCTAGGTTGTTTGTGGAACTTGCTAATGCAAAAGAAATCCTGTCTACTCAAGAAACTTGCAAAGTCACATTTATCATGGGAAGCAATCTCTCTGAAATAGGATTTAGAATCATGAATTTAGGGTCCTACAAATGTCTATTGGGTATGGATTGGCTAATCCCCAATGACGCACATATTCAGTGTAGAAAAGGCCAAGTGACTTTTTAGAACCTAGAGGGGGAAAAAGTGATGATGCAAGGTAAGGCAGAAAAACCCAAGGTTCAACTAGCCAAATCATCTTGCATAATAAAAGGGTTAAGAAAAGGATTGCCTGTGTATCTCATAAAATTAAATAAGGTTGAGCAGAATAAACAAGATGAGGAAGAGCCATATTGGTTGAAAGAATATAATGACATCTTCTCGAAATAGCTAACTAAATTACTACCTTGAAGAGAAGCCGATCACGAGATCAGACTTGAATCAGGAGCTGCTCCAATTGCTAAGAGTTCATATAATATGTCTATCCATGAAGCAATTGAGCTGAAAGAGCAACTCAAGCAGTTACCAGATCAAGGATACATCAGACCCATTAATTTTGCATGGGGAGCCCCAGTACTGTTTCAAAAGAAAAAGAGCAAAACTCTCCACCTTTGCATTGTTTATCGAGGTCTAAACTAGGTAACAATCAAGAATAAGTATCCGATTCCAAGAATAGATGAGCTACTTGATAAGCTGCAAGGGGCAAAAATCTTTTCCAAGATTGATCTCTGATCTGGTTATTACAAAATAAGGACCAAGGAAGAAGATATCTCCAAAACTGCCTTTAATACTAGATATGGTCATTTTGAATTTCTTCTAATGTCTTTCGGTCTAACTAATGTGCCTACTACATTTAATAGATTAATGCAGGACATTTTTCGACCTTATCTTGATGAGTTTGTCCTAGTCTTCTTTGATGACATCCTAACATACTCCAAGAGAGACGAACACCATGAGCTGCAATTGTGCATTGTGCTGGACACAATGAGGATGCACAAGCTCTATGTAAAGAAAAGAAAGTATGCCTTTTTCAAAAGATAGATGGAATATCTCGGATGCATAGTATATGATGAAGCCTATGATTACTGTAAAAGATGTGATGCTTGTCAGAGAATGGGGAAACCCACCAAGACAAGTGCCATGCCACTGCAGCCTATTCTTCCTTTGAAGCCGTTTGAGAAGTGGGGCATTGACTTCATAGGTCCAATCGATCCTCCTACCAGAAGGAAGCAGAACAGATACATCCTCGTATGTACGGATTATATCACAAAGTGGTGTGAAGCTAAAGCCCTAAAGCGGGACGATGGTAATAGCATGGCCTTGTTCATGTACGAGAATATCATCACCCGTTTTGGCAGTCCTTTAGAGCTGGTAAGTGACAGAGGCACTCATTTCATTAATAAAGTCATGGAAGAGTTGACAGAGTTGTATAAGATCCGCCATTGCAAGTCCACTCCTTATTAGCCCACAGCCAACGGCCAAGTCGAAGTCACGAATCGCATCCTCTGCTCGATTTTGACAAGAACGATTGCCGCACATCGTCGTGATTGGGACGATCGACTTATAGAGGCCCTCTGGGCATACAGAACCTCCCATAAAGCCGCAACAGGACAGACACCCTTCTAGCTAGTGTATGGTACAGAAGCTGTTTTCCCTGTTGAACTGGAATTGCCCTCTTTGAGAGTGGCTATCAAAGAGTGTTTGGGGGACAATTATTCACTGCAACACCGTCTCCTGCACCTGGAGTGTTTGGACGAAACTCGTAGGATGGCTCTACAGTGCATGGAAGCCACACAAGCTCGACGTAAGGCTTACCATGATAGCTTTATCAAGCACAAGGAGTTCAAAGAAGGTGATTTGGTCCTAGCCTATGATTCACGATTTGGCAAGTTTCCTGGCAAGCTCCAACAGCGGTGGATGGGCCCCTATAAGGTACTTGCCGTCAGCCCTAATGGCTCTGTCCAAGTGCAGACCGTTGATGCCTCTGATGATCCCTTTCTGATCAATGGATATCACTTGAAGAAGTACTTCCCTCCTTGGGAATCTTGACAATCACGATCACTTGATCTTTTCCCTTGTTGGCACGACACTATACTTCTTATGATGCTACTTCTGATAGCCGTTCTTCAGCCACTCTTGATGAGGTGGACGCAACCCTCTGTCCCCTCAACCCTACCTTCCAGCCGTGATCTCTTATTCTCTATTTTCCACCAGCGACAGTGGCGAGGTTGGTTCTGACAAATGGTCTTTCTACCATTCCCTTGCTCAATTCGAAAAGAAAAAAAAAACAAAAAAGAAAAAAAAAACATATCGGTCATGGGAGAAAAGGACTTAGGTCCATGTCATGCCAACCTATTCTTCGAGAAAAGGTGGAAACACCCTCGCGAATAGGGAAAAAAAAGAGAAAAAAAAAAACAAACAAATAAGAAAAACAAAACGGTTATGAGAGAAAAGGAAGCAATTCCCTGTCATAGCAGGCCTCGTTCCAAGAAAAGGTGGTAAACACCCTTAGCCGAGAAGTTGGCTGTGGAAAAGGTGGCAACACCCAGCAATCTAGAAAGCGGATTCATTAATTGATATCCCCAGGATCAAATTCCGAAGCTACCTCCCTTGGTACGCTGTGTCCTGGGTTTCTCTGCAAAGCGTTTAACTGTCCTCTAGCAGACGACATGTCCTATCCAACACAACGTTCGATTTGATGGCTATCTCCCTGGGTACGCCTCTTCAACAACTGACGACGCGATCTTCATCGACAACCCCTTGAGTGATGTGAGCTTTCATCCTAACCGGATGGGGACGTGAGCATGGGTTGCCCTCTATAACTATTCACAGAGAGTGAGACAAAGGGTGGGCCGAGAGACCAGTCTTTTCCCTTCAAATCAAATGAGAGGTGAGTAGTGTGAATGAAGTGTTGCACGCACGGGATGGGCCTCTCAATGCACAAAGCACGATTTGTTCTGTGCACTACACCATAAGGCTCCCTGGCCTTCCTTCTTGCACCGTATGCCGGCACAGGGAGGGATGCACCGTTGCACCATCAAATGAGCACAAGGCATACAACCTTTACACAAGTGACCGTGAGGATTACATCAATGGGTTTCAGGATATGGTTGCCCTCCTGTATCTATTAACAGAGCGTGAGACAGAGGGTGGGCTGAGTGTGACTGGAGTTTCTTCAATCAATTACCGAGAGGTGAGATTGAGGGACGTTACGACACTTGGAGTCAGGTATGTTCCCGTTTCCCTATGCACCCACGGGATGGGTCTCTACCGTCATCACAGGACATGTCACCCTGTTCTGTACACTGCACTCTAAGGGTCCCTTGCCTTCCTCCTTGCACCTATGCCAGACGGGTTGGACGCACTAATGCACAATCAACTGTGCACCCTGGCATACTCCTTCTGCACCATTCCCCCTTGTCGATTCCTCAACCGGGTACGAGATATGGGTTTCAATCATTCTTCCTTGAGTGATATTAGTCATGGGGCGAGTGACAGTTCTTTCATTCCATTTGAGTGACTGTGAGTGGAGTGCAACATTCCTTATCATCGATGAATTTCCTACTATTCCTTCCATCAGCCACCTCCCTGGGTGCTGCCACATGGTCCCTGCCATGAAGGACATGTGCTGTAAAGATGCCTTGGTACCTCCAGCAGCCAACAACGACACCGGATGTGCCATCAACACTCAACCTTGCTTCTGGACAACATGGGCCAAGTTTTTCTAACCCTACAACTTCTGTTTCTCAGTGACGTTCATGTTTTAAGTGTGGGGACGTTAGTGGATGGTCTGTGGTGTGGTCCTAGGTCCATGTTGCTTGGTTCACCCTATCCGTTAAGGTCTTAAGTGTGGGGATGCGTCCTTGCGCGTCTACATTGCATACCCTTCTGCATATGCCTCAACTTGCTCATGCATGTATGCCATTCCTTGCTGTTACCCTGATAGGGTCCCTTTCCACCCACCCTTGGGGCTGTTCCCTTGCAGTTTTCCTTCATTCCCTGATTTTGAGGTCCTGCCATGTGAATGCACCCTACGTTCACCGAAGTCCAAATCCAACCTTATAGCCATATTCTTTCCTTTGAACTGACCATTTTCCCTTTTTACCCACCCTTGTTTTGATACACGGTTTTCGAGTTATTAATTTTTGAAGCATTTTGCGTAAATTAGCCGGTTTTCCATGTGAATGCAATTTTCTTGCTTCAAAATCGTGATCTGACATCATAGCCCTGATAACCACTTTTCCTTCGACAATTTTCATTTTTATTCCAAATCATTCCTATACACGGTTTGTCCAATATTAATTTTCCGATTTTTTAAGACTTTTTCGTGCGTCTTTTTGAGATTTTTCCATGTGAACCTGCCCTGTTTGCATCGGACTTCCAATTTGATTTGACAGCCGTGTCCCCCATGTTTTTCCCTACCTTTTTCCTCTTTGCTCCACCCTCTTTCGCCTTCTGGATTTATTATTATTAATTTTTCAATGAGTTTTCGGGTGTATTTTTGGTGTCTTTTGCATGTGAACCCCTCCTACTTCCACCGGAACTGCGGTTTAACGTGATAACCTTGAGCCACTCCTTCCTGCGGAGATTTTTCCTTCTTATTATGTGTCATTCCGGTGAACGGTTCGTTCGATATGAATTTCTAATCCCATTTTTGGGTTTTTTTTGGGTTTTTCTTATGTGAACGCGTCTTATCTCCATTGGAATTATGTTTTGATGTGATAGGATTGTTGGGCACGTATTTCTGCATGGTTTTTCTTTTTCCTGCACTTTGTTCCGATGCACGGATCTTCCGATATTAATTTTTAATTGCGTTTTTTGGTTCGTTTTTCATGTTTTTTGTACGTGACCGTCCTTTACCCCTCCCGGAACCTCCGTCGCATATTTTCCCTGTCTTCCCCCTGCCGTCCTGTCTACTTTTTGTTTTTATGATATTTTGTTTTGACGGCCAACTTGGGAGATATTAATTTTTCTTCCTTTTTTTTGTATTTTTGTGCGCTCCCTCCCGCGCGTGAACGCGCCTTTTTCGATTTTACGCGTTTTAATGTGCCCCGGTCGTGTCCACGTGCTCCGTCCTCGTATCCGGACGCCTTTTCACTCCCGGCCCCGCAAATTTTTTTACCCCCGCCCCACGCATGCGCGTGGGACAGGGGCATCTCACCTCTCCTTTTTTTCTTTTTTTAAATTAATTAATTAATTAATTAACTAATTTATTTATTTTTAATTTTTTTTAACCCACCCCTCCCCCCAACGGACACCCTCTCCCCCCTGAATTCCAACTACCCCCCCTCTCTCTCTCTTTCCTCTCTTTTCTCTCTCTTCTTCTTCTTCTCCCCTCTTTCTCTCTCCCCGACTCTCCCCTCCATCCCCTCCCTTCTTCCCTACTCCTGCGTGCCTCCTCTTCTTCTCCCTCTCTCTTCCTTCCTCCCCTCTCCTTCCCCTCCTTCCTTCGCCTCCAGTCCGCCTTCCTTCTCTCCTTCCCCCCACGCCTCCTACCTCCTGCCTCCTATTTCTTTCCCCCCACGCTGCCTCCTATCTCCTTCCCCCCATGCTGCCTCCTTCTCTCCTACCCTCCATGCCTCCTACGCTCCACCTCCTACCCTCCGCCTCCTACTCCTAGCCGCCTGCAGTAGCAGTCGCCGTCTCGGCCAGTCGCCTGGTCTCCCGCCGCCGCCGGAGGAAGTCGCCGCCGCTAAAGCCGCTGTCGCCGCCGGCCTCGCCCGCGCCGCCGCCCTCGCCACCAACTCCTCCTCCTCCTCTTCCTCCTCCTCCTCCTTCCCCCCTTCCTCCTCCTCCTTCTCCTCCTCTTCCCTGTAACCACAGGTAAGTCAACTAACTCCACCTCAGTTAACTAACCACCATTCACTTACCTAACCTTAATTAACTTAATTAACCCTAGTTAAGTTAGGTTAATCCTACCCTAGTTAGGTTAACCCTACTTAGGTTCACTAACCCCCCCTAAGTTAACCTCACCCTACTTAGGTTAGTTAACTTTAGGTTAGTTAACCTAACCCACCCAACTAACCCTACCTAGGTTAGTTAACCCCTAACCCACCCAACTAACCCAACCTAGGTTAGTTAACCCCTAACCCACCCAACTAAACCCTACCTAGGTTAGTTAACCCCTAACCCACCCAACTAACCCTACCTAGGTTAGTTAACCCCTCACCCACCCAACTAACCCTACCTAGGTTAGTTAACCCCTCACCCACCCAACTAACCCAACCTAGGTTAGTTACACCTTAACCTAGTCAACTAACCCTAGTTTGGTTAGACTAACCCTAACCTAGTTAACTAGTCCCACCCCCTGGTTAGTTAACCCTAACTTAGTCATCTAACCCTAGCTTAGTTACACTAACCTCATTTAGGTTAGTCTCCATTGACTTGCTTCCTTAACTTATCTGACTTCACTCAGACTAACTTAGTTCCATTTGATAAACCTGACTTGACTTAGTCTGACTTACATGATTTACTCAGACTAACAGGACTTAGCTGACTTAATTTGACCTTACTTACCAGACTAAGCTGATTTTCCTGATTTAACTGATTTAATTAATTTATAACTTAATTTCCACCTCATAAAATTTCAAAAAATTTTCTAAAAATTCCCTTCGCTTTTTGCAAATTTTTGGAAATTTTTCAGCTGGAAATTTTCACCCCTCAAAATTTCTGAAAATTCAATATTTCCCAATTTATCCCAAAATTACCAACAAATGTCAAAAATTCATTTAAATTTAGTAAAAAATTCTTTAAAAATTTTTAAAAATTTCCACCCACCCCCCTTGACCTTTTTCCCTCCATTTTTCAATTTAACATATTTTCATACATGGCACCCATATTTCAAAAAAAAAAAAAAAAAAACAAATGAAACCATAAAAATCTCCATCTTATTTTCATACACTAAATTGTGGATATTTCCTACCTAGCTGAATTTTTCTTTTTCCTTCATCCCCTATCCATTTGTAATTATTTTTCCTTTTGAAAAAAAAAAAACAAACACCAACATACAACACAACCCCCTACAATTTATTCAAAAACAAAACATTTTCAACAACAAAATTTCCAGACCAACACACATAATTCCAATCCCCACACCTAATACTCCCTAAAATACCAACCACACACAATAACCTTAACAAAATCCAAACCAAAACAAACTCAAAACTATCCTAATACATCATCACATCAATTAACAATCATACTCAAACTCAACACATCCACTAAGGTGTTGTCTTTGTTGTTGCGTCAGTGGTCTTTACTTTTCTTTTACTGGATTCACTTCTTTTGGGGGACTCTTCCGTGCGCATTTAGGCCATTACATACACACCCCTTCTAGGTATTTATTTTATGTGCTTTATTTATTTTCGTTTCCCCCTTCATTACAAATTAATTGTTAAAATGAACTATTTATTCACCCACAGTTTCCACACGCATTCCCGCTACACACACATATTTTTTTTAATTAAAATAAATCCATCGTTCACTTAGCACGCGCTACGTGCGCTATAGAGGCACTTTAATTTTTAATTAAAATGAACCAGCCGTTACAAGCGCACGCGCTGGCAAAAAAGCGCTCCACATCACCTTAATTTGTAATCAATGAACTTGCATTTAGAGACCCCGTCTGGGTATCGCAGTTCGGGATTCGACTTAAAGTACCGTTTTCACCTAATAATTGGTAATTTAATTTATAAGAAAGAACCGCCGTTTTCTTGGAAGGTTTATCACTTAATAAAAATTCACCCATTCTTAATAATTTATTAAAATAAACCTTTCATTAAATTAATTCCCCCTCACTGCACTTAATTCCCCTTTTTAACGAACCGTTTCGTGGGATGGGTATGCGCAGTCATTGGAGTTATTTCCATGGTCAAACACTGGTTTATCAACGATGTAGTCATGATATGTGTCACATGTGGTATTGTTTGGGTTCCGCTTCTTTGTTACGGTTAAGGGTACGGTGTGCAGTTTTTTCTTTTATTGCCTGATACGGGGTTCTGGGTGTTTGTCTGATGGATAGCATGAAGCTTTCAGTCGCATATGTCTCAAGGTCATGTCAAATTTTTTCTAGGCTGTGGTTTGCTTGGGGTTAGTTGGTCAAGTCACGCTTTATTGTTTTGGTTGTTCTCTTATCCTTGGATTTTTGTCTATTGCTTTGCAGGCATTCTCCTTGATTGTCTGTGTTTGTGGTGTGTGTGTCACCATCTGAATGGCGCCTTCTCACGCTCCTCCCCCTATCCAGTACGTCCCATTAGTTAGTAGGGATTACTCTTCCCTACTCACTTTTGAGCCTCTCACGAAGGCGGGACTTGCTGCTTTTGTGGCTACTTCTTTTCCATTGCTTCCAGAGGATCCGTCGTTATGTGATGAGTTTCTGGCCTCCTACAACAAGAAGACATGACTAGTCCAGGGAATTTCTATGACTTTGACACCTCGAGACTTAGGGAAGGCTCTGTCTCTTCCCTCCAAAGGTGAATCTTTTGTTACCACTCGTCAGCTTTTCTCTAATGAAGAGATTCTGAAGCTGCTACAAAAGCAGACACGGGAAATGCTGGATGTTAAGAAGGTGATTAACTCTTCACGAGTTTCCTTTTCCATGATCACTGATCCTGTATGGAAGATGGTCTGTCAGTTTCTCCAGGACAGGTTTATGCCTGCCAAAATGCCATCCCAGTATTTGTCCACAGAGCTTTTCACAGCTTCCAGGATGGTGTTGAAAGGAGTTGCTATTGATTGGAGCACTTGCCTCCTCACTAAAATGGATCAACATTTCGTCAAAGTCACCAGGGGTAATGTTATCAATGTCACATATGGATCATATTTGTCTGCCTTCTTGACCTATTCAGGTTTACAGAAGACTGTGCCTCCACCTCCTCCATCAGATCCAGCTCCTCCTTCTCCACCTTCCGATGAGTCAGAACCTATTGACATAGAGGATGATGATTCTCCGCCTCCCCTGGTCATACAGCGCAAACGCTTGAAGCGGGTAGCGGATAAAGCTCCTTCTGTACTTCCTTCAGTGCCCATTCCTACTACCTCTGGCAGCGAACTCCCTGGGCATCTCACTTGTAATAACCTGTTCAGAGCACATCGCGAAGGATCATTGGACATCTCAGTTCCCTCCCTGAACAATCTAGTCTCAGGAGATGCAATTCCTTTCCTCTGTAAAGATATTCAAAGTTCCATTGAATTGTCAGTGACAGACTGTGTTCAACAGCTGTACGCGTCTTTTTATGAAGAACTCATGCAGTCTAAGGACCAGTTGCATAAGGCAACATCCGAGTTAGCTTCTACTAAGGATACCCTAGCAGATTTGTTTAAGCAAATGGAACAACAAACCCAACTGGTTGCCACCCAAAGCGATGAGATCTCTTCTTTGAAGCTCCAGTTACTAGAGGCTCAATCCCAGGTTACTAGCCTTTCAGCGGAGAAGGAGAGGATGTCCAGAGAAGCGCAAGAGTTCCAAGCTATCTTAGATGACAAACTTTCAGCTTTACAGATTGCTAATGACACCATGGCATCCCAAGCCTCCCAAATCAAGCAGTTGCAAGATCAACTGGCAAAGTCCCGGTCTGTTCCTCCAAGCCCTAATGTTCCTGTGATTCCTTCTCTTTCACAGCAGGATTTGGCTGCTCTTCAAAGACAGGCTACTTTGTGTCCTCTATTCCAAGATAAAGTGGAAAGATTACAGTCCAGAATGGACTTGTTATGGTCTACATTTGAGCAGTTTCAGGAATATGTTCCACCAGACCATTCTTTCTTTGTCCACTACCACTTACAGAAGTTGGTCTTCTACATGAAGCTTTCCACGATGGATTTACCTCTTCCAGAGGATGGATGGAGTGGGGCTTGGTCTGCTGAGTTGCTGACAAAGGTAGTACAGATGGTGTTTGAAGATTGTGTCATGCCAGATACCATGTTGATGTCCTACATGTATCTACGAGGAGACTTGTTAATTCCAGATGAGGTGGATATGGCATGGTATGTGGGGGATGTGGTACTACAAGCTGTTTTGTATGTCAACCATTTGGAGTTGCGCATAGCTGACATGTTCCAGAGTTACTCCTTCAAAGTGGCTGATTGTCATGATAATTCCTGGCATCCCATGATTGATTCTGTGGTCCTGAATCAAAGACAAAACACAGCTCCTACCTCTGCCCAGAGTACTAATCAACTGAGGATGGATCTCTTAGCCTATCTTTCAAAACATAATCCGTTTGATTCTACCTTCTTTGATGCCTATCATCGACGATCTCTCTTAGGACCTTCTATTCTTACCCTCCTCTATTACCAACAAATGGCTCACCGATATGCTCTATATCTTTTCCTTTGTCAATCTAATTCCACCACTATTTTACCCCTTCTTTTTCAATCTTCATCCTTCCCTCAAGTTCCCATTTTTACATATTGTTCCTTTATTGAGGATAGGGTATTTTCCCCTTCTCCACCCTATCCTTCTCCATCCATTCATGTACCTTCCACCTTTCCTATTTATCAGTTAACACCCTTCCTTAGTGATTCCCTCCAAATTTCTGCCACTCCTTCTTTAACTTTTTCTTCCTTTTATGATTTTGCCTATCCCTCACTTCATCCACTTTTCCTTATTCCACTACCCTCTCCTAACACTTCTATATCTCAACCACCTCAGTTGGTTAGTGACTGTGACGGGTTTGATAATCAGATTTCCAGACGAAGGGGATGGAGTTCGGATGATTCCCTTACAGGACCTCAGATTAATTGGCCAGTAATTCCAGGAGAATGGACAGCTGCCAATCAAGCTTATCAGAACTATGTTCATTTTGCTCAGCAGTATTCACAGTCTGCAGATCCTTCAGTGAGATTAACTGCTCACTTTGCTTGGTACTTGGCGTATATGCATAGGCACTCTCATAATGATTCCAAGCCTATTTCAAAGTTGTGCATGAATGTCAATGTGAGCATTGATTCCCAACAGCTGGATATATTGTATTTTTATGCCCTTTGTTTGCCTAGCAGATACCTGGTCCTATTGGAAAGGATGTGCTGTCTTCAGTTTTTTCAAAATCCTCCCAAAACCTTTGTAGATGAATCCTTGTCTATGGATCGTTTCCGACAACATCAATCTTTCAAGAGGGATCATCTTCATTGATACCTTTCCAATGTATGGTGGATGCTTTTTAATGAAAATCTCTCTTTTTGGAGGAGTCATTCAGATGGCTGTGTTGTGCGTAGTGTTTGTGTTGTGAGTTCATTTATGTCAAACGAATGTGGTGGTTTCCTATTGGATTGGATTTCATGTGAGCTCCATTTTGGAGAATTGTGATGATGGGGTGGTGGATGGAGAGTTGAAGCTGATGCTGATGAAGAAGAAGAAAACTCTTATATCCTTTACAAATTTGTTGTGATTTTCTAGTTTGATAAGCGGTGTTAATGTATAAAGGGTTTTCCTTTCTTTGTATTTTTATATCAAATACAGGTTATAAGTTGGGGTCGTGGTGGATGGATTCTTTTTGAGAAGATAATTGAAGATTAAAGTTGTGATTTTAAATGAACTTGTATTCCCTTTTTCCTGGGTCGCGAGGACGCTTCCTTATTAAGTGTGGGGATATGTTGAGTGTTGAAATGACTTGTTTTTTGGCTGATTTTTGTTGTTTTTGAGAGTTGAATGGTTGATTTTATGAGATGATTGATTGGTTTAGAAGTGGTTTGAGAGTGTTTTGGATGATATTGATTGTGTTTTGGAAGTTCATGATGCTTATTAGTGGTTTTGTGATGTTCTGATAAGTTCTGATTGGTTCTGTATACCTTCTGTTTTGTTCTGTTTTGGTCTGTTTTATTCTGATTGTCTTCTATAAGGAGAGATGGAGTATTGATTGATGAAGATTGAGATCTTGAGAAAGCTTATTGAATGGTTTGTGAGAGTTTGGAATGGTTTGAGTATGAGTTATGTGGTATTGATGACCTTCTGTAACCTTCTGTAGGTCTTCTGTAGAGCCTCTGTTTTTGTTCTGTTCTGTTCTGTACTGTAGCTGTTCTGGTTCTGTTCTGTGACTGTTCTGTATGCTTCTGTATGTGTTCTGATGGATTAGAGTGTAGCTTGGAAAAGTTTTCTAGCCTTGGAAAGAGGCGAATACAAGTGTAAAAGAGCTGAAAGAAGTGAAAGAAGTAGCTGCTGAAGACTCAAGTGAAGACTAGAGTGAAGTGACAGTAGTGAGCTATGAAAGGACACTGTAGTGGCTCTGATAACTCTTCATATCAGACATACCTCTTGGGAGGGGTATCCACGACCTAAGAAGGATTATTGAGAGTGATTTTAGAGAGATTGTAGTGAGGATATGATGTATTATTGATGGAGAGAGAGAGAGAGTCAGAGATAGCTAATTCTACTAAAACAAAGTGATTGTATATGAGAAATTGAGAGAGAAGACTATGAAGATATTGAAGATGAATACTATGTGATGTATTTCCATTCAAAGATGGTGTATTCCTTTGCTTTCTTTGTTCTATTGATGGATTTTGTGAAGATATTGAAGAATATGGTTGATTCTATCAAATCCGGGAGATCTACATGATGCTGTATGAAGATTTGTTGTGTCTGGTGTTCTTTTCTTCATTGTGATCATATGAAACATGATAAACAAGCTTGTTGATGTTACAAGATAGATTTTCTTGCAAGAGAATTCCCTTTTCCTTGGTGTTCCTCTTGGGGCTCCAGGATGGCGCGTCGGTTATGTGAGAGGTAGCCATTAGTGCTTGGCTTGGAACACTTGAAACAATAAGCGGTCCGTGGGTCTTGGCGGTTGAGCGAAAGCTCCCACATTTTGGTTCCGTTGCCGGGACCAACGGATTCAAGCCTTGAGCACTTGCGCGCTTCGAATCGAGCATTGGAGTAGGGTTTTCCCCGAACCGGTGCTTGAGGTAGATAGGTAGGAAGCGAGGGAGTTGAAGATGGTATTCGATCTCCTTCGCAAGCAGGTGTTTTGCTTTCTTGAGATTTATGCTGTGGAATGAAGTAGTGTAGGTATTTACTTTGTGATCTGTATGCATTTAGGATAGGAAAAAAAAAACAAAGAAAAAGAAGCAAACAATAGGGGTTTCTATTGCTGTATAACAGGCTAAAATAGGGAAATAGGGGCACAGATCCTTGGAGTGCCATTTGATTCGAGCACCACAGTGGTTCCAGGCATGTCTGGCATTCCCTTGTAGTGTCTTGCACCTATCTGGAAGGCGTTGGATGATTCGGTGTAGTAGATGTCAGCCTAGAGGCATCGCGTGCAACTCGTGGGCCGTCGGCCGGTGTAGTCGGACCAGCTCGTCCGAGTCCCAGAATCGGACCCGTCCAGAATCGCGGACCAGTCCATAATCAGACGCTCGGACTCCGACGCTCGGACGACTGTCTGATCGGACCACTCGGACCAACATTTTCGATTTTTGAAATGGGACCACTCGGACCAGTCCATAATCGAACGCTCGGACAACTGTCCGATTGGACCATCCTGTCCGATTGGACCACTCGGACCAACTCGTCCGATTTTGGAAATCAAACCACTTGGACCACTCGGGCTCGGACCAACCTGTCCAATCGGACACCTCGTCCGATCGAGGAAATTGGACCCACCCTTGTCCGAATCGGACCAGTCAGAATCGAATCAGTCCAGAATCGGACCAGTCCAAAATCGGACGAGTCCAGAATCGGACCACTCTGTCCGATCCGATTCCCAGAATCGGACGTGACCAAAATTGGACCACTGGGCCGATTGGACCACCCAGAATCGAACGCCCGATTCTGATAATCTGATTCCAAAAAATCGGACATCTGAGAATCGGACAAAAAACTGTCAAAATTGGACAAGTATCTAGAACACAAATTTTGACACATCTAAACCCCAAAATTGACCCCAAAGGCTACATAGAGCTAAAGGCACATCACAGATCCGTCATTGGGCTGAAACTTAGAGCAAGTAGTTCAAAATTTGGCTATGAACAGTCCTCCAAATTGCGTATGGCGTTTATCGTAACGGCCCTGCGGGCCGGGGGGGCTGCCCCCCCGGACCCCCGCAGAGAAGGCTCTACCCCCTCCGCACCTTCCCTAAGTAGGTTGGAGAGAAAATGCGCGTCATGACAGGTCCTCCAAATTAGACCCTAGTGTAGTAATGGCTCTACACGAGTATGGATCCTCACTTGTAAAAGAGCAACCAAAAGCCCATACCCGAACAGAGAGAAACAGAGACCCTAGAACCTCAACGGGCCACTCTAGCCATCTAGGGCAAAAAGGCCACACCACAAGAACACATGTACATTGTGTTCAAACTGCGTCTAGTCGAAGTAGAATGCAACATCATCAAGCTATCAATGCGAGGATGACTAGACATGACAGTCGTGATGATAGATGTACATTGAGCAGCGCTGCACAAACGACCCAAGACCTTAGTAGAGAATTCACGTCTGACTGTGCAGTTAGGGACTCAAAGGCATCTGTCAGAAGGCTTGAATTTACAAGCCAAGACCCGGAAGATGAAGACATAGTACCACCTGCTTATCTTAGGGTCAAACTCACCGCAAAAAGAGAGCATACTATCAATGCTCTGATTGATGAAGGAGCAAATTTTAACATCTTGACCTATGAATCATGGACCCTACTAGGCCAACCAGAGCTCACACTGACTAGTGCAACTCTTAGCCCTTATGGGGGACACCCACAAGCACTCATAGGGAAGTGCAAAATCGTTGCGACAATTGAAACAGAAAGCTTGCCTATCCTATTTCATGTTCCTCCAAATAGTGCTAGCTGCGGGAAATAAACCCTCCTAGGAAGACCCTTCAAAAGGGCGACTAAGTGTGAGGTCGACTATGTAGCACAAATGATACATCTGACACTACCGGGTGTGAGGATAGTCACAACCTTTAGCAAGGGTGACCTCATCAAACCTCAAGGGAAAGGCAAGGAAGGTGCTGACGTAATAGTCAAGCCTATTAACGAGAGCAAGGACTTGTTAGAAAAACTGATACAAGCACAGGTCGAACAACGAGAACCAGTGAGTGAGGCCAGGCCTGAAAAAATAAGGTCAAGAGACAATAACAAGGACGGGCTTTGGACTTACAAATATCGTAGAAGACCCCAAAAGAAGCCCAAGCCTTATAGACTCAGGCATCGATGGAGAGTCAATGCAAAGCCGCGATGGATATCCAAAGCGTTGCTACGTGCTCAAGGGTATTATGCAGGTAACCGATGGATTTGGGTACCAAAATCCCTTGCTAAACCGCCTCCATCAGCGGAAGGATAGAGTGCATCAAAAGCAATGAAGCATAGGAGGAAATCTAAGAGAAACTCTAGGTCTCGAGGCAAGAAACCAGACATGAGTGTTCAAAGGAAAGAGCCACAGCCTAGCATGCTTAATAAGCAGATGTCATATGTAGCCATTGAGCGTGCACAAAAGCTATTAGTGCCTAAAGAGCCTTTGATTTTCCAAGAGGATAACATGCATCATAGGCACAACATTGCTCAGGGAAAGGCTGATCGCTCAACAAAGCAAATTGCACAATCGTCTAATAGCCTCGAGCAAATCATTGGGCCAGTGCCAAGTCCACCTAAGAGTCCTAGATCTCCTACATCCTCTTTTTCCAAATTGACACAGGAAGCACAACATCCGTCGTCGATGGCGACTGCTCAATTCCAATCTCTATCTCCATCTAATCTTCCAACCATCCAAGAGGTGGGACATGACACCATCTGTAGCTTTCGACCCAAGGATATGCCTGAGCCACCTAATGTGACTAGATCAACTCATGTTCGATCTACACAGATGAGTGCTCAAAGGCCAACAAAAGACACAACCACTTCTGATCGCCCTAGGGACTTGACACCACAATCCACCAAGGGTAGCCAGCCCACTAAACTAGCTGCTACTACTTCCAATCAGGGATCATAGCAGTCACAGCCCTTGGCCGTGACAGTGCCCCTTATGGAACATGTCCTTAGAAGTTTACATGTGGAGGAGGTGTCACAACCAACTTCCTCGACAACTCCAGCACTTTCAAAGTGCCTAAAGCTTAGGCTGGAGAAGTTACACACAAGGGAGTTGGCTGAAGAGCTAGACTCTTCGAAAAGGGAGGCAGTTGTGCTCTCACAACCTAGCGAGGCTATTCAGGAGGCCACGGCCATGTCCCATGAGGACACACCAGAGAAGGGGAAAATTGAGGCCCAACCAAGTACATCAACTGTTGACCTAGTCCAGGGTCCTGAGTCATTGAGAGATGCACCTTCACTGACCAGGAAAAAGAGGAGAAAACAACGAAGACAACAGCAATCACAGGTGCTTGTGGACCCCAAGAGCATTGAGACCAAGAGCGATGGAGAGTTGGGGAAAAAAGCATCAAGTCCATCCACCAATGAACCCATTGATGTCTCTCCTAATAGCGGTGAAACCTCAGTCACATCCGTGTGCTCTGAAAAATCAAAGTAGCTGTTGCCATTAACAGTTGCTTTCAACACTCAATCCACCGACAATAGAACTCACATCGACCAATCAAGAGTGGATACAACGTCGTCACAATAGGGTGACAAATCTATACTAGTCACATCCGAGAAGAACCATGACAAAATAGCAGCAAAACCTCAGGAGAAACGTGAGAACCCCAAGAGCATAAGAAATCCTAGCGTTGACCAATCTTGCTCATTTAGGCCTGAGCCCCCAGCTATGCTAAAGCCTAAGGAAACTCTTAGAACTTTGGATGAGATAGAAACGGAGCAAGCCCTCATTGAACATAGAAGTGTCACGGAATGCTTAACTAATTTGGATGCTAAGCTCAAAGTGTTCGCACGTGTCTACGTCCTTGCGGACATGGGCATAATCCCCAAGGAGCAGCTTGGAGATTACTTGCCATTCCCCTTATCTTGGGAAGAGCAAGAACATCTTGACGAGCACTATAAAAAGCTCTTACGTGAATGCATGCGACTCATCTCTAACGAGGAGGCTGACGAACTGCGCTTAACCATCATGTTCAATGAAGTGCTCTGTCGACTGAATCTCGTAGACATAGAGCAACTAAAGCGACTGTCAGCAGGCCAGAGTCAATTTGAGCAGTGTTGGTGCAAAAGCCGTGTTGTAATGGCCGAACTAGGGGTGCAAATCATGACAGTCTCTGAGGAGCGATTGGCCAAATGGCGATCCCAAAGGGACCCAACCTATGTGGCACCAACTTCCCTTCGAGTGCTGACTGCCATTCGGAGTATGGACTTGGCTGGACCTAGCCAAGAAAACTCTTTGTTTGATAAGGTTCTCACTGAAGAGGAGTTACATATTGCCAGTAGACTCGGACAAGGGTCCATGCTGCTCGATGTGGCAAAATATCTATCGGTACTAAGTAAGCTGCCATGAGTGTTGGATGCGTGTGCCACTCTCCAGTACAACCCCGAGTTCTACAATTGGTTCTTATCCTCGTGAAGTGACATGGATTCATAAATATGTATATAAATAAACACTGATTTTTGTGTCACCGTGTATAAACAATATCAACACACATAAGTAATGATAGTCAAGCCTAGGGAGAAGAGTTGGGTCTGACAGGCCAAGCTCCTCAAGTCCTCCTCTCATCACGCATTTAAAAGTCGTGTGACCATCCCCACCTCCAAGTGAAGGGCATGCAACCCACATGACCATCATAGGAAGCCTTGACCAACAACTCTGATGGTGTAGACAGGGTGTAGTCCCTTTCTATACACCTTCTTCCCTTTCTGGTCTATCCTTTCGAGGAGGAGCCCTGCCTAAATCCATGACCACTAGCTGACGTAGCTTGGCGTGAACCAAGATCTGCTAATGGCAGGAGGCTAAATATATATCACAGGGGCCATCCCTCTACAACAACACTGCATGCCCCACCCCTCCCCTTCTCGTCCTATGCGCTTGATAACCTGCACTATAATCCCTTACATATGAATGGTCTTATCATGTGACAAATCTTAATCCTTGATTCGCATCTTACAGGCCCCCT
Organism: Lygodium microphyllum; assembly: GCF_053477565.2. NCBI lineage: Eukaryota > Viridiplantae > Streptophyta > Polypodiopsida > Schizaeales > Lygodiaceae > Lygodium > Lygodium microphyllum. Next base: position 135,044,681 of record NC_141156.1, on the reverse strand, counting down.
GCGAGGAAAACATGGAGAACCAAGGGCAACTAGCTTGCAAGGACGCTCTCCGCAGAGCCGACGGGTACATACAGCACACGCCCCTTCGCCAGTGCGCTACGTGCCCACTCTTAAAAGGTACACCAAGAAATACAGCCCCAAGCGACACCGCCCCGGACGAAGGCCGAAGAATCCATGGGCCAGGGGAGCGGACGCTCAGGGAGGCACACAAAATGTGGCAACGCCAGTTGCACAGACCCCCAACGCACGCTCGGGCACCAGGTGCTCACGAAGTGACAAGTCGGCTAGGGATAGGGTAGAATTTAATGAATTGTTTAAAGACATTCTGGAAACGGTAGCGGCCCGGGACTGCACCATTCATGTCCCGGCCGACATGTTCCCTGCCCAAACCCACGGGAGCCATGCACCAGCAGAGCCTCAGTCACCCGACCACCCATACTCACCCCGCCTCGTACAAATAGAGTAGCCCCATGTTGTATAAAAGGCTTATCAAATGCTACCTGGCCATGACTTTTTGTCTTTAAATGGTTAAGTCTTGACATGTTCCCCAATTGTACAAACTTTTCATATTTGCATTTAATATATTTCACGTCTTTAGAAAAAGAGAAAGCTAATCGAGCACATGTGATAAGTATCTAAGTCAACACCGTGGAATTCAGATAAGTGATGTCTCCTTGCGTTGCACTGGTTTATTATAGTTGTGGCATATACCATGCATGTACTCTCATGAAGTGACAAGTGGATGCAGGATGATACAGGTCCTTGTGCGAAAGTGTTTAATGCCCGATCACCGCAAGACCATTGACCCCACAAAGAGCCGTGACAAAGCCACGCTGCGAAAAGCAAAAATCACCCTTGCCGACCACCCACATGGCATGGCCCAAAGCATATTCATGGGCTATGCTCTCTTTCTGGGTAAAGCTCTATAGTTGGCTCATGGCAGTCGTTACCTCAATTGTACCAACTTTGCGTGTGACGCAATGAGGGTTGCAATGTCTCAAGTGTATCTCCCCATCTCAACAACTGCTTCTCTAACAATGAGGCTAGGGCTCAATCATCACTGTAATATCCATTTCTTGAGCCTTCGAAGCTTGACATTTTCCAACCCACTGAAAGGCTGATAACCTCAACATATTGCAATGGTTGTACTCAGGCAAGTCAAAAAAAAAAAAGAAAAAAAAGAAAAAAGAAAAAAAAAGAAAAAAAACAAAAAGAGGAGAAAGAAAGAAAGAAAGAAAGAAAGAAAGAAAGAAAAAAGCACAAGAAAAAGTAACAAAAATGAAAACAAAAAATAAAGAAAAAAAAAGAGAGAGAAAAAAGAGAAAAAAAACAAAGAAAAGAAACGAACGAAAAGAACCACCCACAATCACAGCACAACACCTAGAGGTTCTCAAATGAGGTACGTCCAGTGACCTTGATCGACTGGCTCCGTCCCTAATCCCCTAGCCCTTTAGCATCACCCACAATTGTTCAGGGCAGGACATACCTAGGGAGCTTGTCTCACCTATGGTTAGACCTGTCACCCTGACCCACTTGCACAATTCCCTCTTGCACTCTGCCTTAATACCATTGCAATCCATTGTGGTAAGCACCGCACGATTGGCCATGAAATGTACACCGTCCTCATCAAGCAAGTCCAATAGCTTCCAGCTACTGAAAGTGCGGTGTCCCTGTATTCAATTATGCAAAGGATGTCTCAATATACCCTCACGTGTACTTCTTCTCAACATGGACAACTTTGCTACATCAACACATTGTTACGAGAAACTAGCCGCGGTCTTCTAACTATGTAATATCTCTAAGTATGCACGAGCACTCACATAATATCTGCACCGAAGTATATACACAATTTGGGTCCTCAAGTGCAGGACAATACTCTCAGCTTGCTTAGAGTTCGACCTGTCTCCCAAACTAATCAAAATATGTCTTATGCACGATAAAAAGACTAGCACTACCCCTTAGGGAGAGACCACATGAGAGTTTCAATTGCAGGTATTAAAGACTCCAACGAAGGTGTCATTCGCTCTTCATCAACACTCAACTCTGAATTTCTATCCTTATCACCCTGTAAGCCTGCCAAGAATCAATATGTACAGAATCCTCAACAAATTGCCACTTGTACTCCATTAGTGCAACCCCCCCAAAGAACAACCCTACCACCAACTCCCATCGCCCTACCACCTACCACTCAACCCACCAATGTGCCCCCAATGACGTTCCTCCCCACCATTACCAACACTCCGCCATGGCAATCACAGACGTCCTTGCCACCCACGTCTTCGGTGCATGCTAAACGCTTGCTACCTACGACGGTGAGTGCCATGGGACTGGCACTCGTCTAGGAGGGGGTAATGTTAACCCTCAAACGAACAAAGGTGGAAAATCCGGAAAAGCTAAAGTAGAAGACAAAGACAAAGGCCAAGGCAAAAAGAAACGGAAGACAAAGACGCACAAGGAGAAGAGTCCTAAATAAGGGAGAAAGGCGCACAAGGAAAAGCGCAAGTCAAAACTTTTGTAAAAGAGCACAAGCACATCATGGTTTAATTCAAGGAGCCCCGGGCTCTCACCCGTGCAATTTGTAAATGTAGATGGGTGGTGGAAAGGAAGCTAGGAAGATAGAAGGACAATGGAAAAACGGGCCTAGGCTACGGCCGGCCATGTAAAAAGGGGAAAAGGGGATGACCGCCCAAAAGGGATTTAGGGTTTTGTATATAAAGTTGAAAAGTGAATGAGAAGCTCATTCTTGTGTGTGGCCAAAATTAGCTCTCCTCTTCTTCTTCTTCTTCTTGTTCTTGCTTGCTTGAGCTTGTGCTTGAGAGAGGGAGTGTGAGAGTGTGAGGGAGTGAGTGTGTGAGGGTGAGGGACCGGGGAGGAGAAGCTCTCCATCTTCTCCTCTCTTCTTCTCTTCTCTTCTCTTCTCTTGTCTTGCTCACGGCAATGGAGCTTGGAGCTTGGAGCGGGAGGATCGAGCTTGCTTGAAGCTTGCACTTGGATCGTGGAGCTACCGAAGTGCGCGGGAGAGGAGGTAACTCGAACGGCACGGAGGTAAGCTCACTACACCCATAGATATGGATGGCACATCGGTTATGTGAGAGGTATCCATTAGTTCTCCGCTTGGAATGCTTGAAACAGTAAGAGGTCCGTGGGTCTTGGCGGTTGAGCGAAAGCTCCCACAGTTGAAAATCATGGGAAAAAGAACTCATTGGAAGTTAATTGATGGTCTGAATTTTGAATGGATTGGTTAGTAAATGAGATAATCAAAGCAGTCAATTTGTCAATATTTGACTCAATGTTGTGGAAGGTAGCCAAAGCAATAGATTTGCCAAGCTTTGAATCCATCATGTGGCTAAAATTATCAATCCTTCAGTTGCCTTATGTCTCTAGCAACAATGGTATCCAAGTAATCCATCACCATTGTTTTAGTAATAACTTGAGAAATATGTGCCCAAATGTTTCAACTCTTGGCTCTAGATGAAGTGCACAATGTTCCCCACAATTAGATGCTTCCAATTTTTGATAGAATACACTTGTAAATTTATGTAGCAATTTTCCCAAAATCTACCCATAGTAATACAATATCTATTTTACCCTTGACTTATCATGTAGGCACTATTTTCCACCTTAAAAACCTTGGAAAACACTTTAGAGAACTGATGAAATTGTTTAGGCACTTGAGAGGCTTGCAAAATGAGCATGTGGGGACTCAAATTCCACCAAAGATACCTTGCTATAGCACCCAAAATGAAGCAATTCCATGTGATTGACCCCAACTTTCAATTAATTACCATTGAATCAAATTTGAAGAATCCCTTGCTATTCTACTTTTCTGCCATAGATATAGTTTTTCTTCAATTGAAAAAGAAATGGATCAATCCTTTAGTGCATACAATGGAAGCATCAACTATTCAAAGCCCTTGGTAAAATGAGCATAGAGCTCAAAACCAACACCTAACCTGAAGTAAATAATTATTGCCTTGTTATTATTAATAATGATTCAAGAATATTGGGCATAGTTGAATAAGAGAAGTAAGATCTTGAATGATCATTGTTTGAAGCTTGCCCATAATAGTTTTTGTTCCATCGTAAAATATAAAGCAAACTGCTGTTGTCATGTCATGTGATTTTGAGTGTTAATCCAATTTGTCCCATGCTTCCTCTAGTAGTTGCAAGCTTCTTAAAGCGGGTAGATTTTAATCAATGCCTTCCATCCAATCAAACGTGAGAACATAGGGAAATTTCAATCATATCCTTAGCCTCCCTAAAAAAATGATGTGCTTCAAGAGATCTATTACATTGTTATCATTGTTGATCAATCTGTTGATTGAGATACAAGACCAAGAAACCACAAACCCAAACGAGGATGACAATAGTTAGGAGGAGGTTGATGAAGAAGATGGCGATTGAGAGGATGGAAATGAAGTGATAGAAGAAGCCAGAAAAAGCTTGAGAGCACCAAATCTAATTACAAATAATTGTTCTAGCCCTTAAAGACATGATCCATCTATTAACAGATGATGTTCAAGAAGGAGACTAGAAAGAAGATCCTTGTGTTGCTATAGATCCTAATAATTAGATCAATCTCGTGACATATCTAGTGGACTTTCTTAAGAAGCTTGTAGTAGATGATGGTGTGACAATAGACCTTGAACTTCAAGTGTTTCGGGAGGTTTACCACAAATACACGTTTCGCACTACCAATATATGAATGCCTTCTCCAGAGCATCTACAGGTGGATTTGTTATTGCACTTGTCAAAATAGTTGTTTCTTTCAAATAAAAATATTTGTGTGCATCCTCTAAATAGGCATACAATGTTGCTTTATATAGCTTCTTGCTAGTTGTTTCTAGGGAGAGGAGGCAACCATATCTAAAGCATGGTCCAAAAGAAGAGTTGATGGTCACACCACTGATAAAATGGTTGTTGCCAAATTTTCTCATGCCATTTCAATGGCAGGGCTTTCCCATTGCTCTTCACTAAAAGGATGAGAATACTTGTCTGCAAAGCATGAGAGAAATGTTGCCTCTAGTACATGAATGTTTGCAATGCCACCTATGTTTATTGCCATGCCATTTGGTATTGGCTTACACCTCAATGTTCATAACAGTAGCATGTCATATTCATAAGTAGAAGTCGAAAGTTTTCCTCTATCTATGAAATGCATAGATAGTTAGGGTTTCAATGCCCTAGAGTCTACAATCTTGTTTCACTCTACCACTTTGGAGAATAGATAGATTGATGATGTAACAATTGTTAGACTATAAAAGCCAACAAGTCCTATTGTTCAAAAGAGAATGTTACTACTAGATGTAGAACATCAAGTTAATTGTGAATGTTTTGCTATTAGAGTATATTGCATGGAATCATGTAGTTACCATGATTGATTCAACAATCATGAGTTTGAAGTTATGGTTTTAGGAACAAGGTGGTAGACCAAGTCTTGTAATACTCTTGGGGGGTTCACTATATATATATTCTCTATATAACGTGCGTTCATGGCCTATTTATAAATATCCTAACCTGTGAATTTTTCTTGAATAAAACACAACCCTTTTCTATTCAATCTATAAGTAACCCCTTTATATGGCACCCTTCTATATGTAAAAAATGTATAAAAATGGTGTTTTAAAAACCCCTTATTTTGAACTCACGTTATATATACATATATTCATGAGTGACCCCCCCCTCCCGAGGTAATACTCTTGCCTTTGCACCCAAGATTGTAAGGGCAAAAGATTATTTACCTACCAATGGGAATGACTATGGTGATACTCCCACTCTTGCAAGGCATAAGAGAGGAAATATGTGAAGGAGGCCTTCAAGGAAGTCAAGATATGATCCAATCTATTTCTTGGTATGTGAAAGATGCTTGCTACCCAGATATACACATGCTACTATTTATGTTGATCCTTCAAAAATGTTGTTGAACCCCTTGCTTTCCTAGCTCCAAGTTTGAAGCCCATGGAATAATGGGAGTATTGTAACCATCATTGATGACAAAAGGGATTTGCAATGGGTAGTAACAAGTAATAGGTATGCTTCAAGTCAAGGATTAATGGAGTCATGTTGAAGAAATCAAATTTGCAATTGGCTCACATGGCCATTTTTTGCTCCAAAATGGTGTTCATTTTCAAGCTCTTAATGCATAAGATCCCATGATGGAAGCTTAGATGCAAGATCATTAAAGGCAAGAGAGGTAGGGAGGGATTTCTAAGTAGCACTCCATGCAAGTTTGAAAGAAGGCTTGAAGAGAAAGAGGGAAACCCTATTTTCCAAAAGCTAGTAGAACTTTAGTCTCTATTAAAGAATGTCACGTTCATTTTAGTTCAAATACTACCAAAATGATATCTAGAAAGCCATAACCTACCAAATTGATGACTAGGGATCAATAAAAACTTTGTAGAGTAGCCTCTACTCTCTCCTTCTCTATATGAGAGGATATTGTCTTGTCTTTTTTTTCAATTCCTCTAATGGTAATAAAAACTTCTATCCTCAACATGCAATGCTTGTGAAGTACCTTCTATCCCTAAGTGATGCAAATAGAAAGACATGAAAAGGAGGATTACAAAGGATGATAGCTCTTTGAGCGTTCTAGGTAGTTATTTGTATCTTTGTGTGCACTACCAAGTAAGTTGTGCAGCACCTTGGCTAGCTTTCTCTTCATGACTTTGTTCATCCACAAAGTCACGAGTCTTAACATATTCCTATGCTTGTATGGTTAGTATGCCACTTGAAGTTATTCTTTGGTATTTCTCCATGTGGATATTTAGTGCATCCCTACAGAAGTGCAAAATAGTATCAAATGAGAACTTTCATGATACCTATGTAACAACTTGTCTTGTATTTACAGAAGTATACCCTTTGGATTGTTGTGAGTGAAAAAATGATGAGAGTTTCACTGGTTCTTTTAAGTGTTACCACCTCGAAATTAGTAGATTGCTCTTTGAGGGACATACAACTAAGCAACTCGCAGAGGACCTTGTTTTTTTCTATGACTCCGAATACATACTACCCAAGGGGAGCCGAGAATATGGAACCCTTGAGTCTATGCACATATCGAATCTCAATAGCATAGCATGGCCATTGTGTAGTAGTGACATTTTGTACATGTGTAGCACAAAAATTTCAGTTGACATATTGAATTCTATGAAGCCAAGCACCAGCTCAAAGAATGTACATCTAAGCTAGTTCATACAGATTGCAATTTTTGCACACATGTTCAAGGAATGTAAGGGTTTGAGACGTACCAAAAGCACGTAAATCATAAAAAACACATCAGAGGATTATGTAACAAGGATTCTAGGCAAAACTTGGACATAAAAAATAACTCACAGTCCTAACACAGTGGAGTGTCGAGTCACAACAAGGGACATGGCTTTCAGGTAAAAAATATCTCTCTTAGTTGACTATTATCTTACTTTGGGATGAATCGCTAACTTTCCTTTCTAATTACAGGTACTTTGTGTCAAGATTGTGGGAGAGAAGGAAGGAGTCTCACTTGTAGCTTTCTTGCTTGCACAATGGGGGAATATACACAAAGGTGGAGGCTGAAAATAGTTTTCCTCTTCTTAGTTGTGTAAGCCAAAAGAACTCACATACAAAGAAATAGAAGAACCCTATATATGGGTCTCAAATCAAACTCAACTAGCTAAGGTGGCATACTAACTGAGCCATGAACTAGAGTAGATAAGGATAGCTGTCATCTAGCTATTATTCATGGGCGGTGCACCAACCGCATCTGCAACTAACAAGTCGGTGACATAAATGCACAATGGTCACCTTGGCATATCACGAGTGGAGCTCGATATCTCAATACTCCCTCTCGAGCTTAATCCCAATTCCTGCACACAAGCAGGTCTCTGAACTTGCGTAGCTTCTCTGCGCCCAATGCCTTCATAAATATGTCAGCTACTTGATCCTCTGTGCTGACATAAACTAGATCAATAAGACCTAGTAAAACCCTCTCCCGCACATAGTGATAATGCACCTCAATGTGCTTTGTTCTAGCATGATAGACTGGGTTATTTTCCAAGTGTATACTACTCATGTTGTCACAATAAATGACAACTGGCCCATCTGTAGGAGGCTGATACATGTCATAAAGTAGCTTATGCAACCAAGCTACCTCACATGCAACCATTGCTGTGCCCCTGTACTCAGCCTCTGTGCTCGACAAGGAAACTGTAGGTTATTTCTTGCTGCTCCAAGTGACTGGAGCACTCCCAAAAGAGAACACATATCCACTGGTAGATTGTCTATCAGAAATACTACTAGCCCAATCAGTATCAGTGTATCCATGCAACTGTATCTGAACCCCACTCTCATAAAGTAGTCCATATTGCAATGTGGACTTCACATACCTGAGTATGCGTCTAGCGGCATCCAAATGCGGTTTCCTTGGAGCCTGCATAAACTGACTTACCAATCCAATAGCATAGCTCAAATCTGGCCTGGTAATAGTCATATAAATCAAACTTCCTACTATGCGTCTGTACATAGTAGGGTCTTCGAGAAGCTCACGTGCATCTGTACTCAGCTTCACATTCTGCTCTAAAGGAACTGAAATAGTCTTACAGCCTGTCATCCCATATTTGGACAGCATGTCCAATCCATACTACCTCTACAAGAGCCGTATCCCACTTGGTGATCTAATCACCTCAATGCCCAAGAAATAACGTAGCTCTCCCAAATCCTTCATCTCAAACTTCTGCTTCAATAGCATTTTCACATTAAGGATATCTTTATCACTATCACCTGTGATAATCAAATCATCAACATAAATGACAAGTAGCATAATATCTTTCTCTGTTTTTCTCACATAAAGTGAGAAATCTGCCTTGGAAGTCTGAAAGCCAATAGTGACAAGATACTGTCCTATCTTGTCAGACCATGCTCTAGGTACTTGCTTCAAGCCATACAAGGCTTTCTTCAACCTGCAAACAAACTCATGATGAACAACATGCACATAACCTGGTGGCTGCTCCCTATAGACCTCTTCTTGTAAATCACCGTGCAAGAAGGCATTCTTTACATCCATCTGATGTAAAGACCATCCCTTTGATGTAGCCATAGCAATGACTACTCTTACGGTTGCCATCCTTGCAACGGGATTGAATGTTTCTTTATAATCAATGCCATATGTTTGTGCATATCCCTTGACTACTAATCTTGCCTTGTATCTATTCACAGAACCATTTGCATTGTGTTTCACCTTATAAACCCACTTACAACCAATTGCATTCTTATCTTTAGGCAAAGGTACCAATTCCCATGTAGCATTTGCTTCCAAGGCATCCATTTCTTCATCCATGGCTTTCTCCCATTTTTCTTTTCCCATGGCTTGCTCAAAAGATGTGGGTTCTGTTTCCTGTATCACTTTGACCATATATGCATAGTGAATGGCTGTAAATCCATCATATTTCAGCCTATCCACAGGATACCTAGCTCTGGTAGACCTGTGCAAAGTAGGTTCACTCCCAGCTGCTCTCAAAACATCCCCGGTCTTCCTTACTCCAGGTGTAACAATAGAAGAAATACCCAAGTCATCATCAATGCTTTGTTCTGAGCCACTGGATTCTCCATCCACATAAGAGTGACTTGCATTCACAACAAACATGGGCTGATATACCTTCTCTTTTTCTTTTCGTGATACCTGCATACCGCTATCTGCATTGCTTTGAGAAGATTCTCCTGATCTCAATCTGCGTGTCCATGGTGAAGAATGTGAACCACTGCTAGAGGATGCTCCAAGTCCACTAATATCTTGTGATTGCTACTGTGAATTCTGTGCAGCATTACCATTTTGTGCATCTACATTATCAATCACATTTACTGGCTTATACCAGCTACTTATCTCATCAAAAACAACATCTCTGCTCACTGTAAACTTACGAGTAGAAGGTTATAGCATCTATACCCTTTTTGCTACAGAGAGTAACTAATAAAGACACACTTCTCAGCTTTTGGATCCAACTTGGATCTCAACTCATCTGGCACATGAACATAGGCAATGCAACCAAAAATTTTCAAATGAGAAATATCTGGTTTTCTACCAGTATACCTCTCCTCTGGAGTCATTCCATGTATTGTTGCAGTGGGAGTCCTGTTCATTATGTAGACAGCTGTAGCAATTGCTTCAGCCCAGTAAAAATCTGGGAAGTCTTTTTCGTTGAGCATGGCACGAGATACCTCTCCAATATGCCTATTTTTCCTTTCTGCAATTCCATTTTGTTGTGGGGTATGACTGCATGAATATTGCTGCTTTATGCCATGCTCCTGTAGGAACCTTGCAAACTCATTTGAGAGGTACTCTCCCCCTCCATCTGACCTTAGGCATTTTATTTGCAGGTCTATTTCTTTTTCAACCGTAGCTTTAAGAATTTTGAAATGCCCAAAAACTTCACTTTTCTTTTTCATAAAATACACCCAAACTTTTCTGCTATAGTCATCAATAAAAGTGACAAAATAATGATAGCCTCCAAGAGATGCAGCTTTATAGTCCACACATCAGAGTGGATTAATTCCAATGGCTTTTTACTCTCTTGAACATGTCTAGGAAATGGTTTCCTTGCCTGTTTTCCAAACTGACAGGCTTCACATACCTTATGTATTTCTGCAACCTTGAATTTTGGCAATCCTGCAGTAATATTTTGGGCCTGCATTGATTTAAGTCGCTGTACATTAACATGACCAATGTGTTTATACCATATATCAATATCTGCAACTACACCAGTCCCATGTGCAAACATTGCTGCACTCAATTCAGGCATGTCTGCATCCAATGTAAACATTTTTCCCTTCTTCTTTCCTTTTGCTATTCAAGCGACCTTTATTTTTCATATCCTCAATAAAGAATCCATGGGAATTAAATCTGACCTGCAAGCCCTGCTCAACCATTTGACCAACAGAAACCAGGTTCTTGGTGATATTCGGGACATGAAATACATCCGACAGGTATTTCTTTTTCCCATCCTACATAGATAAAGGAATATTTTCAATCTGCACAATAGGATGTGCAGTATCATCACCAGTCTCCACAAATCCTGCTTTTTCCATTTTCCTTGCATCCTGCATCTATTCTGCATGACCTGTCATGTGGTTTGATGCACCTGAGTCAACATACCACACATTGTTACTTTCTTCTGCACTTGCCACAGAATTGGTCATGTGCTGCACCATAAACAAATGCTCATTTCTGTCATCACCCTGTCTACTAGAAGATGCATAATTCCCTTGTTGCAGTTTTCCATTCATGATGTCATTCTGCTTTTTATAGCAGTCTTTAGCCATATGACCCATTTTACCACAGTAGTAGCATTCAACATTGCTGTTTACATTTTGCCCTCTTTGCCATCCACCACAACCTCTTTGGCTCCCCCTGCCTCTAGAGTTACCACGTCCTCCTCCATAGGACTGGTTTTCTTGAGTTTGCTGCATATTCTGATTTCTACTACGGCCTCCAGATCGGCCTCCTCTACCTCTGCCTCTACCTCTTCTAGCATTTGAGTAGAAGACAGCTTCTTTTGAAGTTCCTCCTGAAGAAGATGCACCACCATTTCTCTGCTCCTCAGAAATTAGAAGAGCAATCAACTCCTCAAAATCAGGAAATCTTTCACGGATGGAAATAGATGTTCGGAACTGTGCATAATCCTTTCCTAGACCATTCAAGGTCACAGAAACTAAATCATCATCTTCCACTAGCGGCCCAATGGAAGCAAGTGCATCTGCAATCTTCTTCACCTTCATGTGGTAGTCATTGATGCTCATACTTTCTCTTTGCACATTGTGTAACTCTTACTTGAGCTCCATTTTCCTAGCTTGCGTATTTGTGCTATACATTTTTGACAAAGTATCCCATGCCTCCTTTTGCGTACTTGCATCTTGAATATGCACAATCATAGAGTCTGAAATGCTGATAGACAGCTAGTACATAACTTTCCTAGCTCTCTCATGCCATGCTTTAAATGCCTGCATTTGCTGTTGATTGGGAACATCAGGAAAAACTGTTTCTTCTTCATTTCCTGCAACGAAATCCCAATATCCTTTTCCCATAAGGAAATTCGTCATTCTAAACTTCCATGCTTGGAAGTTGTTCTTGTCAATCTTTTCAGTGACAATCTGTGAAAGAGAATCAGACGCCATTACAGAATACTACAAAAAATTGTGTCACTGCAAAGAATACAGCTTCAGCCTCACAAGGGCAAATCTGCAAAATTAACGAAAGTGGTATTTGACCACAAAGTCACTTCCTAGTGACGATTTTGCATCAACAGGCAACAAGGATGATTCTGTAACTCCCAATGTCTCTGCGCACAGGCATACGATGCAATTTCTACAGTAACTTTTTATCGACCTGTAGAACAGTGGTCGCAAAGCATAAAACAGGGCCTTTTCTTGAGTGCATGTAGAAAACTTCCGCCTCCAAAACAGGCCCCGAAATGGCCTCAAATAAAAAAAATAGAGCAACCAACGGCTAAAGCCTCGTCTCGCAGCATATACTGCCCTCTCGCTATACCGCGAAGGGCGTCTCAATCTGAGACAATGCACTCTTGCACTTTTCGGCTGTGCTACCTGCAGAGACTTGCTCCCAAAATAGAAAAATGAAAGCAACACTGGTCCTCTTACCAGAACACCGCAAACTTGGTTTGCTTTCTTGAGCTCCTTACCACGAACAAGGCTCTGATACCATGTCAAGATTGTGGGAGAGAAGGAAGGAGTCTCACTTGTAGCTTTCTTGCTTGCACAATGGGGGAATACATACAAAGGTGGAGGCTGAAAATAGTTTTCCTCTTCTTAGTTGTGTAAGCCAAAATAACTCACATACAAAGAAATAGAAGAACCCTATATATGGGTCTCAAATCAAACTCAACTAACTAAGGTGGCATACTAACTGAGCCAGAACTAGAGTAGATAAGGATAGTTGTCATCTAGCTATTATTCATGGGCGGTGTACCAACTGCATCTGCAACTAACAAGTCGGTGACATAAATGCACAATGGTCACCCTGGCATATCACGAGTGGAGCAGAGGATGATTCACCTTGAGTATAATGTGCCAGGAAATTACAATGTTAATGCAGAATCCATCTGTTAGCTTCTATTTTAAACTAGATGGTAGGAAAATTTGAAGCCGAGCTGAGGATACTATTACTAGCGGAAAGTGTGTGGCTCCACATATTTTAGAAATTGTAGAATCTCCCTAAAAATCCCAACACCACAAGTTGTAATAACCAACACTTGTAAATTTTTGGATTTTTTTGGCCAATCGAATATTGTTGCTTACAAACTTGCAATATTTAAAATTTATGGTATTTATGTAAAATCATACACTTGTTATACACTTTTCACATCAACACATTTACATATGCATGTAAACTTTACAAAGAGTAAAGCCATAACTAAATATCATATGCGAACAACTCTTAATGGTTTAAAACTTAAGCTTTTTAAGGTAGAACTAATTTAGTCCTTGTTTCATTGTTTCATGCCACACTTTCTCTCTTTATCTCTTTATATCCACCACATCCCTCCTACCTGCTACGATGGATGCTGGCACACACTTTGATGAGTGGATCCACGAGACTATCTTTGCCAACCAGGGTGATGAGATATTCCACGTTTTCTCTAAGAACTTCAACCTTGAAAGCATGCTCTCATCGCTGGATCCCCCCCTTCAGGTTTTGGAAGACTTTGTGGGCACCATTGCTACATGCACATACTCCATCAAGGGATCCGACATGGCTTGGATACCTCTGGAATAGCTCATGGTATTTCAAGCAGGGAAGAATCACCAAAAAGTGGTGAATAGGTGTCTGGCCCATGTGGATCCTTCTCATAGAGTATGCATTGTTCCCATGGGAAGTGCACCAGGTACATCACCTTTGGATCTTGTGGAGTGTATTTGTGCATTGGCAATTTATCTCCTTATATTGGATACACCCCTAGAGGAGGAGAGCGATGAAGATACAACTCCACATGTTGTTTCTATCACATATACGGGAGAAGAACCGATTGAAGAGCTCATATATGTTGAAGAGGAACATCGAGTGGTGACAGAGCAAGGGTTGGCTCTCATGGTGCCATCTTCTTCAAAACAGCCACAAGTCGACAAACCCAACCTTGCCTCCTTGACACCCATTGAAGTAGATGGTGTATAATACTTACTTCTATCAGATGTATTGCAATACTTGGAAATGAAGGAAAAAGAGTTGTTTTCTATCCTAGTGAGGGATTCAATGGAAGACCTGATCGATTATGATTACATGGATGTGCATCCAACAATGGCAGAGATTGGAAGATATGATGGCACAAGCTTAGATACTCTCAGTGCTATCATAGCAGCACAGGAGCATATTACCTTGGTTGAAGAAGATTACCTTGTACCCAATGTTGAATTTGAAGCACTACAGCATGATTTGTTTGGGCCAAGGTCCCAGCTTTCTACTAAGGAGTTCGTAGATCCCTCTGCCCAAAGAGGTGCCTCCCTGACACACGAGGAAATGAAAATACAAGATGATTTGGAGAAGGTGAGATTTCTAACTACCAAAAATTCTTATGCAATGAAACTTGATGGTAGGGTGCGTTGGGTCCCCCGGAGTCCACCGATGAAATCTTGGCAAAACATGATGCCTGCAGCTACCCGGGTCCGAAGTTTGGCGTCTGGCGTAGGGGGCCCGACGCACCCTACCATCAAGTTTCATCACTTTTTGATAACTCTAGATTAGTCGCTAAATATATTGTTTGATTTGACTTTGTCATTCAGGACATACTGTATATAGATGAGTTTGCATCAAGGCAAGGAGGAGCTTGACATGTGGATCGACGCAAGGATTTAGATCTTAAGGAGTATATCGGTAACCTTGTTGTAGATTTGATGGTCTTCCATAAGAAGTGCTCACCAGGAGGGCAAGAAATAATCATGAAAATTCGAGCTTTGTCCAAGTTTGGACCTTTTCGAGCGATACCTGTGACATCTAGCTTGGAGAAGGTGGTGCTAATCAAGCGGTCAAAGCTTCTTTAATTGTTTGATCAAACGCAAGGCAGAGCAATGTGTGTGCTTGCGACATTAGGCGACCTCGCTAAAATGTCGGATCCACTTCTCCTAGAGAAAGAGCTGAAGGGGGAGCGCATCATTTTTGAGGCAAAGAAGGAACTTATATTTTCATCGGAAGCTGGCCCCTTCTCTCCACCGATGAAAAAGCTAAGGAACAATTGAGAGTTCTTGTTGGCTATCGGCTTTTTGTATCTACCATCACTAACAACCATCACATGTATTTTTCTTGATGAATATAAGATACTTTACTTTATCCCTACAAATAAATTTTTATTAAATAAATGTGTGGTTCATATAAGTATGACGATAATGTGTGATATGTGAATGATGCATTTGCATACGTTAACATAATTCAATGCATAGTACTGCACTTGCGATTGTGTAAGTGTGACGATAATGTATGGTACGCGAATGATGCATCTGCATATATTAACATAATTCAACGCGTAGTACTGTACTTGCGATTGTGCATAAGCAATAACGTAACTTGTATCCATACGTATTACTACTTTTGATAGATTCGTACGTTAAACAAAAATTAAGAGTCATGCGTTTCAAGAAACAAAACAAAAGAAATTTACTCAATTATTTGAATTTAGTACACATCGCATCAGATATTATGTATATATAAATAAACATTCTAATGTGGCAGAGTATACAAAATTTTTTGGGCTTCCAAAATGTTATGGCGTTGTAATACTCATTACAAACCTTGCATCATTAATCTAGTAAACTATGGCGGGGTCCCCTTGCCATGTTGAAGCCGAATGATAAAATGCATATCTTTATCTGTGATTGTAACACGCTATCGGAGAGGTTTTTGTCGAAAGGTCGAATCCACCGGGGATCAAAAGTAGAAGGAAGTAGAGATAGGAGATGGAAGAGAAGATAGAGAATACCCAAGTGGTAAACATGACAAAAACAAATCACAATGAATTGAATCAATATGTATTGAAAGAACCTAGAATCTTCACACTACTTAGAAGCAATCTCCAGGCATTAGTTCTCTTGGAGCTTCTTCGTAGACCAAAAACGTGGATCAGAAAAATCATCTCTTTCTCTGCTGCCTGGAACCCAAATCTGATGGCTCCGTTGGCTCTGAAAGGGGGGTAAAACCTAAGGACACCTGTTCACGGATCTCCCAGATCACTCCTTCTTTCAGTTCAATCTACAGTTTCAGCCTGTTTACAACGATCGTGATGCACGCAATTTCGTCAATTTGTCTTTTTTATGAAAAATCTCCTAATTGGCTGAAAAAGCAATTAGCTTTTTGCATGCCATCCTAATCTAGAAGCTTTTTTTAGCTTTTTCAGATTTTCACAATAAATAATATAAAAAATAGACTAAAATTATCCAAAAATCTAGTATTTTCGGATAATCCATGCAACTCGCACTAGTACTAATGGCTCAGATCACATTGACTCTCTAGATCAATAGAGAAGTCGGATGATGATTCATTCCATACTTTTTCACAATGTGTCCTCACAACATCGGTTGTAGGGCCTCCATGGCTGTTTTCAGATGTCTAGAAACTTAAACATGGAGTATTTTTTTAAAAAAAGGACATTCTACTTATAATTCTTGTCACAAAGAAGCACAAAGATGTTGAACAAGAAGTTGAGTGATGACAACATAATTGTTCTTTCGCTATGAGATTCCAGGAGTAGAAAAACAAAAGAAATCTTGATAGGCCAAAGCATGCATATAACTTACATAGGTTTTGTCCAAATGAGTTAAAAATAAACCATGGAGCAATAGAAAAAATTAACAATATACATGTGGCTCTCTTTACAAAGAAGCCCAAAGATGTTGAAGAAGTTGAGTTTTTAGAAAATCATTATTATTAACTGTGGGAGATCCTTGGAGCACAAAAAACGGAAGCTTAGTATGCATATAACTTGCATAGATTTTTTCTAAATGAAACGAAATTTAACTATGGAGCAACAAAAGAACACGACAACATACCTGTAACTTTATTTATAGAGAAACCCAAAGATGTTGATGAAGAAGTTTAATGCTTAAAATATCATTATTCTTGATTGTGAGAGACTCCTAGAGTTCCAAAACAAAAGAAAGTTCATGTCAAACAATGCACATAACTTACACGAGTTTTTTTCCAACGAGATAAAACTTTACCAAAGAACATCCCTGGAAGAGAACAATATACTTGTAAATTTTTATTGAGAAAATCTCACACTTTTCTTTCTCTATCTCTCTTCTTCTCTCTTAATCTCACCTCCTTTTAAGAGAGAGAGAGAGAGAGAGAGAGAGAGAGAGAGAGAGAGAGAAGCCTAAAGGTGGGTAGAGCTAACACCTGATATTGGCCAGCAAGTGTTTCGAGTATCAGTAATAACAACAAATCAGGAGAGCAAGATCTCTATGCCTCTCTTTCTTTCATTCCCCCCCTCCCCCCCCCAAAAAAAAGAAAAAAAAACAGAACGTGTCCAAATCACAAACAATCCACATGTATTTAGAGTTCCAAACCTCCCTCTTATGGCTTTTCTTCACATTTTCTACACAATGAACCTAAACACTATGGTCCTTCTCTTATACCAGCACGAGACTAACAAGTGATAATTTTTATCATAAGGCTTGTCTTTCTTTTAATAATAGTTTTTAATAAGCCTAAATATTTAAGGACTGCTTGAGTAAGTTATGATGGGTGACATGGTCTGTTTTTTGTGGTTTTGTGTTTTGAATTTCTTACTTGTAATTAGTGGAGTACTAGTAATGTGTGCTTTTAAGTTTCTTACTAAGGTCAATTTATTAGGAATGATTTACATGATGCTAAATATGGATGAGTGGCTTGTTCTCAATAAGAGAATGTGCTTCTTGTTGTGAAGGTATTTTAGTCCATATATGGTCTATTTTAGGTTGATATATTGTTCTAGGTTTTTATATAAGCTATGTTGCTTGGTATTTTGCAAATATGTTTTGTAGTAGTTTGCTTTGTGAGCTTGGGTTGTTATAATCAATGTTAAAATCTCCCCCAAATATAAATTGATGGTTTTATGGAATGTTTGTATGATGATTTTGATTGAAAGTGTTAAAGTTGTTGTTCGTATATGTGGGGGTTTGTAAATCATTAAGAGAAATATGGACTCTCTTTTTTGCCCCTTAAGGAGTGAATAAAAAAAAATAGGCCTAACTAATGAGAAAAATGGGAATCCAGATTCATGTAACATGAATCTTTTAGCCATACCTTGGCCTAAATCTTCCCTCGAGAATAAAATAAGGGGAAATGTGGGGAATATAAGGCTATCACTTCTTGAAAGTCTATGACACAAATTTTCATTTTCCCACTTTTTTATGTTTGGCCTTTCATATCTCCTCTTTTCAGTTTTCTCTCTTTCTTAGTCAAAACTCAAATTTATCATTTCTCTTTCCCCACTTCTTCTTTCTTGATGAAATTTTATAGTCTCATTGTTGCGTATTGCATCTGTAACCTTGTGAAATTTCATTGTCTCTACACAAACATAGAGTAAGTTTCACATGTTTTATGAAAGTGGGAGCTTATTCTAGTGAATTGTAATCGTAAAAGGAACTAGGTTTGTCCCTGAGAATCTTACAAAGATGAAGCTTGAAAACCCTAGGTGTAACGACGTCAGCTTAAAGAATCTGAAACAGATTGTTTCGTGACTCGATAGTCTCATAGTTCGATGTAGCACTTCATTTTTTGAGATAGTTAATAGTTTTTTTATGTGCAAAGAAATCAATAATTGAGATTCATTTATTCCTTTATGTTGACATAATTTTAACTTGCTATGGTATTTGTGTTGAAGAGTGATATAGTTTTTAATTCATTTATTTCAAATATTTAATTAGACTATTTTTTGTTAATAAGGTGTGTTTTAATCCAAAACAATTTATTTTAAATATTTTGTTAATAAGGCATTTTTAATTAAAACTTTTTTAAAGATAAAATGATTAGTAGTTTTTATAGGCTATAAATAATTGCAACTCTCTTATTCAACTCACATAAATTGATATAAAGCTTATGCCATATTGATCCAAATATATTTGGATAGCTTCTTTTGACTCTAGAAAAGAAATCAATACTAAAAAAGTAACTCTTAGACATCATATGATTAGAAAAGTTTTACACACACACACACACACACACACACATGTATGTATGTATGTATGTATGTATGATATTAGATATGTACAACTCTTTGTCACAGTGATTGAAAAAGCTACAAAAAAAATAGTATATTGCAACTTCTGGAAATATATAGATCTTTAGTATGGATTAATTTGATAAAAATACAATATTGTAATGTTCATCTCAATTATCATGGCAACCATGTTTATTTACAATATGATGAAATATATTTGTAAATTTGGAAAGTGTTAATGGCTTTTAAATATAACATTAATTATATCATACAACAATACTACTCATTTGTGAAATCATGATTAATATGATTTGTTCTTATTAAAATTTATATTGATGTAAATACAAATAAAATACATAATGTCACTAGTATACTTTTAAATCCAAAAGGTAATAGTGATTGTCTTTGTATTGAGATGAATATTACATTTAGACTTTGTAGTTAATAAAGCAAGACCATGTTGCCAAGGATTGCTAGCTCAAGTGGTAGGGAATAGTGGATGTCCTTGTATTGAGACGAATATTACATTTAGACTTTACATTAATTAGTTAATAAAGCAATACTATGTTGCTCAAGAATTGCTAGCTCAAGTGGTAGTGAAATGGTGTAATAAACCCAAGTTTACGAGTTCCATTCTTGTAGGTAGTGGAGAGGTATCTTGTATGATGTAAGATGTTGATTATGGCTCCACTTGGTTGGTCCCCAAGATGGATGTTATTGTAATGAGACCACTTGTAAAAATGTGTGGTCAAGGGTTTGGGGACCCCTTAACCACAAGTATCGATGTGAACCCTAATATTGAACTAATACAAAAATCATTTGGTGTCTAAAAGTAGGACCATATTTATCACAAGATAAACTTGTAATACATCTTAAATTTATGGAATTAGTTCACATATACATACATACATACATATATATATATAATATCATTCTTCATTGCTATGTGTGGTCAAGGGTATTGAATTAATACAAAAATCATTTGGTGTCTAAAAGTAGGACCATATTTATCACAAGATAAACTTGTAATACATCTTAAATTTATGGCATTAGTTCACATATACATACATACATACATATATATATATAATATCATTCTTCATTGCTATGTGTGGTCAAGGGTTTGGGCACCCCTTAACCACAAGTATCGATGTGAACCCTAATATTCAATTAATACGAAAATCATTTGGTGTCTAAAAGTAGGACCATATTTATCATAAGATAAACTTGTTGTAATACATCTTAAATTTATGGCATTAGTTCACATGCACATACGTATATATATAAAATTCTTCATTGCTATGAATTGTAATTGCAATCGTTTTGAATATTCAAAAGAAACAAGCTGACGAGGTCTCGAGGGAATTCGTCCATGCACGAAGGAAACGTAAATTATAGCATGACAAGAATAGACAGGTTGACAGGTCGTCGAGCGTGGATGAACCACATCAATTCTAATAGTACGACTGATCTATATATAGGCACACATCCACCCACACCATTCAGAAAATCGGTCTGCCATCGCCGAGCTTGCAAGTTGCTTGCCGTTGCTCATCGCGACGTAGAAATTTAGAATCAGAACTAAGACAATCAACGTCTCTCAGCGTCGTACAGAGACACGCCTGAAGTGTTTGTGATCTCTCTTGGGGTAATCATTAATTGATCAGCTAGCTACTTAGGGTTCATACAGACATAATTACCTTGCTTGTGAATATATTTCTGCCATTGAGATATACATTCTTGTTTGTGTGATCGGCTAGCACTGAAAGCGCACATATCATAATCGATCTGCCATAGCCGAGCTTGCTTGCTAGACGCACTCACTGAGATACTATCAAATCTTGTGAATATAAACCGTCATAATCCATTAGCATCTGTTTTCACATAGTTCACATCTTCTCTTGATCAAGCTGTCATATTCAAACTTCCTTGCACATAAGCTGCTTCTGCGGCCATAGCTATACACTCTGCACACTAATAATATCTTGAGGGTTTCTAACAGATCTGCAACAGCACAGCAGCTGTAATGGCCATGGCTTCTGCAGATGCTTCGAACACCACTACTACTCAAAAGAAGGTGGCAGAGCTGCACTGCCCACCCACGTTGCCTCTGCCGGTGAAGGGCCAGAACCTGCTCTTCATGGAGGGGCCTGTGACAAGGCCCCCGCATTGGAAGAACGCGGCGGACGCCCTGCAGACGAGCCACTACGAGGAGGTCCGCCACATGATCAAGCAGTTCTTCGAGACGGAGACGGTGGTGCTGCGCGGCACCAGCCTCACCATCGGGCAGGTCGCCGCCGTCACGAAGCGCCGGTCCGTGCAGGTGGAGCTCGACAGCGCCGAGGCCTACCAGCGGGTCGCCGACAGCTCCGCCTGGGTCCTGGAACACATCCTCAAGGGCGGAGACGTCTACGGCGTCACCACCGGGTTTGGCGCAACCTCCAAACGCCGCACCAACCAGGCCGCCCAGCTCCAGAGCGAGCTCATCCGATTCCTCAACGCCGGCGTGCTCTGCATCGGCCGCGGCGACCCCGACACGGATCATGCCTGCTGCAGCCTCCCCCTACCCTACACCAAGGCCGCCATGCTCGTCCGCACCAACACCCTCATGCAGGGCTACTCCGGCATCCGCTGGATCATCCTTGAGGCCATGGCATCCCTCATGCGCGCCAATGTCCTGCCCGTGCTCCCCCTCCGCGGCACTGTCACCGCCTCCGGGGATCTTGTCCCCCTCTCTTACATCGCCGGCCTCCTCACCGCTCGGCCTAACGCCAGGGCTGTTGCACCTGACGGCAGGATCATCCCTGCTCCTGAGGCCCTCACGCTCGCCGGCGTCACGGATGGCCCTTTCGAGCTGCAGCCCAAGGAAGGGCTCGCCCTTGTCAATGGCACCTCTGTCGGCGCCGCTGTGGCTGCCAATGTTTGCTTTGATGCCAATGTGCTTGCTCTGTTAGCTGAGGTCATGTCGGCCTTCTTCTGTGAGGTCATGCAGGGTAAGCCTGAGTTCACAGATCCCCTGACCCATCAGCTCAAGCATCACCCAGGACAAATTGAAGCTGCTGCTGTGATGGAATATGTCTTGGAAGGCAGCTCATACATGAAGGCTGCAGCTAAGATACATGAGACCGATCCCTTGTCTAAGCCCAAGCAAGACCGTTATGCTCTCCGTACTTCGCCACAATGGCTTGGACCCCAAATTGAAGTTATCAGAGCAGCTACCCATTCGATCGAGAGAGAGATCAATTCTGTCAACGACAACCCGCTTATTGATGTGTCAAGGGACATTGCACTGCACGGAGGTAATTTTCAGGGGACACCCATTGGTGTGTCCATGGACAACATGCGGATTGCCCTTGCCGCCATAGGAAAGCTCATGTTTGCACAGTTCGCTGAGCTTGTATGTGACTACTACAACTCTGGCTTGCCCTCCAATTTGAGTGGTGGACCAAATCCGAGCTTGGACTACGGGTTCAAAGGGGCTGAGATAGCCATGGCTGCATATTGCTCTGAGCTCCAATACTTAGCAAACCCAGTGACAACACATGTGCAGAGTGCAGAGCAACATAACCAAGATGTCAACTCTCTCGGTCTTATCGCAGCAAGGAAGACGGCAGAGGCCGTGGAGATCCTCAAGCTCATGTCGTCCACATACCTGGTGGCTTTATGCCAAGCAGCGGATTTGAGACACCTTGAAGAAAACATGCAAGCTCTTGTCAAACGGATCATTCAGCAGGCTGTGAGGTCCACACTCTATACTGCGAATGGTCCACTTTCCCCTTCTCAATTCGCCGAGACAGAGCTGATGAAGATTGTGGATCATCAGCCGGTCTTTTCATACATTGACAATGCATCCAATCCAGCATGTGCCCTGATGCTGCAGCTGAGGGAGATGCTGGTGGAGCAGGCATTGCAGGCAGCTCCTGCTGTGGATGGCGACAAAGAGGCGAACCAGGTTGATGTGGCTGGGACGCCGCCGTTGTTTAAGTCCATCCCTGTGTTCGAGGCCCACGTGAAGAAGCTTCTAGATGAGGAGGTGCCCAAGGTAAGGGAGAGGTATGACAATGGGGACTATGCAGTGCCAAACAGGATCAAGAAGTGCAGGACATATCCTTTGTACAAGTTCGTGAGGAGCGAGTTGGGCACCGAACTTCTGAGAGGGACTGCCACAAGGAGCCCTGGAGAGGACATAGAGAAGGTCTTTACTGCCATGTTGGATGGCAAGCTTCTGTTGCCCTTGCTGAAGTGCCTGGAAGGATGGCGGGGTTCTGCAGGGCCATTCACACCACGCACAGTTCCAGCCTCGCCTGCCATGCACAACCCTTCCTACTGGGCCTGGTTCGACAACCTCAGATCACCCTCTGCTACAGCAGGCAAAGGATACTGGTCTCTTGCCATGTAACTTAATAAGCTGGCTGCTCTCTCTTCTCCTTCCATTCTCATAGCCCATGGGTTTATACTGTTGACAAAAGGAGAATAGTGCACCACCAAAATCAATAAACACATGGATTGATCCATGAAATTAATAAGGAGCCTTGATAGTTTGACGCTATTGATTTCTTCTGTATACAGTCCAAACTAGACCAATAGGAGAGTCAGGCACAGTGCAAATTTCGAGGATTTGGGAATGCATGTCGAACTGTTAGACGTGAAAATATAGTTGTATTAAAATAATAGCAGCAGTTAACAAAATTTGGGCTAATAGCTCTAATTATTTTAGCTAGATCTCTCCCTCTCTAAATTTACCCAGTTTACAGGCCACTCGTCGAGTCGGCACCTTGTAGGCTCTCTTGACCATGTAATTACTACCCTGATGCTATCAAAGACATTTGCTACGAGCTTTGCAAATTGTTTGGTTGAACTGGTTTCTCAATTACATCCTACCGGATATACAAAATTCTATATAGATTCATGCTCATTTCCGAGGAAACGAAGACGAGGAAGGACCTACTGCCATGTCTCACCTACTGCACAACCATTCCAAACAAGTGAATGAGACCATTCATCCCCCCCAACATCTGCAGTTGCAATTCATGATTCCTTTCCTTTCTTCCTGAGATCATCTCGAATCATGAGGAGCTGCAATTGGCTTTCCACACGAACACGTTGTCTTCGTCGATAGTTAGCTCAAGAGACCAGTTCTTCTGCAAGCAGTCGGGCTTGATCAGCCTCACTTCTTATACTCAGACTTCTGTGTAAGAAGTGATCTCAGTCCCACATCAAGATCACTTCTTATACTCAGGCCGTTTTGAGCACTTCCTGAATGGCTTTGCGCCTGCCCAACTCCAGAAAAGGTACTGCCCATTACCACGTTGATCCAGGGTTCAGGAAAAGGCGGGTTCGCTTCAACCTAGAACACCTTGACAAAAAATCCTTCTCATTTCTTTGGAAGAAAGAAATAAACCCTCTTCAAATTTCTCAAAATATAGTTACATTTGTTAAATTTATGTATAAGATACCGCCTCAATAGGGATACTTCCTTCTTAGATGGTGATGAAGCCTCTTTGAGCTGAATGCCTTCACAACTACTGGTACGTACTTCTCAACACAGTTTCTCTTTAGCCTCTGTCAGAAAATTTGATATGGCTTTCTCTAAGATCCCTTTCCAATATGCAATTATGTTTGTCAAGAGACCCTGCTGTCTAACTTTCTTGATATCCTGTGAAGTTACCAGATCTCCTTCTGAAGTTTCACCACTTGCATAGTTGTCTACTCTTCTGGGCTGTTAAATCCAGCAGCGCGGGTATCCTTGGGAGCTCTCGTCTCCAGCATCGTTTGAGTGAATTTTCCTTTAGGCATCACACTCGTGACTCCTCTTAAGTTCAAGATCTGCAAACCACCTGAATTTCGGATCCACTTCAAGGATCTCATTGATTTTGGAGCAAGTATTGAGATAGCTTTTCCTTACTTGCCCCATGAGAACCCCACCTCTCCGCCTATCATGAAATCCCATTCCTTTTGTGGACTTGCACTCCAACAAATTAAGAGGAGACAAAACAAAATTTTCGACTAAATGAAAATGTTAAGCTTCTTCCTCCTGCCAAACTTCTTCCTAACTAATCTTCTCTAGAATCCCACTTCTTGTGCATGGGCTCTTACCCCAACAAGACATAGTAAGAAGAAAGGAAGAAGGGCTATGCCACACCCAAGTCTGTGGACTTTGGTAAATTAAAGTAGGAGTGAATGCACTAAGGCCACCTCTGCTTTGACTAGGCTAGGACCCCACCTATGCCAACAAGGAGAGAGAGGGTGTTTGAGGTGAGAGAGAGCCATATAAAGAAGAGAGAGAGGTGAGCTAGAGAGAGAAAAATGTCTTAAGGAGAGAGAACATGATTTGTACCAATAACATTTGGACTTCAACCACTTCATGGAGTACCAACATTTTTATAGGTACTTTATGAATTCTCTAAAGTTTTAACTCAGAGTTAAGAGTGGTCAAATAAATTTGCCACACGCTATTGAACTTGACTATGAGAACTTATGCAAGTAAAATTTACTTAGCTATAATGTGGGATAGAGATGTAAAAATTACATGGCACAGTGAACAGAATCTGAGAAAGAGATAGAGATAGAGAGTACACAACAGATAAGAGGAGAATTAGAAATTTTCTTTAGCTCCAAACAACTGATACAGAGATGGCTTTGTCCACCATTGCGCTTCCACAGTGAAGCTTAGATGGCGATCTAGACAGAAGATAGGTGAAGAGTTTAAGGCTAGCTGGAACAACTCTAACTAGGTGAAAGATAGATGATCGATGGCTGTGAAAGGGTTTAGCTTTTATAGCCCGTGAAGGTGGTTAGGTCGGCATGATCAACCTACCATATGAGCCTCCACTTTTCGGCCAGGGAATATTCTACGTTCTGCGGCCTCCCGACCCCAAAATAGGGGCCCCTTTTAACTCCCTTACCCCACAACTCGATACAATGATATAATGGAGCCTAAAGAAGTGCACAATGCTAAAGAAATGACTTGGAAATGGTGGGAGGTCTATGAATGATTGATAAAGGCCCTAAAAGCACCTAGTCAGCAAGTGATAAATCTCCCATTAGACATTCTACAACCAAAAGAAGACAAAGTAACCCTTGAAGAGACTTTGCACAAGCACCAAGAAAGGCATTAGTCTCTGACATTACAATGATCTTTGATCTAAAGTCCAGGAAGACTCAAGTTTTATAATATCTCCGTCTTGTAAAAAATATTAGTACTCATTAAAATGAGGGAGAACATAGAGGAAAAGTAGTTTAACTAGCAAGATGTAGAAGCCTAAGAACATGTGGTTGGAGCAACCAACCAAAGTGGCATTACCCCATCTTAAAAGTTGATCATCACACCTAGCTTACCCACTACTACTTGCACCCAAATGATCATGTCAATCCACTATCCTACTCCTATCCTTTAAGGCACAATTGTAACCTTCAGGAAGGGAAAAATGGAAGGTCCAAAACGTTCAAGTCCTTCAAGTTGAGAAGATATATATGTTTGAGCCTACACTACAAGGATTTGAGCTAGTAGCGACGCCAATTAGCGACAGCGGATAGCTGCGTCGCTATTGGCATTGCTATTGGCATCGCTAATAGCGTCGCTATTTGCGTCAATAGCGATGCAAATAGCGACGCTCCACAGGGAAAAAAACGGCCGAAACCGAGCGCGGTTTTCATTTCGCGTTTGCTCCATTGTGAGTTTTGAGAGCGAGAGCGAGGGAGAGAGCGACCGTCGTGAGAGAAGAAGAGGAAGAAGACTTGCTGCCGCCGCCACCGTTGTTCGCGAAGGAGAGGAGGAGCCTTCATCACAAAGAGGAGCCGCCCCACACTCGCCATATCTCATCGGTGAGTCTCCCTCTCTCTTTCTTTTGCTTGTTTAAGGTTTAAATCACTCTCTCTTTCTTTTGCTTGTTTAGGAGAGGAAATGAGAGAGAGGGAGAGGGAGAGGGAGGGGGAGGAAATGAGAGAGGGAGAGAAAGAGAAAGAGAAAGAGAGGGAGAGGGAGAGTGCATTCTCTCTCTCCCTCTCCCTTTTGCTTGTTTAATGTTTAAATCACTTTCTTTTTTGCTTGTTTAGGAGAGGAAACAAGAGAGTAAGAGAGAAAGAGAGGAAGAGGGAGAGGGAGAGGGAGAAAGAGGGAGAGAAAGAGAAAGAGAAAGAGAAAGAGAAAGAGAAAGAGAGGGAGAGGGAGAGGGAGGGGGAGGAAATGAGAGAGGGAGAGAAAGAGAAAGAGAGGGAGAGGGAGGGAGAGTGCATTCTCTCTCCCTCTCCCTTTTGCTTGTTTAATGTTTAAATCACTTTATTTTTTGCTTGTTTAGGAGAGGAAATGAGAGAGAAAGACAGGGAGAGAAAGAGAGGGAGAGGGAGAGGGAGGGGAAGGAAATGAGAGAGGGAGAGAAAGAGAAAGAGAGGGAGAGTGCATTGTCTCTCTCCCTCTCCCTTTTGCTTGTTTAATGTTTAAATCACTTTATTTTTTGCTTGTTTAGGAAATGAGAGAGAAAGAGAGATAGAGAGGGAGAGAAAGAGAGGGAGAGGAAAAGGGAGGGGAAGGAAATGAGAGAGGGAGAGAAAGAGAAAGAGAGGGAGAGGGAGAGGGAGAGGGAGGGAGAGTGCATTCTCTCTCTCACTCTCCCTCTTGCTTGTTTAATGTTTGAATCACTTTCTTTTTTTCTTGTTTAGGAGAGGAAATGAGAGAGAAAGAGAGAAAGAGAGGGAGAGGGAGAGGGAGAGAGAGGGAGAGAAAGAGAGGGAGAGGGAGGGGAAAGAAATTTAAGATAATAGACTTATCGATAATGGTATGCAATGTGCTTTGCCATGGACCACGTACATTGGTGACTCTTTAAGATGGCTTAAAATTGGTCATGTCCTTCATAATGTCCAAGTAGGGGATCTAATTGTGATATGCATAATTCATTGTTTTTGTATTAACTTTATAGGCATAACAAATTAGAAATCATGCCAACTAGTCAACGGAAGGACTAAAAGAAAATGATACCGTAGCTAATGGTCATTACGGTACTTCATCAAAATCAACCCAAAAGTATTGTTATAGAAGAAGAATCCCTTAAATTGAGTATAGGATATTTTCTCTCAGGTCTTATGACTATGAGTAGAATTGATTGAAATAAATTTTATTACTATAGTTGATAAATTTCATGGATGGCATTGATTTTAATACGCGATCCTAGGACAAAAAAACCACATTTCTAAGATGCTTTTTGTTGAGACTGATTTATTATTAGACTAAGAGATCCTCAATGATGCTCATAAATGGATTACTTATACTCAAAGTCCTCTAGTGCAGTTTTTTACAATAACGAATAATTATCTACCGGGACAAACAAATCCTTGAGCATGATACAAGGCCGAGATATAACATCAAAAAATCTCTCAACTACTATGTACAATGCAAGATTTATGGTCAACTTGCAACTTGACGTACATCTCCATAAAGCTATCCATTTAAGCCACGTTTGCTGTAATGTAGATAAGATGGAAAACGAAGAAGGTCTTATTGTTCAAGACCGCGAGACGTATCTTAATTAGCATGTCCCATGTCCTTGCTCTCAATGCAAGTTGGCAATTAGACTAAAACGTCGATTGTCTATAGAACACATACAACGATTTGGCGAGTTTCAATCTGAGATCATTGATCAGGCGATTGCGGATTTTCAGCAAACGGTAATTTGAAGTTAATATTAATCATGCATTGTACTCGCAAGCTAATTGAAAACCATACACAATAAGAATGGGTCTTGTTGGCAAATTTTCTATCTAGGGGGTGATGTCTCGACCCAAGGGGGAGTGCACCCTTTGCGGCCAATTACAAGAGTTCGTGGACGTGCGATGGATGGATTGTAGGAGCCAATCCACCACTCGCAAGGCCCATCTATACCGTCAATGCCAGAGGAGACAGACAACCTTCTCGACCTACCTACAATCTTGGAGCCTGAGATGGAGGCAATGATCGATGCATTGATTCCCATGGATGTTGAGACATCTGACCCGCTTAGAGAGGAAGCATCCATACCATTATATGATGGGTGCCGAGTATCTCAGTTGAAGACATTGCTTGCACTCTTAAGTGTGCAAGCAAAATACGGTTGGAGCGATACGAGTGTGACTGAGTTACTCAGGTACCTTGCACATAGGCTTCATTGATTTTTTTTTTTACAGTATTATTGCAAACATTTATGATTTTTCAAGGTGTTTTATGATTTTTTTTAGGTTATTGAAATATCATATATTACCACATGCAAATACCATGCTTGAGTCTCGTGATGATGCATGACATGTTTTACGGAAGCTTGGCATGGACTACAATAACATCCATGCATGTATCAACGACTGCATACTGTTTCGAGATGAATACGAGACTATGGAGACATGTCCAAAGTGTGGTGCTCACAGGTATCGACAGGACTTGCAAGGGCAAACCATCCCTCAAAAAGTTCTCAGACACTTTCCGCTCATCCCCCTGCATAAACCACATGTTTTGCACGTCTGGCATGGAAAGCTTGACAACGTGGCATGTGCAGAATAGGTCCACGGATGGAGTTCAACGAATATCAGCGGATTCGCGCGCATGGAGCCACATTGACTCTACCTTCCCAGGCTTTGCACGAGAGCCAAGGAATCTTCGGCTCAGTCTCGCCATGGATGGTGTGAACCCATTCGGTCTACGCTCGACTTCTTATAGTGTGTGGCCTATGGATGGTGTGAACCCATTCGGAGCCTTGACCGCAGCATCCAGCGAAGGGACAGAGGTCTCAATGGAGGAGTCGGAGTTCTCGAGGGGATGTAGTCCAAAGGTGATGAGGGGTTTAGAATGTGTCGTATCTAAATTTTATATGCGACATATAATTTGAGTGTTTCAGTGTACAGTACAAAATATATAGTGCAGCGTGGTCACACGGACGGCATTTTCGCGTGGAGCGTATTGACAAAATGCGCTCCACAATGGACTGTGGTGTCATGGCAAGGTTTGAGCAAGAGAGCCGGCGACGAGCAACGGATCCGAACACGATTGTGGATGAGATGGAGTATTTTGGGAACTTGCAAAGTATTATTACGGTGGATTACCGTAGCTTCTCCATGATACTATTCGATGTGTAGTGGTTCAAAGTGGTACTTAGAGGAGCTGGAGCAATAGTTCGACGATGTCCATCTGGATTTCTCGAAATAGATTCCGAAAAAAAATGGACGGATTTGCGCGACACCTTTGTGTTGCCGGCCCATTGTGAACAGATGCATAGAGTCATTTGCTTGCTAATTGTAATACGACATGGTTTATGTCACAATGGTTTGAACTCACTTTGTACGTGTTTGTGAACATGTAATCTTCTATCCAAACCCCCGACAACCTCGATGGTGGTATGTTATACCTTCAACTCCTCGAAGTGCGAGAGTATATGATCAAAGTGATGTTCCGGGCATAGATGAAGAAAATATGCAAATAGAGGGGTCGATATTACAAGGGGTGGAGGCCACCGCAAGCTTGGAGCCCGCATCGGCTAACAATGATGGAAATACAGTAGTCCAAGAATTTTTTGAGAACGAGGCAGACTCGTTCTTTTGTGGTGACATGTCTATCGACCTTCCAGTGTATGCAGAGTTGTGTCAGGAGATTAACATGGGACCATAGAATACTTCATTCTTGGAGAATTGTATTACTCAATTCGTTGTTTAGATCTTCCATAAAGGCACATAAGATATGCATTTTAAGAGGGATTTTTCAAAAATGATTTATATTACTGTGCTTTGTATAGTTTAAATTGATTATTCTAACACCATTTTTTATTTGTGCAGGTGATATTTTCAGGATGAGTCGAGGGATGAGCGATGATGAGTTTCAGGACATGATGGCACGCATGTCTCCAGACCCGCTCGCGAGATTCAGAGAGATGGCAGACCAAGAGCTGTCTCGTTCTTCGTCAGGGCGCTCTGTTAGATCTGCTTCAGCGCGATCAGATGCTTCAGCTTTGAGCAGACGATCTCGACGCTCACGACTTGGACCAGAGGGAGGGACTGCATCAGGATCAGGAGGTGTTGCTGTGGAGACACGGATGTGGTGTCTCCGTCTCGTCGTTCAGCTGGAGCTGCCTCACCTCCAGGATTTGTCACACCTGTGGGGACGTCTACTCCAGTTACTCCGGCTTTTGCGCAGCCGTCAGCGGGTGGCACCCCTTTTGGTGGCATCCCCTTTGGTGGCACCCCTTTGAGTGCCACTCCGAGAGAGGTTACCCTCGTCGGTACACCGGATGCACAGGGGTCTCCTGGATATGCCCAGGAGCATGGACGGAGATGGGAGAGGACCCATCTTAGGCAGAATCTTAGGGGTTATGGATACCTGGTTGATAGTAGGTCAGGAGCCATCATCATGAATGATGAGGGGAGGAGGGTGATGGCTCGCATGAGAGAGTTGTGCCAACAAGTTTTTCGACACAACGTCCTGGATCATTGGAAGAACATACCGGAGGAGAGCAAGGACTACATAGTAGCATCCTTGCACGAGGAGTTTCCAGTGCCAGCCGCAGTAGATAGATTCTCTACGGGCTCGATGATGGATTGCATGCGTGCATACATGTCACATAGACGATCCGACGCACGCAAGGCAATCAAGAGTGGGGCTGCAAAGCCCGAGTGGTTAGATGCAGACGACTGGCGCCAACTGAGGGAGGAGGCTACAGATTCACTAGGACGTTGGAGTGAGCAAGCGGAGGCGGCGAGGGCACGACTCGAGGCCGGAGTGATCCATCATCTTGGGAGTGGCGGCCACAGGACATATTTGGAGGACTTTGTAAGTTTCTCTTTTGTTTTGCTTATTTGTTTTTTTGAAATATTCTTTGTACTGACAATCATGTTTCTAACAATTAGCATTTTGTTTTCTTTGCAGCACTCCATTACAAATCGCGATCCGCAAGGCCTTCAGACTCGATATGCAGAGAGGCACGGTCTCAATGCATTGATCGACCGATTGTATAGACGCGGCGGCCCTGTAAGTCACTCATCTTTCTTATCCGTAGTTACCATGAGATATTTGAATGCATTATTGTATGGTGGATTGATATGTTGTTTCTTTTTCTGCAGAATCCATTCGATGCTCCTTTGCGGTGGGACGAGCTTTCGGGGGACGAGGATTTCTAGCTCGCCCTTAGATCCTTGGAGCTCACACACCTTTAGTTTTTAGTCGCCTGATCTATAGACATTTTCTATGTATTAGTGATATCCTTTAATGATTGTACCAATCGCATTTTATGCGATCATGTATTTATTTCATGTATCAGTTTTATGATTTCAGTATACATTCTTTTTATTTGCAAGCGCTTTGTATGCAGTAGTGCAGAAACTATTTTGTATGGCTCTCATGCCCTGCCACAAATTTTTTTTTTCCCTGTTACCATCGCTATTTGCGTCACAAATTTACTGCTCGCATCACTATTTGCCTCGCTATGCGCGTCACAAATTCACTGGTTGCGTCGCTATATGCGTCGTATATAGCGACGCCAATAGCGACGTTTCTATGGCGTCATCAATAACGATGCTTTTTGCGACGACGGGGGCAAATTTTGTTGTTTGTATTTTCGTCGCTTTAAACGTCGGTATAAGGTCTATAACTTGTAGTGCTATAAACCTTGTACCTTCATTCAATGATTTGGCAATGAGATCTAGCAATTATCTTGACCCCTCATTTATTACCACATGTAATTATCTACATGATGTTGGTTAAACTCCTCCTACAACCAATCACTCTCTATAAAGACAAGCTCCCACCCTTATTCTTTGACATGACACTAGCATTGATTGAGTGACAATGGTATGGTTGTATCTTCAAGTAGTGCTAGTAGTATAATACTACATAGTCACTCAAAGCCATGGTAGACAATAGGTTTTTCATATGCACCCACTCCTTTTTTCTATAGAATCCCTCTTTAGCCTCCATGAGGCTATCAAGTACTATATTGTAAAAATTACATAGCGCAGCAAATAGAATCCGAGAAAGAGATAGAGATAGAGAGTACACAATAGATAAGAGGAGAATTAGAAAATTTCTTTAGCTTCAAACAACTAATATAGAGATGGCTCTGTCCACACGTGTGCTTCCACAGTGAAGCTTAGATGGCGATCTAGATAGAAGATAGGTGAAGAGCTTAAGGCTAGTTGGATCAACTCTGACTAGGTGAAAGATAGATGATCGATGGTTGTGAAGGGGTTTAGCTTTTATAGCCCACGAAGGCAGTTAGGTCGGTGTGGCTGACCTACCATATGAGCCTCCACTAGTTGGCCAGGGAATATTTCCTTTGCCGTCAAGCCGGGGGCGCTGCCCTCGGACCTCCGCCAGGGGGCCACTGGCCCCCGTGGGACCCCCCAACCAAGGGCCGCTTCTGCGGCCCTCGAACCCAAAAATAGGGTCTCCTTTTAACTCC
Organism: Lygodium microphyllum; assembly: GCF_053477565.2. NCBI lineage: Eukaryota > Viridiplantae > Streptophyta > Polypodiopsida > Schizaeales > Lygodiaceae > Lygodium > Lygodium microphyllum. The sequence continues at coordinate 135,011,110 of NC_141156.1, read as the reverse complement.
CTTACCCTACAACTCGATGCAATGTGCCTCGAGTTGCTACCAGCTTAACTATTCAGTCCAACCCAAAGATTAGACCCACAATGGTCACCTTTTTGCCATCCGGTCACATAAACCTCATCGGATATACAAGTTAGGACTCCAACCAATGTCTGGGCTCACATTTGGCTTCTCCTCATAATGGGGGCCTTATAACTTTGAGCACCATGGATCATTGGTGGCACCTTATGAGGGTTGGGCATTGAGCATATCTAACACCCCCCTTCAATGTCCACCCATAGGTGAACTATCTCCTCGGCCCAATTCCAAGTCTCTGAAGATGAACTTGAAGCAGATCCTTCGTAAGTGCTTTGGTGAAGATATCCAATCCATTCTCCTCTATTGGATAGTAGACTAGTTCCACTATCCCATCCTCCATCAGATCACACACATAGTGATATTGGATCTCTATATGTTTGGTGTGTGCATGAAACACTGGATTTTTGGCAATGGCAATTCAACTCTGATTGTCACATCTCAACATAGTTGGTTCTTCAACCTACACTCCCATATGCCATAGGATTCTTCTCAACCATACTGCTTCACATGCAGCAAAACAAGCTGCCTTGTACTCTGCTTCAGTAGAAGACAATGCCACTATTGCCTGCTTCTTACTAATCCAATAGGAATTTCCTGAACCCAAAGAGAAACAATAACTAGAAATTGACTTCCGTAAATCACTCTCTCCTGCCCAATCTGAGTCACAATTCCCCATAAGAGAAGTTACAGAACTGTATGTTATACCATAGTCAATAGTTTATTTCAAGTATCTGAGCACCCGCATCCCAGCCTTCCAATGACTCTCATGAGGTTTGTTTGAGAACCTTCTCAAAACACCAACAACAAAACTGTTATCTAGTTTGGTATTACATAAGTAGATCAGATGGCCCACCATCCTCCTGTACCTCCTAATGTTTGCCAGTGCTGATGTATCCTCAACGAATAACTTTGCATTCACCTCCATAGGTGTAGCTACCTCCTTGCACTTGGTCATGCCAAATGCCTTCAAGATCTCCCATGCATACTTCTTCTGAGAGGTGAAGATCTTTCCTAGTTCTTGCCAAACTTCAATTCCTAAACAATAGTGCAGCAAGCCCAAGTCTGTCATTTCAAACTCAGAACTCAAAGCCTTGCGAGTTTGGTTGATCATATCTTCATAGTCACATGTAATAAGAAGGTCATCCACATATAGGAAAATCACTACGGACTTTTCACCATCCCTTAAACATACAAGTTAGCATCTGAGGCACATCTTTTGAAGTCTAAGCTTAAAAAGAACTTACCATGCTCTAGGGGACTTGTTTCAACCCATACAATGCCTTCTTGCGCTTACACACTTTGTTCTCAGAATGGGGGCCCTCAAACCCTAGTGGCTGAGCCATATACACCTCCTCCTTGAGGTCACCATTTAAGAACATTGACTTCACATCCATTTGGTAAACTGGCCATTGCTTGTGGGCGGCCACTGCAAGTACTGTGCGAATAGTGGTCATTCTGGCAATTGGGACAAATGACTCTTGAAAATCAAACCCTTCAACCTGTGAAAATCCTTGTGCAACCAGTCTAGCTTTGTACTTTTCTAAGGTATCGTCAATACTTTACCTTCCAAAGCCACTTGGTGCCAATAACCTTGCGCTTTGCTGGGTTGATCCACTAGCTCCCAAGTGTCATTCTTCATTATGTTATCATACTCGGTTTGCATAGTTGCCTTCCATGCTGGATCTGCAAGTGCTTCTTCTAAGTCAATTGGCTCCTTTATTTCTCTCATAATCTTAGCCATCAAGGCCATATTGACTATGTGAGCAGAAGCCCTTCTTTGCTCCTCTATTCTTTGAGACCTCCTTGGTCCCATCTACCTTCTCCTCAACAGATGTGGGCATAGGATTATTATGGTCCTAGAGCTGCTTCACCCAATGCGGCAATGGATTTTCTAGTGGGGTGATGTCAAGTTGGTGAACTTTTTTCTCATTATCTGAAGATGATGCTTTCTCCTCCTTAAGGATAGGGACAGCTCTTGGGATAGGTTCATAGGGGACTACTTCTTCACTTGATGATAAAGTGGAAGAACTTGCCTTCTCCTCCTCCACTGTATGTAGTTGCTCCTTGAACACCACATCACGGCTCACAATGATCTTCTTTGCCTCTTGGTCATAAAATTTGTAAGCCTTTTTCTCATCACTATAACCCAAGAAGATACATTTTCTACTTTTTGGTTGTAACTTGTTTCTCTTCTCATTTGGAATATGTGCATAACATTCACATCCAAAAATTCTAAAGTGTGAGACAGATGGTTTCTTTCCAGTGTAAGCCTCATGAGGTTTTTTTCCCTTGAGAGAGTTTGTGTAGCTCCGATTTAAAATGTAGACTGCAGTATTAACAGCTTCAGCCCAAAAATGGTTCCCTCGCCCTTTAGCATGCATCTTGCCATCTCCACAATGGTGCGATTCCTGCATTCCACAACACTGTTCTGCTGAGGGGCGTGAGGCGTCGTCAATTGATGCTTGATCCTGCAAAAGTCTTCAAACTCCTTTGAGTTGAACTCACCACCACCATCTGTTCTAAATTTCTTCATACTTTTCCCTATTTCACTCTCAACAAGTGTTAGCCATTCTTTAAACTTACCAAAATCTTGAGCCTTATCATCATGAAGAAAGTACATCCACATCTTCCTAGCGTAGTCATCGATAATCAACATAAAATAAGAAGATTCCCCCAAGGCCCGCGTAGGCATCTTTCCGCACAAGTCAGCATGCACCAACTCTAGAGAAGACTGTGCTCTATTCTTGCTTTCTTGTGGAAATGCATTTCTCTATTGCTTGCCCATCATACAAGCTTCACATGGTTCCTTCAATTCAATCATTGCAGGTAGATGAGCAACCATACCTTGCTTGTGCATCTCCTTCAACATTGCAAATCCAATGTGTCCAAAACTTTCATGCCAAAGCTTACTTGTGCCCACTCCAATGGTGGTTGTAAGAGCACTTAGCTCATATAGGTTGTTCCTTCTTTCTCCTTTGCCAACAACTTTGCCATCACTATCAAGAATTTATGCACCTATCTTCTTGAACCTCACTTCATGACCAAGATCAGTTATTGCAGCAACCTCGGGGGGTTTACTATATATATACTCTCTATATAACATGCGTTCATGGATTATTTATAAATATCCTAATCTGTGAATTTTTCTTGAATAAAACACAACCCTTTTCTATTCAATGTGTAAGTAACCCCTTTATATAACACCCTTCTATATGTAAAAAATGTATAAAAAATGTATTTTAAAAACCCCTTATTTTGAACTCATGTTATATATACTTATATTCATGAGTGACCCCCCCGATGCAACTACCGATAACAGATTTCCCCTAATTCCGAGAACATACAACACATTTGAAAGCTTTTTGACATCACCATTTGCAGCAACATATGAAATAGTACCTGTGCTCGCAGCAAGGCATTTTGCATCATTTCCGATCATCACAGTGATGGATTCTTCTAGAGGCTGCATAGAACTGTACAGACCTTTCTTGTTGGTCATGTGACAAGAGGCCCCACTATCCAACACCGATGAGTCAGTGGTAGATTCTTCTTGCGCCGAGGAGCACACCTCCTCAATGGTAGCCATAAATAACTCCAACTCTGCTTCAACCGTATTAGCTGTCTCTTTCTCTTTACTTTTAAGGGTACCATTCTGTTCATTTGCCTTCTTGACACAACAATCTGCAATTGCATGTCCTTTCTTCTTGCAATAGAAGAATTCTCCTTGAAACTTCTTCTTGCCACCCTTCTTCTTTTTGTCACCATCATTTTTGGTGGAGGAACCACCTTTGCCTTTTGCATTGGCAGAGAATGCAGTATCTTCATTGTTGCTTCCTTATCGGGCTTTCAGCCTCAACTCCTTCTCCAACACTAATGCACAAAACTCCTCAAAACTCAAAGCTTGAGGTCTCACCTGAGTATTAAGGGCAGTTACTAGTCCATCAAACTTTTGTGGACAAATCCGAAGACACCTTCGAGCTAGCTCCTCACTAATCTTTTGTATCCCAACACCAACCATCTGGTCACACAGATTCTTAATCCAAGTGATGAATGCTTCATCTATCTCTCCTTCAGCAAACTTCTTCACTGCTAGTTGATTCTCCAAGTTTTGAATCCATGTTTGGTTTCGTGTTTCATACTGACTAATCAGTACATTCGAAGCCTCTGATGCTTTGGTTGTATATTGAATCAAAGCCAGAACATTGTTAGAACAGCTTGTAACTAAGGCACACAATGCATTTGCATTCCTTCATTTCCAAGCTGTAGAAGATCTGCATTCAGAGGAATCATCATACTAGGATTTGATGGGTCGGGAGTAGACTGTGGTTCTACATCTGTCCCCAGCACAGTCTCCAAAAGCTCATAAGAATCAAAGATAGTTGTAATTTTGAACTTCCACAAGGTATAGTTTGTACTGGTTGGTAGACGAATCCTTAGTGTTTGAATAGCTGGTATATCAGCACCACCTCTTGCACTGCTTCCTAATGCACCAAAACTGCTTCCGAAAGATGACATTGTTCCTTTTTTATGTTGAAGCCTTTGCCTCTTGCGTACACTTTGATCCCTATAGCCCCCTGGGCTCTGATACCATATAAAAATTACATGACGTAGTGAATAGAATCTGAGAAAGAGATAGAGATAGAGAGTACACAACAGATAAGAGGAGAATTAGAAAATTTCTTTAGCTCCAAACAACTGATAAAGAGATGGCTCTGTCCACCCATGCACTTCCATAGTGAAGCTTAGATAGTGATCTAGACATAAAATAGGTGAAGAGCTTAAGGCTAGCTAGAACAACTCTGACTGGGTAAAAGATAGATGATCGATGGCTATGAAGGGTTTAGCTTTTATAGCCCATGAAGGTGGTTAGGTCGGCATGACCGACCTACCATATGAGCCTCCACTAGTCAGCCAAGGAATATTCCAGGGAATATTCTCTTTACCATCGGGCCTTGGGCGTTGCCCGCGGACCTGTGCTAGGGGGGCCACTAGCCTCCCTAGGACTGCTTCCACAGCCCTTGGACCCCAAAATAGGGGCCCCTTTTAACTCCTTTACCCCGCAACTCGATGCAATGTGCCTCGAGTTGCTACCAACTTAACTACTCAATCCAACCCAAATATTAGGCCCACAATGGTCACCTTTTTGCAATTCGGTCACATAGATGTCATCGGATATACAAGTCAGGACTCTACCAATGTCCAGGCTCACATTTGGCTTCTCCTCATAATGGGGGACTTACAACTTTGAGCACCATGGATCATTGGTGGCACCTTATGAGGGTGGGGCATTGAGCATATCTAACAAGAGAAGGAACAAAAGAAACAAAGGGGTAGGAGGGATGTTAAAGCTATTCTTTGATCACGATACAAGGAGGGAGCATGGACATGAGCAAGAGTTGGGTCTAGGTACTAGAGAAAGGATATGCCCCTAGAGGCAAGCTATGTTGGAAGGAAAAACCAACTATGCATCTACATCAAGGTTTAAATCATTGAACCCTACACCCTAGATCTGTTAAAATACGTGCATCTAGAGCATGGCTATGGTGGCTTGTAACCATAGACTAAACTCACGATGACATTGACTGAAGACCACAACTGTTACACAAGTGAATTAGGTTCAAAGATGGAAGCTTGGACTCATAAACAAAATCTTGTGTAGGACTGACAAAGACAAGACACTTAACTAAAAGTACAAAGCATCATGACATTGTACTCATTCTATATGAAAAGTGGTAGTCAAGTAAAATGCTTTATAGTTGTTGTGGATAGGTACAAGTTTCCCTTTTTGTGCATATTTTTGTGTATCTGGGATTCTTGTAGGTTGCATGTCTTCATCCCAAACTGCTTCATACAAAGACACTACATTAGGTGTGATTGCTAATATCTCAACACCCCTCCTCAATCACAACCAGAAAGTACAAAGTGTATAGAGGCTTTAGTGAAAGTAACACTTGCAAAGTGTGGGTACACCAAAAAAGTGGCAAAACACCAGAGGTTGTTGCAGAAAAGACTAAGTGTGGGTACCACAAACATGATGGTCATCCAAAGGCTATAATAGGGGCCTTAGAGAGGTTGTAGTACAAGGCTACATGAGGAGTTTACAAGCTTATGATAAAGACATTTGGGCTAGACATTACACAGCTAAAAAAGTCAGTAAAAAATAGGATCAAGGACCATGAGGCCCTTGCGGTTTTTAGCATTTCTTTTCACATAGATCTTTTGTTCATTGCAGATGTCGATGTAGTCGAGCTTGCTCTTTTTGATCATGTACATGTTCTTCACTTTTCTTACCGCTTCAGAGTCTTCATGATTTTTCTTCTTCTTGTTCTTATTCTCTTTGATCTTTCCTTCATGGACTTTGCTTGCATTAGTCATCTGGTTCTTTTGTTTATGGTCCCCTCCAAGCAAAGGTATCATCTTTGAGGTTTGCATGATGACTAAGGTAGCTGGAGTGTCTTCAAAATCTTTAGATGGAATCATTGATTGCACAGTGTGTGCAACTCCATTTCCTCCTGCAGGTAGAGTTAAAACATCTTCTATATAATTGAAATGAGCAACAATAGTAATGTTACTCTTCATTGGAAATAGCCATATAAAAGTCTTCTTATTTGACATTTCCATGATAGGGTATCAATTCCAAATGGCTAGCAAGGAGTTAATCTTGAATGACTTAGAAAAATCCTTCAACTGACTGAAGATGATGAGCAAACAAGTTGACTTGCAATGTGTTTAAAAAACGCAGGTAGTGATAGCATGAAATCTCACTATTCTTGATGCTTGTCCTTCAGATGAGTGCTTCAAATCTTCAAGGTCTTCCAAATCTTCCTAATTAAATGCTCAAATCTTTGTTGGCACTAAGTAGGACTTAGATCAGAGTGGTAGGCAGATGATTTGAGTGGCAAGCGAGAGAAACTGAAGAATTTCAAGAGCTTGATGTTGAAATGGCTATGGAGTCTTCTTCTAGGGTTTAGCAATCGACTGGTTTTTTGTTTACATCAGCCTGTAGAGGGAATCATTTAATGAGTCCTTTGATGGGAAAAGAGCTCATGAGCCATCCTTGATTTTCCCTATGGTCCCAGGGAAGATCGTGGTATGTGCGCGCAGAGACAATAGTACGACCTGATGATGGTGCAAAATAGGCAGCGAGCTCAAATTCATGCAATGCTGGGCTCAACGATGAGTAATGTTGGATTATGATGTATCAAGGAGCTTCGCCACAAGTAGAGGAATGTTTCTCTAGAAGGATTTTTGGGCTGAGATGGCCTCTATGAAGAGATCCAAGGGCTCAAAGGAGGCAAGGTGCAGACTAGCTATGGCTGTCACAAGCTTTGACTGAGGATGAAGTTGAAAAATGAGTCATACACTGATCCTGAGTTGTCTAGGGATGAAGAGGAGCTAAAGGAGTAGACAGGAGACCTGGGACATGCTAAGCCATGCTCAATTGAGCTCTGATACCATGTTAAAATACGCAAATCTAGAGCATGGCTACGGTAGCTTGTAAGCATAGACTAAACTCATGATGACATTGACTGAAGACCACAACTATTACACAAGTGAATTAGGTTCCAAGATGGTAGCTTGGATTCATAAACACAATCTTGTGTAGGACTGACAAAGGCAAGACACTTAACTGAAAGTACAAAGCATCATGACATTTTATTCATTCTATATGAAAGTTGGTAGTCAAGTACAATGCTTTATAGTTGTTAGATGGGTGCAATTTTCCCTTTCTGTGCATATGAGATTCTTGCAGCCTACATGTCTTCATCCCAAAATACCTCATACAAAGATGCTACATTAGGTGTGATTGCTAATATCTCAATATGATCAAGCCGAGGTCAGCACCCCACAAAAGGTGGCTACTAGCTATTCTAGGATTCAATTTCTTTCTCGCTCTATCTCTCTCCTTAGTTAATTCTTGGTTCCATCTAGCCCATTAGTGTGGAGAAATTAGGATGTAACTCAACTAGCATCAAACAATGCTCATGGATGCTCGATCCACTCGAATCAAGTCGTACTCGAGTCAAAGCACTCAACCAAACAGTGCAATAATCTTCAAGGCCAAGAAACTAGATTGGAATGTAAGTGACTCAAGAGCAAGCATAGAATCAAATGCAGTTGGTCCAATATTCAATGCCCACCTATTCTTGGTATTGGACTCTAGACATAATGGACCAAGGACATGTCATCGAGCTCCAACAAAGGTTGTGGATAGACCAAAATACAAATGTCTTGGGAAAATAATAAGCCTAATCCTCCTCTTCTAGAAAAGTGATTATTCATCGATGAATGGCCAAACCCTTCGAATGACACTATTGCAAAACCCCTTCAAACCTGCTTAAAGGACCTAGTAAGCAAACAACCAAGGAAAGCTTCTAGGCTTAATCCTTTGCTTGGAGAAATGGTTTGATAGAAAAAGAATTAAGAGAATATCTCATAGTAGACTAGTAGGATGCAAAATTGTAGTTTGGAAATTTGAGGTCACCCATGTCACCCCCAAAAACAAGGATCTCATACCACTAGCACATCTTAGGGTCAAGCTAATTGCAAAATGAGAGCATGTGATTGACGCTCTCATCAACAAAGGAGTGGACTATACTGTCGAAACCCACAGTGCATGGATTGAGATTGAACAATAGTTCAAGCTCACACCCACAAACACAAAAATCTATCCTTATGAAGGATCCCATGTTCCTTTGCAACTAAATGAAAAATACTTTCCACTACTTCTCCAAGTGTGCACACAAGGCTACACCTATAGGCATGGGATGACCTCTAGGCCCATCATAGCCAAACGCAAGAAGCTCCACCAAAATGGAGGAGGCAAACTTCAACATACAATTGTGGATTTCAAAAGAGAGCTATCACAAAGTAATGATGCCTTTCTAAGACCATCCTGCATGCTCAAGGGTACTTCACAAGAAATCAATGTTTATGGTTTTTGAAACTACTTAATAGACCATCTCCACCAACAACTGATGCTAAGGCTCAATAAACTCACAAAGAAAGACAACCAAGCCTAGACAAAAGCTTGGAACCAAAGCCAAACTACCACTAGAGTTGAGACAACCCCCAACTAGCCAAAGAATAAAAACAAAGGTTCTAGAGCCTACAACACATGTTGTGCAATTAGCTCAATATTTTTCCAACCCGCAAAAGAAACTAATTATACATGAGAAGTCATCTTTGTAGGGGAAAGAACCTAAAACAACTATGGCGCGTAAGTAATCCCAGCTAGTCTATAAAGAGCATGCCCTTATCTATCAAAGAAAAGCCATGGAACATGCAACTCTCAAACCTCAACAAACTAAACCTATGACTAAACCATTGGTAATGACCAAAAACCAAATAGAACCATCCTCATGAGTAGAAGATCCAAAAGTGTTGAAAGCCAATGATTTTGCACATTCTGGCCTAGAAAAACTGGACATAGAGACTACAAAAGGATTAAAAGATAACTAGAAATAGTTCACAATGGTTCTTAGTCCAATTGAACACCGAAAGACTTCCCTCGCTGAACCTTCTTACCTAAAAAGACAAAGGAGACACAACAATAGTAACATCATGTTGTCACTAAGGCTACTAACATGGATCCTAAAGCAAAAGACAATAAGCCTATGGATACACAATAGAAAAAAGCTAGACATATCATCCCATATACTTGCAAACCAATTCAGCCCCAAAATAGTTTTGAGCAATCCCACGATCCTCATCTCAGTAATTATTTGCAATTGCTCATGCAATCAAATCCATTAGCCTTGTTGCTCATACTTTCCAAATCAAGGTAGAGGTGAGAGAGTCACACCCCCTCACTATAGGTGAAATAATTAACTCAACCTAGGAACAAAACGATCATGCCTCAATGAAATAGGATAGAAGCATTGTGGTTGGAAGTATCATGCCCCCAATGTTCACCAAAAAGAGCTCCTCATGACAAAAAGGCCCCCATGCTCCGAAAAGCCAAATTGGTTTTGAGAGCCATCATGGAAATCACACAAGAAATAGCTCAAGTAGGGGATCAACCCATCATTAGGAAAAAAATGAACTTACAAATGGGCCCTTAAAAATAATATAGTTTAAATGTGGGCCTTTTGGATTGTCCAATAGGAAGCCTAGATGTTGACATCCATGGAGGGTGAATCTTCTCTCTCTAAATCTTGGGTATTTTATTAAAAAAAGGGGTAGTGGGGGATTTTTTAAAAAGGGAAAATGAATAGTACACAAAATTTGGGTTTCTCTTACCTCGTAGTTCCCCCCTTTTTTGGAGAATTTTCAATTTTGGTTTTTTTCCCTCTAATGAAATCAGTTTGATCCAAAAGTTGAGCAGCATACCACTTTCCCTCTCTTCTCTATACTGGTGAATTTGCGTCTCCATTGAAGCTCCCTGGTGAGAGTAATTAGGGTTTTGAGCGTTCTGCTTACCTCTGCACTTTCTTCTCTATGAAGCTCTAGATTTTGGGCAAAACACAGATGCCCATCTCTCTTTATATTTTCTCTTGTTTGCTATTTTTTCAATAGGGTTTCATGTCATTTCTTATTGTTATTGTTGTTTTATTATAGAGGTTGTCTTGGGCAGGAGGCATAGGTGCTCATCTCTCTCTCTCTCTCTCTCTCTCTCTCTCTCTCTCTCTCTCTCTCTCTCTCTCTCTCTCTCTCTCTTTTGCTGCTATCTTTTCAATATAATATGATGTTAGTTCTAACCCTTCTTGTTGTTTTATTGCAGAGATCATTTTGGGTAACATTGTAGAAGTGCTCATCTCTCTCTCCCTCTCTCTTTCTCTCTCTATGTCTCCTCTTTTCTACTATTTTTTCAGTATACCTTCATGTAAATACTAGCTCTTGCTATTGTCTTTTGCAAAGATCAATTTGGGCAAGATTGGATAGGTGCTCATTTCTTTCTCTCCTGCATACTCATGAACCACTCATACAAGCATAAAAATTCTAAATCCAAGAGAATGCTATATACTTTGTTACATAGTGTTTTCATCACATGAAGAGGAAGAAGAGGGAGAGAAGGAGGAGAGGAGAAGAAGGGAAAAAGAGAGAGGTAGAGGAAGAAGAAGAAGTGGTAGAGGAAGAGAGGAGAGAAGTAGTAGAAGAAGGAAAAGAGGAAGGAGCAGAAGGAGAAAGAAGTGGGAGAAGGAAAAGAAGAGAGAGAAGGAGAGAGAGAGAGAGAGCCGGCCAAGGCAACTGCATGTATCATTTTTTGCCTATATTTTATCCGTGGACTCCGGGGGACCCGATACACCCTACGGTCAAGTTTTGTCACTTTTTAATAACCATAGGTTAGTTGCTAATTATATTGTTTGATTTGACTTTTTCATTTAGGACATGGTGTATACATATGAGTTTGCATCAAGGAAAGGAGGAGCTCGGCATGCGGATCGATGGAAGGATTTAGCTTTAAAGGAGTGCATTGGCAACCTTGTTGCACACTTGGTGGTCTTCTATAAGAAGTGCTCACCACGAGGGTAGGAAACAATCATGAAAATTCGAGCTTTCACCAAGTTTTGATGTTTTCGAGCAATACCTGTGATACCTAGCTTGTAGAAGGTGATGCTAGTCAAGTGGTCAAAAGCTTCTTTACTTGTTTGACCAAGCGCGTGGTGGAGCAATGTGTGTGCTTACTACATTAGGTAACCTTGCTAAAGTGTCAAATCTGCTTCTCCTAGGAAAAAGGACTGAAGGGAAAGCTTTTCATTTTTGAAGTAAAGAAGAAACTTCTATTTTCATCGGAAGTGGGCTCTCTACCGATGAAAAAGCCAAGGAAGAAATGAGAGTTCTTATTGGCTATCGGCTTTTTTTATCTGTCATCATTATCAACCATTGCATATGTTTTTCTTGATAAATATAATATATTTTAATTTTTTTATATGAATAAATATGTGGTTTATGTAAGTGTGATGATAATGTATGATACATGAATGACGCATTCGCATATGTTAACATAATCCAATTTAATTATGTCAACACATAGTACTACACTTGCGATTGTTCATACGAAATAATGTAACTTGTATCCGTACATATTACTACTTTGGATGTGTGCGTATGTCAAATAAAAAGTAAGAGTCGTGTGTTTCAAGAAACGAAACAAAATAAATTTACTCAATTAATTGAATTCAATACACATCGCATGATATATATATATGTATATATATATATACACACACACACACACACACACACATATATATACATATATATACATATATATATATACATACATATATATATATTCCAATGTGGTAGAGTATAAAATTTTTTTGGCCTTCCAAGATGCTATGGTGTTATATCACTCATTACAAAACCTTGAATCATTAATCTCATAACCTATGGAGGAGTCCCCTTGCTGTATCAAAGCTGAATGATAAAGTTCATGTATTTATCTATGATTATGATGCACTTTGCATGGATAACCATTAGCTATGTATCATCAAACAAGTCAATGAGAAACCCATCTGTGGCCATTGCAAGGCCCCCATAGCTTCAGCAATCCACCTTCTTGTTGGTGGGCCATCGCACACTCGCGCCCAAGATCTTCCTATCCCTTTCAACTCCAAGTCTTGCACAACTTCCCGAACAACCTTATGAAAATATCTTTTTGGGATGAGAAGCTCATATTCGTGCTAGATTCTCCTTATCTCCCGAAGCATGACAATGCCCGGTTCCCATCTCCTCTTCTTTTGTGGTGGTCATTGTACTATATGGGGAGCACCTACTCTACATTGGAGGAGGCTCCACCTTGTGCTCTAAATGGCGGGCCTTGGTGTGAGGCCTTCTCCTAGCCAAAATGGTGATATGCTTGCTTTGGTGCATGCCATGCAAGTTGGACGAGATAAGATGGAGAAGAGATAGAGGTTGGGGGTGTGAGAATGGAGGAAGCAAAGAAAGCAAGATGTAAAAATGAAAAGAACAATGAACATTTAACCTGTTTAAATCCCAAAATTGGGTTAATACAGCTTCATACGCAATGTCTATAATCTCCATCGTGTGGTTGTAAATCCATAACCTTTTTATCAAAATGCAAAGAAACTTCACAGGCACACTTGTTAGGTGGTCAAGAGCCAAAAAAAAGAGGAAAAGCATCCAAATAATAATAATAATTTGGGCTTTTGGCCACCTAACGAGTGTGCATGTGAAGTTTCATCGCATTCCCAATACAATTTAGTATTTTACAAATTTTCACACACCAAAATTAGGGATGGATTGATAATTGAGATCAACATCGCCACCACTAGCCCTTAGAAACTTCATACCACATAGACTATATAGACGCATCATGAGTAAAGTTTGCAACAAGAAATGGTAAAATTTTGGATGTTTTTCCTATTGAAATTGATAGTGCTAGCAAAAACTGTAAGTAAGAGTTGAAAATATATCAAAAATTCAAAGTCAAAGTTGAGAGGGAAGGACAATAGTAAAAATTTAATTCATATTTTAAGGACCCGTATACAATAGTTTTGCATTGGGACATAGTTATATGTCCAATGCATGAGGAGAACACAATCCCAAAAAAGATAACATTACAAACTATGTTCATTCCATTGGAACGAATGCATACTTCACTGCTTGAAGATTTCTTACAAGTTGAAAGTCCCTGGGAATTTTAGTGATGCATTTCGTATGTATTGCACAATGTTGAGCAAATATTAAGTCATATTCTTATAAATGAGTCTATCTCAGATTGCATAGCCCTCTCCCAAGAGTGACTGTCACCCCTACGCATAGCCTCATCATATGTGAGAGGTCCTTCTGCATCTGTAACCAAGACATAATGCATTGAGGGCTCAAATCTATTAGGTGGAAGTATATCTCTAGTAGACCATCTCACGGAAGGCTCTATTACCAATCCGACACCCTGGCCATGTGTACTAATGGCTACTGCAGGCTATCCAACTAGCTATGCAGGAGCATGTGGCTCTTCCTAGAATATAACCTTGCGTATCTCTACCACCCTCTCAGGTTGCCTATAGATCTTGTCTTCATGGAATACTACATCATGGATGTGGATGACTTTCCACGCTTGCAGATCCCAGAGGTGGTAACCCATCTTGCCTACATCACCATAGCCAAGGAAAATGCATTTGACACTCTTAGATCCAACTTAGCACGCTTGCCTTTGGGCACATGGCAGAATGCCTCACATCCAAAGACACGGAGATGTGCATAAGATGAAGGTTTCTCAATCCATACCTCCTCTACAACCTGAAAATCCAAACCACTAGAAGGTGATGTATTTATGACATGCATAGTTGTAATGATTGCCTCAGTCCAAAAGCTTTATGGTAAGCATGCATGGCTAAGAATACTGCGTACACACTCCTAGATGGTTCTATTCATCCGCTCAGCCAAACCATTCTAGGGTGGGGTACAGGGGGCGATCAACTAACGCTTGATACCCCTCTCGTCACATAGTTTCTCAAAAGCACGTGACACATATTCTCCCCCATTGTCAGTCCTAATGCATTTCAGTCTATGCCTTAGGTCTGAAGGCTTACCCCATTTAGCTTAAGTCCGAAGTCTTGGCTGTGTTTCAAAGATGGCAAGGTTCTCAACCAATGCAAGCCATCTTTGAAACATAGCTAAGACTTTGGACTTAAGCTAAATGGGGTAAGCCCAATCTTTACGTGAAAAATCGTCAATGAATGTCACAAAATAATTTGCACCATCCATAGACTGACAAGGCATGAGTCCACAAGCATCTGAATGTATCAATGCAAGGGGCTCACTCATGCGTATCCTACCAGACTTCTTATGCATATTCCTAGTTTGTGTGCCATAAAGACAATGCTCACATGAATCAAAACATGCGTAGTCAAGGGGTGGTAAGTACTGCAAACCAGAAAGCATTTTCATTCCCTTCAAGGACATATGGTCCAAATGGGCATGCCAAAGAGATACATGTGGGATGGAACCAACTAACAAAACATGGCCAATAGAGGACCCATCAACTACAAGAGGATAGAGGCTGCTAGCTTTGGCACCTCTAACAAGCACAAGTCTACCACAAGTCCCCAAATGAAACATGAAACCCAGCATCATCAAGCTGCCTGCAGACATAAGACTGTGTGTAAGTGCAGGTACATGACATACATCCTGTGAGAAAAAAGTGTTGCCAGTAGAGAACTACAGTTGTACATCCCCAATGCCAACAATAGCAAGTGACCTATCATCACCCAAGTGAACTGAACCAGAGATAGTGCAGTAGGAGTGGAACCACTCACCGCATGGTGTATCATGAAATGAAGCACCAAAATCCAAAAGCCAACACTGCGCATACATAGAGTGAACATCGGTCAATGATGTAGCATCACAAGAACTAGCTGCAAGTATGTACTTCCCATCGAAGTCATTAGTCTGCATGACATTTATCTCCTCGATTTTCACACTGGATTTTGCAGGCATAATGATGCGATTAGAGGACTTTTCCTGTACTTTGTCCTTCCTCTTCTCTTTGCGCTTCTCATTGCACAATTCATGACATTGTGAGCATATAGGACCCTTCTTTCCGCAATGATGACATGTCCCATTAGCATTTCTCCCACGAGACTTGCTACACGACTTACCACGTGACTTAGACCTAGACTTTTGTGAGTCTCTACCACGACCATTCCCACGGTCATTCTTGCCATTACCGTCTCTATCTCTAACAATCAAAGCATGGGACACAAGAGAGGCATCCAAGTTCTTACAGTTGATCTCTTCCTACAGAAGAGCACTCTCTACATCAGGAAAGTTCAAAATAGTAGTAAGAGCACATAAGGTAGTGCAGAATACATCCATTGACTCACTTAGAGTTCCAAGCAAAAACAATGAAGTAACCTCATCATTAAAGGTAATACCCTGTGAAGTCAAGTTCTTGAGAATAGCATGGAACTGGCTCAAATGAGTAGACATTTTCATATTCTCCTTCATACGCAGGTCCATAAGCTACTTCAGCCAATACATTTGACTTGTTAGACTTTTCTTGTCAGAGAGGTTCTTAATTTTATCACAAAGCTACCAAGCACTCTGTGCTTCCTCAACCACATTGTAATGCACCTATTTAGTGAGAGACAAGATGAGGGTGGACTTGCATAACTCATCAAGCTCATCCCATTTGTCATCAGTCATAGTTTCAAACTGCTCGTCATGCATCCTTAGTTTTATCGATCTCTTCTTCTGCTAACTATGCATCCATGTGGCCTCAGTGGTAGTGGTTAGAGGCTCCAAGGGGTGCCCAGGGATGCACACAACAAGCCCTAAGTGCCCA
Organism: Lygodium microphyllum; assembly: GCF_053477565.2. Classification (NCBI taxonomy): domain Eukaryota; kingdom Viridiplantae; phylum Streptophyta; class Polypodiopsida; order Schizaeales; family Lygodiaceae; genus Lygodium; species Lygodium microphyllum. Next base: position 134,994,780 of record NC_141156.1, on the reverse strand, counting down.
AATGCAAGAGAGAGCAAGATACAAGCTCCAAGGGTTTGAGCTATTACTGTCCTGATTGACTGCAACCTAAGAATTAAATAAAAGCACTAAAATAACACTTCAATACCTTTGTAGCAATGCCTTGAGGGTGCCTCAATAGGCCGGAAAGGTGCTTGGGAAGCCAGGGAGTGATTAGAGCTCCAGAAGGTCGGCTATGGCTGTTGGGAAGGAGACCCAATGCTTTAGGTATTTGAATGGAAGCTAAGAATGCCATGAACCAAGCTCAAGAAGTCAGGAAGCCTTGCTCTGATACCCGCTCTGATTCTAGTTGAAAGGTGAGAAGGATCGAAGCTTGCTTGGAAGTGTGCTATGGCGGAGAACAAGAGCAAGAAGAGAGAGAGATACAAATGGGAACTCCGACAATCACAATGTGTGATCGGGCCTTCCTTTATTCAACTATCACTAAAAGAATAAAGAATAAAGTGACAATGATGGGTGCCCTCCACCTGCAGTGTGCAGTGGCGGGCACTGTTAGTGTAGTAATACACAGGCGAGTAGGCAGAGGCGCCTTTACCCCCAACAAGGATATAAAATTAAACAAAAGTGAGGTCATCAAAGGATTAAATCTTGAAAGAGTTAGTGTAACTTTGATGAATAAAGCTTTATAAATCGACAAGAATAACCCATGGAACTTTAGTGTTCAATCTGAGTGCCATGTGTGGTGGCTCATTGCATTTGAAGTTCCTAAGGAAACATTTGAGGTGCTACAACTGTTCTTTACACACACAAGCATTCCAAACATCATCAATTGTCAAGAACATGGTGAGATGCTCTTGGTTGAAGGGTATGGTGAGATGGCATCGTGCAAGAGACTTGAAAACTTTAAAATGCATGTGTGGAATCTCCAATGGTGCAAATATAAAGAATCCATGCCTATACTGCTTGATAGAGAGGGTGGAAGGAAAGGATGGAAAGAAGAACTAGCAAAGGGTGACAAGTACTCCATTGACACGCAATAGAGAAGATCCCACTTGGTGGAAGCCCATCATCAATATTCCATTGGATCGTATTCACATTTGTTCATGGTATGTTTCTATCAGAATCATGGAGAAACTTGTATATGAATACATTTGTTTTGCCTATAGGATGCAACCATAAAAAGAAGCCATTGCAACGTGTAGGAATGTCGAGCAAGTGCTATCAGAAATTGGACTACACAAGCATCAAGTGATGATTGAAAAAGATGAGAAGAGATCAGGAAAATCTAGTTACTTGCCAAAAAATCCTTGCTTTAAGAGGAGCAGAGGCTAGGAAGTTTCTTTCAACACCCATCAATGAGAAAAGGAATCTCATGGTTTGGAGGTCGCAAGACTACGATGGGTGAAAAAAGTTGCATTTTGCAGTTCCTGATCGAAGTAATGGAGGAAAAGCAAGATTGGCCAAAGCTAAGGTTTGGATTAATCTTAATAAATTGGCTCCTTTACTTCACAATATGGTGTTTAACAATGAAGATAAGCAAGAATTTATCGATGTTATGCATAACTTCTATGAAAACATGGTGGAAGCGTGGGGCAAAAGCTCTATCACACATTACATGGTGCGTTCTAAGTCAATATTTTAAAATTGTATGAATTATATAAACTATTGAGCATAGTTTTACTCATGTGTGATATGTGTCTTTGTAGCATATCCTCGAGGCACATGGGCCATATTTTGCAGAAAAGGGAAGCATCATAGTTTGATCCACACAAGGGATGGAAAATTCACATTGGATAGCATGTGGGCTGCATACCAAAGAAAAACTGCTCATGGTGGAGGGGTGAATGGTAGCAATCCAATGATCCAATTACTATCTTAGTGGTATAAGATCATAGTAGCCGATGAAGCTATACTCTTGCAAAAGAGAGCAAATGAAAGTGTTGATGAATCGGTTCCACACATGATGGAATCACGTCGTGTCACTAAAAGGGTGCATTATGAAGCCTTAAGTGCCAAAGAAAACCATTCCAAGTGGCTAGAATCAAGGCTTCGAGAATGCAGCAAATGGGTTCAAAAAGAGCTAGGATAGTAAGATGAACAATGTGTTTAGTGTGAACACAATTCATTATTTAAGAGAGAAAGAGAGAGTGTGCATCTATGTGAATGAGTCTTATAGTTTAGGGTTATATAAAAGAGAGTTTCACTTTCTATCATATTCATTGGTTTCTCACATCTCTTGTATAGGAAAGATGGCTAGGCCTAAGGTAGTTGCAAATAAGCTTCCACTCAGAGTTCCATATCATGTTCAGCCCCTTGGAGCATCTACTAGCTCAAATGCACCCCCTTCTAAACCTAACCCATCTTCTTTAATCTTCCCTCACAAGGGTCCTAATCAGCATCCCCACAAGAAAAGCAAGTGGAAGTCAGGTACAATGGCCTTGAAAGAAATCAGGAGGTACCATCACTCTTTTGATCTCATCATTCGAAAGCCAAGCTTCTCGAGACTTATTCACAAGATTGTGCAAGATCTCTACCACATAGAAAGCAAGAGGTGGTTTTTGGCACAAGGTCATGACAGACCTGATCGCTTCACAAAAGAATGTCTTCATGCTCTATAGTGTGCTACAGAGGCCTTTTTGGTTGACTTGATGCCTTTTTGGTACAACACATGCGAAGCGCATCACTGTAACTCCCAAGGACTTCCAACTTGTAAGAAATCTTCAAGCAATGAGGGATGCATTCATTCCAATGGAATGAACACGGTTTGTAATTTTATATTTTTTGGTATAGTGTTCTCCTCGTGCATTGAACGTATGATTATGTCCTAGTGAAAAATTGTTGTAAATGCCCTTAAAATATGAATTAAATTTTTACTCTTGTCCTTCACTCTCAACTTTGACTCTGCATCTTTCAATAAACATGTGAAAATTTTCCATTTCTTATTGCATGCTTTACTTCTAATGCTGTTGAGTTAGCTGCAATGGAGCTTTTGTGTAGAGATGCAGATTGAGAGAGAGAAGAGACAAAGATACACAATTTGTGCTACTGAAGAGTGTATCTCAATAACAATTTTAGATAGGTGTATGTATTGTGTACAACTTGGTCCTTATGGGCAGCCACAGGCACTTCCTTTATCCCAACAACCTCCCCCCAAAGGCAATCAACTAAGTCTATGTACAAAGCTGAAGAGACTATACCTATCCAATACCCATCATCTGCTGGCAATGGGCAAACCTCTTTGCTGGAAGACCCTGGGGGTCCACTAGGGTTTACTGTATGGTATCACGTGAGTGTAAGGGAGGGGGGTTATTTAAGGAAAGGAAGGTACATTTTATAAGGTAAGGTCCCATAAATAGGGGGTAGATAAGGGATATTTTCATATATTTCTTGCACGCAAGTGACGTCTCCTTATTACTACTATTGAATCCCCTATGTGGAAGACCTTTCATGAGAAGGGTGTGGAACTTGACCAGTTCAATGCTCTTGTTGTCAAGTACCTCTTTGATGAAAAGATACTTCAACTGTATGTATTTTGTCTTTGCATGAAAGACAAGATTCCGTGATAACATGATAGCACTTTGACTATCATAGTGGAGGATAGGAACCTCAGTAATCCCAAGCTTAGCAACCAAACATGACAACCATAAGGCCTTTTTGCATGCCTCAATGGCAACCACATACTCTACCTCCGTAGTAGACAGTGCAACACACTTCTGCAGCCTGGATATCCTAGAAAAAAATCCCCCTCTGAAGTTAAACACATACCTTATAGTATACTTCTTGTAGTCCATGCATGTCCAGCATAGTCTCCATCCATAAAGCCAACAACATATATCTTCTACTTACCAAAGCAGATGCACAAATCCTTTGTGCCCTTGAGGCATCTCATAATACATTTCATTGCTTCCCAATGCTTCTTGCTAAGGTTTTCCATGTACCTCCTAACCACTCCCACTGCAAAGGCAATGTTAGCACGTGTAGCAACCATAGCATACGTCAAACTACCAACAACTGAAGCATAAGGAATCTTGGCCATTTCAGCCTTCTCAGCATCAGATATATGGTTTTTTTCTACATTGAGTTTCACATATAGAGGCAATGGAACTCCGATTACTTTCCCCCCTCCATATTGAAACATTGCAAAATCTTGGATACATACTCCTACTGAGATAGATAGAGTAACCCCTTTGATCTATCTTTGAGTATTTGCATCCCAAGAATGTGATTGGCATCACCAAAAACCTTCATGGCAAATTTGCCATGAAGGCTTTGCTTCAATGAATCCAAGTCATGAGTATCCCTACCAACAATCAGCATGTCATCAACATATAGAACCAAGATAATCAAGCCACCATAGCTATGCCTTCTTGGTGTACAAGCAATGATCAACTTGAATTCTCTGAAAGCCCTGAGACTGCATGAAAGTATCAAACTTATGATACCATTCTCATGATGCTTGTTTTAGTCCATACAAACTTCATTTTAGTTTGCATACAATCTTCTCTTTGCCCTTAGCAACAAAATCCTCAAGCTGCTACATATATATGTCCTCATGTAGATCACCATGTAAGAAAGCAGTCTTTACATCTATCTGTATGAGCTCCATATCTTCAGCTGCAAAACCAAGCCCAAAATGGTTCTTAGAGTAGCCATCTTGACTACGAGAGAAAAGATCTCCTCAAAGTCAATTCCATGTACATACTTGTACCCCTTTGCAATTGTGCTTTGTACTTTGTCAAAGAACCACAAGTGACCTTCATCTTGTAAACCCACTTGCATGGAAGAGTTTTTTGCCCTTTCGGTAGCTAAACCAATTCCCAAGCACCATTCATATCAAGTGATTCCACTTTCGACAGCATGTCCTTGAACCATTTCTTGGTATCCAGTCTAGTTATTGCTTCTTTGAAGCATGACGGCTCACCACAGTTAGTAACCATGACATAATCTGTAGCATACTGTGCATAAGGAATAAACCTATTTAGTTGCCTTGAAGTTCAAGTTGACTTATGCAGTGAAGGTTCTACATGCTCGCTACTAGGCCTATAAATCTGCATTTACAGGTTGATGTCTTGAAATACAGGCTTGCAATTCTACATGTACAGGTTGCTATTCTGAAATACGAGCTTGCAATTCTGCATGCACAGGTTGCTATCCTGAAACTCTAGCATGTTGTCATGATAATTCACATTGTCCTAATTGCATGTTTTCAGGTTGAAATTCTGGTGTTTCATGGGCAATACCTTGCTAGTCATTTCCAACACCATTTCCTACATTTTCAGGAGTATTTACAACAAGTATACGTTGTTGCCCACTAGGCACAAATGACTATCTAAAAGGTACATCCTCCTTGAAAACAATCCTCTTGACTTCCTCAGTCTTCTCAAGGTGCTTATGCATGGGATCTTCACAAAAGATGACATCATTGCTACGTACTATCTTTCTTTTCTCGAGATCCCAAAGTCTATACCCCATCTCACCCTCATCACCGTATCCTAGGAATATGCATTTACATGACTTTGGTTCCAAGTTGTTGCGTTCTTCTTTTTGTATAAGCACAAAAGCCTCGCAACCAAACACTCACCAATGAGCATAAGAAGGTGGCTTGCCTGACCACTCTTCTTGAGGGACTCTCCCCTCCAAAGACCTATTCGGTGACCTGTTAATCAAATGAATGGCTATCATAATGGCCTCTTCCCAAAAGCCATGGGGTGATGCAACATGAGACAACATTGTACAGACCTTATCATGTATGGTCTGAATCATGCACTCTGCAACTTTATTTTGGGGTGGATTATGAGGGGCAGTGAGCTCCCTCTTTATCCCCTTGCTATCATAAAGTTCCTGAAAGGCTTTGGACATAGACTCCCCACCATTGACAGAGCAAAGATACTTAAGTTTCTTATCAGTATGGTAGTCAACCAATGCCAAGAATTCCTGAAACCTGTCAAGGAATTTGTCCTTGCTACAAATAGGGTAAACCCATACCTTTTGAGTAGCATCATCCGCAAATGTGACAAAATATTTCTTTCCTCCTATACATAACCCTGACATTTGACATATATCGGAATGTACTAACTCTAGAGGAAAATATTTAAATGAAAGAGACTTTTTATAAGATATTTGCACATGCTTACCATAAACACAATAATCACAATGCTCAAAATCAGCATAATGAAGAAAAGGAAAGTAACCCAAACGAGAAAGTACTTTCATTATTGTTTGACTCATGTGTCCCAACCAGCCATGCCACAGGGAAACACTTGACTCCTCGGTCACAACAACAACATGGTCATTCACACTAGATACATGGAGAGGATACAAAGTATTGCTCTTTGAGCCTCTGGCAATAACCCTAGATCATCTGCAAATCTTCTCTTTTCGATTACCAAAGGTGGTATGAAATCCATCCTCATCTAGTTGTCCAGTACTAATCAAGCTCTTCTTGAGGTGAGGTACATGCCTTACATTCTGAAGAGTGAAGACAAATCCATGCTCAAACTGCACTCGCATACTGCCAATGCTTGTAATGTCACGTGCATAATTGTCCCCAAGATGGACAACACCATGTCGACCTCCTGTATAGTCTGTAAACCACTCACGGTGAGGGATGACATGAAAAGAGGCACATGAATCCAAAATCCAAGTGTGCATGTCACCATCTGTATTGGCTATCAAAGCATGTGCATTGAAACATGAAGAGAAAAAGAGTAAATCATTCCCACTGTCGCTCTCATGGCTAACTACATTCACCTCTTCAATTTTTACACTGCTTTTCTTAGCAGGCTGACTATCTTTCTTCTCTTCCTTGCTATCATTCATCTTCTTGCCCTTGTCTTTCTCTTTCTTCCATTTATAGTAGTCATGTTTGAAGTGACCCTTCTTGCCACAGTGATGGCATTCAACATCCGTATTGTGTGATTTACTGCGTCTGTTGCTACCAGATTTGCCTTTCTGTTGTAATCTGCCTCTAATATGTAAAGCACTAGAAGACTTAGTGGATGCATTGTTCTGTCGATTCATTTCTTCCATGAGTAGCTCACTGTCTACATCAATGTACAAAAGCATAGCATTAGAATTTCTCATAGTAGTCCTGAAGGTTTCCTAGCTCTTTGGTAGAGTGCAAAGCAAGAACGTAGCTTTGAACTCATCATCAATATTGAACTTCAAAGTGGCAAGCTAGCTAAAAATGGAGTTAAACTCACCAAGGTGACTAAACATTGTAGTACCTCTTTCATATGCAAATCCATGAGTTTCTTTGGCCAATAGACTTTGCTTGCAGTACTCTTCCAAGCATACAATTCTTCTAGTCACTTCCAAATATCAGAAGTAGAATCCAACCCTTCAATGTTAAACAGTAAGGTATCAAAAATTGATAGCTCAATGGTCGAGCATGCAAGCTCATTCAGCTCATCCCAGTCGTCCTCGTCTACATCAACTGGTTTTCTTCCCTTTACTTTAATCGGTTTTGCTTGCTTCTTCTACAACAAGATATTATAGCATTGCTTTTGCCAAATTACAAAGTTGTGTGCTTCTTCAAGCTTCTTGATATGCATAAGATGATTGTCACTACTGCTAGCCATAATTCACAACCAAATAACTATATGATAGTAAATGACAGATAATGACAAGCAATGGAAGCTCCAAAATCCACTCAGTAGTATGTTAGGAATATCCCCAAGTATATAGCAACAAGAACATAAGTTCATTGCCCAAAATACCTCAATAGAATTTAATGATAATAAACATACTAATTTCCTAGGAAAAACAGAGTGCAGTCCTAAAATTCCTGATAATACAAGTGGCTATCCTACAATTTAGGAGTGCAGTGTTGAAATTCTTGACAATACAGGTGGCTCACTTGCAATAATTCAGGAGTGCAGTCCTGACATTTAGGAAAAATCTATCCGGAAAATTTAGAACTAAAATAACCTCTTAGACTAGCTCCAAAGATCATTAAAAGCTGCTCAAAACATCACCATAATGTTCTTACATAGAAACAGGTCAACTTTCCTAACAATGAGGTATGTAGTCCTAAATATACATGAAACTATCCTAAATGTACAATAATAGACCTGTAGGTAAAGCTGATCCAAAAATTAGCTTTAATCACTACTCAAATGCATTCCGGAATCAAATTCAAGCATGTAACATCAACCATAAGCATGAGTACATGGTTTAGAATGCCTGAGACCAAGTCTAGAAGCAAGACATAATGCATACAAAGTCAAAATTCCATTTAGCCTTGTTATTATAGTAGCCAAATCTCTATCAAAATCAAGAAAAATGATGATTCTAATCACCCCAAAATGATCTCTAATCATGGACATAACATCTCCAAGTTGTGATATAGCACCAAATGGGCATTAGATAGTCATCACATAACTGAATCATAAGCATTATTTACTTAATAAATAGTTGCTTCCCTATTTCCAGTCACAAATATATCTACAAATGACCCAAATCCTTGCCAAGTTTAGCTCAAAATGGCCTCAAGACAATGCCACATGGTTCCCAAAGCATCCAACGTCAAGATACATCCAAATAGCTATCATATGAGTATCAATCTCAAGAGAGCAGGTGTTTCCATGTTTATTACAGATTTGAATACTATGTATTTCAGACCTAAAGTTAAATCTATATCAGCCCTAAGTGTAATACTACACTTAAATGCTCAATGTTAAGCTTTAGATGCAAAGTCTCGAGCACAACCATGATGCCAAATGAAGAGGAGGAGCTATTGTAGGTCTTGAGCATGCTGAAAACTAGATCTACATACCCATGTTGATGGCACCTTCAGCCCTAAAGAGATTAGAATGTTAGTCCAAGTGTTGGAGATGATGGGGAGGGTCCTCAAGTGGCCAATGATGGTTTCCAACAAGCTCAAAATGAAGAGGGAAGCTTCAAGCTTCAAGAAGAAGCTTCAAACCTTACTCCCTTGCTTGTAGACTCTTCACAATGAACTCTTCTTCAACTTCAAGATCTTGCACTTGAATAAATACCAAGCTTTTGATTTCCTGAACCAATCTCTAATACCACTTTGTTGAGTTAGCTGCAATGGAGCTTCTATGTACAGATGCAGGTTGAGAGAGAGAAGAGACAGAGACACATGATTTGTGGTACTCAAGAGTGTACCTCAATAATGATTTTAGATAGCTATATGTAGTATGTAAAACCTGGTCCTTACCGGTGGACATGGACACTACCCTTTATCCCAATAGATGTCTCTATATAGTCTATGTGGTGCAAAGTTTCTAAGGGCTAGTAGTCGTGATGTTGATTTCTTCATTATCAATCCATCTATAATTTTGGTGTGGGAAAATTTTTAAAATACCAAACTATATCCGAATGCGACAAAACTTCACATGCACACTTTTTAGGTGGCCAAGAGCCCTTTCTTTTTGGAAAAAAAAATGTTTGCAAACCTCTAATTCGCGAACTCTAGCGTTTAGAGCCACTTTCCTAGCAAAAAAGTTATTGTAGACGCCAAACTTCAAACAAGGGATCTGCATGTAAATTTTTTTCCCAAATTTTTTTTTGGACTCTTGGCCATGTAACGAGTGCGTATGTGAAGTTTTGTTGCATTTTGATAAAAGGTTATGTATTTACCATCACATGATGGTGGATAGTGCATATGAAGTTGCATTAACTCGGTTTTGGGGTTTTAATGGGTTAAAAGTTCATTCTTTTTCTCATTTTTACATCTTTCTTTCTTTGCTTCCTCCATTTTCACATCCCCAATCTTTGTCTCTCCTCCATCTTGCCCTCCTCAAGCTTGCATGGCATGCCATTTTGGCCAGGGGAAGGCCTCATGCCAAGGCCCACCACTTGGAGCACAAGGTGGAGCCTCCTCTAGTGCAGTAGCACATTCTGCCCATGGATCACAACGACCACCACAAAAGAAGAGATGGAAACTAGGCACTGTCATACTTCGGGAGATAAGGAGAATTCAGTGCTGCTATGAGCTTCCCATCGTAAAAAGATCTTTTCATAAGGTTTTTCGAGAAGTTATGCAAGACTTTGGTGCCAAAACTGAAGCAAAAAAGCATGCTAATTTAGATGCCAAAACTGAAGCAAAAAAATGAAGCATTTTCAATAAAACTTATGAGGCGTGGAGTTCTCTAAGTGAAAGTGGGTGGTCCAAAATGCATTGAAAGCATCGTTTGTCAATTAGAGCTCATTAGACAGCCCATTTAAAGAGACATAACTTTTTGATTACAAGAAGCTACTTGTTCCAAAAGATAGACAAAGCATCTAGGAGGTCAACTTGGTAGAAAATGACACTATGCACGCACCTACATTTTTAGATCTTGAATCCGAGTTTGTTTGGGCCTCCGATTTTTAGCAAACTACTTGCCGATCAAGGCACCTCTTCATGGGAGAATTCTGGGAAAATTCCACCCAATCCAATCATGAGCCACAATGTGGGCAATGGATCCCTGTAATTCTTTGCCTTAGATCATCACAATAAGCACGAGAAACGATGTACTGAAAGTTAGAAAATTAGTATTTCTGTCTCCTCCCTAATCCTTGTTTCTACATTTGAGAGAGAGAAGAAGGATGATTCGATGGAATGGGTGTGTGCAATGATTCTAGGACATGATGGCCTGCTAATTGATGAATTTGGAAGCATCAGAGGTTGAGTAGTAGTGTCAACGGCTTCAATTTGCTGAAAATCGATGTGCCACGTATGTGAGTTTTAGTCTAAGTGTCGTTTTCTTGCATAGACTACCACACCTTCTTTTCTATTGTGAAAAAAGGTAGAAAATACTTGGAAAATGATTGCAAATATCTAAAATACTAACAAAATTAGTCATTCTTAGTCCTGCGTACGAAAAATTATAATAAAGTTTAAAACCTAAAATGTGAGATTTAATGGAAAAATAGAGGTTTTGTTGGTTTTTATAGGTTCAATGTTGTTCCTATGGAATAAGAATGTATATGCTAATGGACCACAATCCATGTTAATCATCTAAATTAAAAAACTAGAAAAATATAGTAACTTACATTCAAAAATTAGAAAAATATACGAAACAATAGGTTTTGGGGGGGGAAGGGGGAAAATTGAAAAAATTAGTTTGGTGTGTATTAAATTACCAATAATTAGGAGTGTGTCCATAAGGATAGGCTTTATCCTACTTCCATTTGTGTGTGTAAAGTGTCATTTAGGGGGTGTTTCCCATGGGGAAACAACACATAATATAAAGAATGCTCCGTATAATGAATCAATGGGCAATGAAGCTCAATTTCCGAGTTTGTTTTTCATGGAAAAATGATGTTTATGCATTAAAGTGCAACATTTAGGTTCTGTTGAATATCTATAGGAGAAAAAGCATGGGTTATCCCGGTTCTATCTTCTCAACGCACACTACATCAGGGAAAAGCATGAAAAGAATGGCTTCTTACGACACATGGTTGCTTTATAAATTAAATTATTTTGAGCACGTTAGGGTATGACACATTTCATGTGCACAAAACATGGTATCAAAGAAAAACTCTTAGATGCATAGCACCTGTCTACAAAATTATTGACCTATGATTGAGTGAAATAGGTTTTTTTGCCATAGGTTAGGGCAGTTATCTTTGGGGAAAGTCCATGTGAGAAAGTAATAAATCTTCGATTAGAAAAAATATGTTTTGTTGTTCTTTATGTGTTAGATGACACATCCCGAGCCTAATCCCTAGTGTGTAGGAGAGCCATAGGGGCCACAACATTCAGCTAGGGGGTACCCTCTATATATGCAAATCAAGGTAAAGTAGTCACCTATATATGGAAAGCTCCCTGTGCTTGGAGTCAGGATGGGCAAACCATTGGACTACAGTTTGAAACTTATGTCTACAAATGCATTAGTTAGATACACCAATTCTTATCATCTAGACGCTCTTGACTACTAGGCTATGAGGGTTGTTTGGTATGTGTAGAAGCCCACAGCTAGAGCCGATAGAGCCAATGTCGGGCCCATTTCGGTCCTAACAATACACTTCTTACTTCTCTAAGAAACTCTCTGAGGTGGGTTGAACGCCTAATGTGGCCAAAATAAATTTTTCTCCTTGTCAAGCTTCTTAAATGATCCTTGTCAAGCTTTATCCTTTTGAATTATTCACTTTACTCAAGAATCTTTACGAAAAGATCATCAAATTAGATATGAGCCCTTATATCTTGACCTCATTGAATGTTTGCATTGTGACAATGTCATAGCTTTTAAGGTCCCCAAACCTTATATAATTTTATGATGTTGAAGTGCACACATCCTCCATCATTTGAGCCCATTGAACTTCCTCAATCTAGCATCTCTTTATTTAAGAGCTTCACTCTTAAAGTGTTTACCTCTTAATCAATGTTTAGCAACTACATGCCTCTTATTTTCCATTCTCTTCAAGCAGTTCATTGTGATCAGAGCTAGGTATCTAGCTTTATTTTTCTTTCCTCATAGAAATTTTCCTTAAAAAAAGTCACACATTTTCTCTATCTGTAATATCCCCATTACTTAGTTTATTTTAATGTGTGTATACATTCCAAAGAAAATTGATTTATGTTGCACATTATAAAAAACTATCTCTAATTATGAAATGGACTCTCATTATGAAGATAATAATTATTATTAATAAGGTATTACATGCCAGTTCATGGAAGAAAGACTTGGGAGACCCTCCCAAGATTAGCTTATTAAAACTATATTCATAGTATAGAACAACAAAAAGAACTAGCCTAGTGGATAGTCACTTGGCAATTAAGTGCACTTGGGTGATGACACTGTTGGGATGGGTGACCTCTTGGGAAGATTTTCCTACACGCTAGTGGGAGCTTCTTGCAACGGCACCAACAAAGCCTTCATAGTTCATTGCCAATTATGCGAAGGCCAAGATGCCAAGGTCTATGCCTTGGTCGCCACCTTGGTCATAATCCTTGGAGTGACAGCCACTTGACGACGCGCCATGTGGTGCTCGCCCATAAATTTGTAAATTTTTATCTTCTCACTACAAAAATGAAGCTCCCTCTCTAACATCATCAATTATGTCATTATAAGCTCTAAAAGAAAGCGTTCTCTCTTTGTCATCAATGATGTCATCGAAAAAGGCTTAAAAGCAAGCATCCTCTCTTTTACCCCCCCCCCCCCCCCCCTTTGCAAAACTATAAATTGAGGGCTTGGGGATGACCAAGAAAGGAAACAAGAGTAATCTTGAGGAGGAGGAGATGCTGATCGAGAAGGATAAGAATCTATTCTGGGAGATGAAGAGGCATCATTCCATTCAACCCAAGGTAGGGGATACGTAGAAGGTCTCTCATCCTCTTCTACTCTAATCCGAAAAGAGAAGACACTGAAGAAATTTATCTTATTCTATCAATTCTATTAGAAGTCATACCTCCACTCTCGTCCCTATTCCATCTACTAGAGAGAGAGAAGTATTGCTCTCCATGAGGCAAGAAGAACCATCCGTGAGGCCTACATCATTGAATCCCACAATAACCATCATCATCATCAAGAGTCTTACATCCTTGCCAACCGGTATTACTCATGATGTCTTCTTCTTCTTCTTCTACAAATCATATTTCCATCATGGCCCCAAAGAAAAATAATTCAAAAGTGGAAATCGCGAATGACCCTACTAACATGGAAGCAACAGTTGGAGTTGCGAGCACGGGAGTCACTAACAGAGTCACGAGCATGGATAACAACCCTTTACCAATCGTGATACCACAAGTTTTTTTTTTCTAAATCTATCTAAATTAAATAGAAACAAGATAAATCTCTTAAGAAATACTATGATCTTAGAGTATTTACTTGGTAAATTATTAGAACATCTTATAGGCTAGAAACTATTATTAGGAAAACTACGAAATTCTAGAACTTGAGAGAAATCATGAGGAAATTTTCAAGATATATTTATTAAGAACAAACACCGAAGAAATTAGTCAAGGATATAGTTTAATCTAGAAGCTTTGATAGAAGATTTTAAGACCGAAAATATCTCTAAGTTGAAGAAATTGACTTAAGGCCGGATTGAAGGCCAAGAAACTTGGTTACAAGAATAAACCTTAAACTGGGAAGTTAGAGACCCCAAAATCTAGATACCCTTAGTTAAATTCGAATGCAAAGAGTTCATTATGTGAAATTCAAGTATTGATTGCTATTAGATTAATCATCACTTGAAGGTTGCATGATTGATTGAAGTCATAATTGCTTGAAGACATCAATCTTGTTTGAGATTTTCTAGATTAGATCCTAATTGAATTAAGTATTGAAATAGATAAAAATTGAGGATCCCTATACCTCCCCCAAGGATAGGTATTGAATCCCCATACTAAGAAGGGATGTTTTTTAAAACTGCCACACGGAAGCATGTTCAAATTCTTATAATCACACCTACTTTAGCCTCTTTGTAAGGAGCAGTGAGGGCTCAGGACTAGAATCCCGTATGCATAGTAGGAGAAGTGCTACCATTCAGTTTCCTCTAAAGTATTGTACTTGCACTCTTTTTTAATGCAATGATAGCACTCTTTTCTTTCTAGTAAAGTGTCTATGTCATTGTCCACAAACAAGATTGTGTTTATGAGTCCAAGTCTCAATCTTGGAATCTAATTCACTTGTGTGACAGTTGATCATGTTAGTGTCTATGTCTTCATGAGTTGGGTCCTCATCTTTCAACCTCCATAGCTTCCACATTGCCATGTCATCCTAGATCCATGTTCTTACATGGTATCAGAGCCCAATCTGGCATGGCCTAGTTTGCTCTATGCTCTTCAAGCTTCTCTTTATCTTCTCCTAGCTTAGTTTGAGTTCATGACCTCATCTCCAAGTCCAATTCCACTTCCATCTCACTTTGACCTTCATAGCAGCCATAGCATGTAGGACCTTGCCTCCTTGGAGCTTCCATATCTCTCTTTATAGGCCATATCATTAGGAGCTCTCTTCTAGGAGTTTGTTCATTTGTTGAAGACGCTTCTCTATATCACCTTAGAGCTTGACATTGGTCATCACAAGGCTCAGCATTATGAATTTTCACTACTATTGTTCAGATGTGTACCTCAGACTGTCGTTATACTACTATTGCCATGTCTGTAGTCCAGGATCGGCGTGCTGGTTATGGGGCTTTGGAAGCTCTATATGTAAGCCTTCTTCAACTCAAAGATCTCTTGAAATGATGGCTTTTGTGAGTTTCTACATCAAAAATATTAGACCCTTGTCTGAAACCCTATTTTGGACTCCATAGCCATTCAAGCTTCAAGCTCATTCTTCTCTCATTTTCTCACTCCTCCTGCCTAACATCAAATCAAGGAGGGGAAGACTTATATTTGAAAAATCCTAAATGATTTTGAAGGTTTGAAGACTCAAGGAAGAAGCTACAGACATAGTGTCCATTGACACTCACCTAGTGCTTCTTGGCACTTGTGCTCAACTCTTCTACTGCTGAAATCTGAGAATTTTGGTGCTGATTTACTATTGCTCCAATCACCCAACATGGAAAAAGACTCTCCAACTGCTCGCTTCAAAGGAGTTGAGTTTCATACTTGGTAGACCCGCATCAAGATCATCCTAATGAAGAAGGGTTTATGGCCATTACCAATGGACAAGAGAAGAAGCCCCGGGACACTGCCCTAACACCTAGCTAGTAGAAAGCTGATGACAAAGCATAGGCCATTATCAAATTGGAGCTAGACGACAGTTATATCTACCATGTGGATAACTGTGATACTTCACAGGATACATGAAAGAGACTTGGCACCTTGTTTGGTGCACAATCTAAGTCATCAGAATATGGTCTCTTGATTGAATTTTTCAGGTTTGAAAAATGAAGTCTAGCACAAAGTCAAAAGTTCATGTTATTTCATGTAGAGAACTTTGTATAACATCATAACTCTTTAAACTATTTTTTAAAAATAAATAAAATCATGAACGCTATAGAGTAAAGGAGATCTATAATTACAAAGATTATTTTGATGGTCTTTTTTTTTGTGAAATTGAGATATATTACATTTATAAAAAGATATACAAGGATAAAGCATCAATAATGCATTGATGCGTTCAATTATAAAATCAGTCTACATTAGAATCAGAGTTTTGAGAAGAAGAAATAGAGTGAAGTCCTTTCTATTTATTCTTACAAATCAATTAGTGGATTTAACTACTCAAAAAAAGGCTTCTATTGACAAGTTAGTAGAATCTAATCCTCAGATAATGGCTCAATTCTCCCAATGGATGCAAATGCAAATGGGATCTAAAGAAGCAAAGGAGAAAGCTAATTCAAACAATGAGCCGGCCTTAGTCCCACTTCAACCACCTAAGCAAAATGGTCAAAGTCATGGAATTATTGGATGAAGGGGTATTCTAAATAGCCAATATCAAGTAAGTGAGACTTAACAAAGGCATGATGACTATTTGGGCAGCTTGAATGGTGCCAACTCCCAAGAATTTGGGCTAAATACCCAACTCCCTAGAGGTCCTTTACTGATGGGAAGGTTTCATAGTGGTTCTCAGCCAGGAGATTTCCATCTCATTTTGGGGGTTCAACACCTGGCGCTCATGATCATACTATTTCGAGACAACAACCCTGCCATGAAAGAGAGGTGAAAGATAAGATCATTTTGGCCAAGTTCAATGGTCAGTCATCTTCACCATCTGATCTAGAGGAGTGGACCTCCAAATTGGAATCTTACTTTGACATATTTCCTAAAACTGATGGCATGAAGATTCATTCTTCTTCCTTGCATTTGGAGGGATTTGCGCATACTTGGTGGAGGTATATTAAAAAGGAAAACATACTTCTAGAGAATTGGGAAGCTTTCAAGACACTTATGGCTAGAGTTTTTATCTCCCCTCTTGAAAAAGAGAAATTGGCATGGAGATGGTATGGTTTACAGCAAAGAGACCTAACTGTAAGAGAGTACACTAACCAATTTCTCAATCTAACCATGTATGTAGAGAGCATCAGTGATGAGGCTAAGCTCCATAAGTACATGTATGGCTTAGAGCCATCCTTATCAGCTGATGTCATGGCACAAAACCCTACTTCTCTTTTTAAAGTTATTGAACTTGCGGAGTACTATGGAAGAAAATATAAAAGAGAGTCTTCATTTCATATTGGTTTTGGATAGCCAATGACTATTTTAAAACAATGACAATTTGGTAACATTTATGGCAACAATCATGCACCAAGTGGAGGCTTAAGAGTGCCAACTTATCCACCAACCAATGCTTCAAAACCTCAAAGAAATTTCAGGACAACAAGCAGTCCTAGAGTTGACTTCAAACAAGGGGACATCAAGCCTAAATCCATTTTAGCCAACATGAATGGTAAGTCTATCCCTATGGCCCACTACAAAGAAAGAAAGGAAAAAAGCTTATGTTTCAAGTGTGGAAAAAAGTATACGCTTGATCATGCCATAAAGTGTGTATATAAAAATGCCAAAGCCAAACTTTAGAGTGTGTTAGTCTTTGAGGATCCTGAAGATGAGATTGATGAAGCTAATGCAATTGCATCTAATGTTGAAAATGATGATATTGAGGAAGACGTTGGGCAATAGTATTTTTATGATCTAGTCAACTCTTTTCCTTTTGATCCAGGTGGAAGTGTTCCTTTTGATCCAGGTGGGACTCATCATGAGCCACTTGCTGCCACTAGTTGTTCCATTTCCATGGATGCTTGGACAGGTTTTAAGAGCCCTAATATACTCCGTATGACAGGTAAAATTCATGGAAAGGTTGTGTTCATTTTGATAGATAGTGGTAGTACCCATAGTTTTGTGAATAAGTTCATTTTGGACAAGTTGAATTGTCTTCCCATTGGTTTACAACATCCCATTAGAGTTCAAGTGGCCAATGGTGAAGAAGAAATCAACACAGAAATATGTCCACAAGTTTCTTTACAACTGGATGAAAATTTTGAAGCAAAAATAAACTTGATTACCTTGGAAATGGAGCCTATAGATATTTTACTTGGTTGTAATTGATTGATGACATTAGACAAAATCACTATGGATTTCTTACAGTTGTATATGGAGTTTATCTTCAATAATGGAAAACTCATCCATTTACAGGGAATTCCTAGTGGATCAGATTTTCAGCTTATCACCATTCAATAACTCAAAAGGGAGTACAAGAGGTATTCACATATATATTTTTTGCATTTGAATAAAGAGATGGAATCTCAGCCCATTACGTCAGCAAGTCATCCAGCCTTGGAGTATAAGGATTTGTTTGAGGTGCCTACTTCATTACCTCCCAAGAGAGCAGTAGATCACCCTATTGATTTGGAGCCCAACTCAAAGCCAATCAGTAAGCCATCTTACAGATTGTCTAAGTGTGAGCAAGAGAGAGTAGCCAAGCAAATCAAGGAACTTATTGAGATGGGATTCATCGAACCAAGTTATTCACCTTATGCATCTCTAGTTTTGTTAGTAAAAAATAAAGATGCAACTTTTAGGATGTGCATTGACTATAGTGATCTTAATAAGATCACAGTGAAGAAGAGGTATCTAATACCCATGATTGATTATTTTCTTGATGAGCTCAAGGAGACTCAATTCTTCACGAATATTGATTTGAGGTAATGGTATCATCAAATCCGCATGCGAGAGGGTAATGAAATAAAGACTCCTTTTAGGACTGATCGAAGGCTCAATAATTTCTTAGTGATGCCATTTGGACTTACAAATGCTCCAACTACCTTCCAGAGACTAATGAATAAGATTTTGCAGCCTTTCCTCTTTCAGTTTTTCCTAGTCTTCTTTGATGAAATTCTGATTTACAGTAAGACCCTTCACGATCACTTATCACACATGAGGAAGGTTTTTGATATATTGAGACATCATAGGCTTTTTACTAAGGAGAAGAAATGTTCTTTCATGCAGACTGGAGTGGAATACTTGGGACATATTGTCAGTGAAAAAGTGATATAGGCTGATCCCAAGAAGGTGCAATGTATAAAAGATTGGCCAACACTTACTTCTCCTACTTCTCTTAGAGGATTTCTTGGTCTATCTTCATTCTATCACCGATTCATCAAGCATTATGCGGCTATTGCAGCTCCTTTGACTAACAAGTTTAAGAAGGAAGCTTTCTATTGGGATGCTCTTGCACATAGTAGCTTCAACCCGTTAAAGTAACTCCTTACTTCTGCTTCTATTCTAGTATACCCAGATTTCTCAAAAGAATCTACCATATAGTGGGATGCTAGTGGCAGAGGCATTGGGGCTGTTTTGTTACAGAATCATGGAGTGATTGCCTTTGAAAGCCGTAAGCTTATAGATAAAGAAATGGCCATGAATGTTTATGAATGGGAGATGTTGGCTATCTTGCTGTAACGTGTCTACTTGTATCATCGGGACACGTCTTAGCAGTCCATCGGAAAGGATGTCTGGAAAGCTCCGCCTGGCACTCCCATGGAATGTTACAGGGTTTGTGATTTAGGGCTTTCTGCGCCTGCCATGTAGCGGAAGAATTCCGACCGTTCCCACTTAGGATCGACCTGAATTAGGGTTTTCTTGATTGGTCATTTCCTAATAGCAACTAGCCTCGGACCCAAGCAAACTACTTTACGCAGAAACACCAGGTCTGAAGTGGATTCACGCTGCACTTGGTTCAAGGAGAATGGAAAATGAGAGGGATGCAAAGCTCAACCTCTCTGCCATAAGGCATAGTCCCATTCCGTTCCCCTAAAATAGCATAAATCGGGTTTAATCATAACTCTAGGTCAACGCTTTTGTTGTTCATGTTCTTTGACAATCTTCCTGCTGTCCATCGTGATTTGAGAAAAGTTCTCGGCCAACCGGGACCACCCATCCGTAGGACGGATATATGGCCCATCCTCCGCACTTTCCTCGGGTTGTTTTAGTTATTTAATTACGTAACACATTAGTTGGACATGTAACAACCAGCTTCTTTAATTAACCCGTTAGGCACTGGTTCCTTCACGTAATCTTATCACATGACATAGAAAAACAATATCAGATAAGTTCCTTATTAACAGGTTATCATATTTATCTTTGAAATACAAACAGTCCAGCCTATAGGCTTATCCACAATCTGCCCGAAGGCTATCCAACAATCCACGGGGATCACTAATCCAAGTTTTTTCTCGTAGACTAGTATGCGAGCCTCCAGATCCAATCCCGAGTCACGTGTGTAGGGCCCGGAAGGCGAGGGATTTACGGCCAGAGCCCCCCTGACACCCAAGCGTCCTCCTGCTCCAAGTAGCGCTCAACAGAGAGACCTCTTGCGGCGGGTTCGGTCCACTTTCCCGGGGTGGTCAACAACCCCCTTGGTTAGGGTTAGGCAAGCAGTCAGGGGTAACTGAAGCTGCCTCTCCCTTCAAGCCTTCAACCTAAAGTATAGATATTCATTTATCTTTTAACTCATTGATCAAACAAAGCCAAACAGTTCTCTAAAATCTGTAGCAAGCACAAACATTTCCATTTATCGTTTTTTTTTTTGGCAAACTGCTAAGGAATGAATCCTTCCTTACGAATGCATCCAGCACTCGATCCAGGATGACTTACAACTTGGCAAGATCCCCTATATCCTGGGTTAGGGCGTACCCTATTAACCCAACTTGGTCAAACCTTACGTTCATTGGTTGCTTCAGTTTATCGGCTGGTCTTTAGTTTCCAATTAATCTTCCTTACTCAAGAAGGATACTAAAGTATTCATCCTCTTGCAAGATAACTTTCGTAAGGATCCGCCAACCTCATTGCAAGAATTTGGCCATTCTCTTGTGATGCAATCACAAGATCATATGACTCCGCACTTGCTGCGCGAGTGTCGCATCGAACTATGAGACAATGGAGTCACAAAACAATCTGTTTCAGGTTACTATGCTGACGTCGTTAGACCTAGGGTTTCCAACTTTCATCTTGTAAGATTCTTAGGGACAAACCCTAGCTCACTTTCCAATTACATTTTCACTGTCCCTACATTCAGTGAATGTGGGCAAGTATTTAAGGTATAGGCGTTTCTTGGAATTTAACTTATTCCAAACGAGTACTCCGCGACTTAGGTGTTTTAGGTTTATGCCAATTTGGTTAACTCTACAAGATAATTTCGAGATTACTTCCACATGATTTTTTGAATATGCATAAATTGACTTTTTTAACCCTAACTTATCAGTTTGAGGTCAGAGGCATAGGTTAGGTTAATTTCAACTAATCTTCCCTTTTCTTTGCGAACAAAATTCATGCTAAATAAGCAACCTTTTTCTTGCTAATTTATGCAGTTGACAACAATAATTTCATAGAGTTTATGCATCGTAAGAATCGTTTCATGCTTTGCACTTTCCATGATGATTCATTACGATATGGGTTAATAGTGCAAGATGCGGTTTATACTTCTAGGCTTAACCAAAGTATGCTATTTTAATGGATAATAATCTAGTCTTATAATTCATTTCAATGCATAAGCTATTTGCTAGAAATGCATTTATACTTTCTTAATTTGCATGTTTTATTAAATAGTATTGATGACTAAGTTCCTTCGCCATGAACAACTAGGACAAGAATATATTCTATTTCTAATAATTAACCTTGCATGATTGAATTACAACAATAACAAATAAAAATTAGGAAGAAAAACCTGGGCTTGGGGTAAGATATCCACGTGGATGCCAGAAGAGGATCCTCCCGTGGCTGCGCCTTGGACTTTCTTAGGAGGTATTTCCGCCGTGGAAGCAGCTTAACAACTTCTTTTTTGCTATTCCACCGTGGCTCTCTTTCACAATAACTTGCACTGTCCGTCGAAAGAAGTTTTAGAAGGCTTCCTCCTTGGAGTCGGGAGTTCGAAAGGGGTGTTTCAGAATCTTTCACAACTAAGACCTATTAAGCCATGGGGAAGGCTTAATGGCCTTTGTAAGGACTCACATGAATGGGGAATAATGAGGTGTGGAAATCCCTTACGAGGGTTTTTGAGTGGGAAAGGGAGGTGTTAAAAAAAAACCTTCAACACTCTTCTTCTCTTTTTCGAGTGGCGAAAAAAACAAAGTCCCAAGGGTATTTTGCATACGGGAAAGAAAAGGCTAAGGACAATTTTTCTTGGGGAAAATGGCCTTATAGAATCCTAAGGGAGGAACTTCCAAGGGAAAAAGTAGCCTTTAAAGGCTATACCTTTTGGAATGCGGGAAAAAGCCTAAGGGCCTTTAAAGACAACTCGGAGGGGGTAATCCTAAAATCCCTTAGAAAGGGGGCTAATTGGTTTAAACACAGGGGGGGTGGTTTTGAAGCCAAGGAGAAAGGGGGGCTTAAGAGGATTTTAAAACCCGGGGGAGGGGGATTCAAGAGGCACAGGAAGGGGGGCTTATAGGGGGTTAAAAACCGGGGAGGGGGGGTGACTCTAAAGTGAAGGGAAAGGGGTTTAAGCATGGGGGGTGAAAGCGGGCTTAAGGGTTAAACACGGGGGAATGTAATAAGCCCAGAAGAAAGGGGGCTAAGAAGACCCCCCCTTTGGAAGCTTCTAAACTTCCAGAAGCTAAAGTGGGGGGGAGGTAATATATAACCGTCCGACGACGGCTGAATGGATGTGGCTCCTCCCTCCTTCCTTTCATCCTCAACAACAGCACCCGTTCGACGACGGCTTAATGGAGGCGGCTCCTCCTCCTTCCTTTCGTCCTTGACGGCGTTGCGTCCCTCTGCCACAGGGCGGCCAACGCAAAGTCTCTCCTCCCTTCTCTTCCACACGCACTCAGAGAATCCTCTCTTCTCTCCCTCACATTTGGCGGCAGCGTCATCTTCACAATCTCTGCCTTTCCTCTTCAGCCCGCGGTCCTCTTCTGGTTAAATAGTGGGGAGGGGGATCCTCCCTCTCCTTCATGTCAGCGCGCATGGCCGTATCCCCCTACGAGCTCCACCTAGGAGCTTCTGTGTCGTTTCTATTCCCCTCCCCTTCCAGCACAACAGTCGGCTGGGGAGGGGAATAATAATTTAAAAAATTTGCATTATCCTTAAGAAAATGTTATATATTTATCCTGAAGAGGTAGTTTACACGAACGTTACATTCTCTCCCCCTTAGAGGAATCGAGATGTCCTCATCTCGAGATAAACTGGGGATATTGATGGTTGAGAGTGCCTTCATCTACCCAAGTGGCATCCTCTTCGGGATAATATTTCCACTGGAGGAGGCATTCTCTTAGGGTTCTGGATCTTAATTGTCTCTCCCTAACATCTAAGATCCTATCAGGCCTTAGTTTAAGGACTCCTTGACTAGGCATTACAACTTGTTGGTCGTCAAGTACATGGTTAGGATTAGGTACATATTTCTTCAATAGGCTGATATGGAATACATTGTGAACCTTTAGGTTCTCAGGGAGTTGCAATCTATAAGCATTAGGTCCTAGGCATTTGAGGATCTTATATGGCCCATAATACCTTGGACTTAGCTTCTTGCAATCTCCTAAGGATGGGGAACTCTTCTTAGGGCGTACATGAATGAAGACCATGTCTCCTTCTTTGAAGATTCTATCTTGACGCTTCAAGTCCGCGTATGCCTTTTGTCTATCCTTGGCAGCTTGGATGTCTTATCTTATTGACTTTATTTGGTCATCCATCTCTTCCAACATTTGCCTTGAAGCTTCAACCCTTAAGGTTGGATCTGAGAAGTTTAGGGGACTTGGACAGTCATGACCATACAATGCTTGGAAAGGGGTCATCTGAATGCTTTATTGGTAAGAAGCATTGTAGGCAAATTCAACCAAAGGCAAGTATTGAATCCACCTCTTCGGCTCACGACAGCAGTATGCCCTAAGCATATCCTCCATGACTTGATTTACTCGCTCTGTTTGGCCATCCGCTTAGGGATGGTAAGCGGTGCTAAAACAGAGTTAGTCCCAATAGCTTCAAAGATAGCTCTCCAGAAGTGTGACGTGAAGAGAGGATCACAATCACTAATGATTCTTCTAGGTAAACCATGTAGCTTGAATATTTCCTTGATAAATAATCTTGCAATGTCTGAGGCTTTATAGTTTGTCTTTACTGGAATAAGGTGTGCAACCTTAGTAAGCATGTCAACCACAACCATGATGGAGTTGTATCCTCCCTGGACTTGGGGTAGGCCTACAACAAAATCCATACTAATGAATTCCCATTTCATTTGGGGAATGTCAAGTGGTTGCAATTTCCCTGGCATCATGACATGTTCGGCTTTGATACATTGGCAAGACAAACACTCGGTGACATATTTGAGAACGTCACCTTTGAGCCTCTCCCAATGGTAGCTCTTCCTAACTACATTAAGAGTTTTGGCATAGCCAGGATGTCCTGCAAAAGGGGAATCATGAGCTTCCCACAATATCTTCTGCTTAAGTGACTGGCTTGCTGGTATACACAGCCTTGTTCTATAGTAGACAAGTCCACTATTGATAGAAAATTCATGATACTTAGCCTGTAGCTTTTTGTTCTGATCTTTGATAGAGATCTCCCTCAACATTGTTTGGTAGGCCGGATCATGGCATGCATCCTCTCTAGCTAACTCAAGTATAGGGTTGCTTGGCATAGATACTTTTGTAGCTAGAGATCTAGCTGTTGATGGATTCTGCAAGATTAGGGAATTAAGGAATGCCTTGCGACTAAGTGCATCGGCAACTACATTTTCTTTCCCTAGTCGGTACTTGATTTCAAAGTCATACTCTTCTAGTACTTCAATCCACCGACGTTGCCTCATGTTGAGCTCATTCTGGGTAAAGATCCATTTGAGACTCTTATGGTCAGTTACTAGAGTAAACTTGTTACCCAACAGGTAGTGTCTCCAAAGCTTTAGAGCATGGATGACAGCTAGCAATTCCCGATCATGCATAGCATAATTCTTTTTATGACTCTTCAATTTCCTTGAAGAGTATGCTATAGGATGACCTTCCTGCATGAGTACACACCCCAAGGCAAGTATGCTAGCAGCAGTTATTACCTCAAACTCTTTATTGAGGTCTAAAAGTTTTAGAATAGGTGCTGATACCAAAATTTGCTTCAATCTGTCGAAGCTATTTTTTTCGGGAGTTGACCATGCAATGGTTGTTTGCTTCTTTAGTAAGTCCATCAGAGGTGCTGC
Source organism: Lygodium microphyllum (assembly GCF_053477565.2). Lineage (NCBI taxonomy): Eukaryota > Viridiplantae > Streptophyta > Polypodiopsida > Schizaeales > Lygodiaceae > Lygodium > Lygodium microphyllum. The sequence goes on along the minus strand of NC_141156.1, from coordinate 134,969,803 downwards.
AATCAAAGCATAGTTTTTTATGAAGACCCTATACCATCCTGTCAATCCAAGAAAGCTGCGTATTTCTTTGACAGATGTTGGTATTGGCCATTCTAGCACATCTCTGTCCATTGAGATTCCTTCCACTGATACTATGAATCCCAAATATTCAATCTGACGCTTGAAGAATGCACACTTCTTCATTTTAGCATACAGCTTATGTGACCTCATTGTATCAAGGACAATCCGAAGTTGGGGTTCATGATCTTCTTCATGTTTAGAATAGACTAAAGTGTCATCGAAGAAGACAAGCATGAAATCATCAAGATATGGCCTAAAGATATCCTACATTAACCTATTGAAGGTGGCAAGTGCATTCATAAGTCTGAATGACATAACTAGAAACTCAAAGTGCCCATATCTTATATTGAAGGCAGTCTTGGGGATATCTTCTTCCTTGATCCTTATCTGATAGTAACCTGACCTGAGATCAATCTTGGAGAAGATATTTGCACCCTGAAGGCGATCAAGAATCTCATCTATTCTAGGACTAGGATACTTGTTCTTGACCGTTGATTGATTCAATCCTCGGTAATCAATACATAGTCGAAGTGTCCCATCTTTCTTTTAATGGAACAATACTGGAGCTCCCCACAGTGAACTACTAGGCCGGATATAGCCCTGATCTAGTAGTTGCTTGAGTTGTTCCTTCAGCTCAATTGCTTCTGGTATGGACATTCTATAAGGTCTCTTTGCAATTGGCGCAGCTCCTGGTACTAACCTAATCTCATGATCCACTTCTCTTTGAGGCGAGAGCTTTGTCAACTCTTTAGGGAATACGTCCACGTATTCCTTTAGCCAAGGAGGTCCTTCACTAGACTCTTACTTCTGATCTAACTTGTTGAGTTTGATCAAGTAGACATCTAATCCTTTTCTGACTCCTTTGATGATCCGAGATACTTTGGCCAATTGGATTTTCGGCACTCCAGCCTCACCTTGAGTTGTGACTAATTCCCTTTCAGAGTTTCGAAAGGAAACTTGACCCTTTCTACAATGAATGTGAGCGTCATTAGGCTTAAGCCAATCCATTCCGAGTAGACACTCATGGATACCTAAATTCATGACTCTGAATTTGACCGAAGTCTTCTTTCCTCCCAAAAAGAATTCCACCTTAGTAGTTTGCCTGATACAAGTAACCTCACGACCATTTGCCAATTCCACAAGCAGGGTAGGTGCTTCTACTGTGGCTATTCCTAATATTTTTGCACATGCTGGTGAGACAAAGGAATGAGTACTTCCACAATCAATCAAGGTCTTGAAACTTTTACCTTGATAGTCCGATGATGTCTGAATCACCGAGAACTGGCAATTCGGCCCTTTCTTGTGTAGAGCGGCATGGACTGTCGCCCTTTCAAACTCTTCTTCCATGGTCGGAACTTCTTCTTCTTCTTCTTCTTCTTCTTCTTCTTCTTCTTCTTCTTCTTCTTCTTCTTCTTCTTCTTCTTCGCACATTTTCCTATTGGCAACGCAGGCAGTTCTTCCTCTGCCTCGTGTAGTGGCTCCTTGACCATGGCCCGTTCCTTGGAAACGCGCTTGGCGATGTCCTCCACCAAGCTTGGGACATTGCCTCTTGAAGTGACCAGGCTCGTTGCAATGGAAACAATGGAGGTTTCGGCCATTGCTTTGAGTAGGAACAAAGTTGTTGACATTGTTAGTCCTTTCTTTATTTCTTTGTCCCTGATTATGACCTTGAACTCTCTTCATTTGAGGTCTGAATGCTCCTCTATTTGGGTCATTATAAGACCAAGTTTTGTTACCCCTTGGTCTAACCTGCACCTCCTGAATTATAGGCACAGCTCGAATGAGTGCATCCTGAAGATTTGATGGACGCATAGATTCAAGACGGGTATCTACTGGTGGATTTAAACCCGCACAAAATTTGGACACCTGTTGTGTCATGTCCATCTGTGGTGCATACTTAAGAAGTGAGACAAATCTAGAATAGTATGCATCAAGCGTGAGCCCCAGCTATTTTAGCTCATAGAACTCATTCATTTTCTGTGTGCGATATGCAGGTGGTAGGTATCTTCTTTGCACAGCTTTCTTCAACTTCTTCTAGGTGACGGATCCCTCCGCGATCCCTTGATCCTTGCACCATTATTTCCACCAAAGCCTGGCTTCACAGGTGAGCTTTAGCTTGGCGAGCATTTCCTGATTGGTGGGTGCAGTTCCGACTGCTTTGAAGTAATCCTCCATGGATTCAATCCAAATTTCAGCATCAGTTTGAACGGACCTGCCTCTCCCATCAAACTCGGGTGGCTTGATCTGCTTGAGAAGAAACTTCTTCTCCTGGATTACAGCAGTACTTGATGTAGGAGGCGAACTAGGAACCTGTACCGGGGGTTGTGCCTGGATAAAGGTTTCTTAATGTTATTATATAATAATAGTTATTGATTTATATTACATCTTCAATTCTGCTATCACGTAAGCAATGTAGCTACTTAACTTTTTATCAATTCTCATGCACAATCAGACATTGATAAAAGGAAGTCTTATTTGTATTTATATGGGCATAGCCCTTTCGGAATACAACATTTCTTGAGATGATAAGCCAAATGTTACATTTAGTTTGGGGAGAACAATGTTGTATTACATTTATCTACAGGAACTGTATAGTAGTATGATTTCGGGTCATGGGTCTTCAGGAATTGGTAAATCATTGGAAGTTCAGGATATCCTTTCCGTTGGAATCCATTCTTCTCATGGCGGCCCAACACTTTAATCCTGTCGGCGGGGATTACACGGGTTACTTCCTCATATACATATGAGTTCATCTCAACCCTCCGACCTCAAATATGTAAAGTTGAGTTTACGTGAGCTTCCACAAAAATGAACAGCTTTACGACTTTCAAGTCTTCCAACCACTTGATCCTCTTTAGGTTGGTTTGTAGGTAAGCAAACCGATGGGCAGCTATATAGTAGATTCCTGAGGCACCCGTCCATCTTCGTTCCATGTACAAGGGTGATGGATTATAGATTTGCTCCACGATGTTCATCATCTCAACCCTTTGTCTATAATGCAGAGATGCATTGCAGTCATAAACATGACTCGAAATACCAAGAACTTGTTCCACACTTCGTAATTCTGCAAGACAGCATTGAAGGTAAGGAAATGTTTGGACAGCAACATTTGCTTTACTTACACTTATTAAGATTTCATAAAACAATTCCGTTGTTGGTTGGCTCTAATACCAACTCTAACGTGTCCACTTGTATCATCGGGACACGTTATAGCAGTCCATCGGAAAGGATGTCTAGAAAGCTCCGCCTGGCACTCCCATGGAATGTTAAGGGGTTTGCAATCTAGGTCTTTCCGAGTCTGCCACAGAGTAGAAGTATTCAGGCCATTTTCACTTAGGATCGACCTGAATTAGGGTTTTCCTGATTGGTCATTTCCTAACAGCAACTAGCGTCGGACCCAAGCGAACTACTTTACGCAGAAACGCCAAGTCCGAAGCGGATTCACGCTGCACTTGGTTCAAGGAGAATGGAAAACGAGAGGGATGCAAAGCTCAACCTCTCTGCCATAAGGCATAGTCCCATTCCATTCCCCTAAAACAGTGTAAATCCGGTTTAATCATAACTCTAGGTCAACGCTTTGTTGTTTGTGTTCTTTGACGATCTTCCTGCTGTCCATCGTGATATGAAAAAAGTTCCTGGCCAACCGGGACCACCCATCCGTAGGACGGACCTATGGCCCATCCTCCGCACTTTCCTCGGGTTGTTTTAGTTATTTAATTACCTAACACATTAGTTGGACATGTAACAACCAGCTTCTTTAATTAACCCGTTAGGCATTGGTTCCTTCACGTAATCTTATCACATGACATAGAAAAACAATATTAGACAAGTTCCTTATTAACATGTTATCATATTTATCTTTGTAATACAAAGAGTCCAGCCCATCGGCTTATCCACAATCCACCCGAAGGCTATCCAGCAATCCACAAGGATCACTAATTCAAGTTTCCGCCCATAGACTAGTATGCGGGCCTCGAGATCCAATCTCGAGTCACGTTAGTCTCTTGTGCAGGGCCCGGAAGGCGAGGGATTTACGGCCGGGGGGGCTACTCCTACTCCAAGTAGCGCTCAACGGAGAGACCTCTCACGGCGGGTTCGGTCCACTTTCCTGGTGCAGTCAACAACCCCCTTGGTCAGGGTTAGGCAGGCAGTCGGGGATAACTGAAGCTACCTCTCCCTTCAGGCCTTCAACCTAAAGTATAGATATTCATTTATCTTTTAACTCATTGATCAAACAAAGCCAAACAGTGCTCTAAAATCTGTAGCAAGCACAAACATTTCCATTGATCATTTTTTTGTTGGCAAACTGCTAAGGAATGAATCCTTCCTTACGAATGCATCCAACACTCGATCCAGGATGACTTGCAACTTGGCAAGATCCCCTATATCCTAGATCAAGGCATACCCTATTAACCCAACTGGGTCAAACCTTACGTTCATTGGTTACTTCAGTTTATCGGCTGGTCTTTAGTTTCCAATTAATCTTCCTTACTTAAGAAGGATACTAAAGTATTCATCCTCTTGCAAGATAACTTGCATAAGGATCCGCCAACCTCATTGCAAGAATTTGGCCATTCTCTTGTGATCCAATCACAAGATCATATGACTTCGCACTTGTTTTCGCGAGTGTCGCATCGAACTATGAGACAATGGAGTCACGAAACAATCTGTTTCAGGCTACTAGGCTGACCTCATTAGACCTAGGGTTTCCAAGTTTCATCTTGTAAGATTCTTAGGCACAAACCCTAGCTCACTTTCCAATTACATTTTCACTGTCCCTACATTCAATGAATGTGGGCAAGTATTTAGGGTATAGACGTTTCTTGGAATTTAACTTATTCCGAACGAGTACTCCGCGACTTAGGTGTTTTAGGTTTATGCCAATTTGGTTAACTCTACAAGATAATTTTGAGATTACTTTCACATGATTCGTTGACTATGCGTAAATTGATTTTTTTAACCCTAACTTATCGGTTTGAGGTCAAGTTAGGTTAATTTCAACTAATCTTCCCTTTTCTTTGCGAACAAAATTCATGCTAAATAAGAAACCTTTTTCTTGCTAATTTATGCAGTTGACAACGATAATTTCATAGAGTTTATGCATCCTAAGAATCGTTTCATGCTTTGCACTTTCCATGATGATTCATTGCAATATGGGTTAATAGTTCGAGATTGTCACAACTCTATAGAAACAGAATTTGTATCCTTTTTCATTAATTTGTCTATATAATGATTTATTAAATTTATTTCCTTTGCACTAATTAGATATAAAGAAAAGTGCATTGGAGCTGGCCACTGATGAGTGGTCACAGGTTATGGTGGACCCACACGGTGGGTTAGAGAAAAGATAGTTCACACTTCCACCTATATGACCCGATTGGGCGCCTGTGACTAGAACTCACGCATATCAGGGTTAGACTCGCACACAGAAAGGATTGATGCCTTGAAGTGTGGGCTAGATCCACCAGAACAGACAGTTACAATCAACAAGATGGCATGATCATGAAATGCTTGTATAATGTGCATGTGTGGGCTGAAAGCTTGAAATGCACATTTCTTTGCATAGGAAAGTCACATGAAGATTCGGATACCATTTTTGCGATGTACACGGAAAAAGCTTTCATATGATACCCATATTGGGGGGGGTCCCTAAATTCTAGGAGATCCCTAAATTTTAGGAGGTCTCTAAATTTTAGGAGCCTCGAATTAGCCTAAAAATGCTAGTCCTAAAAAATAGGGATGTCATTCTAAAAATAGTAAGTTCTGTACTCTGACTGTGCTTACTAAATTTGGTTGTTTCTATTCTTGACAGTATTCAACCCAAAAAGAAAGGCCATAGAGAAGAGACAAGTGTCAAGACACTTGTCACACAAGTTTCCAAGTGTCCCACCACTTGTCACATCTCATGACATGTGGCTGGACACTTGTCTTGTGCTACTCCACTTTCCCCTTTTGTACTAGCTCTCCCCTCTCTTATAAATAAGAGCTCGTTTTTATTCATTCAAGATCATTTTTCTTTGTTGTAAACTCATGTACAGCACCCACAGATAGCCAGAAATTGGCCCCATCCATCCCCATCATCATCCCCCACTTCTCCATTATCAAATTCCTCCATATTCCCTCTTCTATCACTGCTGTTTTACAAGACAGCAAGCCTGTAAATTCATTACAGCACCTCCTTCTCGAGCTCTTTCTTCCATTTTAGCTACAAGAAGTAAGCCCTATCCATGTACTGCTAATCAACGATGGAGAAAGGCTGAATTTCCCTTTTTCTTCTCTCATATTGTAAAGAAATCAGTTCTTATCATTGCATAATAGATAATGCATGTGCGTTTGTACATCTTTGCATGATCTTGTGAGAGTGAGAATTACTTCTTCTCACTCTCAGGTTGATTGTAACTGAGCTCTTCCCTAAGGGACTTGGGTTGAGCAGAAATACATTCCTTCGGGGGGGGTTGCCCATCTTCAACCCTCAATCTTGTCTCCATTACTTTTACATTTTCATGGCTATAATTTTGTGAGTAATTTTCACTTTCAGCTTTAAGTGTTCATTCTCTTTTATATTAAGTCTCGAAAACAAGCGAATATCATAATTGTTAAGCATACTACGTTGTTCGGGGCGTTTACAGTGGTATCAGAGCTTTGGCTCGGTCCTCACCCCCAACACTGATAGTGCTTACAACTATAAGTTTGTTTGTTTTCAGCCCTTGCATTGAGTGCTTGAGCATATTTTTTTTCTTTAGTCTCAATGGATCAATCGAGTGCTATCCTTCAAGCCATTCAAAGTCTTAGAGAGGAGAATCAGCAAATTCGTGAGCAACTTCTCAAACTAGAAAAAGTTGAGAATCCCAAAGAATTCAAGGAAAGAAGCCCATCTACTTCAAGGAAACAAAGCCATACCAATGAAAGGAGCCGATCAAGAAGTCCAACTACTTCTAAGAGGCAGTCCCATTCTACTTCAAGAAAGAGATCGCATCGAAGCTCATCCTCTTCTTCAAAGTCATCTGGCGCCTATTCTGATGGATCCTCTTCTAGTAATGAAGAGTCACACCCTTCTCGTGGAAGACCTCATCATCGTCAAAGGCGTCGACATTCTTCACCCTCGTCTCCATCTTCATCCCCATCAAGCACTTCATCATCTTCAACCTCAATATCCGAGCATGGACGAAGGCATAAGAAGAAGAAGAAGACTAAGTCATTATCTCAACTTGAAAAGAAGATCAAGTTCAGTATGTATGATGGTTCCCGAAATCCTGATCTTCTTCTGAAGTTTATTCGTCAATTTCAAATTTTGTATGGTCGTGACAAGTATAAAGAAAAAGAAAAGATTAAGTTTGCAGCTTTACATTTAACCGACTTAGCCCATACTTGGTGGACGGGGTTGGAATATGATCATGCTGCCCCAAAATCATGGCGGTCCTTTGTTCGCCTGATACAAAGACAATTTCTTCCTGTTCATTTCAAAAGAGATGTAAAAATGGAATGGGATCGGCTTTGGCAAAGGAAAAATGAGTCACTTGGTGACTATACCAAGAGATTTTGGGAGCTACTTTTGAAGGTCCAACATTTCAAGAAGATCAGCGGTTTGGAAAAGCTTAGGAAGTTTCAAGGAGGTTTGCATTTTAAACTTCGTACTGCTCTTAATCATTATCATTGTTCTAGTCTCAGGGAACTCATTGACCATGCTGAGACATGGAAAATGGAGCACAATGGCAACAAATCATTCCAAAAGAATGATAAGAAGAGAGTAGCTGATGATGAGGAGTATTCAGCCCCAAATGAAGGACAAAAATAGTGGCAAAAGCAGCCACCATCAAATCAAAAGAAGATGAAGCCCTATGCACCTCCTAATGCTCCTCAATTTTGCTCCAATCTATACCCACAAGCAAAGCAACTTTCCGAAGAAGAAAAGCAACGCTTCATGAAAGAAGGGAAGTGCTTTAAATGTGGACAAACAGGCCACATAGCAAAGCAATGTCCAAACAAGGGACAAAGCAAGGTTTCTGACAACAAGCCTAAGTCGCCAGTGAAAATCAATGCTATCAGTGATGTAGTTGCAAACACAACTCACACTCCAGAGACGCGCAAATTATTAAAAGCTTGGGGACAGTTGCAAGGTAAGCAAGCACTATTCTTGATAGATCTTGGGGCGAATGAAAATATTATTTCCTTGCAATTAGCTAAAGAGCTTGGATTAAAGAATGAAGAGATGGACACTCCGGCAGAAGTTCGCCAAGCTTTAAATGCTGATGAAGGTGACACAGTGAAGACTGTGATACCCTACATTGGCAAGCTCAAGTTTCAAATTCAAGGCTACAGTGACGAAGATACCTTCTGTATCGGAGACCTTGATGGTTGCGATGTGATTCTTGGCATGCCCTGGAATCATAGAGTAGATTCAACCATCTTCTCTCAGAAAAAGAAGGTAGAACTCACCAACAAAGGCAAGAAGTACGAGATCCAAGCTGGAGTTTCTGGAGACACCATACCTATGGTAAGCCATATGCAAGTCTCTAGAGCAATTAAGGATTGTGTTCAATGTTGTCTGCTTTATGTCACTGATGTAAAAGATAATATGAATGCTGAAAACCAAGAGCAACTTCAGTTCTTGGAAAAGTATAAAGATTGTTTTTTGGAAGATCTTCCTTATCAGCTTCCCCCAGAAAGGCCAGAAGACCATCATATTGATATTATTCCGGGTAGTTCTCCTCCTAATATAGCGCCATACCGTGTGAGCCGTCCTCAACAAGAAGAAATCAGAAAGCAAGTCGAAGACCTACTCAACCGTGGGCTAATTAGGCCAAGTAGCTCACCATTTTGTTCACCGGTTCTTCTTGTTCAAAAGAAAGATGGCACATTCAGGATGTGCATTGATTATCGAGCCCTCAACAAAATCACTGTGAAGAATCGGTTTCCTATTCCCAGAATTGACGACATTTTGGATCGTCTAGGAGGCTCAAAGGTTTTCAGCCGCATTGATCTAAAGAGTGGTTATCATCAAATTAGGGTAATACCACAAGATGTACACAAAACTGCTTTCCGCACTTCATACGGTCTTTATGAATTCTTGGTGGTTCCTTTCGGATTAACCAATGCACCAGCCACCTTTAATCGAATGATGGAGCGCATCTTTAGAGAGCATCGACAATATGTCGGTACTTTCTTTGATGATATTCTTGTCTTTAGCAAGAATGAAGAGGATCATCATCAACACTTGGAAATTGTTCTACAATTACTACAACAAAATCAACTCTTGGTAAATGGTAAAAAGAGTGAATTTTTCATGCATAAAATAAATTACCTTGGGCATGTCATCTCTTTTGAAGGGATTCAGATGGATCCTGAAAAGATCAGGATAATCCAAGAATGGCCTCATCTTCGTGATGTACATGAGGTGCGATCGTTTCTTGGCTTATGTTCTTATTACCACCGCTTCATCAAGCATTTTGCACATATGGCTTCTCCACTTCATGACCTTACAAAGAAGAAGATCTCTTTCCAATGGAAGGAAAAAGAGAAGGCAACCTTCACAAGGCTGAAAACAGCTCTTACTTCTGGACCTGTTCTTATCATTCCAGATCTGGTAAAACCATTTGTGGTGGAAGCAGATGCTTGCGGTGATTGTATTGGTGCAGTGCTAAATCAAGAAGGCCATGCCGTAGCCTTTGAAAGCCGCCGTCTAAATGATGTGGAGAAAAGGTATGACATTTATGAAAAGGAGCTCTTAGCAGTGGTTCATGCTTTAAAGATATGGAAACATTATCTTTTAGGCAATGAATTCCTTATTAAAACCGATCATCAAAGCTTGAAGTATTTCAAGACTCAAAAGCATTTGCAGGAGAAACATGCAAGATGGGAAAATTTCTTGTCTATGTTTCATTTTCAAATTATGTACACTCCAGGGAAACAAAATGTAGTTGCTGATGCACTTTCTAGAGTGCCTTGCATTGCAACTATTACAGTGGCTCATCATGAAGATTTTCAAACCATGAAGAATACTTATGATGAAGATACTGATTTTGCAGCAGTTTGGTCAAATTTACAGCAAGGAGGTTCTCATCCAGATTATTCCATCAAAGACGGTTACCTTCTCATGAACAATCGCCTTTGTGTCACTCTTCCTGTTCGACAAAAGGTGCTTAAAGAAAGTCATGAACCCCCTTATGCAGGGCATAGAGGGAGGGCAGCCACTCTAAGTGCAATTGAGCGGTACTTTTATTGGCCAACATTACGAAAAGATACACATAACTTCATCGAGGCTTGTCTGGTATGCCAAAAATCCAAATATGATAGGCAGAAGATTCCAGGATTGTTGCAACCTCTTCCAGTGCCCAAAGATCCATGGGAATCTATCACAATGGATTTCATCTCAGGTATTCCAAGAACACCTCAAGGTCATGATATGATTTGGGTCATAATTGATAGATTCAGCAAACAATCACATTTTATTCCATGTCATAAAACATTGAAATCCGCACAAGCTGCAAGACTTTTCATTCAACATATCTTCAGATTACATGGTATGCCTTCTGAGATCATTTCAGATAGAGACTCCAAATTCACAAGTAACTTTTGGCGTGCTTTATTTGAGAATTTGGGAACCACTTTAAAGTTCTCTTCAGCTTTTCATCCTCAAACTGACAGCCAAACAGAGGTGATGAATCTCACTCTTTTGGATATGTTGAAAGCTTATGTTAGTGAACATAAGTCCCAATGGGAGAAATATCTTCCATTATTGGAGTTTGCTTACAACAATACAGTGCACTCATCCACAGGGAAAGCTCCAAATGAAATAGTACAGGGTAAAGTGATTCCCCCTCCAATTATTCGCACTAAAGATAAGATTTTTGCTGCTGATGAGTTTGCTTCAGATTTAAAAACCGCAGTGGATCAAGTTCGAGCCACTATCAAAGTTGCCCAAGAGTGACAAAAGAAGCAAGCAGATAAACGAAGAAGACCTTTGGCTTTTGAAAAAGGTCAATATGTCTTGCTAAAGTTTGATAAAAGCAGGCTCAAACAAGGTTCTCGTCAAAATTCATCTTTTCCAAAGCTCTCCAGTAGATACTTTGGACCCTTCAAAGTGATTGAGAAAATAAATGAAGTTTCTTATCGACTTGAGCTTCCTACTCATTGGAAAATACACAATGCTTTTCATGTAAGTTTGCTAAAACCTTACATAGGACCAGAACCAAAGGAACCCATTACTGAAGATCCCCCAGAAGTTGAAGAAACAGAGCAACTCTTGGAACCTGAAAAGATTTTGTTTCTCAAGGATTGAACCAAGAGAAGTGGCCTTGTGACACGAAAATTCTTGCTAAAATTCAAGAATCTACCCACCACAGATGCACAGTGGGTAGATGAAAAATTCATGAAGGATTACCCAAATATTCTACAACAATATCAAGAAGATTTTCAGCTGAGGACAGCTGAATAAAAGCCAGAAGGCTGTCACAACTCTATAGAAACAGAATTTGTATCCTTTTTCATTAATTTGTCTATATAATGATTTATTAAATTTATTTCCTTTGCACTAATTAGATATAAAGAAAAGTGCATTGGAGCTGGCCACTGATGAGTGGTCACAGGTTATGGTGGACCCACACGGTGGGTTAGAGAAAAGATAGTTCACACTTCCACCTATATGACCCGATTGGGCGCCTGTGACTAGAACTCACGCATATCAGGGTTAGACTCGCACACAGAAAGGATTGATGCCTTGAAGTGTGGGCTAGATCCACCAGAACAGACAGTTACAATCAACAAGATGGCATGATCATGAAATGCTTGTATAATGTGCATGTGTGGGCTGAAAGCTTGAAATGCACATATCTTTGCATAGGAAAGTCACATGAAGATTCGGATACCATTTTTGCGATGTACACGGAAAAAGCTTTCATATGATACCCATATTGGGGGGGGTCCCTAAATTCTAGGAGATCCCTAAATTTTAGGAGGTCCCTAAATTTTAGGAGCCTCGAATTAGCCTAAAAATGCTAGTCCTAAAAAATAGGGATGTCATTCTAAAAATAGTAAGTTCTGTACTTTGACTGTGCTTACTAAATTTGGTTGTTTCTATTCTTGACAGTATTCAACCCAAAAAGAAAGGCCATAGAGAAGAGACAAGTGTCAAGACACTTGTCACACAAGTTTCCAAGTGTCCCACCACTTGTCACATCTCATGACATGTGGCTGGACACTTGTCTTGTGCTACTCCACTTTCCCCTTTTGTACTAGCTCTCCCCTCTCTTATAAATAAGAGCTCGTTTTTATTCATTCAAGATCATTTTTCTTTGTTGTAAACTCATGTACAGCACCCACAGATAGCCAGAAATTGGCCCCATCCATCCCCATCATCATCCCCCACTTCTCCATTATCAAATTCCTCCATATTCCCTCTTCTATCACTGCTGTTTTACAAGACAGCAAGCCTGTAAATTCATTACAGCACCTCCTTCTCGAGCTCTTTCTTCCATTTTAGCTACAAGAAGTAAGCCCTATCCATGTACTGCTAATCAACGATGGAGAAAGGCTGAATTTCCCTTTTTCTTCTCTCATATTGTAAAGAAATCAGTTCTTATCATTGCATAATAGATAATGCATGTGCGTTTGTATATCTTTGCATGATCTTGTGAGAGTGAGAATTACTTCTTCTCACTCTCAGGTTGATTGTAACTGAGCTCTTCCCTAAGGGACTTGGGTTGAGCAGAAATACATTCCTTCGGGGGGGGGTTGCCCATCTTCAACCCTCAATCTTGTCTCCATTACTTTTACATTTTCATGGCTATAATTTTGTGAGTAATTTTCACTTTCAGCTTTAAGTGTTCATTCTCTTTTATATTAAGTCTCGAAAACAAGCGAATATCATAATTGTTAAGCATACTACGTTGTTCGGGGCGTTTACAGAGATGCAGTTTATACTTCTAGGCTTAACCGAAGTATACTATTTTAATGATAATAATCTAGTCTTATAATTCATTTCAATGCATAAGATATTTGCTAAAAATGCGTTTATACTTTCTTAATTTGCATGTATTGATGACTAAGTTCCTTCGTCGTGAACAACTAGGACGAAAATATATCCTATTTCTAATAATTAACCTTGCATGATTGAATTACAACAATAACAAATAAAAATTAGGAAGGAAAACCTGGGCTTGGGGTGAGATATCCATGTGGATGCCAGTAGACGATCCTCCCACGGCAGCGCCTTGGACTTTCTTAGGAGGCATTTCCGCCGTGGAAGCAGCTTAACAACTTCTTTTTTGCTATTCCACCATGGCTCTCTTTCACAATAACTTGCACCGTCCGTCGAAAGCAATTTTAGAAGGCTTCCTCCTTGGAGTCGGGAGTTCGAAAGGGGTGTTTCAGAATCTTTCACGACTAAGACCTATTAAGCCATGGGGAAGGAATAATGGCCTTTGTAAGGACTCACACGAATGGGGAATAATGAGGTGTGGAATCCCTTACGAGGGTTTTTGAGTGGGAAAGGGAGGTGTTAAAAAAAACCTTCAACACTCTTCTTCTCTTTTTGGAGTGGCGAAAAAAACAAAGTCCCAAGGGTGTTTTGCATACAGGAAAGAAAAGGCTAAGGACAATTTTTCTTGGGGAAAATGGCCTTATAGAATCCTAAGGGAGGAACTTCCAAGGGAAAAATTAGCCTTTAAAGAATATACCTTTTGGAATGCGGGAAAAAGCCTAAGGGCCTTTAAAGACAACTCGGAGGGGGTAATCCTAAAATCCCTTAAAAAGGGGCTAATTGGTTTAAACACAGGGGGGGAGGGGAGGTGGTTTTGAAGCCAAGGAAAAAGGGGGGCTTAAGAGAATTTTAAAACCCGAGGGAGGGGGATTCAAGAGGCACAGGAAGGGGGGCTCATAGGGGGTTAAAAACCGGGGGGGGGGGGTGACTCTAAAGTCAAGGGAAAGGGGTTTAAGCATGGGGGGTGAAAGGGGGCTTAAGGTTAAACACGGGGGAAGGTAATAAGCCCAAAAGAAAGGGGGCTAAGAAGGCCCCCCCTTTGGAAGCTTCTAAACTTCCAGAAGCTAAAGTGGGGGGGGGGGGTTATATAACCGTCCGACGATGGCTTAATGGAGGCAGCTCCTCCCTCCTTCCTTTCGTCCTCGACGGCGTCGTGTCCCTCTGCCACAGGGTGGTCAGCGGCGCAGAGTCCCTCCTCCCTTCTCTCCCACACGCACTCAGGGAACCCTCTCTTCTCTCCCTCACGTCTGGCGGCAGCGTCGTCTTCACGATCTCTGCCTTCCCTCTTCAGCCCGCGGTCCCCTTCTGGTTAAATAGGGGGAGGGGGATCCTCCCTCTCCTTTGTGTCAGCGTGCATGGCCGTATCCCTCTGCGAGCTCCACCTAGGAGCTTCCGTGTCATTTCTATTCCCCTCCCCTTCCAGCACAACAGTTGGTTGGGGAGGGGAATAATAATAAAAAAATTTTGCATTATCCTTAAGAAAATGTTATATATTTATCCTCAAGAGGTAGTTTACGCGAATGTTACACTTGCATGCAATAAAGAAATGGCACCATTATTTGTATGGCACCCGATTTAGAGTTCAAAGTGATCACAGGGTTCTTAAGTATCTCCTTTTTCAGTCCAATCTTACTCCTAAGTAGCATCGGTGGGTAGCTACCCTACAGAATTATGATTTTGACATCACTCATATGAGGGGTAAAGTCAATATAGTGGCTGATTTTCTTTCTCGTATGTGGGCTTGCAAAGTTTTAGCAATGAGTGAGTTGCATAGTGATTGGATTAAAGAACTACAAGAGGCTTATCTTTTGGATGAAGAGCTTAACCATATTTTTCAAAAATTATAGCAAGGTCTCATGCAAGATAACTTGCATTATCAGTTTAAAAATGTCCTTATTTGGTTAAATGGCAATATTGTCATTCTTTCTACCTCTTCTTTTACATGGAAAATTATGGAGGAACTACATTCTTCACCTTTAGCTGGACATCTTGGAGTTTTCAAGACCTATGATAGGATTAAAAAAAGTTTATATTGGAAAGGGCTATGGAAAGATGTCGAGGACTTTGCCATGAAGTGTACGCCTTGTGAGTAGAATAAGGACATCACCCATAAGCCAGGTGGTTTGTTGCACCCATTACCCATTCCTACAAGTAAATGGACTTACATTACCATGGATTTCATTATAGCTTGCCTACTACCAAAAAGGGATGGAATAGTATATATGTGGTGGTGGATAGACTAACCAAGGCAGCTCATTTCATTCCAACCAAGACCCAGTTTATTGCTTCTCAAGGGGCCAGTTAGTTCATGAGTAACTTTGGGTAGGTGGTATTCACATCCATGGGCACTAAATTGGCTCCTTCTACGGCCTATCATCCACAAACTGATGGACAGACAGAAAGGGTAAATAAATGGTTGGAGACTTATCTTTGTCATTTCTTCTATGATGTCCAAAATTCATGGGATTCTTGGTTACACTTGGCTAAGTTTGCCTACAACAAATCTACTCATACTAGCATTGAAGTTTCACCCTTTCAGGCTATGTATGGCTATAGGGTGCCCTTATCCACAGTCATCTTTAATGAAAGAATCAACCCTCATGAGAAAGAAGAGTTGGAAAGAATGCAAACCCTTCTTCAGCAGTGTAAGATGAATCTTAGGAAAGCTCGAGACCAAATGAAGATGTATGCTCATGAGAAGAGGTGGCCCTTAGAGTTCCAAGAAGGAGAATTGGTTTTATTGAAGGTGCCCAATTCTAGGCACTCTACTTTGAAAGATGGATCTAGTAACAAGCTTGCTCACAAATTTTATGGCCCCTAATTGGATCCTGAAGCGCATTGGAGACTTGGCATACAGATTGGAGTTACCCTCTTCCACAAAGATTCATAATGTCTTCCATGTTATTCGATTCAAGCTTTTCTATGGTGATCTTGTTGATACAATTGATGAGCTGCCACCTATTGATGAAGAGGGTCTTATTTAGTACATCCGAGAGGTTGTCATAGGTCAGCATGAGAAGAAGCTTCGATCTCGTTCCATCATTGAATATTTGATCAAATGGAGAGTTTTACCACCTGAGGAAGCTTCTTGGAGGCTTGATTCTATATTAGATGAGTTTCCTTTTCTAAGGAGCACATTGGTTGGCTGAAGCCTACTGAATATGAAGCTACTTTTGGTGCAAACAGGGACATGACAACAGGCTATTTTAGAACAATTTTTATTGTGCCTATTTTTCATAATTAAGCCATTTAAGTAGGGTCAAATTACTCTTCAAGAACTATGTTTTAACATGTGGTACGCCTCATTTGGACACTTCTACTAGAAGCTATGACAGATTTGGTCCAACAGGGTCTATTTACATAGCATGATGTCTACTTCATTTTGAGTTCATTAGTTGAAGATTTTATGGCTCCATATACTTTTGAAGCATTATTGATCATGTATATAGCTGAGGCTTACTTTTGTTCTTCCATTTTAGTCCATATGTTAGTCATTTTTCATTCATTTTTCCATTTGTAAAGCTATAAACACTATCGGGGGATTAATTCACTAGTAGTAATAAGGATACGTCACCTGCATACAAGAAATATATGAAAATACCCCTTATCTACCCCCTATTTTTTGGACCTTACCTTATAAAATGTACCTTCCTTCCCTTAAATAACCCCCTCCCTTACACTCACATGGTACCATATGGTAAACCCTAGTGGACGAGGTCCCCGGGGTAAACACATAGTAGTACTCTATTTTATCCATCCTTTTCTAGTCTTTATAAGTTTTTTTTAAAGGGGAAAAGCCTTTGGGATGGGATGGATTGTAAGAAGCTTGGAAGAATAAGGATTTAGGGTGTAAATAATATTGATGTTATACCATGTCACATTGACATTGGTATAAAAGGAGAGGACATGTAATTTTTCCTATCTTTTTGACACATTAATAAATTATTGTCCTTCTTCTCTTACCTTACTCTTAGCTTCAATGGCTTCTTTCTCTTTCTTACCTTTCTCTCTCTTATTCTAGTATTTTTCTCTCCTCGTCACTCTATTTCTCTCTCTTTTGCATTCTTCCTTCTCTCTCCTCTTTCTCTCTCTCCAGTCCACTTCTTGACATTTGAATACAAGCCAAAGATGTAACATCATCTCCATCATTATACCATCAAAGCTTAGGGAATTCTAGTCCCCTAGGCTCTTAAGGACCTTAGAGAGCTCCTATGTAAATTTCTTGATGAGAAGTTCATTGTCTTCTTAAAAGATTACTTTGGACACATGTTTTGGCAATATGTCTAGTGCATTATGATCATAGGAACTTCTTGGTTGGACAATAAGCTAAAATAATTTCCACATGCTCCCATTGCCTTCTTTTGGTTAGTAAGACAACTATGATCATCCATTTGCAGCACAATGCTTTCTTTGAGTCTCTTTTTCTTCAAACTTTTGATGAAGTTTTAGGAGACACACTCCAAATCAACTACCAACCTTTTGCTATATAGAAGGAAAATTTTCTCCATCTCTCTAATTAGATTACTTGTCTAATAGTTTGTACTCAAAGCAACAACTGGGGTTATTCCCCAATGCTTTGATAGCTCCCTCAAGCATCTAGTTGAATGGCATTAGCCACCAGCCATTTGTGATGCCCCTAGCCTCTGAAGCTCAAAAATGTTGAGAGTTATCATTATTGGAGCATGATCCAAGGTAAGGGATTTGAAATCTACCTCCATTCATACCACCAGTGGAAGCCAATCCTCCTCATTAGTGCAATATTCAAGTGGGATTCGAAATCTACCTCGATTGATACCACCAATGGAAGCCAATCCCCCTCATTAGCGTAATATTCAATGAATCAAATCATTTCATTATGTAGAACCATATCATCTGGGGCATCTAGTAAGGCTACCCCTATGGCTGCCCGGCATTGCATGCATCTTTCAATGTTTTTCACGGTTTTCCTTTTGAGCCGTATGTCAACCATGGTCTTTAGCAACTATAGTGACATATTCTAGTCATCTTCTCTGCCTCATCATTGGACTATCATCCTTGCACCTGTGCTGGGGTAGATGAGGCATTCTACGCCTCATCTACAAATGCACGCTCATTGCATGCTCATTGAGGAATGATACATTTAGACAGAAGGGAGGAGGGCCATTGTAGTTTTGTCTTGGTAGAATTAATTCAAGGGTAACTATGGTAGGAATGTGGTCCGAGGAAAAATTTCCTCCAGAACCTTGTATTTGATGCCTTACCCCATCTACCACACCCTCCAATTGCATAAATCCTAACTAATCTTGCTCCCCTTGATATGGGGTTGATATATTTGTTATGCCAAGTGAATTTGAGCTTCCCACTTGTGTTATAAAGAAGTGCTAGGTCTTCCGGTTCAGAAGCTAATTCAAAAGAGAACCAAGCCTCCCTCTCAGCACTTGACATTGTACAATTCCCATGTGACGTTTCCACATCTATCTCCATCATATTCCAATCACCTGCAATTAGGGCACTTTTCCCTCCCAGGCTCCTGCTTCAAGAACTCCTACTAGAGGCTTCTTGTGATCCACACATTGCTTGCATAAATAGAACACAACACCAAAAATTCATTAGAGTAATAGGCTCGCACCAACCATCACTTGCTTGAAATAGTAGTTGAGGTTTTAGCTCCTTCTTCACAAGAATTAGTTGCCCCTCGCCTCTAATATACCCCTAATTTAACTTCTTGAATATCTATTACATGGGGCTTGTGTTTCCTTACTAGCTCATAGATAACATGCTTGTGTAGATCCAAAGCCAACCCTCGAACATTCCTAGACATTATATTTAGTCTAGGAAATAGTGCCACTCATTCAAAACTCCTAATTTGGTTTAGTCAATAATTCATGAGAATCATCCATAGGAGTATAATGATTCCTATCAACCAATGGTTGACGTGCAAGTTTCTTGATTGATGGGTTGCGATTCTTCTTCTTAACTCCTTTTGACTCCTTTGGGGGAATATTTTCTTTGTTGGCTCCTTTCTCTTTTTGTTGCTGCCATACTCTCACCCAAAGTTGTTTCTTTCAAGATTGCCTACCCATTCTTTTGATTCTCCTTCTCCATATCTTTGATCCTATCATGGGCTGATCCAGTCAAAGTATTGATCATATTTCTTTGGATATCTTTGGAATCAATGCTTTGGCTTTGCAATGATAACATGCATCTAGGAAGGGAGAGTGAGAACATGATAGATAGCACTACCTCCAAACCATTGCAATCATGAAGTTGTAGGAACTCTAGGGACTCATTCCTCCTATCGCATATGATACACACTTTGCTTGTGGCCTTGAGAAAATCCCCATCATGTAGCTAGCAATGGGACATACAACAACTTCCCCAAGGTAGCAACAATGGCCATTGTCCACTCCACCAGCTATGGTCTCAAATCCACAAACTTGTTCCACATCAGACATTCATGTTGCAAGAATCCATCTAGGGAGAAAGAAGGGGGCCACCAAATTTTTGCTATATCCCACAAAAGACCCCAAGACCCAATCATGTTCTGTCTTTGATCCAAGAATGGTCATATAAAAGACTTTACCCATGAATTTGAATTATACCGAAGTCCTTACCTTGGTAGGTGTTGTCAAACCACCATGAGAATCCTCCTCAATAGGGGGTCTATCCATGAAGTACATATACATGCTGGTCACCACTAGAAGTGCAATGTATCTATGGTGGACACAATCAAGAGATAGAGCAACAAAAGGTTTGTGGACTTGAGCTCCCTCTTGGGCCTTTGCTTTACACTATTCATTGTGTTTTTTTAATCTACCCTTAGAGACTTGTCTATCTCGGTCACATTAAACTCATTGCTCCTCAAAGCTCTCCTAAAGTCTAGCTATGTCCTCTATGGATTTAGTTGCTTTGCTTGCATATCCTCCATTCATTGACACTTGCATGCTCTGATCTGCATGCATGAGGACTAGACACATGGCGGTGTAGTGGCAATTAAATTTCTTAAAGTCACCATGTCAGTCCATTCATTTGCTCGTGCTTGCCTACTATGGCCTACGTGCATGAGGACTAGACACGTGGCGACGAAATGGTGATTAAATTCCTTAAATGCCATGTTTTTTCATAAATTACTAATGGTACAAATATTCTCCATGATTTACTCCTTCTTGTCCAGAACCATCTACGAGTCTTCATTAAATACCATTGTTGGCATAACCCTTGACAAGCCACCTATACTACTTTTGATAAGCTTATTAATCTCATTAATGTATTTATTCAATCATTGTATTTCAAAAATTATGAATCCTTTCAATATGAATTTTGATTTCAGTAATAATAAAACTATTTTTTTTAAATTTAAACATTGATCATGCTATTGCATGTGTAAGTACATTTCCAATACATATATTTCTTATATGGGGTATTCTACCCAAATTTTTATCTAATAATATTTGTTATTTTCTTTAGATGATTTTGTTAGGAGTTATGTTTATGGGGGGTTTATAAGCACTTTACATATGACCTCTGGGTTGAACCTAAAGGCTATAGCTAGGTATTCAACCTCTGTTGACATGCACAATACCCCTAAGCTATGCTAGATTTTGATTAGCCTCTGAGCATGGATATGCACCCTTTGCACCATGCCTTACCTTGGGTCCCTAAGCTTATCAATAGCCCATGTCATGACCATCCTCATGTTATATCTTTGTCATTTATGTATCTCCTTCCTAGAATCATTGTATGGGATTCGACATTTCCTTTGTCGAGGTAAAACCTTTCCATTTTCTTTTTCTATGTTTCTCATTAGGGGGAATATGAACTCAAAAAGTTTCATTGAGCTTAAGAGTTAATGACTCCCCTAATGACAATATTTAAGGTGGACCAATGGGAGAGGGGCTTGTGTGCACATTTTATCCACTCTCATTTCCCCCTTGTCCCTACCACTTATAGGCTTGTCCCCCTATGTCCCCTTTTACCCTGCCCCCCTCCCCACTTTTACACCCATGTCAAGTGGGTCCCATTGGGCATCCAAAAAGGTGACATAAATTTGAAAATATCCCCCCTCTAGAAATGGCTTTTTCTCCCCCAAAACCTCTTCTTACAACATGTGTATTCAAAAAAGGAAAATTTCAATATCTTTTTGCAATACATGCTTCTAGTTTGGACATTCTCTTGCCTCCATTCCACAAATCGTCTTAGCTTTCTATGCTCCCACCTTCTCTCTTTCTTCCACAATTATTCTCTTTCATCCATTCTACAAACGAGTCTCATCTTTCTATCCTCATAGAGCCATAGCCACATAGCCCTAGATCCTCTTAGCCATGGCTACACAACACCCAATCTTTCTCTTTCTTCTAAGCACAGCCATAGGCACACATCCTCCATATTCTCTTAGCCATAGCCATCCAACACTCAACTTCTCTCTTTCTTCCATGTTAATTTTCTTTCTTCATTCACAAAATTTTTCATATTTCTGTGCTCACACAAACATAGCCACACATCCCTCCTTACTTCCATTACCATTTCAATGGCATGTACATGTCAACAAAGGCAACCCCATGGTTCTATGTATGATGTCTATGTACATAAGACAAAGGATAAATATGGCAAATGGAAAGGTGCATTGTTGAACAAGGATTCATGGGTCTACATGCAACCTTTAGCAATAGGGCCTCATCAAGCTACTCAATGTGGTGTACTACAAAATCATTGGAAGGGCAAAGTGCTTGGATTTTGGGAGGCTCAAGATGGTAGTCTTGTTGCATCAGTTCAACATGTGTTTAGTGTGAAGAACTTCAAGCTACCTCATGGGACTACTCAACAATTCTTTCCTTCGAATTTTAAGTCAATGTTTTTATGTTCTTAACTTCTCATATGTTTTTGAGGTTTTTACTTCTTCTCTCTTGTCAGACATTTTCCCTTAGAATATTGTTGAGGATCAGCCTTTGGGAAGCTTGTGAAGAAGATACAAGGCTCTACATGTGGATGTGGGCTAGAGAATTATGGTTGGAAAGTCATCACAATATCTTTTACATTCTAAGATTTTCTTCTATGAGTTCATATATATAATTTCTACATTAGTGGATTCGTATGGTTCTCTTGAATTACTTCCTTGTCCATCTCTCAATTCTTTGGAATGGTGCATTTTGGATGAGTGGATGCTTCATATATTAAAAATGAAGATTTTACTATATATATATATATATATATGTATGTATATATATATACACACACACACAGAGAGAGAGAGAGAGAGAGAGTGTGTGTGTGTGTGAATCATACATCAAAGCATTAAAGCGATCACTATGAAATAAAATGGAAGGAAGCACAAACTACTACTTATATAGAAAATACAAAACATAAAGTTAGATTTCTCAATGAATGTCTATCTTCTTAGCATCTTCAATGTCTAACTTGATTTCTTATAGGATAACAATATTGGGGCTACATCTCCTTATGTCTCCTAATTAGATCACTACACATGTCCTTTCTTTTCTCTCAGCAAAGGTATCTTGTGTTCCAATACACCAACTTGATTTTCCTAGAGGCTCTATCCATGTATATACATGTGTTGGTCCACAAACTCATCCTCCCCTTCACCCAAGGTAGTATAGAGATTTTTGTCCATAAATAGAAGTTGGGCCAATTTTTTGATTAAGATGTTTCTTCTTTCCTATGCTTTGATTAGCTATGTGCCATCTAATGTCAACTTTTTTTTAAATTTGCAATGCCTCCCACCTTGCCATGTCACATATTCAACTTCAAAAGGCTTGTTTGAAGCTAATTACATTTAGCCTTGATATCTTTATTTTTTTAATTCCTCTCATCCTTCTCAATTGGTGGTTTATTTCCTTTAAAGTAATAAGAATCTACTCTACATTTAAGGTATATAATAGAGATACATTTAGTTTAAACTATACTCTCTTTATTAAAACATGGATTCTTCTTTCATAATATATAAATAAATAAAAACATTTAAACATTTGTTCCCACTTCCCTGATAAATATCTATAGATTTATTGGGGGAGTGGGGACTAGGGGATTAACATCTACTGGGGGAGTTGGGGAGTGGGGGGACATAGGTGTCAAGGAGTGGGAGAGTGTAGGCTTGCCATCTAGTAGGCCATTCAATGCATGACCTACCACATGGAAATCCTGCATTCCTCCACTTCCTCACAACTCTCCTCGGGGGGGTGGGGGGGGGGGGGGGGGGGGCACTCATGAATATATGCATACATAACGTGAGTTCAAAATAAGGGATTTTTAAAACACCATTTTTTACATACAGAAGGGTGGCATATAAAGGGGTTACTTATAGATTGAATAGAATTGTGTTTTATTCAAGAAAATTTCAGAGATTAGGATATTTATAAATAGGCCATGAATGCACGTTATATAGAGAATCTATATATAGTGAACCCCCCTGAGAAACTCTCTCTCTCTTCCTCTCTAGTTACCTATTAATGGTCTCCTCCCCCCCTTCTCTTCCTAAAACCTCACCCACGAGGTGCCTCCCTTCTTCCTTCCATGCTCCCTCCCTCCAATGGGATGCTTCTCTCTCTCTCTCTCTCTCTCTCTCTCTCTCTCTCTCTCTCTCTCTCTCTCTCCAATTGTGATACTTACATAGTCAAGCTTGTCCATTGAAACAACAGCACACAACAATAATATGGAGCTCAAAGTAAAATCTACATGGCCTTGGTATCTATGATCTGGCTTCTGTACTAGCCTTCCTCCGTTCGGGGTTACCAACATCAAAGGTCTTTTGTTTCTTGAAAATCACTTGACTTTGTGCCTTGAAGATCATGTATACTGCTCACATTCTCTATGTTTACTCAAACAGTGCATTCAAGACCATTTTGACTGGAGAAGGCTTGGAAAATTTATCCATTCTTGATTAGCATCTATGCTCTTGCTTCTGCACCAGCGTCCCTCTAAGCCTTTAAAATGATCCAGATATGGCCATCAATTTGACTAGCTCATGTACCAAGTCTACTCTAAAGTTCCAAGAAAAGGGTTGGGTAGTCATTGTGGTTTTTTTGCATGACTAATTCTACCTTTACTTAGATGTCCAAAGCTTTATTAACACCATATTGGGGAATATGGAAATTTTCCATTAGTTTGGGACACGTGGTCAAATCTTTGGATTTTTCATAACTTGAATACTATAACTCCAAATTGAGTGTTCTATAGCTCAATAGATTCCATTTTTCAAGTGCTTTCCAATGAGAGGTCACATCATATGGTTTTGAGAAACTTATGGGCATGTTATCCATGTGCCACCTTTTTAGTATTCAACAAATGGAAATTGGGAGATTCCCAAACTCACTAATATTGTGTTTATTGACCTTTCCAAGGGCAGAGCCTTCTCTTCCTCTGCTTCCTTTAGGTATACCTTAGAAGCTATGTGATATTGAACTTAGAAGCATTCTAATTCATGCATATACAATAGGTGATGTGGATTGGGGGGCATTCAATATCCCTTTCTACAACTCCTTTAGGAAATATTGCCATAGTTGAAAAAGATAAGTTGTTTCCACTTCAGCAATGTTTCAAGTGGTTGCAAGATTTTCTAAAATAGTGTGATGAGGCTAAAAAATTTTGATTGATTGCAAGGTATCAATAGTGTGATACCTGTTGTCATACCATACTTGGATAACATATCCAAGCCATACTACCTTTGGGATAGCCATATACCATCATCACATTTGATCACTTCAATACCAAGAAAGTATCTCAGCTCACCCAAATCTTTCATCTCAAACTTCTTCTTCAAGAAGTCCTTAACTTCAGCAATCCCATTGTCACTGTCACCTGTAATAATCAAGTCATCCACATAGATGACTATGATGACCAAACTTACATATCCCTTTCTCACATAAAGTGAGTGATTAGCATCAGAAATACAAAATCCAATATTGACCTACACACATATGTGGGATGCTCTAAATCCTCATAACCTACTGGCTACTCCATATACACTTCTTCTTAAAATTCACCATGCAAGAAGGCATTCTTAATATCCATTTGCTGCAAAATCCAACCTTTGGTTGCTGCCAAGGCAATCACACACCTAACAGTTTCCATCCTAGCAATTGGACTGAATGTCTCTTTATAATCTATGCCATATGTTTAAGCATAGCCTTTTGCAACTAGCCTAGCCTTATACTTGCTAACTGAACCATATGCATTATGCTTGACTTTGTAAACCCACTTACAGCCAATAGCTTTCTTACCCTTAGATAAGAGTACCAAATTCCAAGTCTTATTGGCTTCTAATGCAACCATCTCCTCATCCATTGCTACATCCAAATGAGCATGACCAACAGCATCATCAAAATAAGCAGGCTCAACATCCTCAACTAGTTTCACCATATAAGCATAATGGTGAGCTGCATAACCTTCAAAGCTAATTCTTTTCACAAGGTATTTGACCCTGCTAGATCTACGTACCACTGGATCACTCAATGGAGCCTTTACATTACTATGAGCTCTCTATACACCTGGTGTCTTACTGAAGGAATACCAAGCTCATCACCCAAACTCTCCAAACCACTAGAATCTCCATCAAATCCCAAATGACTAGTAGATGCATCATTACCATCTAGCGCTTTCTTCTTTCCTTTGTCCTTCCCTATAACACTTATAGATCCACTTAAAGATGTGGGGCTATTCCTTAGTCTCCTAGACCAAAGGCTCACTATAGGTATGTCACAAATTGCATGGTGGGAAGACTTGCTCAAGATGCTGCGCCGAACACACACAGAATGCACAAGAAGAAGCTCAATCAAGAGACAAGAAGAGAGATGGAGGCCAAAATATTTTCTTACTGGTTTTTTCTTCTTCTTCCACACACTATACAATGTACACAAAGTATAGATAAGATACAACATAAAGGAAAGTGGCCTATTAAGTCAAACAGTGCATAACCAACTACACTAATCAATTGGCGCTATGTCTTTGCCAGCAGTAGGTAGGTGTAACAAACTAAATATAATAAGTGATAAGTCAGTGGCCATGTGAGTATCATAATGACCACCAACGTGCCAAGTGTAGACGTGCGGACCCATCTAGCCAGGTGGTCCATCATCAATATTCGCACGTGTTGAGCTTGCCATCTCAACACTACCCCTCAAGCTCAACTCTATCTCTGCAACTCCAAGTAAGCTTCGGAACTTTCGAAGCTTCTGTGCACCCAATGCCTTTGTGAAAATGTCAGCTATTTGATCATGTGTGCTGACATATACCAAGTCAATCTCTCTTGCAAGTACCTTCTCTCTCACAAAGTGGTAGTGCACCTCAATGTGTTTTGTCCTAGCATGAAACACTAGATTCCTAGCTAGCTGTATGCTGCTCATGTTGTCACAATGAATGACAACTGGACCATCTCCCTGCACATCCAAATCACCTAATAACTTTTGCAGCCATACCACCTCACATGCTGCCATAGCAGCAGAAGTGCACCCTTTGTGGCCAGTTAGAAGAGTTCATGGGCATGAGATGGATGGAGTACATGACCCAATCCACCACTTGGAAGGTACTACCCAATCCAAACCGTCAATACTGAAGGAGACAGACAGCCTTTTAGACTTTCTTACAATCTTGGAGCCTGAGATGGAGGCAATGATTGATGCATTGATGCCCATGGATGTCGATACATCTGATCCGCTTAGAGAGAAAGCATCCATACCATTATATGATGGGTGCCAAGTATCTCACTTGAAGACACTACTTGCACTCCTAAGTGTGCAAGCAAAATATGGGTGGAGCGATGCGAGTGTGACCGAGTTATTTAGGTACCTTGTACGTGCACTTCGTTGATTTTTTTTTGGCATTATCATAAAAAACATTTATGGTTTTTCAAGGTGTTTTATGATTTTTTTTCAGGTTATTAAAGTATCATATATTACCACTTACAAATATCATTCTTGAGTCTCATGATGATGTACGACATGTTTTATGAAAGCTTGGCATGGACTACAATAGCATCCATGCATGTATCAACGATTGCATACTGTTTTGAGGAGAATATGAGACTATGGAGACATGTCCAAAGTGTGGTGCTCACGGGTATTGACAGGACTTGCAAGGGCAAACCATCCCTCAAAAAGTTCTTAGACACTTTTTGTTTATCCCCCATATAAACCACATGTTTCGTACGTCCGGCATGGCAAGCTTAACAACGTGCCATGCGCAGAATAGATCCATAGATGGAGTGCAACAAATATCAGTAGATTCACACACATGAAGCCACATTGACTCTACCTTTCCAGGCTTTGCCGAGAGCCAAGGAATCTTCCACTCGGTCTTTCTATGGATGGCGTGAACCCATTTGATTTGCGCTCAACTTCTTACAATGTGTGGCCTATAGTCCTTAACTTGCTCATTCCCGGCCGCTACAAAGTCAAAAATATGGATGTGTATCTTCATCCATTAGTGCATGAGCTTAAGATTTTGTGGGAGGAGGGGGTCACCGTGGAAGATATGAGCAAGCGCGATGGTTGAAGGTCCGTCAATATTTGAGCTGTTCTCATGTGGACCATGCATGACTTTCCAGGATTTGGGGAGTGCTCAGGTAAGTAGGCTTCCATTCTTGTTGGTAATATCTATATAGTGCGGCGTGGTCGCGTGGATGGCATTTCCATGTGGAGCATATAAACAAAATACGGTCCACAACAGATTGTGGTATCATGGAAAAGTTTGAGCAAGGGAGCCGACGACGAGCAACGGATCCAAACACGGTTATAAATGAGTTCGAATATTTTGGGAACTTGCAAAGTATTATCATGGTGGATTACCATAGCTTCTTCATGATCCTATTCGATGTATAGTGGTTCAAAGTGGTATTTGAAGGATCTTGGGCAACAATTCGATGAGGTCCATCTAGATTTCTCAAAATAGATTTCGAAAAACGATGGACGAATTTGCACAACACGTTTGTGTTGTCAGTCCATTATGAATAGGTGCATGAACTCATGTTTTTTAAAATTTTATTATGACATGGTACATGTCACAAAAGTTAAGAATATGATTTGAACAGGTAATTTTCTATCCAAACCCCCGACAACCTCGATGGTGGTATATTATACATTCAACTCCCCAAAGTGCGAGAGTATATAATCAAAGTGATGTCCCAACATAGATTAGGATAGCATGCAAATAGAGAGGTCAATATTGCAAGGGGTGGAGGACACCAAAGGCTTGGAGCATGTAGAGGAGCTAGAATCGGGTAACAATGATGGAAATACATGAGTCCAAGAATTCTTTAAGAACAAGGTGGACTCATTATTTTGTGGTGACATGTTTGTCGACCTTCCAATGTATGTGGAGTTTTGTCAAGAGATTAACATGGGACCATAGGGTACTTCATACTTGGAGCATCCACCTACTCAATTTGTTGACGAATCACTTATAAGGGTACATAAGATATGCATGTTAAGTAAGATCATTTTTTAAATATTTATATTATCATGCTTTGCTTGATTTATATTGATTATGCTAACATCATTTTTTTCTGTGCAAGTGACCTTTGTGGATATTTAGATTAGCACGATGAGTCAAGGGATGAGCAACGAGGAGTTACAAGAGATCTTCACGTGTATGTCTCCAGATCAGATGGCTTGATTCAGAGATATGACGGACTAGGAGCTGTCTTGAACACCATCAGGCCGTTTCGTTAGATCTACTCTAGTGCACTCTGATGCTTCAGTTTCCAGTAGACGAGGTCGACGCTCCAGACTTGGGCCGGACGGAGGGAGCGGTTCTAGGGGATGCTATGAAGATGTGGATGTAGTTAGCCCGCGGTTGCCTCAGGATACAGGTGCTACTCCTCGCTCTTGTGCAGGTTCGAGAGAGGGTGGTGTCTCTCTCTCATCGTTCTACTAGAGTTGTGTCACCTATGGGATCTGTCACACCTCTGGGGACGTCTACTCCAGTCACTCCAACTTTTGCTCAGCCATCCACAGGTGGCAACCCTATGGGTGCTACTCCAAGAGATACTACCCCCATAGATATACCTGATGTATAGGGGTCTCATGGATATGCCCAGGAGCGTGGTCATTGCAGGTGGGAGAGGACACATCTTAGGCATAACTCGGAGGGATATGGATACCTTATAGATTATAGGACATGAGCCATCATCATGAATGATGAGGGAAGGAGGGTGATGGCTCGTATGAGGGAGTTGTGCCAACAAGTTTTTTGACATAACGTCTTGGATCATTGGAAGAACACACTGAAGGGGAGCAAGGACTACATAGTAGCATCCTTGCATGAGGAGTTTTCGGTACTCGTTGCAACATATAGATTTTTCACAGGTTGGGTGATGGAGTGCATACATGTGTACATGTCACATAGACGATCGGATGCACGCAAGGCACTTAAGAGTGGGGCCTCAAAGTCCAAGTGGCTAGACGTGGATGACTGGCACTGACTCAGGGACGAGACTATAGATTCTCTAGGACACTAGAGGCAGCAGCATGAGGCAGCGAGGGCACGATGTAACATGTCCACATGTTCGCTTGCAAGACACATCTTAGCAGTTGATATCAGAGCGAACCAACAAAGGATCTGTCTTTATAAGAAAACTTAATAAGAAGTAAACCAAATGTTGATGTTAAGAACATTTCCTTACCTATCGATGCTGTCTTGCAGAGTCATGAAGTATGGAACAGGTTCATGGTGTTCCAGGTCATGTTTATGACCATGATGCATGCCTCGGATTATCGACAAAGGATCAATATGATGAACATCCTAGACTACATTTACAATCCATTGCCTCTATACGTGGAACAGAGATGGACGGGTGATTCAGGAATCTATTACATAGCTGCCCATTGATTTGCGTATCCTTGAACCAACCTAAAGAGAATCAAGTGGTTGGAGGACCTGAAGATTGTGAAGCTGTTCATCTTTGTTGAGGCTCACGTAAATGCAACTTTACATGTTGAAGGTCGGAAGGTCAAGTTGAATACGTATGTGTATGAGGAAGTGACGCACATAATCCCCACCAACAGGATCAAGGTGTTGGGACGCTATGAGAAGAATGGGTACCAAAGGAAAGGATACCCTAATCTTCAAATGACTTATTGATTCCTGAAGATCCATGACCCAAATCCATACTATTACCCAGTTCTCGTAGCTGAATGTAACACAACCTTATTCTCCTCAAATTAATGTATCAGCTTGCTCTACCATCCCAATAAATATTGTACTCTGAAAGGGCTATACCCATATTAATGAAATAAGACTTCTTCTTATCAATGATTGTCAAGTATGAGTATTGATAAAAAGCTAAGTGATTGGGTCTCTTGGCTGAAAGCTGAATTGGGTATGAAATGTAATGTAAGTAACGATTGGCAAGTTATTAACACTAAGAATCTCTTACTCAGGTACAATCCCAGGTACAGATTCCTAGTCTGACCCCTACACCAAGTACGGCCATGATTCAAGAGAAGAAGTTTCTTCTCAAGCAGATCAAGCCGCCAGAATTTGATGGGAAAGGAAGGACTATCCAAGATGATGCTGAGATTTGGATAGAGTCCATGGAAGATTACTTTGAAGCGGCCGGTAGTACTCCACCCACCAACCAAGCAATGCTCGCCAAGCTGAAGCTCACCGACAAAGCCAGACTTTGGTGGAAGCAATGGTGCAGAGACCAAGGGATCTCGGAAGGGTCCGTTACCTAGGAAAAGCTGAAAACAGCTGTGCAAGGAAGATACTTACCACCTACGTACCACACGCAGAAGATGAATGAGTTCTAGGATATGACACAACATATATCAAAGTTTTGTGCGGGATTAAACCCACCTGTAAATACCTGCCTCGAATCAATGCGCCCAACAGACCTTCAGGACGCACTCATTCGAGCTACGCCCATAATTCAAGAGGTGCAGACCACGCCAAGAAATAACAAGGCTTGGTCTTATAATGATCAGAACAAAGGAGTATATAGGTCCCAAGCAAAGAGAGTTCAAGGTCAAAACATGGGACAAAGGAAGAAAGAAAGGACCAACAATGTCAATAACTTTGTCCCTACCCAAGGTAATGGCCGCAACCTCCGTTGCTTTCATTGCAACGAGCCCGGTCATTTCAAAAGGCAATGTCCCAAACTTGGTAGAGGACAACGTCAAGGACCACTCCAAGGAACCGCCCGTGGCCAAGGAGCTACCACCCGAGGCAGAGGAAGAACTGCCTGTGTTGCCAACAGGGAAGTGTGTGATGAAGAAGACTGACCATGGAAGCAGACTTTGAGAGGGCAACAATCCATGCCGCCCTTCACAAGAAAGGCCGAGTCGCCAGTTCTAGGTGATTCAGACACCATCGAATTATCAAGGTAAAGGCTTCAAAACCTTGATTGATTGTGGCAGTATGCATTCCTTTATCTCACCAACTTGTGCAAGAAGATTAGGAATAGCCACAAAAGAAGCACCTACCTTGCTTGTAGAATTAGCAAATGGTCATGAGGTCACTTGTACCGGGCAAAACTGCTAAAGTGGAATTCTTTCTAGGAGGAAAGTCAACTTCGGTCAGATTCAGGGTCATGAACCTAGGTATCCATGAGTGTTTGCTCGGAATGGATTGGCTTAAACCTAATGATGCCCACTTTCATTGTGGAAAGGGCCAAGTTTCCTATCGAAACTCTGAAGGGGAATTGGTCACAACTCAAGGGGAGGCTGGAAAGTCGAAAATTCAATTGGCCAAAGCATCTCGGATTGTAAAGGGAGTTAGATAGGGACTATCTGTCTACTTGATTAAGCTTAATAAGCTAGATCACAATCACGAGTCTAATGAAGAACCTTCATGGCTAAAGGAGTACGCGGACGTATTTCCTGAAGAGCTGATAGAACTTCCGCCTCAAAGGGAAGTTGATCATGAGATCAAGCTAGTGCCGGGAGCTGCACCAATTGCAAAGAGGCCTTATAGAATGTCCATCCCGGAAGCAATTGAGCTGAAGGAGCAACTCAAGCAACTGTTAGATTAGGGCTACATATGTCCTAGCACTTCACCATGGGGAGCTCCAGTGCTGTTCCAAAAAAAGAAAGATGGAACGCTTTGGCTATGTATTGATTAGAGAGGGTTGAATCAATCAACCATTAAGAACAAGTACCCTATTCCAAGAATAGATGAACTTCTTGACCGTCTTCAAGTTGTGAAGATCTTCTCCAAGATTGATCTCAGGTCTGGATACTATCATATAAGGATCAAGGAAGAAGATATCCCAAATACGGCATTCAATACAAGATATGGACACTTTGAGTTCCTAGTCATGTCGTTCGGACTGAAAAATGCACCTGCCACCTTCAATAGGTTAATGCAGGATATCTTTAGGCCATATCTTGATGACTTTGTACTCCTCTTCTTTGACGATACCTTAGTCTACTCCAAACAGGAAGAAGATCATGAACCCCAACTTCGGATTTTCCTTGAGACAATGAGGGCACACAAGATTTATGCCAAGATGAAGAAGTGTGAATTCTTCAAATGTCAGATTGAAAATCTAGGATTCATCGTGTCATTGGAAGGAATCTCAGTGGATCCGACCAAAGTCAGAGATATTCTAGAATGGCCAATACCAACAACTGTCAAAGAAATACACAATTTTCTTGAATTGATAGGATGGTATAGGGTCTTTATCAAAAACTATGCTTTGATTGCAGCACCTCTGACGAATCTACTGAAGAAGCAAACATCGATTGTATGGTCAACTGCCGAACAATCTAGCTTTGATAGATTAAAGCAAATTTTGGTATCAGTACCTATCCTGAAACTTTCGGACCTTGGCATGGACTTCGAAGTAGTAACTGATGCTAGCACACTTACCTTAGGATGTGTGCTTATGCAAGAACGTCACCCTATAGCATACTCTTCAAGAAAACTGAAGAGCCATGAGAAGAATTATGCTACCCACGATCTAGAGCTATTAGCTGTCATCCATGCTCTAAAGATTTGGAGACATTACCTACTAGGTAACAAGTTTACCCTAGTGACGGATCATAAAAGTCTCAAGTGGATCTTTACCCAGAATGAACTCAACATGAGGCAACGTCGGTGGATTGAAGTGCTGGAGGAATATGATTTTGAAATCAAATACCGGCATGGAAAGGAGAATGTAGTTGCCGATGCACTCAGTCGCAAGGCATTCCTTAATTCTCTAATCTTACAAAATAGATCTCTAGCCACAAAGGTATCTATGCCAAACAACCCAATGCTTGAGCTACTAGAGAAGAAGCATGCCATGATCCAACTTATCAGAAGATGCTAAGGGAGATCCCTATCAAGGATCAAGACCCGAAGCTACAGGCTAAGTATCAAGAATTCTCTATCAATAGTGGACTTTTCTACTATAGAACGAGATTATGTATACCGGCAAGCTAGTCACTCAAGCAAAAGATACTTTGGGAAGCTCA
Organism: Lygodium microphyllum; assembly: GCF_053477565.2. NCBI lineage: Eukaryota > Viridiplantae > Streptophyta > Polypodiopsida > Schizaeales > Lygodiaceae > Lygodium > Lygodium microphyllum. The sequence goes on along the minus strand of NC_141156.1, from coordinate 134,936,383 downwards.
TGATTCCCCTTTTTCGGGACATCCTGGCTATGCCGACCCTCAATGCAGTCAGGAAAAGCTACTATTGGGAAAGGCTTAAAGGTGACGTTCTCAAATATGTCACTGAGTGTTTGTCTTTTCAACATATTAAGGCCGAACATGCCAAAATGCCAAGAAAGTTGCAACCACTTGACATTCCCCAAATGAAATGGGAATTCATCAGTATGGACTTTGTTGTTGGCCTACCCCAAGTTCAGGGAGGATACAACTCCATCATGGTCGTGGTGGATATGCTCACCAAGGTTGCATATCTTATTCCTGCTAAGACAAACTATAAAGCCTCTGACATTGCAAGGTTGTTCATCAAGGAGATATTAAACTGCATGGGTTGCCCAGAAGAATCATTAGTGACCGTGATTCTCTCTTCACATCACACTTCTGGAGAGCTATCTTTGAAGCTATTGGGACTCAACTCTGTTTTAGTACAGGTTGCCATCCCCAAACCGATGGTCAAACGGAGCGAGTCAACCAAGTCATTGAGAATATGCTAAAGGGCACACTGCAGTCATGAACCAAAAAGGTGGATTCAATACTTGCCACTAGTTGAGTTTGCCTACAATGCTTCTTATCAACAAAGCATTCAGATGACCCCTTTCCAAGCATTGTATGGGCACGACTGTCGAAGTCCTTTAAACTTCTCAGACCCAACCCTAAGAGTTGAAGCTTCAAGGCAGATGCTGGGAGATATGGATGACCAAATGAAGTCAATAAGACAAGACATCCAAGCCGCCAAGGATAGACAGAAGGCATACGCGGATTTAAAACGTCAAGATAGAACTTTCAAGGAAGGAGACATGATCTTCATTCGCGCACGCCCAAAGAAGAGTTCCCTATCCTTAGGAGAATGCAAGAAGCTAAGTCCAAGGTATTGTGGGCCCTACAAGATCCTCAAGTGCCTAGGACCCAATGCTTATAGACTGCAACTCCTTGAGAACCTAAAGGTTTATAATGTATCTCATATCAGCCTACTGAAGAAGTATATAACTAATCCTAGCCATATACTTGATGATCAACAAGTTGTAATGCCTAGCCAAGGAGTCCTTGAGCTATGGCTTGACAGGATCTTAGATGTTAGGGAGAGACAATTGAGATCTAGAACCTTGAGAGAATGTCTCGTCCAGTGGAAAGATCATCTCGAGGAGGATGCCACTTGGATAGATGAAAGCACTCTCAACCAACAATACCCCCAGTTCTTCTCGAGATGAGGACATCTCGATTCCTCTAAGGGGGAGAGAATGTAATATTTCCACTCAAAAATGTTGTTGAACTTAACTCCCTGCATGCCAAGTAAAACCTGTGCAAGGTTATCTCCCACATCATAATTATTGGCATCTTAATCCGTACCCCGCACGCGCAAAAAAATGAGGCCTCCTCATTGAGCAATTGAGGCCATGGATTCAAGACCGCATAGCCGCAGAAGAACACCCCTTTTGAAGGGGCAATTGGGATAATGATGAAATTTAGGTCAATTGGTTTTTATAATTATCCCTTCCCCTAGCCAATGCATGGCTGGAGGAGAGGGATTGTGGGGAGGAATGGTCTAAGGTAGAGTGGTGTGGGTTGCATGAGGGAGGGAGCCATGCATAATCCACGTGGTGGCTACCATCTTCCCTCCCCCTAAAGCTATAAGAACCCCCCCTGTGGTCAAGTGGAGGAAGGGAGGAGGCTGTCGCATTGGGTACAATCTGTGAGAGAAGGAAAGAGCCGCGGTGCTGTATGATCAGAGGGAGAGGACGATTTTGTCACTGTCGTCGTCATCTCATACGTGACACCCCTATGGCACGAGCTGGGAAGAGGAGGGAAAAAGGAGGGGGCAAGGATAAGGCTATTGTGACCGTAGCTCCACGTTGCCACCACCTAGTCAATCTCCCCCATTTGTTGTCATCTTCCCACCAAATTAATACCCCTCCACATCTTCTGGATAAGACAGAAGCTCTTTAGAAGCTTCTAAAGGCAAGGGGCTTAAGCCCTGTGCACGCGGTCCTTACCCGAGTGCTTATAACCCGCAATTATAAAGGGTATTCCCACGTAAGGAAGAAGCAGACCAGATTTTGGAGCTTGCAAGGAATTTGTAGGCTGCTTAAGGGCGAAGACAAACTGGAGTCCATAAACACTATGTCTACGATGGCTCCCAAGAAGATGCAAGGCGCACCCGCAGGAGGTTCCTCCCCGAACTTACACGTGGACATCACCGCACAGATCCACAAGCCCAGGTTCCACGAATTTATTTCCACATAAATAAATGCTTTAAGCACGTTTAATTCCATAGGGAGAATGCATTTTACGCTTATCGTTAATTCATGTAGTAGTGATAAAAGTACATTTGAGAAAGTATCTCCGTAAACAATGGATAAGGATTTGTGCATATCATGCAATTGGATCATTTGCATCTCCAAAGTTATGAATGTAAATCACTTACTCACCCTATGAACTTAGTCGCATATTTCCTAGGGTTGAAGAGGAAATTGTTAAGTGCATTGTCTGTGAAGGAAAAGAGTATCTTGCATTTTTATGACTGATCGCATGAGGAAATTGTTAACTTCCATTGCACAGCATGAAAATGAAACCGTGGACATTGCAAGTTGCATGCAAAAGATGCTTGGAAATGGATTAAGTCAACACTAGCCTTAGTCTTGCATGAACTTCATTTTCGTTGTTCTATCTAAGGGTTGCATGTTACATATTTGTAAATTTTATTTCATCGAGTTGCATTTAGAAAAGATTGCATGGCTTATCAAAGCATGAAATTCTAAAGCTTAGATAAAAGGGTTGTAGGCGTGATTCTTTGATGTAAACCCTAGTAGGTTCATGCAAGTTAGCATTCTCGTGACCTTAGTAAGAAAAGTAAAGGGTTATTGCATACCTTATAGAACATAGATGTAACAAATTGTATACTTGCACGAAATGTGGTATCTAGCATATGTTTACACCTTTAGAACAAGGTTAGCATCTCTAGGAAAGGATCGCCCTTGTCGTAAGACAAGTAGTCCAATTTAGCTAAATCACCTAACCCTCAAGGGATTTGTATAGGCATAACTAGTCGACATGATAAACACCTCAAGTACTAGCTAGAGCTTGGCACGTCAAAAATGCAACCTAGTATTGTACTTGGACGCCAAGTCGAAGCCCTCAAACCCAAAGGTCCTACCCACATTCATGGAATGTTTGGATCAATTGGACACTCATGCAAACAACGATCTAGGGTTTCTACCCTAAGGATCATTCGAGCTAATGCTAAAACTCGGATTGAGTTTGAAAGCCCTAGGACCGAATGTTGTCGGTCTAGTACAATTAGGGTCGGGTTGGTAAGAAGACACCCCAAACCCTGCATCTTGTCTAAACAAAATTCCTTGACCAAGAAATGCCGTTTGATGGGTGAAATGATCCCATGAGATAGATGCGACACTTATGCAACAAGTTGCAACGTAGCATGGCCTTGTGGTATAATCACAAGATAGATTTGCCATCCCTTGGAATGAGGTTGGCAGGTTCTAGCACAAGTCTAACTTGCAAGAGGATGAGTAGTCATCCTGCTACATCACCTTTCTTGGAATGATTTGCCAAGTTAAGAGAAGTTATGTAATTTCTTGAAAGCAAATGATCAACCATGTTAGAGTGACGCCCTTGGGGATCTTGCCAAGTCGCAATTGATCCCAGATCGAATGCTGGATGTATTCGGAGAGAAGGATTTTCTCCTTAGCAGTTGGCCAAATAAACGACCACTAGATTGATTGTGCTAGTAGCAGTTTAGGAGTACCGTTTGCATTGTTTGCTCAAGGAACTAAAAGATGGAAAGTTAATTAATGCTTCAGGTTGAAGGCCTGAAGGGAGAGGCAGCATCAGTTACCCCCGACTATTTGCCTGACCCTAACCAAGGGGGTTGTTAGCCGTGCCAGAAATGTGGACCGAACCCACTGTGAGAGGTCTCTCCGTTGGGCACTACTTGGAGCAGGAGGACGCTTGGGTGCCAGGGGGGGCTCTGGCTGTAAATCCCTTGCCTTCTGGGCCTTGTACAAGAGGCCAACGCGACTCGGGATTGGATCTTGAGGCCCGCATACTAGTCTACGGGTGGAATCTTGGATTAGTAATCCTTGTGGATTGCTGGATAGCCTTCGGACGGATTATGGATTGCCTTCGGGTGGATTATGGATTAGCCTATGGGCTAGATTATATGGATGTATTCCAAAGATAAATAAGATAACCTGTTGAAAAGGAACTTGTTTGACATTGTTTCTCTATGTCAAGTGCTAAGATTATGTGAAGGAACCGGTGTCTAACTGGCTAATTAAGGAAGTTGCTTGATGCGTGTCCAACTAAATGTGGTAGGTAATTAGACAACTAAAGCAACCCTAAGGAAAGTACGGATGATGTGGCCATGGGTTCGTCCTATGGATGGCTAGTCCCGGTTGGCCGGAAACTTTTCTCAAATGGAATCGACAACAGGGAACTTTGCAAGTTAAGGGAATGTACAGCAGGTAACGCTGACCTAGAGTTCAGGTTACTAGAATCCTAATTTATGCTATTTTAGGGAAACGGAATGGGACTATGCCTTATGGGCAGAGAGGTCGAGCTTTGCATCCCTCTTATTTCCCATTCTCCTTGAACCAAGTGCTACATGAATCCGCTTCGACCCTGGCATTTCTGCGTAAAGTACTTCGCCTGGGGTTCGACGCTAGTCACTCTCTAGGAATTTGACCACTAGAGAAAACCCCTGATTCAGGTCGATCCTAAGTGGGAATGGCCGGAATACTTTCGCTACATAGCAGACACAAAAAGACCTAGATTGCAATCCCCGTAACATTCCATGGGAGTGCCAGGCGAAGCTTTCTAGACCCTCTTTCCGATGGGCTGCTAAGAGTGTCCTGCAAACGAACAGCTGGATAGGTTACACAAGACTAGAGGCAAGAGTGGTCCATCATCTTGGGAGTGGTGGCCACAGAACATATATGGAGGACTTTGTAAGCTTTTCTTTTATTTTGCTTGCTTATTCTTTTGCAATATCCCTTGTACTGACAATCATGTTTCTAACAGTTGTATTTTGTTTTCTTTGCAGCACTCCATTACAAACCACGATCCCACCAGCCTAGAGACTTGATATGTAGAGAGATACGATCTCACTGCATTGATTGACTAATTGTATGGATGCAGCGGCCCTATAAGTCACTCATCTTTCTTGTCTATAGTTACTAATTTTAATTAAAATACATTATTATATGGTGGATTGATGTATAGTTGTTTCTTTTTTTGCAGAGTCCATTCGATGCTCCTTTGCGACGGGACGAGCTTTTGAATGGTGAGGATCTATAGCTCGACCTTGGATTCGTGAAGTGCACATGCTCTTCTTTTTTGGTCATGTGATTTGTGTAGGCATTTTCTATACACTATGTTATTATCACCCTTTGTATCTTGCCATGATTGTACCATCGCTTCCATTACAAGATCTTGTATTCATTTTATGTATCAATCTTATGATTCAAGTACACTTAGACGAGCATTGTACACATTACTTAAACTATTTTGTAGGGCCCAAATAAAGCACATAGTGCTATTTGTGGCTGCCTTGCCACCAAAAAAAAAACCCTGTTACTCTTGCTATTATCATTACAATATGTGTCGCAAAGTGTCACTATCAGTGTCACAAATGCGATGCTAATAGCGATGCTAATAGTGACTGTTCTATGGCATTTCTAATATAAACGTTTTTTGTGACGACGGGGGAAAATTTCTTTATGAACATTTTCGTCGCTTTGAACGTCGGTATAAGGCCTGTATCTTGTAGTGCAAGTAATGGTATTTTCATGGACACCTTGATCTCAGCACCACTGCTTCCACCAAATTCGAGCTTCACTAATTAATTTTAGCTTAGCTATCATGGCTTGGTTGGCTGGGATAGTTCTAGCAGCAGTAAAATAATCTTCCATAGATTCAATCCAAATCTCTGCATTGGCTTCCACATTTTCGCTTTCCCATCAAACTTCGGAGGTTTGACTTACTTCAAAAGATTCCTTTTCTCTTAACTTTGTTGGGAATTATTGTGGGTGCGAGATTCTGGGAAAATTTCAACAATTTGCAAGTTAAATTTTACGAGTTTATATAGCGTCAATAATAGAGTTCAATACTCAAATTATCTCTTGCTTAGTTTATTAAAACAACTCTCAAATAAAACTCTCTTCCCATTGCCAAAGTTAAATTATAATTTCAAATCTTTCAAGGAAAAATAAGGTTGGATTATTTCCTTGATTAATAAAGTATCAATCAATCTTTTATTACAATGGATGTACAAGGTAATCAGATGGAAAGAAATACATTATTCAGATAGCTCACAGGATCATTTTATTTTCTTTCAGAAAAGGATTCCCTACTACAATCTAAATATGACACTCTGATACATCCTTTATGAAGTAACTTGGATTCAGAGAGTAGATATCTAGGAATCTATATTTTTAGGGGAGTTCAAGAAATCCATCTTTTTTGTAGTTGTGGTGGCTAGAGCAACCTACGACTTTTATTCTGTCAGCCGAAAGGATATTCGTAACTTCCTCATAGATATACTAGTTTAGTTTGATCTTCTTGCCTCTAGTATATAGGGTTGAGTTTATAGTGGCCTCATGAAACAGATAGATCTTGACAACTTTAAGATCTTCCATCCATTTTATTCTTTTCAGATTATTCTGAAGATAAGCTAGATGGCTTGCATCGATATAGCAATATCCTCCACTAATCATCCACCGTCTTTCACGATATAGAGGTGAGGGGTTATACAACTGATCTAGTACCCGCATCATCTGAATTCTCTAGGCAAAACTGGATGAATGCATAGCTGACATAAACATTACTTGAAAGATCAAGAATTGTTTCCAAGATTCGTTACTCTGCCATAATTCAAAAACATACATTAATAAAGAGAAGAAAACATGTCCTAGGCTATCTTTAGAAAAAATATTTTTCTTAAACTTACGTTGTATTCTATACTATTGTGCGCTCTAATACCAACTGTGAGCTGCCTACTAGTCTTAATCCATGGCACACCTTTTAGCAGTCCATCAGTAGATTTTTTGAAAATGATGTCACACGGTGCTCCCTTAGAGCATCACAGGGTTTGTCACTTAGGCGCCCTACAGAGTCTACTTCGCAACGAGAGAGTTCCAACCGAACCCACTAGGATCGACCTGAAGTTTCAGGTTTCTAAAATCGGATGGGTCTCCTAGCAACTAGCTAGCATCAGTAATTTTGAGTCCCACTTTTATAGGCTTACTCAATCTGAAGTGGACTTGCTATTGCACTTGGTTCAAAGAGAATGGGAGACAGAGGGGAGTGTAGTACATCAACCCTCTTGCCCATAAGGAAAAATCCTCTTCCGGCCCCCTAAAATAATGCAAGTTAGTTCTATCTAATGACTAGTTGTTCTATTTACCGTTTTCTTGTTTCTATTGCCAATTTAGAAAAGCTCCCAGCTAACTGTGACCACCCTACCATTGGACAGACCCGTCGGGGTTTATGCCCACCCGCTTTCCTTTGATGATGGGGTCACCTTTAGTTTTTTAATTACCTACATCACATTTTTTGGAACATATACAACGAGCTTCCTTAATTAGTCCATTAAGTCATAGGTTCCTTCACATAATTTATCTCACCGACATGCATACAATTCGAACAATAAAGCAAACTTCTTTATTATATTGAAATCTTATTACAATTTTCATCTTTCCGTCCTAGCAAAAGATACACAGAATTCCATGAGGATATTCTGTCCACCAAGATTCCACCCTCATAATTAGTATTTAGGGTTCCAAGATCCCATCCTAGGTCACGAAGGGGCTTGTCAGATTCTGGGAATAATTCAAGATTTACAACCAGATCCCCCTCTAGCACCTACATTTTCTACTGTTCAAGACTATCCCTACTGACAAAGCTTTTGCCTACAGAGCCCGTCCAAGCCTCTTATAGCGATAATCATGATACCCTTGGAGTAGCGTCTCGCCGCTAGCTTGGGGGTAGCCTAGTGCAATCCTTCCTTTTATTCTGTTTGACAATAATTTCAATTAGAGATCTAGATTCTAGCAAACACAAACATTCCTTTCAAATGTATATCAAATGATGCAATGACAATCACCCCATCATGCAATTCACAGCTTCCAATAGCTAATGTAGACCTTATCCTAAGTTAACCTTACATTCTAATGAGGATTCTCCTCGCCATAAAGAAGTGTTGAGTACATCTCCTATAACATGTTAAGCAAGGTATGAATTTCCCATTTGGGCTATAAGCAAAATTCCTTAAAGAAATATATTGTGCCAATAACTCAACGAGATGACTTATAGGACTCTTAAATAGACAATCAGTTTCTATAACCATCTCTAGTCAACTCTTAACCTTGTCGCATTTGACCATAACTATATCGAATGCGTGTAAACACAAATGTACAATAACCTTTGGCCATTAATTCTAACATGATTCTATGACTTAGAATCTCAATTAATCTGGCTGTAAATCATAGCGATTAATTGTTTATGCTTGTAGTAATATGTTTTACAGATGAGTTATCAATTCATGCAAGTGAAGAATATGAAAGCTAATATCTTCTGTAATTATTTTATATAGAAAAATAATAATCTAATAATGAATAACCTATTTTGGCAGCATGATGACATTAGGAATTTCATATTTACTCGTGCTTGCATTAGCCACATGCGATGTTCCGTTGTAGTGGCAACTCCAGTAACCTCGAGCACTCCTGTATCATTGGTAATACCCATTGCTTGACCAGTTGCATTGGTCCCCATGGTTTTTCCACTTTGTCGCTTTGGAGCCATCATCCACGAGTGGTTCAAGGGATAGGGAAGATGGAATAGATTCAAGATGAGAGAGCGTAAGAGAATATGGCTTAGTTGAAGATCAAGACAAGGGAATTGAGCTAACTCTCTTCCTCTCTTCTTCTCTCTCTCTGTCTCTCTGTCTCTCTGTCTCTCTCAAGCTTCTTCTCCCAGCCTCTTGAAGGGGTATCCTTCTACGGCTCTTTCTCTACCTCTCTCTTGCAGCCTCTTGGGGTCTCCTTATGTCTCTGCCCCCCCATGCCTCCTATTTATAGTAAATTGGAGAAGAAGGGTTGTGGCTTAGAAGAGGAGCTCTTTGTGGAGGGGGATCTTGCAAAGATCAGTGATCTAATGCTCAAATCATAAATCTAATGGTTCCATTGGGTCCAAAAGGAGGGTAAAACTTCAAGACACTTGGTTAGAAAGCTCTCAGTTCACTCCTTCTTTCTCTGTTCGAAGTATTGTTTTCTGTCTGTAGACTGCGATCGCGGCGTGGTCGATTTCGCCAATCTCTCTCTCTTTTTTCTTTTCTTTTTTTAAAATCTTCAAACTAACTAACACATCACATGTCTTTTCTTTTAAATGACATGCAATTCTAAAAATCTCCATATCTTTTATAAAAAAAGATAATATCTAAAATATTCTAGTCATGTCCAAAAATCTAATATTTTTAGACCATTCTTACTATACACATTAACATTAGTGATTAATATAGCTCATCTCTCTTGTTTACGTTGTAACTTCCGTGGTGGCTACGGTCCTTGTTAATTCATAAAAAATATCAAGTTATGACTCTCGATTTTATTTATTTATTTATTTTTAATGTTAGTTAGTTATTAACGTTAGTTAATTTTTTTACTTTAGTTAGTGACCTTACTAACTTATTAATTGACTAACTAACTTTTGAACTAACCAACTAACTTTTATTGCCTGGAAATATTACAATTGTGAAGTGTAAAACATTTATTTACACTACAAGAGCACTAAAATACCTCACGACCTCTTTTGCTATCATATGTTGGAATGTTGTGCTTGCAACTCAAAGGAGTAATTTCAAGCACGTGTAGTGGGGCTGCTTGCAAGGAGAGAAGAGAGAAATACATACGCTAGAATGTTTTGTTTGTAGCATGCAATGATTGCGAGCACATGTAGTGTGATAGCTTGCAAGTTTTTGTAAAGGATATACTATGTTTTTAGGTTTATCCTCGATTTTTGCAACCTATTTGAGAGATTAAGCAATGTCCACACAAGATGATGCCTCTTTTGGTTCATTTAGAGGCTTGAAGGGACATTGGTGCAAAAGCCAGATCATAGATGCATATCAGACATGGCTAGGGTTTATAGGCCATGTCCAAAATGTGTATATCATATATGACCTTCAAGATGCAGAGTCAAGTGCTTTGCAATAAAGAACAATAAAACTTTGATGCTAGTAACCATGGATGGAGGGACATCAGTGCAATAGCTAGATCATAGATGCTCATTGGACATGGCTAGGGTTTGCAGGCTAGTCATCATAGATCAAAGAGGACTAGTGAGAATGGTGGGAGAGAAAGGGGGGAACACACCATGGCAATGGTGACTCCAACAAACTAAGGCTAGACAAATTTTTCTCATAGCTCCAAATTATTATTGTGTGATATTGTTTGAATGGACGAGCTTGACTGTGGAAGGATAGCAATTTGAGGAGGTGGAATACACACACACACATACACACACATACACAAGCAATGAACCTATAGACAAACGTCACAAAAGTCTATGTGGCACACTTCCAAAGTACTATGAGAGAAAAATATGAGTTTATTTTCCAAAAAAATAAAATTCTTCACAAGATAAAGAAAATCTCACTCTCAAAATAACAACTTACAAGGATAGCTTTTTTATAAAAGCTTTATAGAATAGAGATCTTCATTATTTCAAAAGTGGAAAAACGATTATAACACTTTCTTTGGGGATTGCTCAAGACTATTTGATCCGTTTTTTATTGTTATGAAGTGTAAAACATTTACTTACAATACACACGTATAGAAATGTCTCATGGCCTTTGTGGCCTCTGTGTGTGTGTGTGTGTGTGTGTGTGTGTGTGTGTGTGTGGCTTTCAATAAGAGGGTGGCAATGGCATGGGGCTCTGTTATGTAGCTCAGTCATCCTTCACCCATCCAAGCGACCTTCTTTGAAAAATAAAAAGACCAAAATGAGATTGAAAGTACAAATTAAGTGTTGAGATGGCAAGCTCAACACGTGTGGACATTGATGATGGACCACGTGGCTAGATGAGTCCGCACGTCTACACTTAGCACATTGGTAGTCATTATGATACTCACATGGCTAGTGACTTATCACTTATTATATTTATTTTGTTACACCTACCTACAGCTGGCAAAGATATAGCGCCAGTCGATTAGTGTAGTTGGTTATGCACTGTTTGACTTAGAAAGCTACTTTCCTTTATGTTGTATCTTATCTATACTTTATGTACATTGTATTGTGTGTGTAAGAAGAAGAAAAAATCAACAAGAAAATGTTTTGGCCTCCATCTCTCTTTTTGTGTTCTTGAGTGAGCTTCCTCTTGTGTATATAGTGTGTGTTTAGCTCAGCAGCTCAAGCACATCCCCCCATCACACGATTCTTGACATGGTATCAGAGTCATGCCACTGACAGAGGCTGATTTTGAAGGCTGAAGTGAAGGAGAAGAAGTAAGGTTTGAGCAAGCAAGCAACGGGTAAGAAGCTCTCCCATTCTTTCACTCTCTCTCTTGGATAGTGCCTGTGGAGGCACCGGAAGCAGGGTCAAGCAAAAATCTCAGATTGGTGTGAGATTTGGCATGAGAGCAAATCATTATATATTTTGTAGACAAGCCCCCATAGTTATTTATGGTGTTTGAGACTGTTTCAAGCCCCCGCAGTTATTTTGGGCATTTGAGGCCGTTTCAACCCCGTTTTAGAGCCACAAGGTTACAGACAACAGCTTCAGGGTACATTGTGATTTCGGCTGTATTCACCGAAAGTGGGTACACAGGTTATAGGTTGCGAATCTGTAATTTTTGAGGTGTTTTCAGGAAGCAAACATAAGATTTATTTGCAAACAAGTTGCAGATCACATGTACTATTGAGCAATCAGTGAAAAAGGTTGCTTGGTGTAGTGCTATGCATGTGTTGTGAAAGATTGCAGAAGACTAGCTTGTTGTGTTGTATCCTTGTTTGTCATAATGGCAGAGAATAGTGGAAATCCCATTATTGAGAAGCGCGATAAGAACAACTACCCTTCATGGAAGTTCCGTGTGACGAACTTCCTCATTGGAAAGGGCCTTTATGAGTTTGTTTCAGGTGAAGAAAAGGAGCTAGAGTTGGGTATCCCTACAACTACAGATGAATTAAAAGCATGGAAAGAATGGAATGCGAAAGACAAAAAGGTGATGTACTAGTTATCTACACTCATTGATAATATGATGTTGGGACATATCAGGAGATGCAGAAACTTCACATGCAGCTTGGACAATTTTTGAGAACATGTTTTCAGTAAATACAAAGGCACGAAAGATTCAACTCAAGCAAGAGTTGAATGCCTTGAAGAAAGGGAAAATGTCTGTCAATGAGTATGTGTTGAAGGTGAGGAGCATTGTAGATACTTTAGCAGCGATTGATACAACGCCTCATGATGATGATTTAGTTTCAACCACTTTGAGTGGCCTTAACAATGAGAAGGCATGGAAATCATTTATCACTTCAGTATATGTACGAAAGCCATTTTCAAATTTGGATGAGTTGATCTCTCTCACGATTACTAAAGAGATCAATATGCAAGGCGACTCATCTGAAAAAAATGGTGAACAGGATCAAGCATTTTACTCAAGTTTAGGAAGGGAGCGTGGTAGATCCTCTTCGAGAGGCTGTGGTATGGGATGTGCTAGCAATAACCAGCAAAACAGGTTCAATCAGCAATTTGGTAAAATGCAGGTTTCAAGAAGCCGAGGAAACTTTAGAGGCAGGGGGAGCTCTAGAGGAAGAGGTGGATGGCAGAATAGAGGCTCTGGAAGTTTTGCTATTGTTTGCCATTATTGTGGCAAAACAGGCCATATTGCAGCCCATTGCTATGCAAAGAAGGATGATATTCACTGTGGTAAATTGCAGCAAGGAAACTATGCATCGTCTTCATGACAAAATGAAGACAAAAATGAGCGTCTGTTTGTTATGCAACATATGCTGAATGCAGTTACAGGAAAGGGGACACATGATGATGTATGGTATGTCAATTCATGTACATCTAATCATATGATCAGTCATGTTGATTGGTTTGGAGAGATGCAAGACTTACAAAATCCAGGTTATGTGTAGATCGGTGATGATTCATGCCACCCAATTTCACATATTGGAAAGGTTCCCTTGTCCTTGTATGATGGCCAGACAAAGAGTCTAACAGATGTATTACATGTGCCATCAATTACAAAGAATCTAGTATCTGTTGGCCAAATGGTAGAGCAAGGATTGCAGGTCCGATTCAATGCAAAAGGTTGTTTTGTAGAAGACTTTAATGAGAAGTGCAGGTTGGTCACAAAAGGAACTAGAGTTGATCGAATGTTCACTTTAGATGCTGGAATTCCTGCAATGGATGCTACTATGTATGCTAAAGGAAAAGGAGTAGCTGTAGATATTGAAATATGGAATAAACGTATTGGACATGCAAATGTGCAAATGCTAAAATTAATGCAGTCCAAAGGATTGGTTACAGGGTTGCCTTCTTTTAGAGTTGCAGAATTGCATAAAGTCTGTGAAGCATGCCAGTTTGGTAAGCAGGCAAGACAACCCTTCTTGCATGACTGAGAAGTGAGTAGAAAAATACTTGATGTAATGTATACAGATGTTTGGGGGCCTACACAGAATGTATCTCTTAGTGGCAGCAAATACTTTGTCATATTTATTGATGATTGTTCAAGGAAGTTATGGGTATACTTCATGAAGGAAAATAGTGATGTGTTTGAGCACTTTGAATCTTTTAAGGCAGCTATTGAAACAGAAACATCCTTAAAAGTGAAGTTCTTGAGATCAGATGGAGGGGGAGAGTACCTCTCTAATGAGTTTAGTGGCTTCTTGAGGACTCATGGGATAAAGAGACAATCTACTTGCAAGTATACCCCACAGCAAAATGGGGTTGCAGAAATAAAAAATAGGCATATTGCAAAAGTTGCACAAGCATTAATGGCTGAAAAGAATATGCCCAAACATTTTTGGTCTGGAACTGTTCATACTGATGTCTATATTATGAATAGAACCCCCATAGCTGTAGTTCATGGGATGACTCCTGAAGAATGCTTTACTGGCAAGAATCCTGATGTATCGCACTTGAAGGTATTTGGATATGTTGCATATGTTCATGTGTCAGATGAGCTACAGAAGAAGCTTGATCCAAAGGCACAAAAATATATTTTCACTGGATACTCTTTAGAGAAGAAAGGGTATCACTGTTATAACCCTGTCACAAGTGAGTTCAGAGTGAGCAGGGATGTTGTCTTTGATGAGATGGGCAACTAGTATACACCTGATGGTGATGTATTAGATGATGATAATGATAAAGATAGCTATGTGCAAAAAGAAAAATAAGAATCACAGAGTCTTAGTGGACCAGAAACATCATTTGGTACTATACCTTATTGAGATGGAAAGCTCAACATGTGCGAACATTGATGATGGACCACCTGGCTAGATGGGTCCGCACGTCTACACTTAGCACATTGGTGGTCATTATGATACTCACATGGCCATTGACTTATCACTTATTGTATTTAGTTTGTTACATCTACCTACAGCTAGCAAAGACATAGTGCCAGTCGATTAGTGTAGTCGATTATGCATTGTTTGACTTAGTAGGCCACTTTCCTTTATGTTGTATCTTATCTATACTTTGTATACATTGCATAGTGTGTGGAAGAAGAAGAAAAAAATGGCAAGAAGACATTTTGGCCTCCATCTCTCTTCTTGTCTCTTGAGTGAGCTTCTTCTTATGCATTATGTGTGTGTTTGGCGGGTATCAGAGCCGTGTCACTGTGAGAGGCTAATTTCAAAGGCTGAAGTAAAGGAGAAGAAGCAAGGTTTAAGCAAGCAAGCCATAGGTAAGAAGCTCTCCCATTCTTCCACTTTCTCTCTTGGATAGTGCGTATGGAGGCACTGGAAGCAGGGTCAAGCAAAAATTTCAGATTGCTGTGAGATTTGGTGTGTGAGCAGATCACTATATATTGTGTAGATGAGCCATTAAGGGTGTTCCGGGGGCTATTTTGGGCGTTTGAGGCCGTTTCAGGCCCCGTTTTAGAGCGGTAAGGTTGTGAATAGCACTTTCAGGGTAGACTGTGATTTCGACTGTTTTGATCGAAAGTGGGTACACAGGTTACAGATTTTGAATCTGTAATTTTTGAGGTGTTTGCAAGAAGAAAACATAAGGTTTATTTGCAAACAGGTTGCAAATTTACATGTACTATTGGGCAATCAATGAAAAAGATTGCAAAAGACTAGCTTGCTGTGCTATATCCTTGTTTGTGATAATGGCAGAGAACAGTGGAAATCCCATTATTGAGAAGCTCGACAAGAACAACTATCCTTCATGGATGTTCTGTATGACGAACTTCCTTATTGGAAAGGGCCTTTATGAGTTTGTCTCAGGTGAAGAAAAGGAGCCAGAGTTGGGTATCCCTCCAACTACAGATGAGTTAAAAGCATGGAAAGAGTGGAATGTGAAAGACAAAAAGGTGATGTACTAGCTATCTGCAATAATTGATAATACTATGCTGGGACATATTAGGAATGCAAAAACTTCACATGCAGCTTGGACAATTTTTGAGAGCATGTTTTCAGTAAATACAAAGGCACGAAAGATTCAACTTAAGCAAGATTTGAATGCCTTGAAGAAAGCAAAAATGTATGTCAATGAGTATGTTTTGAAGGTGAGGAGCATTGCAGATGCCTTAATAGCGATTGATGCAATGCCGGATGGTGATGATTTGGTTTCATCCACTCTGAGTGGCCTTAATAATGAGAAGACATGGAAATCATTTGTTACTTCAGTATATGTACGGAAGCCATTTCCAAGTTTTTATGAGTTGATCTCTCTCATGATTACTAAAGAGATCAATATGCAAGGTGACTCATCTGAAAGAAATAGTGAACAGGTTCAAGCATTTTACTCAAGTTCACGAAGAGGACATGGTAGATCCTCTTCGAGAGGCTGTGGTATGGGATGTACTGGCGATAACCAGCAAAACAGGTTCAATCAACAGTTTGGTGAAATGCCGATTTCTGGAGGCAGAGGAAACTTTAGAGGTAGGGAGAGCTCTAGAGGAAGAGGGGGATGGCAGAATAGAGGTTCTGGAAATTTTGCTATTGTTTACCATTATTGTGGCAAAACAGGCCATATTGCAGCCCATTGCTATGCAAAGAAGGATGATATTCACAGTGGTAAATTGCAGCAAGGAAACTATGCATCGTCTTCACTACAGAATGAAGACAAAAATTAGCATCTGTTTGTTATGCAGCATATGATGAATGCACTTACAGGAAAGGGGACACATGATGATGTATGGTATGTCAATTCAGGTGCATCTAATCATATGACCAGTCATGTTGAATGGTTTGGAGAGATGTAGGACTTATAAAACCCAAGTTATGTGCAGACGGGTGATGATTCATGCCACCCAATTTCACACATTGAAAAGGTTTCCTTGTCCTTTTATGATGGCCAGACAAAGAGTCTAACAGATGTATTACATGTACCATCAATTACAAAGAATCTAGTATCTGTTGGCCAAATGGTAGAGCAAGGATTGCAGGTCTGATTCAATGCAAAAGGTTGTTTTGTAGAAGAATTTAATGATAAGTGCAGGTTGGTCACAAAAGGAAGTAGAGTTGGCCGAATGTTCACTTTAGATGCTGGAATTCTTGCAATGGATGCTACTATGTATGCTAAGGAAAAGGAGTAGTTGTAGATATTGAAATATGGCATAAAGTATTGGACATGCAAATGTGCAAAGGCTAAAATTAATGCAGTCCAGAGGATTGGTTACAGGGTTTCCTTCCTTTACAGTTACAGAATTGCATAAAGTCTGTGAAGCATGTCAGTTTGGTAAGTAGGCAAGACAACCCTTCTCACATGACAGGGAAGTGAGTAGAAAAATACTTGATGTAGTGCATACTGATATTTGGGAGCCTACACAGAATGTATCTCTTGGTGGCAGCAAATACTTTGTCACATTTATTGATGACTGTTCAAGGAAGTTATGGGTATACTTTATAAAGGAAAAAAGTGATGTGTTTGAGCACTTCAAATCTTTTAAAGCAGCTGTTGAAACAGAAACAGGCTTAAAAGTAAAGTGCTTGAGATGAGATGGAGGGGGAGAGTACCTCTCTAATGAGTTTTGTGGCTTCTTGAGGACTCATGGGATAAAGAGACAATTTACTTGCAATTATACCCCACAACAAAATGGTGTTGCAGAAAGAAAAAACAGGCATATTGCAGAAGTTGCACAGGCATTAATGGCTGAAAAGAATATGCCCAAACATTTTTGGTTTGAGATTGTCCATACTGTTGTCTACATTATGAACAGAACTCCCATGGCTGCAGTTCATGGGATGACTCCTGATGAAGAATGCTTTACTGGCAAGAAGCGTGATGTATCACACTTGAAGGTATTTGGCTGTGTTGCATACGTTCATGTGCCAAATGAGCTATGGAAGAAGCTTCATCCAAAGGCAGAAAAATGTGTTTTTATTGGATACTCTTTAGAGCAGAAAGGGTATTGTTGTTATAACGCTGTCACAGGGGAGTTCAGAGTGAGCAGAGATGTTATCTTTGATGAGATGGGAAGTTAGTATACACATGTTGGCGATGTTTTGGATGATGATAATGATCACGACAGCTATGTGCAGAAAGATAAACAAGAATCACGGAGTTTTAGTGGACTAGAAACATCATCTAGTACTACACCTACAGTGAGCCCTTGGTTTGGGAGACTAAGGAGTAGCCCCACATCTTCAGGTGGATCTATAAGTGCTACAGGGAAGGACAAAGGAAAGAAGAAAGTGTTGGATGGTAATGATGCATCTACCAATCATTTGGGGTTTGACAAAGATTCCAGTGGTTCAGAGAGTTTGGATGATGAGCTTGGTATTCCTTCAGACAGGACACCAGGCATACAGAGAGCTCATAGTAATGTAAAGGCTCCATTGAGTGATCCGGTGGTACACAGATCTATCAGGGTCAAATACTCTGTTAAAAGATTTGGTTTTGAAGGTTATGTAGCTCACCATTATGCTTATATGGTGAAACTAGTTGAGGATGTTGAGCCCACTTGTTTTGAGGATGCTGTTGGTCATGCTCATTGGGATGCATCAATGGATGAGGAGATGGCTGCATTAGAAGCCAATAAGACTTCGGATTTGGTACCCTTACCTAAGGGTAAGAAAGCTATTGGCTGTAAGTGGGTTTGCAAAGTCAAGCATAATGCAGACAGTTCAGTTAGTAGGTATAAGGCTAGGCTGGTTGCAAAAGGCTATGCTCAAACATATGGCATAGATTATGATGAGACATTTAGTCCAATTGCTAGGATGGCAACTATTAGATGTGTGATTGCCTTGGCAGCAGCCAAAGGTTAGAGTTTGTAGCAAATGGTTTAAGAATGCCTTCTTGCATGGTGAATTGCAAGAAGAAGTGTATATGGAGCAACCAACAGGTTATGAGGATTTAGAGCATCCCACATATGTGTGCATGTTAAAGAAGGCACTCTATGGGCTGAAGCAAGCACCTAGAGCATGGTCTGACAAGATTGGAGAGTTTCTTGTCAATATTGGATTTTGTATTTCTGATGCTGATCACTCACTTTATGTGAAAAAGGGAGATGCAGGGTTGGTCATCATAGTCATCTATGTGGATGACTTGATTATTACAGGTGACAGTGACAATGGGATTGCTGAAGTTAAGGACTTCTTGAAGAAGAAGTTTGAGATGAAAGATTTGGGTGAGCTGAGATACTTTCTTAGTATTGAGGTGATCAGATGTGATGATGGTATATGGCTATCCCAAAGGCAGTATGGCTTGGATATGTTATTCAAGTATGGTATAACAGCATGTAAGCCTCTTTCAATACCATTGGAGCAAAATGTGAAGTTGAGTGCTGATGTTGGGGATGAGATAGAAGACCCTACTATGTTCAGGAGGATAGTAGGGAATTTGATTTACATGACTATCACAAGGCCAGACTTGAGCTATGCTATTGGCCTTGTTACTCAATTTATGCAGATGCCTAGAAAGCCTCATTTGGATGCAGTTAGACATATATTGAGGTATGTGAAGTCCACTTTACATTATGGACTTCTTTATGAGGCAGGTAAGGACATACAAGTCTTTGGATACATAGATGCAAATTGGAATGGTAGCATGTCAAACAAAAGATCTACAAGTGGATTCATGTTTTCCCTTGGTAGTGCAGTAGTTACATGGCCTTGGGATGAGACGTCACCTCCCTGGATAGAAAATTTTATATTCAATTAGTTTGCAAATACAATGCATGATTGATATACACTTTTCTTACCGTTTGCTCAAAATATGAGATTGCCCAATCAATGATATCTGATTGAAACTAGCCAAAGCGTCGTAAGTGTTCTATAGACAATCGACGTCTTTGTCTAGTTGCCAGCTTACATTGAGAGCAAGGACATGGGACACACTGATTAAGATATGCCTCATGATCTTGAACATCACAACCTTCATTGTTTTCCATTTGGTCTATGTTACGAAAAACAATTTGTTTTTGTTATCTTTTTTTCTTTCTTTCTTAAATTGTTTGAGAAGGGATTTCTTCTCTTGTAACTCAACAAAATTAATGTATATAAAGTCTCCACCCACCCACAGATTAATGTATCTTGGAGTGTTTCCCATCTCGTAGTACCGGACCTCACCACCACTACTACTATTACTACTACTACAAACAAGAAAAGAAGAGGTTAAAGAATAAGATCTTACCCTCTCTTTGTTTTTTATCCATTCATTCTCTTCTCTTCTCTCTCTCCCTCCCTCCCTCTCTCTCTCTTTCTTTATTATGTTGTATGTTTATTTCCTCTCTCTCATTCCTTCTTTATTTTTCTCTCTTCCTCTCCCTCTCTCATCTCTCTCTCTCTCTCTCTCTCTCTCTCTCTCTCTACTGCTACTGCTACTGCTACTATTACTATTACTACTACTACTACGACCATGACCACGACCACGACCACGAGCACCACCACAACAACAACACAATCACAATAAACAAGAAAAGAAGAAATTAAAGAACTACTACTACTACTACTACTACTAATACTACTACTACAAAAACAAGAAAAGAATAAATTAAAGAACTACTACTACTACTACTAGTACTACAAATAAGAAAATAAGAAATTAAAGAACTACTACTACTACTACCACCACTACTACTACTACCACTACAAACAAGAAAAGATGAAATTAAAGAACTACTACTACTATTACTACTACTACAAATAAGAAAAGAAGAAATTAAATAACATGATATTACCCTCTCTTTGTTTTTTATCCATTCATTCTCCTCTCTCCCTCCCTCTCTCTTTCTCTTTCTATCTTTCTCTATTATGTTTAATGTTTTTTCCCCCTCTCTCTCATTCCTTCTTTCTTTTTCTCTCTTCCTCTCCCTCTCTCATTTCCTCTCTTTCTCTCTCAGTACACATCATTTTTAACAAAAACAAGAAAAAAAAAGGAGAAAAAATAAAAACAAACTAAGAGGGAACAATGCACTCACCGCAAAGGTCGGAGGATGGATTCAATGGCTCCTCTTTGTGACAGCGACTCCTCTTCACCCTCCATGCACTTCCTCCTCTTCTTCGTAAATGACAGCAGGTAGTGAGAAACTCTCCTTCTCCCTCTTTCTCTCTTTCTCTCCCTCTCCCTTGCAAATGCAAGATGCAATTTGCTCTCCCTTTCACTCCCTCTTTTGTTCGTTTGCACAAAATGCCATGCTCGGGTTTCGGCTTGCTTTTTTTCACCTGAGTACCGTCACTATTTGCATCAGAAATAGCTGTCGCTAATAGTGATGTATTTGCAATGCAAATAGCAACGCCGCTAATTTGGGTCACAAATAGCCGTCGCTATACTCGTGTATCCTTGTAGTGTTGGGATTTGCTGAAAGAAGCTGTAAGAGGAAGATATTTACCTCTAGCTTATCGCACCCAGAAGATGAATGAGTTCTTCAATTTGAAGCAAATGGGACTAACCTTGGAAGCATACTACTCTAAGTTTGTTTTTCTTCTTAAATATGCACCCCCCATGGATAGTATTCACAAGTTCTGCAATGGACTAAATTATCCTCTGAACACTCGTTTGGAATCAATGCGCCCCCCCATAGACCTCCAAGATGCTTTGATTCGAGCTACTCCTATTGTGCGGGAAGTACAATCAAAGCCTTACAACAGTAAGTTTTGGACTACAATAACCAGAATAAAGGAGGATTCAAAGGTCAAGCAAAAAAAAACCAAGGCCAATTTTACCAAGGACAAAAGAAAAAGGCAAAATCCAATGCAGTTGGAAATTTTATTCCTACCCAAGGAAATAGGGATGGTCTTAGGTGCTTCCACTATAATGAGACATAAACTTTTAGGAGAGATTGTCCAAAGCTTGGTAGGAACCATCACCAAGGCTAGTTTCGAGGCCAAGGCAGAGTTGCCCAAGGCCAAGGTCAAGTAGCTATGGCAAGAGGAAGAATACCAAATATTACCCTAAAAGAGACTAATAAGGAGGAAGACCCTACTATGGAAGAAGATATTGAAAGAGCAATTGGTCATGCTACATTCCATAGGAAATGACCAAATCGTTAATATTTGGTAATATAGATACCGACTAGTCACCAAGGTAAATTATTTAAATTTTTGATTGACATTGGGAGTACACACTCATTTATTTCACCCAAGTGTGCTAAGAAGTTAGGAATAGATATAGTAAATGCATCAAAGTTGCTTGTGGAATTAGCAAATGGAAAGGAAATACTTTCTACATAGCAAACTGCCAAGGTAGAGTTTAACCTAGGAGAAAACCTTTCAAGTATGAGGTTCAGAGTAATGAACTCAAGAGCCTATGAATGCTTACTAGGAATGGATTGGCTGATTCCCAATGATGGTCATATCCATTCTAAAAAAGTTCAAGTCACATTTCACGATTTGAATGGTGAAATAGCAACTACACAAGGTGAAACAATGAAACCTAAAGTTCAATTAGCAAAAGCTTCTTGAATTGTGAAAAGATTGAAGAAGGGATTACTTGTTTACTTGATTAAGCTTACCAAGATAAATCGAGATAGTCAGGCAGAAGAAGAACCATCATGGTTAAAGGAGTACACCGATATATTTCCTGAAGAGCTAATTGACCTACCTCCAGAAAGAGAAGTTGATCATGAGATCAAACTTGTTCCAGGAGCCGCTCTAGTGGCAAAGAGACCTTACAAAATGTCTATTCCTAAAGTCATCAAACTAAAAGAGCAATTCAAGCAACTACTGGAATAAGGGTATATCCGGCCAAGTAGTTCACCATGGGGAACCCCAGTACTATTCCAAAAGAAGAAAGATGGAACTCTACGTCTTTGTATTTGTCTTTGGATCGACTACCGAGGGCTAAACCAGGTAATAGTAAAGAATAAGTACCCAATCCCGAGGATAGACGAGCTTCTTGATCATCTACAAGGAGTAAAGATCTTTTCTAAGATTGATCTTCGTTCAGGATATTGTCATATTAGAGTCAAGAATGAAGATATTCCAAAGACCACCTTCAAAAAAAGTTATGGTCATTTCACATTCATCGTGATGTCATTTGGGTTGACAAATGCTCCAGCTACCTTCAACGTATTAATGCAGGATCTTTTTTGACCTCATCTTGATGATTTTGTTCTTGTATTCTTTGATGACGTCCTAACTTATTCTAAGGAGGAAGAAGATCATGAACCACATCTTTGCATTCTTTGATGACGTCCTAACTTATTCTAAGGAGGAAGAAGATCATGAACCACATCTTTGCATTGTCCTAGAGACAATGAGAACACACAAGTTGTATGCCAAGACGAAGAAGTGTGTCTTCTTCAAAAGGAAGATTGAATACTTGGGATTCATAGTGTCTGCTGAAGGTATATCAGTAGATCCTGCCAAGATCAAGGATGTTCAAGATTGGCCACCCCCAACCACTATTAAGGAAGTGAGAAGTTTTCTAGGTCTAACAAGATGGTATAGTGTGTTCATAAAAACTATGCTCAAACTGTAGCGCCTCTTACACACTTACTCAAAAAGCAACTTGCCATTAATTGGATGCCAATTAAACAGTCTAGCTTTGAGCAACTAAAGCATAGTTTGCTAACTCCTCTTATCTTAAGGCTACTTGACTTAATCAAGAAATTTGAAGTTGTCATAGATGCCAAATATCTTGCATTGGAATGCGTACTAATGCAGAAAGGACATCCTGTAGCTTACTCTTCAAGAAAATTGGAAACCCATGAGAAGAAATATGCTACTCATGACTTGGAATTGTTGGCTGTGATTTATGCTCTCAAATTATGGAGACATTACTTGCTTCGAAATAAGTTTTCCTTAGTCACAGATCATAAAAGTCTTAAGTGGATTTTTACTCAACTTGATCTTAATATGAGGCAACGATGTTGGATTGAGATTCTACAGGAGTATGACTTTGAAATTAAGTTCAGACTTGGTAAAGAAAATTTAGTAGGAGATGCCCTTAGCCATAAAGCCTTCCTTAATGCTCTTATCACTAAAGAACCATCTAGGGCAAAAACTTTGGCTACAATGGTATCAATGCCAACAAATCCTATCATCAAGTTGACCAAGGACGAGAAGCAAATAAGGACCCTAACTATCAACAATTATTTTGAGAAGTTCAGAATAAGGAACAAGATCCCAAATTCAAGACTAAGTATCAAGAATTCTCTATAGGTGAAGAGGAAGGACTTGTTTATTTCAGAATGAGACTATGCATTCCTTCAAGTCAGACTCTCAAGAGAAGGATACTTTGGGAAGCACATGATTCTCCTTTTTCAGGACACCCAGGGTATGCAAAAACCCTTAATGTTGTCAGAAAAAGTTATTACTAGCAAAAAATCAAGGGTGATGTACTTAAGTATGTCACTGAAATTCTAAATTGCCAAAGGGTAAAATCTGAACGTGTCAAGTTACCAGGAAAACTACAGCAACTTGACATTCCCCAGATGAAATGGAAATTTATTAGCATCGACTTTGTAGTTGGGTTACCTTATGTAGAAGGAGGATATAACTCAATAATGGTGATAGTAGACATGCTAGAAAACTTTGCTCATCTTATTCCAACAAAAACCAATTACAAAGCTTTAGATATTGCTAGAATTTTTGTAAAAGATATATTTAGGTTACATGGGTTATCTAAAAGGATCATCAATGATCGTGATTCTCTTTTCACATCACACTTCTAGAAGAGTTTATTTGAAGCCATTGGAACCCAACTTTGTTTCAGTACTGCTTATCATCCACAAACTGATGGGCAGACAGAACGAGTTAATCAAGTAATTGAGGATATTCTATGTGCATATTGCAACAAGGAACCTACAAGCTGGATTCAGTATTTATCCTTAGTGGAATTTGCCTATAATGCCTCATATCATCGAAGTATTCAGATGACTCCATTTTAGGCACTATATGGTCAAGATTGTCGTATGTCACTTAACTTTTCTGATCCTACTCTAAAGGTAGAAGCCTTGAGAAAAATGCTAGAAGAAATGGATGATCAAATCAAGATCATGAGATAGGATATTCAAGCTGCCAAGGATCGACAAAAGGCGTATGCTCATCTAAAAAGGCAAGAACGAATCTTCAAAGAGGGAGACATAGTTTTCATTCATGTCCATCCAAAGAAGAGTTCTTTGTCTTTAGGAGAATTTAAGAAGCTAAGTCCAAGATATTGTGGACCCTATAAGATTCTCAAGTGCTTAGGACCAAGTACTTACAAGGTACAACTCCGTGAGAATATAAAAATCCACAATGTATTTCATGTTAGCTTATTGAAAGCATACGTAGCTAACCCTAACCATATCCTTGATGATCAACAAGTTGTAATACCTAGCCAAGGAGTCCTTGAGCTACAACCTGATAGAGTAATTGATGTAAGGGATTGAAATTTTAGGATTAGAACCCTTAGAGAATACCTTGTCTAGTGGAAGGATTATCCTAAATAGGATGCTTCATGGATAGATGAGAATGCTCTTCATCAACAGTATCCACGATTTCTCTTGAGATGAGGTTCTCTTGAGATGAGGACATCTCGATTTCTCTAAGGGGAGGAGGATGTAATATTTTTAGGCAAGAAAAGTTAGTTGGTTAGTTCAAAATTTAGTTAGTCAATTAATAAGTTAGTAAGGTTACTAACTAAAGTAAAAAAATTAACTAATGTTAATAACTAACTAACATTAAAAATAAATAAATAAATAAAACCGAGAGTACTTGTAACTCGATATTTTTTATGAATTAACAAGGACCGTAGCCACCCTTCACGGAAGTTACAATATGAACAAGAGAGTTAAGCTATATTAATCACTAATGTTAATGTGTATAGTAAGGATGGTCTAAAAATATTAGATTTTTAGACAATACTAGAATATTTTAGATATTATCATTTTTTTTTTTAAAAATGAAGAGTTCTAGAACTAGATGTCATTCAAAACAAAAGACATGTGATGTGTTAGTTAGTTTGAATATTTTATAAAAAAGAAAAGAAAAAAAGAGAGAGATTGGTGAAATCGTGTGTGCCATGATCGCAGTCTACAGACAGAAAACAAGACTTCTAACAGAGAAAAGAAAAAGGAGTGAACTGAGAGCTTTCTAAGCAAGTGTCTTGGAGTTTTACCCGCTTTTGGAGCCAATGGAAACATCAAATTTATGATGTGAGCATCAGATCATTAATCTTTCCAAGACCCCCTCCATAAAGAGCTCCTCTTCTCAGCCACAACCCTTCTTCTCCAATTGACTATAAATAAGAGTCATGGGGGGGGGGGGGGGGGGGGTTTAGAGGGGGTTAGAGACACATAAGGTGACCCTGAGAGACTGTGAGAGAAAGGTAGAGAAAGAGAGGTAGAAGGATACCCCTTCAAGTGGCTACGAGAAGAAGCTTGAGAGAGAGAAAGAAAGAAAGAAAGAAAGTTATATTAACGTCTTCAAAAGACCAAAACTGGCCTATGAGATAAACTGTGATACAACTGATAAGGTCCAGCTATCCAAAATAAAAGTGCTGAATGAAAAGCTAAAAACTGGAAACTGAAAATACGGTGCTGTGAGTATGATAAGTGTCGTGTATGTGTATGTGTGTATGTAGCTCTGGTACTCCAAATAATGGCTACAAAAGGGGAACAAATGTCGGCTGTGATAGGGGAACAACTGTCGACTGTGATAAAGTGGTGCGATGTGTATATGTAGCAGATGCATGGAGATATACTATCCTGGGATGTAGTAGCAGTCGTTGAAGTCGCTAATAGTAGGTGATCCCTCCTGGATGCAGGATGTGGTACATCGGCGGTGGAGAAAGAGCAAACTGGAGATCTGAGATCCAATGTG
Organism: Lygodium microphyllum; assembly: GCF_053477565.2. Classification (NCBI taxonomy): domain Eukaryota; kingdom Viridiplantae; phylum Streptophyta; class Polypodiopsida; order Schizaeales; family Lygodiaceae; genus Lygodium; species Lygodium microphyllum. Next base: position 134,909,912 of record NC_141156.1, on the reverse strand, counting down.
TCGAGTGTCGTCGGGTCTCAGTCTGCTGTCGATGTAGATCAAGAATCCTCCGGATCTCCTGTCGATGTGGCTGTGGGGTCCGAAACCCACAGATCCTCGTGTGGCGTCGGGTACGCTGGTCCTCAGCCTGCTGTAGTGTGAGCCCGGAGGTCTGGATGGAGGCTGGTACAGTAGCTCTCACTCTGTCTGTCTGAAAGAACTGTGTAATAGTCGTCTGGGTGGGCCCCTCTCTAACTGGGACCCGCTGTGTGCTATGCTCTCTGATGTGCCATGCCTCTCCCAGAAAACGGCCAAATGATCTCTGATCCATATCAGTCATACATCCCTAAAGTGAGCTGCTCAATGTGTATCTAGATCTCAACTCTGAGTATGCCGGGCATCTGAGAATAAAATGCTCCTCACTCTCCACCTCTGGTCTGCAAAGGGGGCATATCCTCTCCTCCCGCGGGATGCCACTGGCTCTACCACTCTCAATCATAAGCTGATGTGATGATACCCTGACCTGTCCAATAAGAACTCTCAATCGATGTGGCATATAGATCTGCATATATCTCGGAATCTCTATGAATCCCTGCTCTGATATCCTCAAGAACTGTGTATAATAATGTGCCATCTTCGATGGCAGTGGCTGTGCAGGGCTGACCCATGTCCTCTGTATATAGATATGCCATATCTCCTGTCTGATGACTCTGTTCCTCTCAGAGAGAGAGAAGGTGTAAGTGGGAGCCTGAGTATCATATAGAAGAGGTGGGAGTCTATCAATGTCCAGCCCATGTATGTCAAACCAAGCTCTAGTCTGTGCATACCATGATGTGGTATCCCCCGCTCGAGCCATCTCCTGAGATGCCATATATGCTCTATATGCAATGCGATCTCTGTCCATATCCTGAAATCTGTGTAGGAAGCAGACTGTCTGAAATAATGCCTCGACTAGCATGGGCGGTGTGGCAAGCTCTGCTCGCACAATGTCATGTGGGACTGAGGCCTTACTGCGAATCAATCTAGATATCATGATCACCTGAGGTCTCTCCATCAATGTCCATACATAATCAGCAAGGCCTGGCCCCCATATAGCTGCTCCATACATCAGTGCTGGAGTGACTAGAGTATCAAAGAGCCACCCCTTGGTGCGAGGCTCCTGGAGAGAGAGAGGGAGAGAGAGAGAGAGAGAGAGAAGAAGAGAGGAAGAGAGTTAGCTCAATTCCCTTATCTTGATTTTCAATGTTGAGTGTTGAAATGACTTGTTTTTTGGCTGATTTTTGTTGTTTTTGAGAGCTGAATGGTTGATTTTATGAGATGATTGATTGGTTTGGAAGTGGTTTGAGAGTGTTTTGGATTATATTGATTGTGTTTTGGAAGCTCATGATGTTTATCAGTGGGGATATGTGGTTCTGTGATGTTCTGATAGGTTCTGATTGGTTCTGTATACCTTCTGTTTTGGTCTGTTTTGTTCTGATTGTCTTCTGTAAGGAGGGATGGAGTATTGATTGATGAAGATTGAGATCTTGTGAAAGTTTATTGAATGGTTTGTGAGAGTTTGGAATGGTTTGAGTATGAGTTATGTGGTTTTGATGACCTTCTGTAACCTTCTGTAGGTCTTCTGTAGAGCTTCTGTCTCTGTTATGTTATGTTCTGTACTGTAGCTGTTCTGGTACTGTTCTGTATGCTTCTGTATGTGTTCTGATGGATGAGAGTGTAGCTTGGGAAAGTTTTCTAGCCTTGGAAAGAGGTGAATACAAGTGCAAAAGAGCTGAAAGAAGTGGAAGAAGTAGCTGCTAAAGACTCAAGTGAAGACTAGAGTGAAGTGACAATAGTGAGCTAGGAAAGGACACTGTAGTGACTCTGGTGACTCTTCATATCAGACATACCTCTTGGGAGTGGTATCCACGACCTAAGAATGATTTTTTTAGAGTGATTTTGAGAGATTGTAGTGAGGATATGATGTATTATTGAGAGAGTGAGAGAGAGAGAGTCAGAGATAGCCAATTCTACTGAAACAGAGTGATTGTATATGAGAGATTGAGAGAGAAGACTATGAAGATATTGAAGATGAATACTATGTGATGTATTTCCATTCAAAGATGGTGTATTCCTTTGCTTTCTTTGTTCTATTGATGGATTTTGTGAAGATATTGAAGAATATGGTTGATTCTATCAAATCTGTGGGAGATCTACATGATGCTGCATGAAGATTTGTTGTGCCTGGTGTTCTTTTCTTCATTGTGATCATATGAAACATGATAAACAAGCTTGTTGATGTTACAAGATAGATTTTATTGCAAGAGAATTCCCTTTTCCTTGGTGTTCCTCTTGGGGCTCCATTCAAAGATGGTGTATTCCTTTGCTTTCTTTGTTCTATTGATGGATTTTGTGAAGATATTGAAGAATATGGTTGATTCTATCAAATCCGTGGGAGATCTACATGATGCTGCATGAAGATTTGTTGTGCCTGGTGTTCTTTTCTTCATTGTGATCATATGAAACATGATAAACTTGTTGATGTTACAAGATAGATTTTCTTGCAAGAGAATTCCCTTTTCCTTGGTGTTCCTCTCGGGGCTCCATTCAACGAAGCCATATTCTCTTACACTCTCTCATCTCAAATCTATTCCATCTTCCGTATCTCTCAAACCACTCGTGGATGATGACTCCAAAGCAAGGAAGTGAAAAAACCATGGAGACCAACGCAATCAATCAAGCAACGAGTATTGCCAATGATACAAGAGTGCCCGAGGTTACTGGAGTTTCCACTACCAATAGAACATCGAGTGTGGCTAATACAAGTGTGAGTGAAGAGAAAAATCCTAATGTCGTCATGCTACCAAACCAGGTTATTCATTACTAGATTATTATTTTACTATATAAAATAATTACATAAGATATTAGCTTCCATATTCTTCACTTACACGAATTGATAACTCATCTAGAAAACATATTAGTACAAGCATTAACAATTAACCACTATGATTTGCAGCTAGATTAATTGAGATTCTAAGTCATAGAATCATGTTAGAATTAATGGCCAAAGATTATTGTACATATATCTTTACATGTATTCAATATAGTTATGGTCAAATGCAACAAGGCTAAGAGTTGACTAGAGATAGTTATAGAAATTGATTGTCTATTTAAGAGTCCTATAAGTCATCTCATTGAGTTATTGGCACAATATATTTCTTTAAGGAATTTCACTTATGTTGGGTAAGATAGCCCAAATGAAAAATTCATGCCTTGCTTAACATGTTATAAGAGATGTACTCAACACTTCTTTATGGGGAGGAGAATCCTCATTAGAATGTAAGATTACCTTAGGATAAGGTCTACCTTGGCTATGTGAAGTTGTGAATTGCATGATGGGGTGATTGTCATTGCATCGTTTGATATACATTTGAAAGGAATGTTTGTGTTTGCTAGAATCTAGATCTCTAATTGAAATTATTGTCAAACAGAATAAAAGGAAGGATCGTGCTATGCTACCCTCAACCTAGCGGCGAAACCCTACTCCAAGGGGGTCATGATTATTGCTATAAGAGACTTGGACCGGCTCCGTAGATGAAAGGTTTGTTAGTAGGGATAGTCTTGGACAGTAGAAAATGTAGGTCCCAAAGGGGGCTCTGACTATAAATCATGCATTGTTCCCAGAATCTAATGAGCCCCTTCATGACCCACGATGGGATCTTGGAACCCTAAATACTAGTTATGAGGGTGGAATCTTGGTGGACAGAATATCCTCGTGGAATTCTGTGTATCTTCCACTAGGATGGAAAGATGGAAATTGTAATAAGCTTCCAATATAATAAAGAAGTTTGCTTTACTGTTCAAATTGTATGCGTGTCAATGAGATAAATTATGTGAAGGAACCTGTGACTTAATGGACTAATTAAGGAAGCTCATTGTATATGTTCCAATAAATGTGATGTAGGTAATTAAAAAACTAAAGATAACCCCATCATCAAAGGAAACCAGGTGGGTGTAACCCCCGACGGGACCATCCAATGGTAGGTGTGGTCCCAGTTAGCTGGGAGCTTTTCTAAATCAGCAATAGAACTAGGAAGACGGTAAATTGGCCAACTAGTCATTAGGTGGACTTGATATGCATTGTTTTAGGGAGCCGGAATGGGATTTTGCCTTATGGCAGGAGGGTTGGCGTACCGCATTCCCCTCCATCTCCCATTCTCTTTGAACCAAGTGCAATGGCAAGTCCGCTTAAGATCAAGTAATCCTGTAAAATTGGGACTCGAAATTACTAATGCTAGTTGGCTGCTAAGAGACCCATCCGATTTTAGGAACCCGAAACTTCAGGTGGATTCTAGTTGGTTCGGTCGGAACTCTCCCGTTGCAAAGTAGACTCAGTAGGTCCTAAGTGACAAACCCCGTGATGTTCCAAGGGAGCACCGGGCAACATCATTTTTGGAAAACCTACTGATGGACTACTAAAAGGTATGCCCTGGATTGAGACTAGCACACAGCTCAGAGTTGGAATCAAAGCACACATTACTATAGAATACGACGTAAGATTAAGAAAAATACTTTTTCTAAACATAGCCTAGGACATGTTTTCTTCTCTTTATTAATATATGTTTTATGAGGCTGAGCGATTGCAATGTATCAAGTTCTAGTATCTAGGATGTGATTTGAATAACAAGAAGCTAATTTCTTTGCAGCACATTTGGAGAGCATCAAGATTTACTTTTTGGATTTGATTGACTAGGGATTTGCACAGGCAACAACACTAAGGGTTCTTCTAGCAGGTGCAAGGAGTGGCCATGCTTCGCACCTTGAAAGTATAGCAATAATGCGTGCTTTGGAAGAAGGTGAGCCTGTAATTTGTTGCTTTTCTTCAAGCCTATTTTCATCCTGTTGTTTTTCAAAGAATGTTGCTTTGCATGGGTGGAGGATGCTTGAGCTGCGCAACGGAGTCGCATGCCATCGCCGCCCTCCTAGAGAGAGAGAGAGAGAGAGAGAGAGAGAGAGAGAGAGAGAGAGAGAGAGAGAGAGAGAGGCCTTTCATTGCTGCTAGGTGCGTAGGACCTAGCCTAGTAATAAGACATGGCATCCATGTGGGAGCTTGAGGTCTTCTTCATTGTGCTCTCCTATTTTGTGAAGAAGTAATGCTCTCTCTCTCTTCCTATACTTTGTTCAATGCATTCCTCTTCTCTGTTTCCCTCTCTCCTCCTTTGTCCCACTACTGCAATACAACCGAAACAAGGAGGCAATATATGGTATCTTATCAATCGATTGCATGGGGGCCCTAGGGGTCTAAGGTTGCTATGTTGTAGGCAGGGCCCATTGGGGTGTGTGTGTGTATATATATGTGTGTGTGTGTGTGTGTGTATATATATATATAATTTGAATATCTATAATATCTAATGGCCCTTACTAGACTACATTGGGGGGGGAGAGAGAGAGAGAAGGGCTTATGCAAAAACATGGATATGTATGGATGCCCTTTTCTTGAAATGTACTATGATAATGGAATGAACCTTGAAACAAAGCTGACCATGCTGAAGCACAATCTGATTATGCACGACCTTCACACGTGCTCTGATGTTTTTCTGCAAATACAAAATGGATTGCTAAAGCATGTATGAAAAGCAGTAGAATTTTCATAAAGGATAGACTACAAAGAAAGCAAGCCTAACCTCTCAAACAAGTTGCAAAAATTGAGGATAAACCCAAAAACACAATAGATCCTTTGTAGGACCTTGCAAGCTCTCACACTACATGTCCTCACAATCATTTTTTCGAGCTATAGGTAGAACATTCCAGCCTATGCAATTCTCTCTCCTCTCCTTGCAAGCTATCCCACTACATGTGCTTGAAATCACTCCTTTGAGCAATATGCACAACATTCTAGCCTATGATAAACACAAAGGACATGAGGCATTTTGATGCTCCTATGTTGTAAATACATATTTGACTCTTCACAACAATCAAAAAAGGATTGAATAGTCTTAAGTTGTCTCCAAAAAAAGTGTTGTAATCATTTTTCCACTTTTGAATAATGAATTTTTTTATTCTAAAAAGTTTTCATAAGAAAGCTAGCCTTATAAGTTGTTACTTTGAGAGTAGGATTTCCTTTAAGTCTTGTGAAAAAACCTTTTTTTTTAAATAAACTTGTATTTTTCTATCATGGAACTTAGGAAGTGTGCCACATAGACTTTTGTCAAGTTTGGCCACAGGTTTAGTAGATCTAAAAATAAGAGATATATATGTGCAATGCAAAGTGTCCATAAGCACATGGGAAAGGGGGTCAATCCTAAGTGCATATCTAAGCTCATTTTGTGTGCTCGAGTCTCTAAGGAGCCATGAAGCAGCATTTCTCAAGATGTGCAATAGAATTGAGCAAATTGTCATCAATTGAAAGACTTTTGCGGCACATTAAAAAAATAAAAGCACAATGTAGTGAATCTTAAGGTTCTATTTAGACAACAAAGGATTATTATAAAATGTTGTGACACATGTTAGCTCAAGACATAGCAATATCAACTTATCCTCTAGGTCATTGCACTAGCCATCACTTAGTCTTTAGGCACAGAGGAGAAGGCAGCATTCAACCAAGCCTCTCGGTGCTCCATCATGTGTCTCTCCTTTTCATATTTTCTAAACTACTTGATGGTGATGGATTCAAATTTCTGATTGGCATCAATCGCAGAACCCTTGCTATCACGAGCCTCATCCTCCTTCATAGCCATGTCACCATGCTCAGTTGTTAAGAGATTTCCTATGCCCTACCACCATAGTTGTGATTTTTCTTAGACCTTTAGATACTGCAAGCATTTGTGTCGGTGCACCTCCTTGATGATGATGGTGGCAAGAGGGAGTAAATGATTGGTATCAAATTATTTGAGTAGTTGAATAACTCTGCGACAAGGCATTGGGATCACAACCTTGAAGGCAACAAGCTCTTCTCTTGTGATGGTGCCAATGCATTATTGAGTGTTTGAGGTTTATGCCATGGTGAATGATCATTGCAAGGGCTCTCATTTTCAAGGCACACTAGTTGTTTTCTCCTTGATGGTTGTTTCATCATTCTATAGCATATTGGGAACTTGAGTAATGATTTGAGCCTACTCAGCCTTGATTGGGGGCCCGTGGGATGACTCTTACTCAACTCGATTGAGACTTGTTTCGGACTTGATTGAGGGTCAAGACTCAAACGCATTATCCATTGGACTTGAGGTTGACTCAAAGTGTTAGGTGTTGCTTGGAGTGTCATCATTTTCAATCATTTAAACATGCATGGGGTAAGACTTGATTATCCATTGAGTCCTTACTTGCGGCCTAGCTAGGGGGTGTGATGGCATCACTAATGATCGCCTCCCTCCATGGGTATCGAGCTTCCTCTTACAACTCTTCATCATTTATTTGCTAAGTCTCTCATTCTTAGCATAGCATCATTTGTGTCAAGTGTTGGATAATACACACGTTATGTACAATTAGAGTACAAGGTTGCTCAAGCCATTTAAAAAATTGAGATTATATTGGAGTGTAGCATAGATATTGAGGAGTATGTGAGACATTTGATGATAACTTGCACTTGTTTGGTCACATGTGGAGGTTTTGACAACTCTCCTTCACTCAATAGTGGTCACTTTTTCACAGCCAATTTCTGCAACAAAAATGCAACCGAAGTATCATTCTTGCTTAGACACACTTTTTCCTTCCATTTTATGCTCCAACACTACCGCCTCCTCAAAGTCCTTCTAACACATGGGCAAGGGACTTAATCATGTTTTCAAGGTCTCGGGATTGCTGCATTAAGTTGATCCCCTACTTGAGTTGTTCTATAAAAATGTGTTTGTGCAATTCCCTTATTACTAGAAATCTCAGATAAGTTACTCATGAATATATGTGTGCATCACCTGGGTTCAAAATAAGGGATTTTAAAAATACCATGTTTATACATTTTTTTACATATAGAAGGGTGTAGTATAAAGGGGTCATTTGCATATCGAATAAAAAAGGGTTATGTTTTATTTAGGAAAAATTCACAAATAAGGATATTTATAAATAGACCTTGAATGCACATGATGTAGAGGATATACATATAGTAACTTCCCCAAGCTAGAAATGCTAAAAGTGCGGCAAAAGCTTCTATAAGCCCAAAGAGGAAAAAGCATAAATCCAAATGTAAACTTACACAATCAGTAAAGCCCACTATGGAATCCAAATTTGTGAAGCTTCTAAGATGGATGTGCCACCCCTCACAACCATTATCCAACAAATGGAAAATGTCCACTCCTTTAGCATAAAGAACATTGTTCAACATTTTATATCTTCCAGCACCATTTTATATCTTCCAGCTCTTCATAAAAACCCATATTTTTTGTTTTTTTGAATGCTAGAAGGTACTTTTCCTGTTAACAAAAATTCTTCTTCCAAATCAAGAGCTTCTCTTCCCCTATAAAGAGGAAGATCTACTTTCATTACAAACACTTGACAAATCATCCCAGGTCAATTTCTGTCCAGCGCGTCTATCTGTGCATCTAACATGCAGCACAGATGCGCTACTAGACGCGCCTCCGAGGTCAATGCGCGTGTATTCCTGCGTATAGATTGCAGGTCAACCTTCTGTGTAGCGCGTGTATCATCGTGTGTACACTGTAGAGCGTCTATGTTTGCATCTACATTGAGATGTAGACGCGCTAGTAGACGCGCTCGGTCGGCCGATTTTAGGTCGATGACCGCCATTGACGATTTACAAAATGCAATACATAATGGAATCACAAATCCTAAATACACAGACAGAGCAGAGAGAGGAAGAGAGAAATAGAGAGAGAAAGAGAGAGAGAGAGAGAGAGAGAGAGAGAGAGAGAAAGAGAGACTCACCTTGGGTGTTTGGTGTGGCGGGTGGTGGTGCTTCTCCTTCTCCTTCTTCCTCTCCTTGGTAAGTTACCCTCCCTTGATGCTTGTTTGCTTGCTTGCTACTTCTTCTTGTTCTCCTCTTTCTTATTCTCTCTTTCTTCCTCTCCTTGGCTTTCCTTTTTCCCTTCTTGTGTGTTTGAAATGAAAGAAGAGGTGAGTCATGAGGAGGTGAGGCATGAAGAGACTAGGTGAGGCATGAAGAGACTGCATGTCGGCTAAACTCAAGCTTCAGAACCGCAAAAAACGCAGGAAAGAAAAGGCGCAGTTTGAAAAGAAATGATTTAAATATGGTTTGAATTTTGACGTGTGCGTCTATTTTTGTGTGTATAATCGTGTCTATTTTTCAGGTAGACACGAGTATAGATGCGAATATAGACGCGTAGTTAAACGTGGATATAGACGCACATTTGGAATTTATATCATAATTTTTTGTTTTTAAGATAAGTTTTGATAGTGAATTCTTATAATAAGTTTTAATGTATTTATGATGATTTTTGTGTATTTAAAATTAAGATCTTATGTAAACATATGAATGACAAATATTTTGATGTTGTCATGAATTAGGTTTAATCATGTCGACGTCATCATCACCTAGTGCAGTGCAAGCTAGTGAGTCAATGAGCACATCCTCAAGTGAGGATGAAACATTGCGTCTTCATAATCGAGATGCATGGCTATGACAAAAAATTAAATGCATGCGTGATCGTTGTCGAGGGTGTATTTTTCGAGCACGTCGAATTGCAATGTCACACCTCAGCTCGTATGGAGAATGGGACCGAGAAAAATCACCGATATTCATAGTTTTTTTTTACCACTAAGATTGCATGTCTATGTTACGGGAATTATATATCAACGTACATGAAACTCCCTTTTGTGGTTGAGCAGGATGTGGTGCCACATCCTCAGATGCTCCCTCCTAGGCGTCGAGAGGCTGCAAAATGTCGACATGAGGAGGCAGAGTAGAAGAGTAGAGACTGACGACCATGATAGTAGCCCTCATGAAATGCCCCATCAGGTCGTAGAGGATGAGATTTTGGACAACATGGTACACCATCTATTTTCGCAACAGGTTCAGGGAGAAGGTCACTCTACGAAGCCAGATGATCCACTATATGTAGCATCATCTACTCCGTTGTATGAAGGTTGTGCGTACTGCATCCCTCGAGATACTTAACTTGCAAACAATTTATGGATGGAGTAATGTCAGTTTGGATGCGTTATTAAAGTAGGTATCAATTCAGTTTGGCTTATATATGAATCATAATATTAATTGTTAATTCTATTTTGAAATCAGACAGAAATATATGTTGGTGGTTTTTTAACTCACTTTTAAAAATATATGTAGGTTATTATCACAAATGCTTCCAAAAGGAAACAAATTGCCAACTAAGAGAGAGCAAGCAAGACATTACTTGACATCTCTGGGAGGCCTCGATTATGTCAAGATCCATGCATGTGTCAATGATTGTGTCTTATTTCGTGGGATTCATGAGTTCGCACGAGAGTGTCTTGTTTGTGGCGAATCAAGATACGAAGTGAAGATGAAGTCAATGGATGTGCCTTGTAAGGTTTTGCGACATTTTCCGATTGTTCCACGTATAAAACTTATGTTCAAGTGTAAGTCTATTGGAAAGCTCATGTCATGGCATGCTAGTCATCGTTCAAGTGGTGGAAAATGGAGGATCCCTGCAAACACACCTGCATGGCAACATATAGATAATTTGTGGCCCGTTTTCAAAGAAGAGCCAAGAAATTTGAGATTTGGTTTAGGTATGGATGGAATCAATCCATTTGGCATCAAAAGCACATCATACAGTGTATGGCCAGTGGTATTGGTGAACTATAATATTCCTCCATCCATGGTAATTAAAAAGGGACATGTGATGTTGTCCCTTCAGATTCTTGGAAAGCACAAGGTAAAAAACATGGACATTTACTTAGAGCCTTTGATTGAAGAGTTAGAAATATTATGGGAAGGTATTGAGGTGCAAGATACAAGTGCATCTGCATCCTCTAGAGATTTCACATTGAAGGCCATGTTGTTGTGGACCATGCACGACTTTCCAGGATACAGAGAGTGTTCAGGTGCATGTATATAACTCTATATTTGAAATTCAAGACTTGAATCAATTGCATTTTATTAATTCACTTATTTTTTTAGGTTTAACCACGTCAGGATATCATGCATGTCCTATTTGCGGTCCCTCTCTAGTTTCCTCTAGGCCGGCACGTTTAAAGAAGATTATCTACGACAATCATCATCGATTTCTTCCTATTGACCATCCTAAATATGTTCTTCCTACTAATGGAATGACTCCACAATCTCTAACCATTCGAGATTGGAAGGAGAGATAGATTAATGCTGACATCCACCCTCCACTCGGCATGAGTCGGTAAGAAGTGCATTTCTCTCGATTGACTTTAAAGTATTTAGCATGATGAATTGTTTACATAATATATTGTTTGCTTGTTAGGTTCTCTATATTCTTTCGTCTTCCGTACTGGACTGAACTCAAGATCAATCACATGTTGGACCCCATGCACATATTCAAAAATGTTGTATCTACATTATGGGATCACTTGATAGGGGCTCGCGATTCAGTTAATGTAAGGGAGGATTTATGTAACATTGCTCGCATGAGACGAGCCTGGCCACGCATTGGACCCAGAGGAAAGATTGAGCTGCCCCATGGACCTTGTATATTGTCAAAGAACGAGGAAAAAATAGTGAAGGAACAAATATATAGCTTTCGAACACCCACAGGATGTATGAGATGTCTCAAGGGAGCCTTCATAAAGAAAAAGAAAAGAGGTGTGGAGCAACTATCTGGTTTGAAGTCCCACGATTGGCACAAAATGATTCAAGGGTATCTCTAACCATGAATATAGTAATTAGTGGAGTAACTATGTGTAAACTTTGGGGTATTATGACTTTTTCCTCAACTAATCATTTGATCTATGAATATTGTTTACATTCAGTTCGTACTTCCTACTAGCATATCCCATTGTGCCTCCAAAGATGTATGTGATATCATTTACAAGATGGGAGAGCTTGTGAGGTGTGTATACATTGTATTTTTTCATTATATATCTTTGAATTTCTACACAAAAATAAACAATTCTCAAATACATCTTGACAGATACGTGAGCTCGAAGGAAATTGATCCAAACACATTGCAAGATGCTCGAGTATTATCTGTTGAGGTGGTTTGTTTCGTGGAGGAAATTTTTCCTCGATCCATTTTGACTACTCAATTACATTTACTCGTACATTTGATTGATGAGATCGCACTTTGTGGGGCAGTTCATGTAAGGTGGATGTTTTTTCTTGAGCGCTTCATGAAAACCTTAAAAGATTTTGTGAGGCAAAAAGCACGGCCTGAGGGAAGCATGGCTGAGGGTTGGTTAGTGCAATCATCCCTTGTTTATATCTCTGAATATCTTGCTGAAGTGGATCCCTCTCAACCACGACTATGGAAAGATGATGAAGACTTGAGGATGACCTCTATAGTACCTCAAGGAAAAGGAATGAGTAAAGTGCTAACAAAAGAAGAACTTTGTAAGTTAAATAGTTTTTGTGTGCTCAATAGTGATGTTATGAGCAAATGGGTGACACTATATAATGAAGTAAGGGCAAGAAGAAAAAGCGAAAGACAAGAATTTCGCACTAGATATGGATGTAATGTCTCATTTCCAGATCATCTAAATGCGCTCCCACGTCATATTGACATAGATTGGTTACATGAGGAAATGGAGAGAATGGAAAAAGAGGAGGAAATTAATATATCTCAAGAAGAGTGGGAATACGCACGAGGTTGCTTATCAAAGGTGAGACATACTATCAATTAATTTGTTTCTATAAGTTTTATTTTATATAAATAATTGACATGTTTGATCTTTTATCTTTTACTACTAGTGCACATTATTCAATGCACTTTGGTGTGAGGGTAAACATCTTCGAACTCAATGTATAGATGAAAAGAGAAATACCCAAGATTGTGGTGTCCTTGCTCACTTTGAGGCTGCCAATGGTACCATGGAAGGTTATTGTGGCTTGATCCAAGATATTTTGAAGCTTGACTTCAGACGATTCTTTATATATGTACTGGATGTGAAGTGGTTTAAAGAAGTGGTAACAAATGGTGAGCATTGCACAATCACACGTCATCCAAGTGGTTTTGTAATCATTGACTCTACAAAATTTCACCAAAACAAGAATGACACATTAGTACTACCTCAACAATGCGAGCAGGTATATATGCAAAGGCTAATTTTTTTATATGTATACATGTGATACATATACACAATATAATAAGTACTTAAGTTTTTTGCTCTTGTTTTTCAAATACAGGTTGTGTATCATCCAATGGTAAACAATAACCGATGGTGGTATGTCATCTCTATATCTAATCGTTCAAAACCAATATATGGTAATATTACCGACATGGAGATAGCAGATGACAATCCAACAATTAATGATGATGTGCATGATGACACCATAATGGATGGTATGCGTGATATAGTACAAGATGAACCTCGCGAGGATGTTCAAGGAAACGCAGAAGAAGACAATAATGTGATTATCGATGATATTGATGAAGTTATTGAGCAATATAGCAACACATCTGATAGTGGGATAGACTTATTTGTTTCGTTACCTCTTGGTAACATAGACCTAGAAGTAGATAGTTTAGCAAGGGCTGATCTCATTGAAGATGAGATGGATTATTCACTGTAACATACTTAATTTGCTTATTGATTCTGATGCCAGGAGGCATATTCCACGGTGGATTCCATGCCACGGTGGATTCCGTGAGGTTTTACGGTGGATTCCATAAACTTTGATGACCGGGGCTCATACACAAAGTGGATTCTTTGTGCGAGAAGTTGATGGGGACGCCTGTCCTTTTCGGGTGTTTCATTAATTTAGTGTGTATATAGGTGATTCCATAGCGGATGATTCCGCAAAATGCATATTAAATTAATAAACGTTTATGAGTTTAGAGAGCGCACTCGTAATAAATTAAGGTTAGGATTTATTTCTAACCAGTTGATTTATTTATGTAGCTAAAGACAGCTAGGTATTCACTTTTGTCGATTTAATTGTATTATTTTACTAACGATTGTGAATGCTTCAGTTGATGTGTAGAGATAGCAGCAGTGGCGGAGGAAAGCATTGGAGTCTAGCGAGTATTCGACCTATGGATTATATTTTGGTAGGTGCCACGCCTATATTTTGTTATGTCTATTGAGGCATCGATTATTTATCATTATTTTGTATGCGCCTATGCACACGGATATGTTATTTCTATTTGGACATTGTATTGGGCGTGCTAGACTCTTTGGGCACCATCCATTAGCTTTATTCCTATTTTTGTAAAAGCAAACTCAAAAGCTAAAAGCTTAATATATTTTTGTAAATTGGGCTATTATTGAGCATGAAGAAGAAATATACATAAAATACATGCTTTGTGAAGCGCTCACACAAGGCATGGGGGGAGATTGAACCCAATTGGTCTCTTGCTCTTGTCGTTCATGCTTTTTACCTTGTAACTTGTGCAAAAAGTAGAGTTCATTGTTCTTGGGGACCTTCCGGGATTCACTACGTGAGCATACAGCGACCGATCTGCGCACCAGTGGTATCAGAGCGGAGCTGAGATCAAGAGCTTCCAATCGCTACCCATCTCGTGCGAAGGCGGAGCTCCTGGAACGATCGGGCTCTACGGTCGATCTCGTCGCGAACCGTCGATACAGGCAGACTTCTGGCGATCAAGAACCCCTGTTTCTGTCATCAGATCGCGAAGAACCGAGCTGTACAGGCGGAGGACCACTCCTTCATCTCCATCAACAAGTCGTGGATAAACAGAGTAATTTCTTTTCATAAGCTTCAAAGCTTAAGATTAATAGTCAATAAGCTTGATTAGAAGCTTAAGAAAGCTTCAATTCAACAAATCGTTGGCAAGCGGCAGCATCCCGAGACTCACGGCGAAAAAAAATGGCCCCCCCTCCCCCCCCACAAATTCGCCATTTTCTGATCAAAAAGCAGCCCCCCCCCCATAAGCTTAAGCTATTAAGCTTAATCAAACTAAGCTTAACTCTACAAGTCATCTCTGGTCAACAACTCCAGGTCACGCACCTCAGAAATCAAGTTCTGCAAGTAATCTGTGATCAAGTTCTGCAAGTTCACTAAGTCGGCTAAGTTCTGCAAGTCTACAACTCTGCAAGTCACATAAGTCTGCAACTCTGCAAGTCAGACTAGTCAACTGGAGTCAGAACGGACTTGTGCTCAAAACTCCTAGAAGGGATGTTCCTGCGCAGAAACTCCGAACTGCAAAGTTGTTTGTTGGAAGGTATTCTACCCATACGCAAGTTTGCTGAAGCATTTTCAGCATATGAAGAAGGAAAAATTACAGATTTTCTGAAGATTGAGAAAGAAATACCCAAAAACACATAAGCCTTGTAATCCCGAATTTGAGCTACGCTCATCCTGCTAACCTGATTTTGAGTGAGAAAGGTCTTTTGAGTTTTACAGGATGACGGAACCACATATGGATGATCTTATGGCTAAAGACGACCTACCTGAACCTACGATGGAGCAAAAGCTGGACTTAATCATGATGCAATTGGAAGAAGAACGAAGGGCTAGGTAAGCATTGCAAGCGCAACTAGCAAAATTACAAAGAGCGTCTACCGACAAAGAAGAACCTCAAGCTGAAGATTTGATTCGACGTACCATCAACGCCACTCTTGAAGCTCAAACCATTCGCAAGGAATCAAAGATAAGTAAACGAAGTTTCAAATTTCGTACTTTCAATGGCATATGAGAAGGAAAGACTGTTCTAGCATTCATTAGTCAGTTTGATGACTATTTCCATGAGGAAACCTATGTAGAAAAAGATAAAATCAAGTGTGTTACTAATCATTTGGTAGACAGAGCATCACTTTGGTGGACTGTAGTACGCAAGAGCATAGAATGTCCTGCTACTTGGGAAGATTTCAAGAAGAAGTTCATGCAGAATTCCTTCCACCGCAATTTCATGAGAAAGCTATCAAGCAATGGGATCTTCTCCAGCAATGGGATCGTGAGCCTATACCTCAGTATACAGAGCGTTTTTGGAATGCACTCCTCCAGCTACGCATGCTTGAAGACGTACCAGAGGCGACACATAAGCGGAAGTATATGTCTAGACTTCTTGGACATTACTACGTTGAAGTTAACATGTTCAAGCCTGCTACTCTTGAAGACGCCATTTCACTAGCTCACGACACTGAAGATAAGCTATGCGGTAGAGACAGACGACCACAGCAATTCCAAGCCAATGGTAATTATGGATCTAAACAATTCAATTCCAATTTTAGAAGATTTAATTCAGGTCGTTTCTCTTCATCATCTTTCCGCAAGAATTGGGCAAAACCACCTGCATTACCATCCAATGTCAATACAAACCCTAAGCCTATTCCACAGCCAAATCCAAATGTACCTAGACTTTCCGCTATTGCAAACAATGTAACCAAAGCCAAGCCAATAGTATGATATAAATGCCACCAGCCTGGACATTTAGCAGCAAATTGTCATTCAAAGAAGCCACCAGCTCATATCAACTACCTTGGAGCCATGGACGAAGACGAACATGAAGATATGCCTGATTTCACTGAAGATGAGGACGACACTACTACTACTTCTGATATTTTACCAGGTATGCCTATCCACATTCTTTATTGACTATGAAATGTTTGGTACATGGAAAGGAAAAGACTATTTTGCATGATGACGGTAGTACTCATGATTTTATTTCAGCAAAATTGGTAAAGGAATTGAAATTATAGACTGTACCTACGCATTATCGCATAAAAGCTGCATTTTTAGGCACTAGGTATAATGGTACACAAGAAGTGCAAGACTTAGAGATTCAAATTGGTTCATACACTGAAAGAAGAAATTTCTTAGTTGTTCCATTACAGTCGAGTGACATTATTTTAGGTATGCCTTGGCGACACCAGCATAATCCAGATATAGATTATTCCACACACACAATGAATATTAATTTTCAAGGAAAATCTATTATATTATATGGTATGCATGCATCTAATGTTTTTCCACTGCTTTTGCATACTCAAGCTAAACGTGCATTACGTAAGAGTAGTAAATCCTATCTCATTTGCGTGAATGAATTGCAAGTAAAGGAAAATCATATGCACCCTAGACATAAAGAATTTCTTGCATATTTTAAGGACTGTTTTGTAGAAGACCTACCACCAGGTTTACCTCCTTCACGTCCAGAAGACCATAAGATAGATTTGATCCCTGGCACACAACCACCTTGCAAAGCACCATATAGGCATAACCAGATAGAGCAAAAAGAAATCCAGAGTCAAGTTGAGGAATTACTAAATAGAGGTTTGATTCGACCTAGCAGTTCTCCATTCGGTGCACCTGTATTGTTAGTCAAGAAAAAGAATAATACCTATCGTATGTGTATTGACTATCGAGCTTTAAATAAGATCACTGTAAAGAATAGGTATCCTATTCCTAGAGTTGATGACCTTATGGACAAACTGCAATGATCTTCTATATTTAGTAAAATTGACCTTAAGTCTGGTTATCATCAGGTGAGGCTAGATAAGTCTGACATATTCAAGACTGCATTCAGAACACAGTTTGGTCATTACGAATTTTTAGTCATGCCATTCGGATTGACTAATGCACCTGCTACCTTTAGTAGAATGATGAACCGTATCTTTTTGAAATATCAGTATTGTGTAATTGTTTTCTTTGATGATATTTTGGTGTTTAGTCAAAATGAGAAAGAATATTATGAGCATTTGTCATTAGTTTTTCAGTTATTGAAATAAAATCAACTGTATGCAAATCCTGAAAAGAGTGAATTCTTTAAGACAGAAATTGAGTATTTAGGTCATATTGTATCATCTGAAGGAATTAAAGTTGATCCTAAGAAAATTGATGCAATATTGAATTAGCCTGTTCCTAAAAACGTGCATGAGTTACGCTCATTCCTTGGTCTTGCTAGTTTCTATAGGAAGTTTGTCCGTAATTTTTCATTACTTGCTTTACCATTAACCAAACTTCTGAAGAAAGGAATTGTTTATCAATGGACCAAAAATCAACAGAAATCCTTTGACTTACTGAAACATGCATTAACCAATGCCCCTGTTTTACAGTTGCCTGACTTTAATAGACCATTATTTCTAGTAGTGACCGATGCTAGTGGATCAGGAATAGGAGCCGTACTTATGCAAGATAATCATCATATAGCATATTCTAGTTGTAAGCTGAAACCCTCTGAGCTGAAATATTCCACATATGACAAAGAATTATTAGCAGTTGTACAAGCATTAAGACAGTGGAAACACTACTTAATGGGTTCAGAATTTATGATAAAGACCGATCAGCAAAGTATTAGACATTTACTTAGCCAACCTCAAATTTCTGACCGCCATATCAAATGGGCTTCCTTATTCAAAGTTTTCATCCTATCATTCAATACCAACCTGGAAAAGAAAATGTAGTGGCTGATGCATTGAGTAGAAGACTTGCCATTCATAATATTTCTGTCATATCTTTTGATTCTTTGATTGCTATGAAAGATATATATCACCAGGATATTACTTTTCATTCTGATTGGAATAAATTAGTTCAAAATAATTTCATTCCTGTTGATTCATTGTCATATAATGATGGATATATGTTTTATGAAAAGAGATTGTGTGTTACAATTCCATTCCAATCTTTTGTTTTGAATGAAATTCATTGTCCCCCATATCAAGGTCATAGAGGTATCATATCTACCTTACGTATGTTAACTGAAGATTTTTATTGGCCGCATATGGATGCTGATGTATCTAACTTCGTTTCTGAATGTTTGATTTGTCAAAGAGTTAAAAGACATCATGGTAAACAGTATGGATTACTTATGCCTTTGTCTATTCCATCTAAACCTTGGGAACAAATTTCTATGGATTTCATTACTGGTTTACCAAATACTAAATCTAACCATGATATGATTTGGACAGTTGTAGATAGATTTAGTAAACAAGCATATTTCATTCCATGTAAGAAAACTTTAACAGCATCATAAGCAACACAATTGTTTTTGAAAACTTTTTTTACTAAGTATGGATTGCCAAAAGTTATAATTTCAGATCGTGATTCTAGATTTTGTAACAACTTTTGGATTACCCTGTTTGCTAACCTAGGCACAAAGATTGATTTCTCATCTGCATTTCATCCAGAAACTAATGGAAAAACAAAAGCCACAAACAACACTATTCTAGATCTTTTACGTGCATATACTATCTCTAAACCTCAGACATGGGACACTCATTTGTATTTATTACAGTTTGCATATAACAATACACCGCACACATCTACAAAGAAAGCACAGTTTGAAGTGATTTATGGATATAGATTATCTACACGTGTTGCATCTTTGTCTAATAGAATTCAGAGTGCTGATGATATTGCTAGTATGTATAACAGTATATTTGATGAAGTTAAAGATATGATTGCTAAAGCCCAGCAATCATATACCAAACAAGCCAATAAGAAAAGACATTTCAAAGTTGATGATTATGTTTGGCTGAGAATAGAAAAACGTAGACTGCAAAGTGTAGATAGACTTCCAGTTGTCAAATTAGCTCCCAGATTCTATGGACCATTTAGAATCATTCATAAAATTAATGACAATGCATTCAAGTTAGAATTACCATCTCATTGGAAAATTCACAATACATTTCACATTAGTTTATTGAGACCATTTAGAGGCCAATTACCTATCCACCCTGTTTATGAAAACCCACCTTTATTAGAGGAAGAGACTGAAATACTTGAACCAGAAGCTATCATAGACACTGACTTTATGACCACTAGAACTGGCCGAAGGTATTCTAGATATCTAGTTAAATTTAAGAACCATCCTGTAGAGGAAGCACAATGGATGCAGGCTAGAGACTTAAATGCTTTCCCCACTCTATTAGCTCCACATTGAGCTAATAGCAATTGAGGTCAATTGCTATCCCACCCCGGGGGTATGATGCCAGGAGGCATATTCCACGGTGGATTCCGTGCCACGGTGGATTCCGTGAGGTTTTACGGTGGATTCCGTAAACTTTGATGACGGGGGCTCATACACAAAGTGGATTCTTTGTGCGAGAAGTTGATGGGGATGCCTGTCCTTTTCAGGTGTTTCATTAATTTAGTGTGTACATGGGTGATTCCATAGCGGGTGATTCCGCAAAATGCATATTAAATTAATAAACGTTTATGAGTTTAGAGTGCGCACTCGTAATAAATTAAGGTTAGGATTTATTTCTAACCAGTTGATTTATTTATGTAGCTAAAGACTGCTAGGTATTCACTTTTGTCGGTTTAATTGTATTATTTTACTAACGATTGTGAATGCTTCAGTTGATGTGTAGAGATAGTAGTAATGGCGGAGGAAAGCATTGGAGTCTAGAGAGTATTCGACCTATGGATTATATTTTGATAGGCGCCACGCCTATATTTTGTTATGTCTATTGAGACATCGATTATTTATCATTATTTTGTATGCGCCTATGCGCACGGATATGTTATTTCTATTTGGACATTGTATTGGGCGTGCTAGACTCTTTGGGCACCGTCCATTAGCTTTATTCCTATTTTTGTAAAAGCAAACTCAAAAGCTAAAAGCTTGATATATTTTTGTAAATTGGGCTATTATTGAGCATGAAGAAGAAATATACATAAAATACATGCTTTGTGAAGTGCTCACACAAGGCATGGGGGGAGATTGAACCCAATTGGTCTCTTGCTCTTGTCGTTCATGCTTTTTACCTTGTAACTTGTGCAAAAAGTAGAGTTCATTGTTCTTGAGGACCTTCCGGGATTCACTACGTGAGCATACAGCGACCGATCTGCGCACCAGATTCAATGTGTATTCCTAATTCTATGCTTTTTATCATGTGCACACGTACATACTCAAGAATCAATAGTCAATTTTAAAGCAAGCATTGAATTTTCCATAATAAAAAGGAAGGATCTTTTATCATCTTCAAGTACATAGAGAAATTACGAGATACATATTGCAATGCTTGCTACTAATTGTAAGGTTTCTGTTGCTTGCCGCTAATTACTTATATCAGGCTTGTCAACTGGAGGAACTGCCATTCATTAGAGAGCAATGAAAAAATAATTATTAACTCTATTTTTTTAATTCAATGATTCAATGTGTATTCTTAATTCTATGGTTTTTATCATGCGTACATGTGCATGCTCAAGAATCAATTTCAGGTGGTTAAATAATTATGTGTCTGCTGGTGCGTCTATATTAGCGTCTATTTGCGCGGATATATAGACGCAAAATTCGCGTCTATTTATACGCAGATTTACACGCATTTATACACGCTCTGATAGACGCGCCCGACTTTGCGCGTCCAACGTGCGCATCTATGCCTCGTTTCTGTTGTAGTGTCACTTAACATTACCAGTTCTATTTCTGTATATGTTTTTTCTATTTGCAACTTCACTCGACTTGCGAAATATATAGGTCTCATATATCTAGAATTCCTTCCTTGTTGCATTAGAATTGTTCTAATAGCGTCTTCCCCAACTGAAGGATTCACAAAAAACTCTTTTTTCCAATCAGGTGCTTGAACTAATGATGCATGACTCACAGTTTCCTTCACCTGTTGAAACACTTCTTTAGCCTCTTTAGTCCACTCTAAAGGATCCTTCTTGGCTACCATCTGTAATGGATAGAGTAATTGAGATGCCAAAGGAATGAATCTTGATAGATATCTTACCTTATGAATGAATGTCATAAGTTCTTTGGTATCTACAGGTGATACTAAGGTTACTAGGGCTTCTACTTTTTCAGGATCAAGTTCTATTCCATTTTCTGAAACTACATGACCAAGAAGTTTCACTTTTGGTTGAGCTATTTTACATTTTTTTGGATTTAGTTGACGACCATAACTATCTAATCTTTCAAATACTTTTTCAAGTTTTTCACAATGTTCTAATCTTGTACTATGAACACAAATATCATCAATGAAGTCTCTAACAAACTTTCCTAGGTAAGGTGCTAGGACTCTATTTATCCTCCCTTGATACTAGGTTGGTCCATTACTAAGTCCAAAAGGTAAAACTCTATAGCAAAAATAACCCCATGGTGTTATGAAAGTCGTTTTCTTTTAACCTTCTGGAGCAATGGGTAATTGAAAATATCTAGAATATCCATCACAAACACTCCCAGAATAAGTGAAAATGCTCCTAATCCTGCTAGCATAACATGACAAGTAATTTTTATAGCAACTCCATAAACCTTGATTTCAAGATTTTGAATTATTCCTATGCATTTCACTTTAGCATGATTTGCAAGCCTAATTCAAAAACCGGATCCTGCCACTATTCGGAGTCCAAATTGTTCTACACATGCTTGGGTAATCACACTGACTTGTGCTCCTCCATCTATGTATGCCTCTCCTATATTTTGGTTTTTGTACCAAGCATCTACTACATGACAAATATACGGTAACTCCTCTACACTTAAAACTCTTATAGTATCTTTTTTCCTTTCTTTCCCTTTCGGATTTACTAATTTCTTCCATTGTCCTCTCATCCTAGGGCACAACTCCATAACACTGAGCAAAAGATATATTAGCTTTCCTACCCATCATATCTTTCTTTAGATCATAGTCACTTTCTCCTTCTCCCAAAGGAATATCAGTAGTATGATAATGTTTTCCAGGTGCTCTCGATCTATTTTCTTCTTTTCTCTCTTTCTTTTCTCCTCTCTTTGTTTTTCTCCCTCTTTCCTCACCAGCCTTACTAGTTTCAGGTTCATCTCTCTCAGCATCTCTTCTTCTTTTAATGGCAGGCATAACATCAACAGTTTTATTTTCTTTATTTTTTTTATTTTCTAAAAGAATACAATTTATGGCACTTTTTCCTTTCTCTTCCTCATTTAACTTAGATTCTTGAGAAGTAGAATCATTTTTTATTTCTATCCCAAAATCATTTTGTCTGTTAGGCAAATTTTGAGGTAAATGATACATATCCCCCCTTGCCCTAGGTGGATATGGACAGCTTGTACTTATATGACCTATCTCTCCACATGAATAACAAGTTACCATTGATTTACGAAAATATCCTCTACCATTTCCTCCTCTTCCCCCTCTCAAATTTTCTTGATTTTGTTGTCCTATTAGTCCTCCATTACCTCTTCCTAAGGATCGACCTCTCAACGCTCCTTGCCTCATGTTTTGCATTTGTCCAGATAATTGATCTTCAACTTCTGGTGCTAGTTGAGTATTTTGTCTAGCTAGAACTTGATAATTATGTTCCTCCCTTTGTCAAGTTTGGTCTCTATTATCTATAGGTATTCTAAATGACTCTCTTTTTTTAATTTTCTCAAATTTTCTCTCTTTTTCTATAGTAATCATTACAGCTTCATCAAAAGTACTAGATTCTTTGATTTCTATTTTTGTCCTCACCTCTCCTTGTAAATTTTCAATGAAATTACCATCAAATTCAAGAAAAGAACTAGCCATTTAAAAAACGATTACCAACAAGCAATCAATCCACAAGTTATAAACAAAGTCAAAAATTTCGGCACTCCTCAGTGGGGGCACCAAAAAAGAGATGTTACGCGAGCGGTAATCGAGAACAAGCCTAACTCACAACCCGATAACGAGATATTAAGGAGTGTCGGTTAGAGTTTTCGACTTTGTCGAATGCACAACACAACTTGGAAAATTAAAATGTCTACGAAACCCACAAACCACACAAGACAACTCACAAAGAAAGTATAAAAAATTTTGACAACAACCAAGTAAACTATATTCTCATACCTTAATAGCCTTGATCCAAAGTTTGACACCACAAAGTCTAACTTCTTACTCTTCGACAATAGTACGTCCAAAAAAAATTCTCTCGCATGCGACTCTCCTCTCCCATCTCTCACAAGATGACAAGAAGATACAAGGGAAGGGGGCCCCTAACTCTCCACTCTCCTCTCCTTTTATAGTTTTTTTGACATCCTCCCTTAAATTGAATCATGCTTTTGCTCTTCCAAAAAGCCTTAAGCTTTTTATGCTTTTGAAGCAATTTAATATTTTTAACGTTTAAGATATTAAAGCTTATGTTACTTTAAATCCTTTAAGGCTTTTTTCTTCATGCGTATCCTGCACGGTCTGCTTTTCCATTTCTTTATCTTCGTTGTTACTTCACCATCTTCCCTCCTTCTTCCTATCTTGCTCTATGTTTTCCTCATTTTCCTCCTCGTTCTCTTCCTTCCTCTATTCTTTCTCTACTGCATTGACACCGACTGCATGTTCATCGCCTTCTTGTTCTATTTGCATGCTCATTGGCCACATTCGCACCCTCTGTCTACTCTTCCGGGACTTCGGCCATCCTCGAACTGCTTTCCAGCAAAGATCAGACGCTGCTGGTCAGGGTTTTCACAAAGATCTGCATCTTGATGATCGTAGAAAAGAGTCTAGCTCCAGACTCATTCCTTTGTCGCTCTTCGTCCCTTCTCCTTCTTGAAGCCTGGCAACAAAGGCGAGCTTCTCCACTAGTTCTTCCCCGAGCTTGCCTGCCTCCTCTCTCTCTCTCGGCTCACGTTAAGAATCGGCCTCCTTGCCTGCGTGGCAAGGAGGCCCACCATCTTTTCTCTCTCTGAAGGACCCGAGTGTTTCACCCTCTCCCGGTACTCTCACCACCGTTTTACTCCTCGAGACGGAATGATGCTGGTCCCACCCCGCCCCATTCCTGCTCCGTCCGAGTATTCCCTTAGCAACATTGAATGCACCTCCCTCCTCTCTCTCTCTCATCTGCCACATTTCCAAATAGTTTCTTTGAGTCTTCCAAATAGTATATTCGGATGCAATTTGTAGTAGAAGGGTTTTAAAAAATATAGCACATCTAGTCTCTCTCTCCTCCAATCTCTCCAATACTTGCACCTCTTGTACAATAGCCTCTTGGGCACCTTTCCGACCTTTCTCGCTAATTCTTCTATCTTTCCCGCAAAATCTTGTTCCCACAAAGATACATGTACTTTTAAACATGGAAATAGATGCATTGTAATACGGGAATTTTGATCTAAGGTCTCAAAGTAAATGATTATCCGTACCTTCTAAAGTTTTATACACTACCTATAGGACATAACGAGATATGATTATGGGTGACTTAATCAATACACTGACATATTTTACAAGAAGTTTTAAGTATCAAGAACTAAACTTTGTGGTTAAGTTAGGAGTAGAACTTGTTAAGTCTATTTTGCAACTGACATGATGTGTGACTTTGGGGGGAAGTAACTTATGGAACTTAGGCAAAGGGGGTAAATAAGGGAAAACCCAAGCACGGCATTTTTCACAAACATTTTTGAGAGAGAGCGAAAGAGAGCGAGAGAGATCACGTCGCAAGCTCAATGAAAATGCTAGCATCAAATATTACTTTCATTCAATATTACTTTGTCTTACTCTCATTCACTCATTCTCTCACACTCAAAATTTCCTCCCCCTCTCTCACTCAATATTACTTTTTCTTACTCTCATTCACTCATTCTCTCACACTCAAAATCCCCCCCTCTCTCTCTCTCTTTTTAAGCTTACTTCACGCACACACACACACGCACGCATGCACAACTATAATTCATTGAAACTTGATAGGGCTAATACACATGCTTAAAGGCATAGAGAATAAAAGCTCAAATATTTCACAATTTAATAAGAGTACCATAAGAATATAACAATGTAGCATTCCTCCTATCTTGAGGCATGGGCTTCTTCATCTTCTTTATCGGCTCTAGCATCAAGCTTCTCTTGCATTGAGGGCCGTTTGGTTTTGGGTGGAGCCATGAATGATGATGTTGTGGGTGATTCTACCAATCTAGAAACTCTTCTTTTAGTTAGCCGTTTTTCAATAAAAGGCTTAGCTCGTTGTATGGTATTTCCAAATCCATCATTGGTGGGCACAAAAGCTTGTGTATTGCACATATCTTCTCTACGAGCTTTTAGAGCTCGAAGTTGGCTCAACATCTTCTTCATAGAAGAACATGCCTCTGAAATAAGCTCCATGTCACCCCCCACCAAATCCAATACATCGTGGCATAGATGTTGCAATGCTGTGGATGGGTGGGTGTCTTCATGGGAGATATTAATCATAGTTGTATCTATGTCTTGGAGATTATCCACATCCAACAGCGTGGTTGGCGTGTAAGGATCATGTGCAACCTCATCTTGTATCACATGAGAGTTACTTATAAGTCCTTTATATTTTCCTCTTGCTTCCACGCCTTTATATAAGTCCATACATTGTGCCACCACTGTAGTATTTGGTACCCCTAAAAGAAGTAGCACCTTGATTTGATGCTTACATATGTTCCCCAACTCTGCCCACTTGCATGTACAACATGCCCATTGACAATCCGCATTATAAACTGTGTATTCAATAGTGTCTTTGGACATGCTTCTTACATACGCACATGAATCCCTTGCACCATTCATTTCGAATCTAACATACTCGACTGGAATCTTCAAAGCCCTCTCATATGAGTTGGCCACTATCTTTTCAATGTTATTGTTTCTCACAAATCCACTTTCTTTCATAGCTTGCACATACCAATAATATGGAAGAGCTGAACTTGTCAATTTATGAAGGAGCCAATCCACTCGTCTGCCAGTCAATCTCTTTGAGCTACCTAAGAATTTGTACTTTAAAGTGCCATGGTATGCCTCTATAGCACCATTGGTGTCTTGACCGGAATGTGGAAGTGTACGTGTTGCACGTATCCACATACCTTGCAACACACACATAATACAACTATTTAAAATATGTATAAAAATGAAAATATAACAAAGTAATCTGAAATAGATAATTAGGAGTCCTCACCAATCTTGGGCTCCCAATATGTTTTGAAGTAGTGCAAGAATGTTATCTCATCTGCAAACTCCTTTTTAAATATATCTATCATATCCCTTGCTTCCTCCTTTATAGCCACTTCTGTTGCCTTGCATTCACCTTTCATATTCATAATATTGCCTAGAGCTCGGAAAATCGCAGCTCTTTTTGGCCATTGTGGGACTTTTTTAATAAGATGCTTTAACCAACAACGACGGACATGCCATAGGCACAAATAAATAGGCAAATTAAAGACAACCCTACACACAATACATTCGTAAAAAATGTAATGCTTTTAGTCCATGAATTAAATGTTTTCCAAAAGGACGCATGCATGTGAAATGTACCTTAAAGCATCTATCTCTCTTTCAGCATCATCCACCAAAAAAGCTGTTGGCTCCCATGATTTGTGAAAATCTAGCATGTGATCCCTAAACTTTGTGAGCCAAAATTTGTTTACCTCAAATGTTGCACTTGAGGTTAACACACAAGCAATTGGGACACCATTTCGGTGGGATTCAAATACAAGGATTGTGTATAAATTAAACTGTCAAATGCAAGTTTCAAATATAAGCAAAAAGCATAAAATTTTGGGAAGTAAAAACTATAAGTACGCAAGAATAATATTAATAAATTACCTTATACTTGTTTGTACCAAATGTTGAATCCATTGCTAATAAGTTGCCATTTCCATATCTGTCACACATATCTCGTTGCCATGGTGTTTGAATCCCCAATATGAAATCCTTATTAGTAGAAAGATTTTGTTCCTGATACAAAAATGTCATTTCCTTGTTTTCAATGCACCATCTCTTTGTGTTTCAGCATCATTGTCATGTAATTGATATTGGTCAATGGCAAGCTTCCTAGATATATTCATAATATCTTGGATGGAGAGAAAGTCATCTCTTTCCATAGGATGATTTGGATTGTTGCTTTGGCGCTGATGCACATATTGAATGTGACACTCCAATACTTGTTGCGGTGAAAAACCTTTGTATAACATACTGGACACCCATATTTTTTTCTCTAGTGATATCCATGGGGAAAATAAGGAATGTGAATAGACATTTAAATCCTCCATTGCAATGCCATGACAAATCATATCTGCATCATCAGTATGATATGGATTGATAAATGAGATAAATGCCAAACTAGTGTCATGGGATAGGCGAGCCACTATAAAATGACACAAACAACCCTTGTTAAGTTGTCCCATTGTTTTGCGTGGTCGGCGTTTTCTTGGTTGTCCTTGACTGGTCAAGATGTCATTGGGACATAAAACCTCCACATTTCGAGTGTCCTTAGGACCATAAGCACACCAAAATCTGTTTTTGTAGGAAATGAATGTTGTAGCTATAAGTGTGGACAAATAATAAGGAAATCAATATAAGTAGCAAAACAATTATATGCACTTACGTGATCTTCTCTATCCATGTGTTGTCTAATGGTTTTTTCAATTCATTTGGTTGTCGTCGATGGTGAGAGTACTTTTTGAAAGTTGTAGGAAAATCATTATTTTTTCCTTCCCCTTGTGCAAAATCATTTACTCGACACCATGGAATAATTGCCCTTCTCAAAACCTTATATTTTGATATCTCGTCATAAACGAGCTGCCATTGTAAATGCTTTGCGCTAAATATGCCGACAGGCAATGTCGGGGTTTGTGGGCTTGCCATACTTAGCAGAAGAGAGTGAGAATATGGACTATGTATCTGCACAAAAGCAAAGTTATCCCATCAATATATTTTATTATATAGACTAAATCTTACTTTCCTCTAAAGTTGTTTGTTCTGTAAAGTATGATTAGTTTGCATATTATTGTAGTGTAAAAAAGGAATACATTAGCGCAAGCTCGACTCTCTCTCCTTCTCTCTCTCTCTCTCTCTCTCTCTCTCTCTCTCTCTCTCTCTCTCTCTCTCTCTCTCTCTCTCTCTCTCTCTCTCTCTCTCTCTCTCTCTCTCTCTCTCGTGTGTCATACATTAATAACTTTGAACTTCATGTTGTGCATCACTAATGATTTTGTGGTTACCTAATATAATACTTATAAAATACACAATCTTATATGAGCAAATACGAAATGTAATAGAGGAACTTTATTTCTTGTAGCATATACATTGATGTAGTTTAGCTACATATAGTGATGTATCTATTGCTCATAGTACATGAAATATAGTTACAACTTCGATTACATTTCATGCTTTGCATCATTAATAGTTATGTGCACACCTTTCACCATAGTAGCTTAAAATCAATGCAATCGAGTAGCATAAATTCCTATAGTACAAACATTTTTAATTGCATCCATTATGTGTTAGAGTAATGTTGATTCTTGTAATACATAGATTGATGTAGTTTAGCTACATATAGTGGTGTATCTATTGGTCATAGCTGATGACATGAAGTTAAAACTCGGCACACTTTATGCTATATATCTTTAATAGTTTTGTGAGTACCTTATATGCATTCATTGCATACACTCTTATAGCTCACAATACATACACTTTTAAAGCTTATATTCAATGCAATTTATAGACTACAATACATGCATTCTCAAGACACATAACAAATGTAATAGAGTAGGATAGAACTTACATTCTTATTTTTTGATTGCTCATAACAAATGTAATGGAGGAGCACAAACATACATTCTTATAGCTCAAAATCAATGTAAAAGACCGAAATAATGTTCTTGTAGTACGTACATTCTTATAGGTGATAATCGATCTACATACATAGCTAGAATAATCAATGGTACATCAATAGTGCAAAACATTATTTGCACTATAGTTGCATATAGCCCTAAATCTGATTTAATGGTGCCATATATTCAATATTCAAGGCGTTTTGGACTGAATATTCATCTCCTTTATGCACCATAGTCTGCCATATATTCTGCATATTCAATCGTAGGAAGTTATAGGGAATCAACACAATTGCTTACAGCAAAAGAAAACACGGCCTGATCTAGACTATAAGTACATCGACAAGAAAATTGACCAAGGGAAATCCAAACCTCTCGGTCGTTTGTGAGAGGAAGAGGGGGACTGGGCTGGGAGGCGCACATAAAAGATGGAGGCGATGGAGGCGTAGGGACTGCGAGAGAATAGAGAGGGAGGGAAATCCAAACCTCTCGGTCGTTTGTGAGAGGAAGAGAGGGACTGGGCTGGGAGGCGCACATAAAAGATGGAGGCGTAGGGACTGCGAGAGAATAGAGAGGGAGGGAAATGTGGCGGATGAAAGGGAGGGAGGGAGAGAGATGGAATATGGAGATTGTGGAATAAGTAGAGGGAAATGTGGCAGATGAGAGAGAGAGGAGGGAGGTGCATTCAATGTTGCTAACGGAATACTCAAACGGAGCAAGAGGTAAAACGGAGCAAGAGGTAAAACGCAGGTTGCTAACGGAATACTCAGACGGAGTAGGAGGTAAAATGCAGGTGAGAGGGTGAAACACCTGGGCCCTTGGGGGTGGGCCTCCTTGCCACGGAGGCCGATTCTTGACGTGAGCCCTCTCTCTCTCTCTCTCTCTCTCTTTCTCTCTCGTACAGAACTGCAAACTCATGGACTCACCGCTGCAGTATTCTTATCGTGAAGGCACCTATTAGAGAACTCCGCTGGCCGCCATGATACATGTGATGGCCACAAAGACAGTGGTATGCCCTGCATACTGCTTCGGAGGGCTGCCAGATGACGCCACGAAACTGCCATCGACCATAGCCGCTACAGCTGCTGATTAGCTCTTGCTGCAGGAATTACAGCTCTTACCTCTTCGACCACTTGACCCAACCCTCCTCTCTCTGTCTCTCTTTCTCTACGCCTTCATTCTCTTCTTGCCTTTCTCTCAACTTGTCATTCAATTCATTCTTCTCATTCTGAACTGCTTCTATGGAAGTCTGCAACCTCCCCACTATGCACCATCTTTCTTGCAGCATTCTTCACATCCTCAATCTTCTACCATTCTTTCACAGCCTGACACAGAAAATCCTCCCGTGGCCTCTGGTATGCAAGGCATGCATTGAAAGGCATCGAAATACACATGCAAACTACTCATCGTCTACTTGAACTGAGAGGAGAATCCCTCGCTGCTTCGGATTCACAAAGGAGGCCTTGGGAAGCTCTCGTGAAAGGCATGTACACTGGCACAAGCTCTGTATACTCAGGACACATTTATGTTTGGTAAATACGATATGCTGAAACAACCACTGTCACGCCCTCCAGCAGCGCCAGATCCACCATGGACTGCTCCTCCAATACTAGAGGGCCTAGCCCCAGTTGCTCTTCTGGTCATGCTATGACCAGTTGCTCCAGCTCTAGACCGGGCCGCTCCACCAATAGCTCCTCTTACATGTCGTCCCCCGACTGCACTCATGCCACCATGACCTCCGGCGCCACTAGCAGCTCCACGGCCACCGGCTCTTTTCCAATTTTTTGACTGTTCTAATCCAAAAAACTAAGAAGCCCCTCCCACATAACTATGCCTAGGGAGCTGTCCACCATTTTCTCCATTCTACAAGCTTCTGATCAGATGATTCGTTCCTAACTACTTGAAACCACTATCAATGCTCTGAGATTTTGCTTTGAAGTTCTTTTGAGAATGAACTGTCGAAAGAAGTTTTACTAGCATGCAGGACCTCTAGAAAGAGAAGATCTTGTCTTGAGACAACTCAATCAGCAGCACGCTAATGTTACATGCAATATCTTCATACCCTGTTAATGAAGGACACATGGTAGGCTGCGTCCGAATTCCCTCATACCCACTCCTACCTGCATTTGCTTCTCTGGCCCCTTCCTTAAGCATTCGCAGCTCAAGCTTAGTTATCTCACGACCATTCATGTATCCATCAGTACAGCCATTGCTAGCCTTCTCAGCTAACAGACCTCCCACATTGAGTTCAACAGTGATTATTTTGTCAGGTTTCTCCCCTTCCTACCACCGGCTTCTCTGGTCACAGAATTCAAGTTGTAAGATGTTGGAAACTGAGTATTTGCTGCCTTATCCAATAAATGGCCATCCTTGCTAGGGCAAACACCTTCAGAATCAGAAGAATCATCAAGAACATCTACATCTTTCCCTACAAGAACCTGAAGAGCAACAACCTCAGCAAGTGCCACCCTTTCTTCGTCAAGCCACTGCTCCTCTTCTTTTATTTTTTGTTTTTTCTTCTCAAGTTCTATTCTAATTGTTGTTGCTGTAGCTAAGGCCTTCTTAAGCTTGTGTTTCTTCTTTTCAGTATGTTTTAACCTGTTTCTCTCTTCCTTTGCCATCAGCTCTTGGGCCTCATAAGACCAGGAAAAGCACATGATGCAGTCACAGATCTCCATATAACAACATGAGGTGATGTCAAGTAATTTAAACATCGATGAGGCTCATGTTTTCTTGGGGAAGACACTAAAATGTCAAGAACCCTACCAGTTTTGTCAAAAAACTTCTTGAAAGGTCATTTTGTGGGTCAGATTCCTCAACATGTGCTACATCGAAGAATCGCTAGTAGTGCTCCATTAGTAAAAATCTTCCAACAATGTTGAGGATGCCTCCGAGCTGATTAAACAAAGCCCCTCCTTCATTCAATAGAAGTGCAGTTCTTCCAAAAGCATGTCTTGTCTCCCTGAAATCTTCCCATGTGCAGCTCTGGGTTGCACATATTGCCAAGGTTGCGAATCAAATCAGTCCTGAGAGAGAACAACATATCCTGCATAATACCTTCCTTGCATCGTACCCAAAACTCTTGAAGCTTGGTCCTAACCAAAGCCTCATCGTACAAAGCTGCATCCTTCAGAATGCTAGGAGCGAAACCATTCTTGGAATTTTTATTTTCATGCAATGTGCCCTAGCAAAAATATATTTTGGAAGGGAACTCTGGGCACAACCATACATGATTTGATAAAACATGCAATTAATCGAATCCATGACATGCTACCATTCAAACAATGCTCACACAAAAAATATGGATGCACTGAAGATATTTGTGCCTAGCCTATCTAGAGGTGATTATGCGTCATGCAAGATGCAAACAAAATTTCTTAATTAATTAAAAAATCCTTATCCTCACCTCTCAACTCTCATAGAAAAATATGATTTATTCCGTTTCACCCATCCAAAAATCTCACAATCACTCTAGAAAATGGTGGTCCTCAAGATGTTGACCAATTAATATAAACAACCCTTCTTACAATTGATGGCGTTCTTCACGACCCTCTAACTCTCCCAACCACCTTTCACTTTCAACCAGAGGTTCCGAACTTCGTGATGAACATCCCAAATGGTGCGTGCAAGAAATGTGTGTGCTCAATGACAGGTGCTCTCTCATGTGCGCATGCATCTAAAATTTACTGCATATAGTTGCAGCGGACCTCATGTCGTGCTAGTGCCCAATGATGTTGCAAAATGTGCATAATTCCAACCCATGGCATGGAAGTATTTGAGAAGAAGAGGAGACGACCCCCGAGTGCAGTGCATCAACAAGTGCAACGTGAAGTGATCGTGAACCCTTTATCCCCTGTGATGTGCAAGAGTCTCGACAAAAAAACATACCTTGTTCCTCAATGTTCGGTAGCTATTGACAAACACAAGCTTCATCCTGTCCAAAAAAATACCAAGCTCGACCAAGGCTATCAAGTTTCACACTCAATAAATCAAACAAAATGACAAAAACAAATTCTAGGCTAAACAAAGTCAAGAAATCCAACTATGAAATAACAAAACAAACTGTCACACAAACAATTAAGCTAGCAAAAATCAAACCTAACTACCGTTTGACTAGGGGATTTCAGTTTTCAAAAAAACGCTTGATAACGGCTCTAGAAAGCTTCCTAGTTTGTATATTGTATGCACTGGATGAAGCTATGTTATGCACTTTAGTGGGGAGAATGGAAAAGGGAAATGTTAGTTTGCACAAGTTTTTATACCCCATAATTGAAACCTTTGTCTTGCATATTTTATGATATGACACAAATAAATATTTGCCTATATTTTTAGTGTCTACTAGTCTTCTATGTGCTATCTTGCAGATCTTGTAGTTATGCTCGTGAGGACACTTCACAATTAAGTTGGGGAGAGTATATTTTTATTTTGAGGATGCGTAGTAGTGCTTGTGGTAGCTGTGTTCGTGATGTTTGTTGTAGCTATGCTTGCGAGGACACTTTGCAGTTAAGTGGGGGAGAATAACAACACCTAGAAACATATAAAAAATTACTATTTTTTTTGCTAAAATTGTATACATATGAGATACTATTACCATCATTGATATTAAATCTATATAGATGAAGTCGAAAACTTGCCCTTGGAAGATGGTCTTCGCAGTCTAAGGAAAAGGAAAAATGTTGGTTCAAAGTAAGTTATTGTATGAGGGACAGGTGGAATTTAGATTTTTTGGATCTGGGAAGGTTTCCTCAGGTGAAAGAATGATTGAGGGGTATGAGTCCCTACTTATAGGAATTGGGGATTTACTTGGAGCAAAAGTAAAGAATAATACTATTATAGGGAAGCAAGTGTCAGAATTTGTGAAGGAAGGAAAGTTGGTTTCAAAAGACATCCCTTGAGTCTCTTGAAAGCTAACACAAAAACTAAACTCCATGGTGTAGTGGATGGGCATCCTAAGACATTTTGACAAGCAGTTATTTTTTAGAACGATGTTGGGTCTGTGGATATAGTGGTTTAACTTCAGTGCCGTAGTGGGAAAGTAGAGGGAAGGTTTCTACATCATATATAAAGAGGTGAGAGAGTAGATTGAGATATTTGGTTAGAGACCAAGAGTGTTTTGGTATATAAGAGACATGATTTCATTCAGAGAGTGAGCATGCATATATATCTATTGGAAATTTACTCCGAAATGAAATAAAGACCGGAACAAGTCTTGGGTAAGAAGGGAATTTGATCATGAAGGAAGGCAAGTGAGTTCTCCTCTCCAATTACTTTAGCCATGTACTGCAGAAGTGGCGGTGGGCTGAGAGGAGGATGACAATGTGATGGCCTGGATAACATGTTGCAAGGTAGCATGTTCTTCGCGGGGATACTGGCCTTTAGCAAATATCAAGACGAGTCCATGTTATGTCCCTTTGGTGGTGTGCTCATGCAGAGATTGATTCCGATAACCACGTCGGACAATCATAATTATTGAAGCTTTCTACGTCTTTGTAGAAGATGGCCGCTTCGACTAAGGGTGGCTGCTTTTAGGGTTTTTTATTATGCTCATTGAATTAAGGCCTCATCGTTATAGTGTTAAATATTCCAAGGACTGACTGTCTATTTTTTATTATTCTGTAAGGTCATAAATTTAGTTGCAGTCGTCTCGTCATTACCTGCAAATTGATCGTTATCGTTATCATTATTATCATATCTACTAGTTGGCATATGGAATAAATGATCATCATCAACATTTTCATGTCTTCAAAGGGAAGTCCAAAGTGTGATCAATGAAGAAGCCATTATTGAGAGTGTTTATTATTATTATTTTTAAACGCCATTGTGTAGGAGAGGTAGAGGAGGAGGGCACCATCAATTGCCATTCCATTGGTGCCATTTAAGGGAAAATGAGGTCATGGACAATATCAAGAAGTCAATTCTACTCCATTGAACCTCCAAGCTCATGTCAATTGTATTCTTCTCCTCCCGGTCGCCATGATTTCTCCCTTGTGATCAATGTGGAGTATCAATGCACTAAGGCAATTTGAGATTGTAGACATCTAGAAAGATTTACCAGCCTCAAATCACTCTACTTCGTGCATAGTTTGATGGTCAGATCATCAAGATATTGAATTAGCCTTCTCCTCCTTCATTTGATGCCATGTTTCATGAGAAGAGGCCATAGCCATGGATTTTAGGTTTTTAATTAAAGCTTAATAGCTTTAAACTCTTAAGGGACATCCATATTGTGACAAGTAAATCAATAAGTGAGGAGTTGTAAGGAAGTGAAAAAGTGAAGAGCTTGTATTGGAGACAATTGGATGAACCCCGCTTCCTAGCTAGACTGTAGGGCGCATACTTCCAAAGGACAAAATCTTGACTTGTGTGTTTCCAAGTGAGTGTCCAAACCGTTTGATAAAAATAAGTAGTATAAAATTATAATTTTCCTAGTTTAAAATTTTTATCTAATGCCTTAATACCTATTTTTCAACTTTGAATAGTTATTAGCATTTATGTATGTTTGATTCTATTTTTTTAAAAAATAAAAATAATAAAAAATGCTTTAAAATAACATAGATAAATTTTTATAAAATATTTGGTTAAATAATTATGAGATTTTATATTTTTATATTAAGTTTTATACTAATAAAAGTCTTTTGATAAAATTTTAGAAATTTTAAAAGATATTTAGTGTATTTTAAAAATAAAAAATAGTTATTTTGAATGAAAATTATAATATTTATTGATAAAAATCATATTTTTAACTCAATAAAAATTAGGATATTTTATGGGAAAATTAAAAATATGGTTTTTGATGTTTTATGAAATTTATTGGGGTTGAATTAAAAAAATTAATTTCATGTTATTACTTTGAAATACTATTAATATCAAAATATGGTGTTTTTGACTTTACGCAAATTAAGAGTGTTCAGTACAAAGTATTAAGTTATACCATATGGGACAAGGAAAATGTTTAAAAGGAGAATTAAAGTTTATGGGTTTGTGGAACGTTAGTTGATTAGTAAATAATAAAAGGGAAATTAAAGTTTAAAGTTTGTGGAACATTAGTTGATTGTTTTGAATGTTTGCTGATTAGTAAATAATAAAAGGAGTTTGTTATATAAAGGCAGAGAATAAATAACTTAAAAGGAACTTAAATGGAGATGTGCAGATAGATCTATTGGATCTATGCCTTGAAATCAATTCCCTAAGCGATAAACATCCTAGGCTTAGAATTCTAGTGTTCAGTATAGAGGCCCAGCTATGAAGGTTTAAAAAGCGAAGTGCAAAACTAAGTAGGCTTACTGAAGTCTAGATATTTGCATGAGAATAGTTGGACTACTACAAACGAGTGTCACAAATATCATGGATGGCTAGACAGAGTTATTGCAGTTAGTGGCAGAAATCACCTATCTAGTGCAAGTACTCTTAGGAGTTGGCTTGGCAACCCAGTTAATAGTGGCTCACGGTCAGTACTCAACTTGAATGGTGGAAACTTTGTAATCTACCAGCTTTGCCTATGTAGGGATCCCAAGTAGACAATCTAAAATATTCTTCTATTCTTGTATATGGTATTGCCATACTTTTCCTTGATTGAACATAATATTCTCTAGGAGTTTCTCATCAAATCATGAAATCAGATTAAGGATCTATTCCAAGGTGAACTGCAAAGAGGATCTAGCTAAAGCCAAAAATAACTCACGTGAAGCTTGAGAGTAATCATCCTAATTTAAACTTTATTTTTGGCCACTATCTTGTAGCCCTCTAA
This sequence comes from Lygodium microphyllum, assembly GCF_053477565.2. Classification (NCBI taxonomy): domain Eukaryota; kingdom Viridiplantae; phylum Streptophyta; class Polypodiopsida; order Schizaeales; family Lygodiaceae; genus Lygodium; species Lygodium microphyllum. The sequence continues at coordinate 134,872,748 of NC_141156.1, read as the reverse complement.
GTGGCAATTGCTATTGTTTTTCTACATATTGGGATTGACACTCCTGTACTTCATATAGCAATTCAATGGAGCTAAGTTATTTGGACTCTTTCTTCTTTTGCAACCTCTAAATTTCTTTAACTCTCACCAATCTATTTTGTGCTTAGCTTTAGCTCCACTTATAGTTAAAACTGTTGTCTCTTCTGAAAAATCTTCCACAATTATACAATTTGAACAATCACAGCCTCAAACCCATGTTGACTTTTGTTTAAAACACCTTTACCTAGCACATCTTTTTGAAAAACTTCCGTGCTCTTTTGCTCTAGGTACTAGCCTATTGACTGGCCCTCCATAACCTATGCAGGTATTCGACTAAGACCACTACTACATGTGTTGATGGTGATCTATGGGGTAGTCCTGACGATTGCATTTCTTTTTGCTCTCTGTTTTGCATTCCCCTTTTATCCCTATGGTGTATCCATATCTTGCAATTAGGTCCTGACATATATCCCTATCTACCATAGTAGTAGCAAGTCCCTCATTGCCTTTACTAGTCATTATTCTGCTATCTTAGTGGGTCATTGCCCCATTGCTTAGGTGGTTGACCCTTCCTTTCGAAACCTCAAAATCCATGTTGTTGTGCCATCTCAAGTGCAATTTGATCTAGCAGTGATGCCAATGGTGATGGTTATACTTCTTACGTTCCACACCATCAGATTGTACCAACACTCCTCAGCCTCATGGCCTGTCTTTTTTGGCATATGATGCATGACTTCACATTCCTAGGAGTGTTAATAATTCCCATGTCTAGCAACTATTTCTTAATTTTTTTTTCTAACTGCTTTTCTAATGCTATATTTTCTTCTGTTTCTTTCCCCTTTTTCTTATCCTTAGAAGCTTCTTTGTCTTTTTCAAAATTTTTCTTTTGGCATCTTTGCTGCCTTTTTTCTCTCTCATCCTTTAAGCCCCTTGACTTCGTATTTGAATCTAAACCTAATGAGGTGTCCTCATCATTACTACTATTTTTAGAACTTGAATCTTCCAAATCATAATAAGATATATCCTTGCTTGCTTTCTTCTTAGACTTGCTTTTTCCAAATCTCCTCTCAACTCTTTGGGCATCCTAGGCCAACACATCAATTGTAGCATTTGCTTGCAATTCCACATTAGCTATTGCACTCATAATAATTGTATCCAACTCTTTGAAAAAATAAGAACTTTGCAGATCCAAAGATGGCCTATCTATAGCATCGAATCTGATTAAAATATTTTTAAACTTTTGTACATAGTCCTATATGAGCATTGATCTCTGCTTCATCTGTTTCAACTTCTTCAAGATATTTATAGTAGATTTATGCTTCCTAAATCTACTAAAAAAAGAATCTTTAAGTGCATCATATGTAGTAAAATAAGTAGCATCATAAGTACTATACCAATCCATGACCTTTGCTTTGAGAGTTGTTGCAAATTGTTGCCTCTTTACTTGATCCCCATACATAGTATTAAAGCCACTTGCAATCCTCCATGTCTCAAATTGAGCGACATGGCAATCTAGGTCTTCTCCCTTTCTACCAGAAAATTTTGAAGCTCTTACCTTAGGATTGACTAGATGATTAGGATTCAATGTACTACTACACTAAGGCTTTAGTGGAGGCAAAGGTTTGAACTTCAAAGACTTTTGTACTGGAAGACTTGTGATTCCACAACAAGATTGTCCTCCCTAGTACTATGTGTTGCAATCTTTCAAACCTCTACTTAGGAGGAGTATCTTGATTTCCTGGTAACAATATTGTCTCCTCATCATCTAACAAACTTGGTATAATTGACAGAGTCAAAGGAGTTGTAGGAGATACCGCGGATGTCGCAGGTGGTGATTGTTATACTATTGTGGTACTGTGGGAGCTTTCACTCGACTGCCAAGACCCCTAAACTGCTTATTGCTTCAAGTGTTTCAATCCGAGTGGAATGGATACCTCTCATATAGTCATACGCACTCTCATACCTATGAGTGTAGTGAGCTTACCTCCATGCTCGATCAAGTTGCCTCCTTCCTCAAGCACTCTAGTAGCTCCATGATCCAAGGTGCAAGCTCAAGCAAGCTTGATCCTCAAGCTCCATGCTCCATTATCATGCACAAGACAAGAAAATAGAAGAGAATAAGAGGAGGAGAGGAGAAGATGGAGAGCTTCTCCACCACAGTCCCTTGATCCTCAAGCTCCAAGCTCCATGCTCCATTGTCATGCGCAAGACAAGAAAAGAGAAGAGAATAAGAGGAGGAGAGGAGAATAAGACCCATGGCACTACTACACTTGTTGATGAGGGCTCGAGTGGTTAAAGGGTTGCCATGTGGGTCGGTGATGGGGCTTTATGGAGATTGGATGGGGAGAAGAAGCATCAAAATTTGATAATATATTGCGAAGTCCAAGAATTATTTGATTGGGAAGCCAGACCTCCGATATCAATGGTTGATTGCAATTGTTGAGTGTACCTGAAAAAGAAAAAGAAAGTGTACTACCTAGGGGCGTGTCCACCTCAATGTGCAATGCATGGGGTTTGTGCCAGTGAAACTGAGAGTTGGGTCGAACCTCAAGGGAGCCTATGGTGTTGTCCCACACTTGAGGACCTAGCTTGTGTACAACGGAGGTGTTGTGGGTGTGATTGAGGAGACAAATCCCATAGGCAAGCACAAACTCCCTAGGTGTGTCCTGCTCTTGTTATACCCTAAGTGTAAAGTAGAGGGACAGGAAGGGATAGGGGGTTAAACATGAAGCTAGCTGAATAAGGTCACTGAATGCATCTAGCTTGAGAGCCCCTAGGTGAAATGTTTGTGGCACTCTGATATTACATGGGAAAGCTCATTATTTCTTTCCTTCTACTTTGTGTGGGTCTTTTCTTTGTTTTCTCTTTCTTTTTCTTCTCTCTCTCTCTCTTTTTCTAGAGATGCATTGAGAGGGAGCACACTAGATGTCATCCTAATGCTCTACAGTAATTACATTTTGAGGGGGCCTAGGAGATTTACCAAGGAATGCACGGGTTTGGCATGTAGCCCCCTTTTGCTCTTCTGATTGTACTTGTGGAGGGGGCTTGATTCCTACACTCCTTCTTTCTTTTGTTGATCTGATTCAAAACTAGGTCCTTCTTCTTGGATCAGTTCCAATGGCTCCTGTTGAGATGGCTATATTTTCTATTATGGCTCCCTAAGCCCTAGCAAGAAGACTTTATGTGAGGTTCAACGAGTTGAGAAAAGGGGAGAATGTTGCTCATCTACTCCCAAGCTAGTGCTAGGCTTGGGTGTCATGGCATGTAGTCCAAGTTGCAACACCCTCCTTGTTAGCTCTAGTTTTCTTTTTAGATGTTCCAATGTCTCTTCTCCTCTCAACTGTGTGACATTCAATGATGTGCTCAAGAATACACGTTGCTTCTCCAACATTCCTGTCTAATAGCCACAAATTTTCTTTCTATCAGGAGTCATTCACTCGTGGAATGGACTAGCTTGTATGCTAAATCTTTGATTCCATTTTCATTAGAGAAATCTCCTTCTCCTCGTGTTGCCTTAGCCGTTCTTCCTCCTCTTTTGGATTTTTCCTATGCTTTTCTTCTAGTCTCTTTGATTCCCCCTCCACCCTTTGCAACTCTCTATTTCCATTGGAGGTGGATTGAGTTCTTCGTATGGGGTTTTAAGAGTGATCTTTTCCTCTCCTGTTGCATTGACAATTTTGAGCCTTGATGTTTATTGATTGTCCTCTCGCTCTTGCTGTTAAAATGGTTGTTCATTCTTTTTTTCATTATTAGCTCTTTGTTGTCCTAATGTTCATTGTTGGAGCCACAAGAGGAACACCAAGAAAATGGGGATTCTACTACAAGAAAATCTATATTGTATCATTAACAACAATATTTTTTATATTAGATATGATCTCAACAAAGAAAATAATACCACAAGCAAGAAATCTTCATGCAACTTCATAGAAACAATTCTTCCAAGGCTTTAACTTGAACAAAATCCATCATGATCTTCATATTCCGATATAGAATTCTTTGATAGACCACAAAAAAACAAAAGAATACTCCACTTTTAATGGAAAGATATCATATATGTTTCATCTTCAAAGAAACACAAAACAACTATCTAAATGGCACCTCCGATTGAGAGATATATCATTATGAATCATGAAAGATACAACTAGAGGTATCAATAAATATGATCCCTCTTAAAGGCTTGGTAATTGCGAAAAAGGTCCATGGATAAGGATTCATCCATAAAAGTTTTTGGAGGATCTTGGAAAAACTGAAGGCAACACATCCTCTCTAACAAGACAAGATATTTGCTAAGTGAACAAAGGGCATGAAAATACAATATATCCAATAGTTGGGAATCAATGTTCACATTTATATTCATGCACAACTTTGGAATGGCCTTTGGATCATTATGTGAATGCATATGCAGACACTGGACTTGATTGTTACGCAAGTGAATTAGGTTCCAAGATGGAAGCTTGGACTCATAAATACAATCTTGTGTATAGATTGACAATGACAAGACACTAACTAAAAAGAGAAAGCGTCATGCTATTGCATTCATCATATATCAAAAAGTGGTAGTGAAGTACAATGCTTTATAGTTGTTGGATGGCAGCAGTTTTCCCTTTCTATGCATATGGGATTCAGCCTGGCTGCATGTCTTAAGCCCAGAACTGCCTCATACAAAGAGGCTATAGTAGGTGTGATTGCAAAAATCTCAACACCCCTCCTCAATCACAACCAGAAAGTACAAAGTGTGTAGAGGCTTTAGTGAAAGCAACACCTGCAAAGTGCGGGCACACCATAAACATGGGAAAACAGCAGAGGCTATCGCAAAAAAGGCTAAGTGTGGGTACCACAAACATGATGGACATCCAGATGTTGTAATAGGGACCTTACAGAGACTGTAGTACAAGGCTACATGAGGAGTTTACAAGCTTATGAGAGGATCTCTTTGGGCTAGGTAATACAAGGCTAAAAAATTTTAGTAAAAATTTGGGTTGACTGTCAGGCCCTTGCAAATTTCAATGTCTTTTCGCATAGATCTTCAATTTATTGTAGGTCTTCTTGTCGATGTAGTGTCCACCACTTTGATCTTTTGGCCCTTTTGTCCTCTTTCTCTTGGTTCTCCTAGTCTTCTTTTTCATTGACTTTTCTTACAACAGTTGCATCAATCTTCATGTTCATGTCCCCCTCAAGCAAAGGTATCATCGTTGAGGTTTGCATGATGACCAAGGTAGTTGGAGTGTCTTCAAAATCTTTAGATGGAATCGTTGATTCCATTTGAGTGTGAGCAGCTCCATTTCCTCCTATAGGTAGAGGCAAAACATCTTCTATGTAATTGAAATGAGTAACAAGAGTAATGTTACTTGAAGTAGCCATACAAAAGTTTTCTTATTTGACATTCCCATGATAGGGTATCAGCTCCAAATGGCTATCAAGGAGTTGAACTTGAATAGCTTCAAAATTTATTCAATAGACTGAAGATGACCAGCAACCAAGTTGACTTGCAATGTGTTTAAAAACACAGGCATAAATAGCATGAAATCTCACTATTCTTGATGCTTGTCCTTCAGATGAGTGCTTCAAATCTTCAAGGTCTTCCAAATCTTCAAGATTAAATGCTCAAGTCTTTGTTGGCACTAAGTGGGACTCTGATCAAAGTGGTAGGTATATGATTTGAGTGGCAAAAGAGAGAAACTAAAGAATTTCAAGAGCTTGATGTTGAAATGGCTATTGCAATATTTCCTGCTAAAAAAATATATTACGTACTCGTGAGTCTCACGCAAGGACAATGCCAGCATTGAATATACGGATAGTGCGACCTTTTACTCGACTTATCCTTGGGAGAAACGAGACCAAGGGTTTAAAGAAACACGCAATCTTCATAAGAACCTCCTCTTAGGAGGCCAAAAGGACAATTCTTGGAAAAATGACAATTTTTTTAAATCCCCTCTTTCCCCCAGCCGACAGTCGTGCTAAAGGAGAGGGGAATAGCAAGGGTGATTAAGCTCTTTGCTGGAGCTCGCAGAAGGGTGAATGCCATGCAAATGGCCGCATGGAGAGAGGGAGGTACCTCTCCCTCTGGCTATAAAAACCAGGGCTATGGAGGGGGGGCTAGAAAAAGGGAGAACGGAACGCTGACTGAGAAGGAGGAGGGAGGCTGTGATATAGGACAGGATGCCACCGTTGAAGTGGAAGGAGATAGCGTTAACGCCGCTAGTCTGAGGTGGAGTCGTGGAGGAAGCCGTGTGAGAGGAGTAACCTTGCGCTAGCTGCCGCTGCCGCCAATGAACCACCATCTGCCACCTCCATCCCTTGTCCACGTGGGGCTTCCACAATCCCCAGAAGCTTTAGAAAGCCCCCTTAGGAATCCCCCCTTCTTATGGGCTTCCTTAAAGACCTTCTAAGTGGGTTTTAAAACCTCCCCTCCCTGGGATTTAAACCCTTCTCGTGATTTGCCCCTCCCCCCCACAAAAATCTCTCTTAAAGGTCTTTTACACCCTTGCCCCCTTTTTCAATCCACTAAAGTCCATTTAGAACCCCCTTTCTTGTGGAGTCCTATCTGAGGCCTTTAAAAAAGCTCATTAAGCCCTTTTCCTCCTTAGGTTCCCCACAAGCTCCCATTAGCCGAGGTTCTAAACCCCCTTCCCTATTGCCCTCTCAAGCGGGTTCTTATTACCCCGGGATCTTTTAAAATCCCCTTTTATTTGCCTTTCCAAAGTAATCTTTTACACCCCTTTTTCCTTGAAGTTTAAGGAGGAAACCTATAAATCCTTCTAAAGCCGATTCCAAAAGACGGTGCAAGCGGTCACAAAGGGAGTTTCACGTGCGAAGGAGATGGCCAAGATCATAAATTTGCATCCAAGGCGAAAAAGTCGAATTCAAGATGGCTCCTAAGAAGGCACAAGGCGCAAATGCAGGAGGATCATCTCCTAGCATCCATGTGGACATTTCACCACAAGTCTAGGTTTTCTTCCTAATTTTGATTAATGTCGTAATATTTCAATTACGCATGGATCATTTAAGGAATGAGGATGCATGTTTTTTTTAATTGAAATACTTTGGATAAATTAAAAGGAAATCGCTTACGATCAAGGAATTGGTCATTTATATTTTTCCAATGGGACGAATGAAAGGACATAAGACGTCTATGCATTCTTAGCAATTTGTTATATGCATTACAAGTAACAAATTTAGATAAATTAAAGATCATCTTTAGAAAGTCGAAATTATTGTTGTACACTTCGATTAGGCATGGAAATAATAAATCTCATGTCGCATTATTAGGCATCTTTCCTTCGAAATGATTCATTAAAAGAAGGTTGCTAATAATCCGTACGAATTTGCAAGGCATCGAAACGATTCTTGAGCTACATGAAGTAGATTAAACTCTAGGCAATTCGCATAAATTTCAATCAATTACGTAGGTAGTTATGAAAGGTTGTGTAATGCTCACTTAGCGTACGAATATCTCATTGAGAAAAGAAGTTAGAAAAAGCTGCATGGTTCACATAAAACCCTAAAGTTTAGTAGCATGAATCTTGAATGCATGTTACAAAAGGATCAATTGGAATTATGCCATAACTTAGCATATGCTTTGATCTTAACCAAAAAAGTTAGGGTTTATAAAATCTACTCAATACGTAGGCACTGGATCATGTGGTTACAAAAAGGGTATCGTAAATATATTCAAGTATAGACAAGGAAATTGATTTAACCTAAACACCTAAACCGAGAGGGACTCATTCAAGAATGGTTAAAGTAATGCAACATATCCCAAGTGCTAACTAGGATTTAGCACGTTGAGGACATGACCTAATCGCTCTTATTGCCAAAAGCTGAAACTCTTAAACCTAAAAGACTTGCCCACATTCACACAATGTAGGGACAATAGGACGTAGCTACGAGAGACGATCTAGGGTTTTTTCCCTAAGGATCACTCGCTAAAAGGATGAAACTCGATTTGAAATTGGAACCCTAGGACCGACAATGTTGGCCTAGTGCAATCAGGAACGGATTGTTATGAAAACACCCTAGTCCTGTTTCCTAAAAGACGCCATCCGATGGGTAAAATAGTCCCATAGTTTTGATGCGACACTTGTGCAACAAGTTGCAGTATCGCATGATCTTGTGATTTGATCACAAGGGAATGGCCAATTCCTCTGAATAAGATTGGCAGATTCTTACGCAATTTTATCTTGCAAGAGGATGATAATCGTCCTGATATAGTACCTTTCTTGGGTAAAGTGACCAAGATGAGGGGATTAGATAATTGCTGCTTACGGGGATCTCCAACTCCATTCTGGATAGGCAAGGGGTGTCCAGAGCTCCACCTAACCCACAAGTGGTCTAGGAGTGAGATGCCATTTCCGTGGTTGCCCTTTTCACCACTCGACCATCGGCCTGTGAATTGAGCAATGCCCTCTCCAGATAATCCGCTGTCGTAGATTTCGTGTAAGGGCTGCTGAACACGGAGTTCAAGTTGCAACAAGTGAAGAGACTAACAAGAAGAAATCGAATTTTTGATGCCAAAGTTCACTATATTCCTTGTCAAGAGAGTTACATGAGGTTCATATTCATAAAAATCTGAAGTATCTCTTATCCAACTTTGCATCTAGGTGTTTGAGATCAGTTTTGCCTTTGGCACATAGACTTGTTAAAATCTGTTGGGTATCCCTGTTCACTGTGCTAGTAGTATGGTCAGTTTTGAACTTTGAACATTTCAACAAACCAGAAAATGCTATGTTTGTCAAACTGGCTATCATAAGGTACATATGTTTCAAGTTTACCCACTTTCAGCTCTCTTCCTGTCAGTACCTTTATGACTTCTGTAAGGATACCTGAACAAACTCTATCTTTAAATCCTCCTTGGCTGCACTAATGAATGCCTCATAGTCTAAACAACTTTCTCGTTCATTGTGAAGCCATCGATGTATCACTGCTGATATATACTGCCTGAGAAGGGAGGTTTCGAAGATTATCAAAGCATTGAGTAGTCAAAGGCAACAACGAAAGACAACAGCGATTGCAAAAGCTCATGCTCATCCACATCTCATAACGTCGATCCCAAGCTCTTCAATAAACTATTAGTTGTCGCATCTGCTCCCAGATCTGCCCTGTTCTCCAAATTCCATCAACTGACCTCAAGAACCTCAAGACCAATAAGTCTCTTCTTTGACAGAGACTCTATCATTTCATTCAGCTTTCCTCTGGTTTTCAGAGTCAGAGATAATCACTGTATCACACATTAACCGATCTGCAGAGAAGGTCAATTATGTGGGCCTTGAAGATGATTATGAACTCGACTCGACATTAAACAGGTTGCAATCGACAGAGAGGCGCGTGCACCATTGCATTAATGTTGTTCTGCATTCTCTGGGACAGATTAGCCTTCGCATCTTATGCTGCGCTATTGAAGGAAGTGATGGAGACCTTCACTCACTTTCATCCCTTTTCTGCAAAGCCATTATGATCATCATTCAACACAAACCTTCAAGATCATTCCACCATCATTTTTCTCGGAGTTGGCGTAGAATCGTTCGTTTCAAAGCTTTTCTGAAAAGTAGGTATTGCTTCCTTGTCAAGCTTGCATGAATGAAGAGAATTTCGTTGTCAAAAGGGAGACTGGTTTTTGGCGTTGTTGCAGTTTTCTACGTTGACTTGCTGACATCCTTCTTCACCTCCATCGTTTGCTTTCTTCAGCAAACTTTCATCTTTGTCATCTTTTATCGCCTGTCGTAGCCCCTTGCGGTATTCCTCCAGGGAGCATAATCATCGATGCATCCACGATCAGATGACAGTGTCTATCTTCATCTCTGTCACACCAGTAGTCGTTTTCTGCTTCCTCCAAGCTTTCCTCCACTTTGACCGCTTCTTTAACTACATCGAGGCCTCATCCTGGACTTCTGCGTTTCCTTCATCTTCTTTCGTCTTCTTCTCTTTTGCTACCTTTCCCCAGTCCGCCATTTTCCTTTCCTTTTCTGTCAGCTTCCACCGATGCCTCCTCCTTCCCTGTTTGTATTTGTATAAATCCTTCGGCTGTGTGATGGAAAGGAAACCCAGAACTCCTCTTCAGCCCAGGAAGGGAATAAGGCCAGCGAGAGAGAGCCCCCAAAGCGATGGCGTCCCAGTGAAGATCATTCAGGTTGATTCCATAGATTCCATTCCTTGACTGCTTGTCCCCAGAGAAAAAAAAACTCCTCCCGCTTTCTCCCCAGCTATTCGAATTCTCCCCTTCGTATGCAAAAAAACCCCTTTTTTCATTGTCTTCCGATTTTTGCTTTTCTCTTGATTCGTGAATCTCATTCGTCTCTTTCCCTTTCGATCTCTCTCCCTCTGTTTTTAGTGTTCCATGCCGTTAACTGCGTGCAAAATACCAAAAATATCCAAGGAGAAAATAGAGCCTCCCAGCATCATTCTAGCCATCGAAATCAAAAACCATTTTCCCCTTCCAAAACAGCCTGCTTTTTTCCCTCCAAAAGCTGTTTAAAACCCAAATATAGGTTTTCCCTCTTCCTCCTTGAATAACCTTTTACACCTTTAGCTTTGACGCTAATCTCCAATTCTACCCATGTAAAGCATAACCTGTGATAAGGGCATTCCAAGTTATTGCATTCCAGACAAGAAGCTCATCCAACACTCCTTGTGCTTTGCCAAATGCACCACACTTGGCATACATATCCACCATAGCAGTCCCAAGTGCTGTACATACCCAGCAATAAGTGCATTCCAAGAGTCTGCATCTCAACAAGGGAACCCGTTCAACACTCCTTGAGCTTTTCCCATTGCACATGATATTTCTGAATTTACACCTTTGTCTTCATAGCTTAAATGTCAGCTTCTATAAAGCTTCCTTTGATTCCACGGTATCCTGCACTTTTCTTCGAGTTCATCATTAAAATTATCAGCTTGATAATGTCCTTTGGCATCAGTTTTTCACATTTTTCTAATACACACACATCATGCATCCAAACAAAATCATACGCATGCACTAAGGGAATATGTACATTGGATGCAGATTATCGAAATGCATCACACATAGAAAATAACACAAATGCACAACAAAAGAAATGGAGGTGTATACAACTCGGATGCGCAGCAGCACGACATCCACCCCCTCTGAACTTGCGCATCCTCCGGATGTGCCAACTATCCAGGATCATTCAAATCCACAAACAGGTCAAGTCCATCATCTATTTCTAGTAGACATGTTTCTCCATCAGCTTCATCATCTATATTCTCTGTTTCTTCTGCTTGTCTTTCTTCTTCCTGCTCTTTTTCTGTCAACGCTTCAAGTGCATATTCCTCATCTTCTCTTCTCTTGAATATCTTGACTCGTTTTCCAGCAATGGGCACCCTCAATACTGTTCTATCTAATTCAGCCAACTCATAGGTACCATTGCCAAAAACCTGTTTCACCTCATACGGTCCAAACCATCTTTGAACCATTTTTCTCATGCTACTATGCTGATTTTCTAGACTACTGTCGTAGACTAGAACCCAGTCTCCTTCTTTTATGGCTCTAGGCCTCAAGCGATGCCTTAAATCAAACCTGTCCTTATTTCTGAGACGGGCTGCCTTCAAACGATCAACTGCTAACCGTACATCTTCTGTCCTTCTCTCTAGTTGACGAATCCGAAGAGCTAGAAGCTCTTCCCTTGATTAATTCTCATGCCACGGAAGAACACTCCAAGTGAGAGCACAAATTTCTGTAGGCATGACAGGTTTTTGCCCATACATCAACTCTGCAGGCATGTATCCAGTAGTCACACTATGTGTAGAGCAATCAGCCCACAACGCAAAAGGTAGTAATTTCGGCCAATCCCCGATCCGACCTCTACAAGCTTTTGCCAATGCTTTAACTATTGGTGGATGTCCTCTTTCACTTTTGCCATTTCCCTCTGGGTTATAGGCAGTAGTAAGAGCCAATTTAATCCCAAGCCGTGAGAAGAATTCTCTAGCTTCATCTGCATCTAGCTCTCCGCGATCAGCTGTAATCTTGCCTATACATCCATACATGCAAAATATTTCTTCCAACAAGAATTTACATACTGTAGTCGTGGTCTTCGTCCGCAAAGATCTGCCTTCAACATAGTTTGTAAGATCCTCCCTAGCCAAGACAAGATATCTCATCTGCCAAAGTCCCACTGGCAAAGTAACCAAGTCTACCACCCACTTATAATGCATACATAGTGGATAAGTCGGATGCAACTCATCACGATGTTGCACTAAAGAGTAAAGTTGGCAGTCCCTGCAAGTCTCCACAAAATGAGAAACACCTTTATACATCCCTTTCCACCAGTATCTTTCTTTGATTTTCTCATAGGTAGCCCACACACCTCTATGTCCAGCCCATGAGCTCTCATGAAACTCTCGATAATCTGTATCTGCATGTAACGTGTCCACTAGAATCATCCAGGACACGTCTTAGCAGTCCATCGGAAAGGATGTCTAGAAAGCTCCGCCCGACATTCCCATGGAATGTTACGGAACTTGTGATCTAGGTCTTCCCGCGTCTGCCTCGTAGCGGAAGTATCATGGCCGTTCCCACTTAGGATCGACCTGAATTTGGGTTTTCTTGTTTGGTCATTAGCTAGCAGCAACTAGCGTCAGACCCGAGTGAACTACTTTACGCAGAAACGCCAGGTCCGAAGCGGATTCACGCTGCACTGGGTTCAAGGAGAATGGGAAACGAGAGGGATGCAAAACTCAACCTCTTTACCAATAGGTATAGTTCCATTCCGTAAATCGGGTAAGACGTAACTCTAGGTCATCACTCTCATTATTCGTTTTGATAATGATGATCATCCCGCTGTTCTTCGAGATTTTTGAGAAAAGTTCCCAGCTAACCGGGACCACCCAACCGTAGGACGGACCCATGGCCCATCCTCCGCACTTTCCTCAGTTTGTTTTAGTTATGTAATTATCTAACACATTAATTTGACATATAGCAATCAGCTTCTTTAATTACTCCTGTTAAGCACTGGTTCCTTCACGTAATCTTATCACATGACATAGAAAAACAATATCAGCCAAATTCTTTATTATCATTTCATCATTTTATCTTTGAAATACAAGGAGTTCCGCCCGTAGGCTTGTCCATAATCTGCCCGAAGGCTATCCAGTAATCCGCTAGGGATCACTATTCCAAGCTTCTGCCCGTAGACTAGTATGCGGGCCTCGAGATCCAATCTCGAGTCACGTTAGCCTCTTGTGCAGGACCCGGAAGGCGAGGGATTTATAGCCAGAGCCCCCCCTGGCACCCAAGCGTCCTCCTGCTCCAAGTAGAGCTCAACGGAAAGACCTCTCGCGGCGGGTTCGGTCCACGTTCCCGGCGCGGTCAACAACCCCCTTGGTTAGGGTCAGGCAGGCAGTCGGGGGTAACTGAAGCTGCCTCTCCCTTCAGGCCTTCAACCTGAAGCATTAGATATCATTTCATCCTTTTGTTCTTTGAGCAAACAATGCAAACAGTGCTTTCTAAACTGTTACAAGCACAATCAATTCCAGTGGTCGTTTATTTGGCCAACTGTCAAGGAGTGAATCCTTCTTTCCGAATGCATCCAGCGTTCGATCCGGGATTAATTGCGACTTGGCAAGATCCCCAAGGGTTTATTTGTTCACCCTTTTGTCCTTGGGTTAGGGCCAACCCTGTTAACCCAACTTAACCAATACCTTAGGTTTTATTAATAGTAAATCGTGGCGACCATGTCGCTTTAATTTATTGATTGATCATTTGCTTCCAAGCAAATACCTAACTTCCCTTTACTTGGCAATTTTTTCCCGAGACAGGTGATGTAACAGGATGACTACTCATTCTCTTGCAAGTTAAACTTGCGCAAGAACTTACCAACCTTATTTCAAGAAATGGCAAAACTCTCTTGTGAACAAACAACAAGTCTATGCAACGTTGCAACTTATTGCACAAGTGTCGCATCTATTTCATGGGATCATTTCACCCATTGAACGGCGTTTTCTGGTATCGGAATTATCTTCAAATGAGAAGCAGGGTTTAGGGTGTCTTTTTACCCAACCCATTCCTAATTACACTAGACCGATAACGTTTGGTCCTAGGGGTTCCAACTCAATTCGAGTTTCATCATTTGAACGAGTGATCCTTAGGGTAGAAACCCTAGATCGTTTCTTGCAAGCCCGTCCAATTGACTCAACATTTCGTGAATGTGGGTATGATCTTTGGGTTTGAGGGTTTTGACTTGGCAACAAGTGCAAAACTAGGTCGAATCCTTAACGCGCTAAACCCTAGTTAGCACTTGGGATATTTATCATATCGACTGAATCATGCCTATATGAATCCCTTGTGGGTTAGGTGATTTAGACAATTCAATATACTTGTCTTGCGACAAGGATGAACCTTTCCTAGAGATAATAAACTAGATCTAAAGGAGAAAAATAGTTGCAACTACCACAATACATGTAAACATGCGATTCATTGCTTCTACGCATCACATAGTTCACAATAACTCTATCTTTCCTTGGTAAAGTAAAAATACATGATAATCTGGATACTAACTTTCCTAGGACCTACTAGGACTTACATCAAATAATCATGCCTACTACCTTGTTATCTACACTTTAGAATCTCATGCTTTGATAAACCATGCAACCTTTCCTAAATACGGCTCCTGATGAATGAAATTTTTGCATGACGACTATGCAACACGCAACTTTCTCCTAGCTACAATGAAGTTAATGAAGTTCATACAAAACTAAAGCTAGTGTTAACTTATTCCATTTTACATGCCACTTGCAAGTCCATAAGAACAATTTCGTGCTCTTCTATTTCTTTTCGGATAACATCTTATGGGTGTTAACTTTCCCTCATGAATCATTACAAGGAAGATGTTGCCTAAAAATGCAACATACGCTTAATCTTTCCATGTCTAGTCAACGGTGCACTTTAACAATTCCAACCTTATAATGATAGGCAACAGGTGTTCTAGGCTCGTCACTTTGAAAAGTACGACAAGGCAACATACTATTAAGGTCGTAAGATGGATAGACAATTTGCGTTTATTGCATTGAAAATATCAATTTTCCCAATTGCATTTAACTAGGCTAGGTGAATTTGAACATGCACGGGTGCTTCCTAATCCATGAAGTTATCATGCTTAATGCCTTACTTTTGTATGGAATCACAATAGTAAAAACCTGGGTTTGTGGGCTCGGGGAGATGTCCACGTGAATGCTAGGAGAAGAACCTCCCGCAGGCGTGCCTTGCGACTTCTTGGGGGCCATCGTAGGCGTGATTACGGACTTCCGGTTTGCCTTTGCCCTTACACAATTATGGACTTCCGGTTAGCCTTTGCCCCTACGTGATCCGTGAATCTCCTCAGCCTTGGTAAGCAGCCTCAAGATCTTGCCCTTCTCCCTCGTACACAAGAGATACCTTCACCGAACTTCGGATCTTTAAAAGGCCAGGGCTTGTGAGAATTGGGCTTAAGGGATTTGGGCTTATGGGATTTGAGCTTTGTTTGCGGAAATGGGGCTCTTATGGATGGAGCTGCGAAAATGGAGGCTTTACAAGGACTTACGAGAATTGGAGTTTTACGAGGAAGCTACGGGAATAGAGCTTAATGAGCTCGGTCTTAAACCCGAGAAGGCCGCAGGAACAAGGCCAAAGCCTTATCCCTTAGAAGCTGTGGAAATGGGCTTTAAGGGAAGGTTTTTAACCCCCGAGGTGGAACCCGTGTGCACAAGGCCTTAAGCCTTGTACTTTAGAAGCTTCCAAAAGCTTCTAGGAAGCTTTTGCTCCCCACGAAACCACGTGGGGTCAAAGGAAATGATTGAGGGGAATTAGGAAAGGAAGGATGATGTCGAATGGGGGGGAAAATTGACTTGTTGGGCATGTGGAGCCACGGCCGACAGCAGTAATGCGATGGCGCCTTCAACCGAGCAGGATAGAGGCGATGTCAGTGCGTTGCTACAAGCGATGGGGGAGTTCTTGGAGGCCGGGGAGCATGTCGTGGAGGACATGCTTCCTCTTCTGAGCAAGCCGAGCAGGATGGGGGCGATGGCAGCTTGCTCTCTCACTCCTCTCCCTCAGCACGGCATCGTCCTTTGATCTCTCTCCACGATGTCGATGACAGCAGCTTCCCTCTCACTCTCCACGCAACCTTCTTTTTTCCTTCCCAGCACGGCGATGGCAGCAGCCGTTTGTCCCCCTTCCTCCCTTCACACCTTAGAGGGTGTATTTATAGGACAAGGGGGGGGAAGAGAAGAGCTCCACCACGTGGCCACTGCATGGCTTCCCCCCTCCTCATGCAGCCCCACCTCCACCAAGCCCATCCCCCCACACTCCCTCTCCTCCAGCCGTGCATCGGCTGGGGGAAAGGGATAGATATATATATATTTTTTGCTTTAATAATATCCATTTTGCCCCTCCCAAGAGGGTGTTTACGTGTGATTTGTGGATTTGAACCCTCGGGCTTGCTTTGCCAATGCGGAGGTCTCGATTTCTCGCGTGCAGGTCACAGATTACACTGTGGCAATTCCAATATGAAAGATAACCTTTGCACGAGGTTTACGCAGTGTGCGGGAAGTCAATATTCACGAGTGGGAATATTACACTGCATTGTTACATCACAAACTACTCTCAAGGGTAAGCCTCCTCTCTTCTTTGGATGCTTCCAAAGAAAACCATCTTTCAAGAAATACCCATAAGCCTTCCTTCTGATTTTCTTGAATTCTTCATCTGTCCAATCAGCTCTTCGAGTTAATGAACTTAGATACTGTCCAATTTGTAGCCACTCGTCAACATAAAGTTCTTCAATAAAGGCTTCAACAGTAGATACATGACAATCATGAACAAGGACAGAAGCAGCAAACTCTGTCTCATCATCTTCTGCAAGCATTGACTCCTCATCCTCCTATCTCGCTCTAGATAGCATGTCAGCAACTGGATTATCTTTTCCTGCTATGTGTCGAAATTCTGGATTCAATGATTTGATATAGGCAATCCACCGAAGCATCGCTATATCTGGAGTCGAGCAACTAGTAATCATACCAAGCAAAGGCAAACAATCTGTTTCCACAACAACTGAAGCTCCAATAAAATACCCTTTGTCACACTTCAGTGCAGTGACTACTCCCCACAACTCTCTTTTAATCTGCGGATACCTCCTCTGTCGCTCATTAAGAACTTTAGCTCCAAAGCGGATTGCATATCTATTTCCATCAGCATCATCCTGTCCCACTGCCCAACCTATGCCAATAAGGCTAGTATCAACTGTCAACATGATCGGCCGTCCACACTGATAATCCGCCTTGCGTAGAGTAGGAGCTGATTGCAACAACTTCTTGAGCTTACGCATGGCTTTTGAATGCTTCTCATCCCAATGAAATTTCTGCCCCTTTCGAAGAAACTGATAGAGAACATCTGCTATATGAGCAAAATGAGGAATCCAAATCATGTAAAATACACAAGCTCCCACAAATCTCCGCACCTCTGAAGTAGTCGAGCAATACTCTGCAATCCTGTTTATGGCATCCACCTTTGCAGGAGAAGGCTTTAATTTTAAGAAGAGTACCCTGGAAAGAAGAAATATATCACATTTTAGAAACAAATCATGAGGGGGCATGTGGGGGACATTATTCTTACAAAATAACTTTAAAAAATATTTTAACTGAAGGATATATGTGGCCAAGCATTCAAAAAGATGTTAATCATTGGTGCAAATCCTGTCGTGAATGTCAAAGAATGAGTAAGAGAATATTGAAACCTGAAACAAGAAAAACAATTCTTGCATATGAAATTTTTGAAAAATGGGGAACTGATGCAATTGGTCCATTACCACATACTTCACAAGGAAAAATATATATTTTGACAACCATTAATTATCTTTCTCGATGGGCAAAAGCTAAGGCTGTAAAAAACATCAGAGCCATTGATGTGGGAAATTTTATTTATGAAGATATATGCTGTAAATTTGGAACACCTCTAGAGATTTTGTCAGATAGAGGACCAGGTTTTAAGGGAGAATTAATAGACTATCTTTGTGAGAAAACGAAAATAACAAAAAGATTTGCTTCACCATACTATCCTCAATGTAATGGTCTCAACGAGCGATTTAACGGGGAGTTAATAAGAATGCTGTCTAAAATGACAAAGGATCGTTCACAAACATGGGATATTGAATTGCCAAGTGCTTTGTGGACTTATCAATTAGCAAGAAAAGAAAGTATAGGCTATTCTCCCTTTAAACTGGTTTATGGAAAGGAAGCCTTATTACCTATAGAGGTAGAAATACCGGCTTTAAGGATGATTGAAAAGTTTACTGAAGAAGAGGAAAAAAATTATTTCACAGAAAGGTTGATACAATTACAAGAAGCACAATTAAACAGACAGGAAGTGTGTGATCAATATGAGAAAAGTCAAGAAAAAAACTTACAAGAGATTAATAAAAAAATGAAAAAAAAACATTAAAAAGGGGATTTAGTTTTGAGATACAATAGTAAATTGGATCATACTTTTCAAAAGAAATTCCAAACAAAGTGGGAAGGACCATTCAGGGTTTCTGAAGTTTTTAAAAATTGGAACTTATGCATTAGAAAATTTGGATGGGAAGGCACATAAACAAAGGATAAATGGATATAGATTAAAGAAGTACATATCAAGGTTAATGACAATACAAATAGAGGAGTGGTCAAAACAACAATTTCAACAAAAGAATGACGAAACTGAATAGATGATAGATGTTGCATCATTATATGAAAGCAACTGATGCACATGAATGTTTGCAGACTAGGGGGAGGACTAAATATGTCAAGCGTTTTTCTGAAAACTGAAATCCCCTAGTCAAACGATAGTTAGTTGCTAGCTTAGTTGTTTGTGTGACAGCTTGTTTTGTTATTTCATAGTTGGATTTATTGACTTTATTTAGCCTAGGATTTGTTTTTGTCATTTTGTTTAATTTGTTGAGTGTGAAACTTGATAGCCTTGGTCGAGCTTGGTATTTTTTTGGACAGGATGAAGCTTGTGTTTGTCAATAGCTACCGAACATTGAGGAACAAGGTATGTTTTTTTGTCGAGACTCTTGCACATCACAGGGGATAAAGGGTTCACTATCACTTCACATTGCACTTGTTGATGCACTGCACTCGGCGGTCGTCTCCTCTTCTTATCAAATACTTCCATGCCATGGGTTGGGATTATGCACATTTTGCACCATCATTGAGCACTAGCACAGCATGAGGTCCGCTGCAACTATATGCAGTAAATTTTAGATGCACGCACACATGAGAGAGCACCTGTCATTGAGCACGCACATTTCTTGCACGCACCATTTGGGATGTTCATCACGAAGTTAGGAACCTCTGGTTAAAAGTGAAAGGTGGTTGGGAGAGTTAGAGGGTCGTGAAGGACACCATCAATTGTGAGAAGGGTTGTTTATATTTGGTCAACATCTTGAGGACCATCATTTTCTAGAGTGATTGTGAGATTTTTGGATGGGTGAAGCGGAATAAATCATATTTCTCTATGAGAGTTGAGAGGTGAGGATAAGGATTTTTTCATTAATTAAGGAATTTTGTTTGCATCTTGCATGACGCACAATCACCTCTAGATAGGCTAGGCACAAATATCTTTAGTGCATCCATATTTTTTGTGTGAGCATGTCATGGATTCGATTAATTGCATGTTTTATCAAATCATGTATGGTTGTGCACAGAGTTCCCTTCCAAAACATATTTCTGCTAGGGCACATTGCATGAAAATTAAAATTCCAAGAATGGTTTCGCTCCTAGCATTCAGAAGGATGCAGCTTTGTATGATGAGGCTTTGGTTAGGACCAAGCTTCAAGAGCTTTGGATATGATGCAAGGAAGGTATTGTGTAGGATATGTTGTTCTCTCTCAGGACTGATTTGATTCACAACCTTGGCAATATGTGCAACCCAGAGCTGCACATGGGAAGATTTCAGGGAGACAAGACATGCTTTTGGAAGAACTGCACTTCTGTTGAATGAAGAAGGGGATTTGTTTGATCAGCTCGGAGGCATCCTCAACATTATTAGAAAATTTTTACTAATGGAGCACTACTAGCGATTCTTCAATGCAGCATAGGAAGGTATTGTGTAGGATATGTTGTTCTCTCTCAGGACTGATTTGATTCACAACCTTGGCAATATGTGCAACCCAGAGCTGCACATGGGAAGATTTCAGGGAGACAAGACATGCTTTTGGAATAACTGCACTTCTGTTGAATGAAGAAGGGGTTTTGTTTGATCAGCTCGGAGGCATCCTCAACATTATTAGAAGATTTTTACTAATGGAGCACTACTAGCGATTCTTCAATGCAGCACATGTTGAGGAATCTGACCCACAAAATGACATTTCAAGATGTTCTTTGACACAATTGGTAGGGTTCTTAACATTTCAATGTTTTCCCCAATAAAACATGAGCCTCCTCGATGTTTAAATTACTTGACATCACCTCATGTTGCTATATGGAGAGCTGTGACTGCATCATGTGCTTTTCCTGGTCTTATGAGGCCCAAGAGCTGATGGCAAAGGAAGAGAGAAATAGGTTAAAATAGACTGAAAAGAAGAAACACAAGCTTGAGAAGGCCTTAGCTACAGCAACAACAAATAGAATAGAACTTGAGAAGAAGAAAAAATAAATAAAAGAAGAGGAGCAGTGGCTTAATGAAGAAAGGGCGGCACTTGCTGAGGCTGTTGCTCTTCAGGTTCTTGTAGGGGAAGATGTAGATGTTCTTGATGATTCTTCTGATTCTGAAAGTGTTTGCCACAGCAAGGATGGCCATTTATTGGATAAGGAAGAAAATACTCAGTTTCCAATATCTTACAACTTGAATTCTGTGACCAGAAAAGCTGGTGGTAGGAAGGGGAGAAACCTGACAAAATAATCACTGCTGAACTCAATGTGGGAGGTCTGTTAGCTGAGAAGGCTAGCAATGGTTGTACTGATGTATACATGAATGGCCATGAGATAACTAAGCTTGAGCTGAGAATGCTTAAGGAAGGGGCTAGAGAAGCAAATGCAGGTAGTAGTGGATATGAGGGAATTCGGAAGCAGTTTGCCATGTGTCCTTCAATAATAAGGTATGAAGATATTGCATGTAACATTGGAGTGTTGCTGATTGAGTTCTCTCAAGACAAGAGCTTCTCTTTCCAGAGGTCCTGCATGCTGGTAAAACTTCTTTTGGTAGTTCATTCTCAAAAGAACTTCAAAGCAAAATCTCAGAGCATTGACAGTGGTTTCAAGTAGTTAGGAACGAATCATCTAAGAAGCTTGTAGAATGGAGAAAATGGTGGACAGCTTCCCAGGCACAGTTATCTAAAATAAAAAGGCATAAACAAGACTTGACATTTTTTCAAATGTTTTTTTTAAAATAGATAAGATAAAATATGACAAAAGAAACTAAGAAAACAAAATATCTAAACTAAAATCCTCACACTCTCTAAAATCTTTGAGTGCAAATAGTAACTCTAATCCAAAATCATCCACAATATCTAAGTCAAAACTAGCAACTAAACTATCAAATATAGGATGCTCATGAATAGCCTCTAGTGTAGGCACATCAGATGTCATAGAACAGCTATCAGGTACATCGCTAATAACCTCAATCACATCAGGGAGCGGAGTCGTAGCTGCATCGCCATAATAGGGCATAGGTGCCACTGGTAAACATCCTAAAGAGTATCCCTCAGTCGCATCCATATACCATCAGATATAATTCCAATAGGGACAACTGACAATTACTTGATCATTGGATTATGATGGAGTAAGACGGTAAACATCAACTTGATATCAAGAAAAATTATGTTGCTCTCTACCCACCCTATACTGTGCAACACCACACTCAGGTGAGAATACACTATTATAATCGTGGCGCTGATAAGTGTAACCTATAGCATCCTACATGACAGTGGTTCCATAGCGTCGAAAGTAAGTACGACACTGCCAACACAAGAGCTGTGCATGCACATAAAGATGTCGTTGACACTAGCAACAACCAAAGGGTGGATTTTATTGCAAATAAAAAATAATCACAAAAGAAGAACCACAATAGGCCTCTCCCCCCGGTGCATATAAAAACATGTCATGCATTTGAAAATGTGGAATACTATAAAGCCCCTGAGTCGGATCAAAACTATCAGCATCAAGACGAGGGTAAAGCGCATCCATCCACAGAAAAGCCATACCTGCATTCGATTAAAAACCCCCAAAAGAAAAAAACCCAAATGTAGATTAGTTAAGGGTTATTCTAAACACTTACCTAACTATACCTAACTAAGCTAAGTCACAAAATGTTTAACGCGAAGGCCATTAACTCTAAAAATGTCATTTTCAGCATTAATATCCTGCACATCTAAATACCCATTATCATAAACTTTAACAACCTCAAAAGGTCCTAATTAACAAAATTTTAGCTTCCCTAGAAATTTATAATAACAACTGTCATAAAGTAAAACTAAATCATCTTCTTTAAACTCCCGTACTTTAATGTTTTGATCATGCTAGGCCTTATGATGTTTCCACATTGCTTCTAAGCTCTATAAAGCTAACAGTCTTTCCTCATCTAACTTCATCAATTGTAAAATCCTTTGCTTCAACGATTCAGACTCACCTAATCATAATGAGAGGGCTATTCATAGAGTAGGAAACTCTTGCTCAATTGGAAAAATAGCATTAGTTCCATAAACTAAATTGAAGGGCGTATTTTGCACTCTCACTTTATAAGTGGTTCTATAGGCCCATAATGCCTCATACAGACGCTCATCCCAATCTCATCTGTGAGAAGCCACTATTTTAGTTAAAATCCCACAAATAATGCAATTGGTTACTTCAACCTGGCAATTAGCTCTGGGATAATAAGGTGTTGATTTATGATGCTTAATTTGATATAGTTCTATTAACTCACTAAATAAGACCATTCAAAAAATGAAAACCTTAATCATTACTAATTCTAGTGGGCAACCAAAACGTATTATGATATTCTCATATATAAACTTAGCCACCTCAATGGCTTTATATGTCTTACGCGCTTTTGCTTCCACCCATTTGGTGATATAATTAGTACAAACCAGAATATAACGATTAGATCGATATCTGGTAGGTGGATCAATTGGGCCCACAAAATCAATCCCCCACTTCTCAAAAGGCACTAATGCCAATATAGGTGTCAAAGGCATAGCAAAACTCTTAGAAGGACAACATGTCCTTTGACAAACATCACATTTTTTATAGTAATAATAAGAATCTTTAAATAGGGTAGGCCACCAATAACAAGCTAATAGAACTTTCCTTGTAGTTAATTCACCGGAAAAATGGCCACCACACGGCTCATCATGCAATGCCTTAAGAACCACGGGGACTTCATCTTCCCTTATACATCGACACCTTCCCTTGGAAAAAATTTATAAAGGTAACCCCCTAATAATTAGTGGGAGCATGCTTGCATTAAAATTTGTCGCTTCCTTCATTTATCAGCACCAGGTGGGTAATGAGCTATACTAAGAAAATTTGCAAAATCAGCATACCATGAAACTTGCGTCTCCACAGTAAAAAGTAATGCATTTGGAAAATCATCCTCCACACCTTCTTCTTTGTCAAATGTTAATATTCATGAAATATGATATGCTAGAACATGAGCTCTACTAGGACGAGTAACTATTTGAAAATCAAATTCTTGAAATAACGACATCCAACAAATCACATGTCTCGAAAGTTCAACTTTATTAAGCAAATACTTCACTGCTTCATGATCAACATAAATAGTAAATTTATTTCCTAATAAATAATGCAGAATTTTTTTCACTGCATATACCATAAGCATTCTTTCTCAGTGGTAGTATAATTTCTTTCTACATCACTTAAATTAGAGCTTGCGTAAGAAATTGAATGATCCACCTTATTGTCATCCGCTTGACATAAAATTGCTCCCACAACATTCATTGATGCATCTGCATGGATATGGAATTCCTTCGTCCAATCCGGGGGTGCCAATATAGGCCTCTCAATTAATTTCTACTTAAGAGATTTAAATGCTTCTTGACAAGTAGTAACCCAATTAAAAGGAGTATCCTTTCGTAGCAAATTTGTTAAGGGTGAGGCCACTTTTGCGAAATAAAAAATGAATTGTCAATAATAATTTAGATGTCCCAAAAATCCACACAATTGCTTAAGGTTTGTTGGAGGTGGAAGTACAGAAATCTTAGAAATTCTAGCTGCATCCATAGCAATGCCAGATGCTCATCCCAATCTCATCTGTGAAAAGCCACTATTTTAGTTAAAATCCCACAAATAATGCGATTGGTTACTTCAACCTGGCAATTAGCTCTAGGATAATAAGGTGTTGATTTATGATGCTTAATTTGATATAGTTCTATTAACTCACAAAATAAGACCATTCAAAAAATGAGAACCTTAATCATTACTAATTCTAGTGGGCAACCATAACGTATTATGATATTCTCATATATAAACTTAGCCACCTCAATGGCTTTATCTATCTTACGCGCTTTTGCTTCCACCCATTTGGTGATATAATCAGTACAAATCAGAATATAACGATTAGATTGATATCTGGTAGATGGATCAATTGGGCCCACAAAATCAATCCCCCACTTCTCAAAAGGCACTAATGCCAATATAGATGTCAAAGGCATAGCAAAACTCTTAGAAGGACAACATGTCCTTTGACAAACATCACATTTTTTATAGTAATAATAAGCATCTTTAAATAGGGTAGGCCACCAATAACCAGCTAATAGAACTTTCCTTGCAGTTATCTCACAGAAAAAATGGCCATCACATGGCTCATCATGCAATGCCTTAAGAACCACGGGGACTTCATCTTCCCTTACACATCGACACCTTCCCTTGGAAATATTTTATAAACCTAACCCCCTAATAATCAGTGGGAGCATTCTTGCATTAAAATTTGTCACTTCCTTCATTTATCAGCACCAGGTGGGTATCGAGTTGTATTAGGAAAATTTGCAAAATCAGCATACCATGGAACTTGCGTCTCCACAGTAAAAAGTAATGCATCTGGAAAATCATCCTCCACACCTTCTTCTTTATCTGATGTTAATATTCATGAAATATGATATGCTACAACATGAGCACTACCAAGACGAGTAACTATTTGAAAATCAAATTCTTGAAATAACAACATCCAACGAATCACATATCCCGAAAGTTTAGCTTTATTAAGCAAATACTTCAGTGCTTCATGATCAACATAAATAGTAAATTTATTTCCTAATAAATAATGAAGAATTTTTTTCACTGCAAATACCATTGATAAGCATTCTTTCTCAGTGGTAGTATAATTTCTTTCTACATCACTTAAATTACAGCTTGCGTAAGAAATTGGATGATCCACCTTATTGTCATCCGCTTGACATAAAACTGCTCTCACAACATTCATTGATGCATCTGCATGGATATGGAATTCCTTCGTCCAATCCAGGGCTGCCAATATAGGCCCCTCAATTAATTTCTACTTAAGAGATTTAAATGCTTCTTGACAAGTAGTAACCCAATTAAAAGGAGTATCCTTTCGTAGCAAATTTGTTAAGGGTGACGCCACTTTTGCGAAATCAAAAATGAATTGTCAATAATAATTTAGATGCCCCAAAAATCCACACAATTGCTTAAGGTTTGTTGGAGGTGGAAGTACAGAAATCTTAGAAATTCTAGCCACATCCATAGCAATGCCTTCTTTAGAAATGATATGCCCCAACAACATTCCTTTTAGCATTCCAAAAACACATTTATTAGGGTTCAAGGAGATACCTATTTCATCACTACATTTAAACACTTGTGCCAATTGATCAAGTATTTCTTTTGCTGTCCCAAAGATGCAAATGTCAACTAGAAAAACGTCCATCCATTGTCAAAGAAAATCTTGATAATCTGCAATCATAACTCTTTGAAATGTTGCTGGTGTATTACATAAGCCAAAAGGCATTACTTTATAGGTGAATGTACCCCATTCAATAGTAGAAGTAGTTTTGGATTGATCTTTCAAATGAATTACCACTTGATTGTAGCCACTAAACCCTTCCATGAAAGAACATAGCTCATGGCTTACAACTTTATCAAGTACCTGATCTATAAACAACAAAGGGAAAATTATATTTACATGTTTTGCAATTTAGCTTTCTATAATCAACACAAATGCCAATTTTCTTATTATTCTTCTTTGGTACTACCACAATAGGAGAAACCAAATCACTATATGCAATAGGATAAATAAATCCCACATCAAGAAGGTTAGTAATCTCAGCTTTGACCAGTTCTGCATACATAGGATTTGTTCATCATTGGCGTTGACACATGGTTTTTGTGCATGGTTCTAGATCAATATAATGCTGGCAAAGTTTAGCTTTAATACCTTTAAGGTCAATATAAGATCGAGTAAATTTCCCAACATGTGCTCGTAATAGTTCCTCAAACCTTTCTCAATCTTGGATTTCCAATTGAGCTCCTAGATTTAAATATTTCCCTTCTGCCATTTCTATTTTAACTACTTCCACTTCGGGCTCTTCAAGAAACAAAGAGGCTATTTTTCGAGGCTTGACCATAGGCACTGACCATATGCACATCTTTTGATATTCCCATTGATACATTTTCAAGCAAACTATTACTAGCACTCGATTTTGGTTCTTCTTCCCTCGCATCTCGCATTCACAGAGTGTACCAAGGGTAAAGCCCTATAAGGAACAATAGCTAGATCATCTTGAATACCCTTAGTCATTTCTATCATATGGACGTCCAATATATCTAGAAATAGCTTACTAGTATAATTTCCTTGTTTTCTACTCAGGCCATGCAAAATAGGCTTCAAATTTATATTATAATTTGTTGTGGACATGGTATTTATAGAACCTATTATCTACAAAATCTGCTCTTGATCACATGGAAATTGGTCATGTAATGTTCGATGGTGATGACGTAAGATTCTATTTTTCTTTTCCAAACATTTTTGGTCATTCAAATCTCCCAAGACCATTGAGTACTACTAAACTTAAGGATTAATGAGTGTAAATCTTCATCTTCCTCACCTTGAATCCGACACCCTAAATAGTGTATAACTTGTTTCAACTCCAGAAAGTCCTTAGGATCCAAAGTTTCAAACCCTCTAAGCTCTGGTTCAACTCCATCCCCATAGATAGTAAAATCCATCACTCTCTCTTTAGAATGAGGTAATACTACCTCACATATACTTGGCAGGCAAGTTTGCTTGCTTTCAATTGCCTTCTATGATATCCCCCTAGCTGCCCTTTAGAATAATGATACGACTTTTGCCTATTGCTCATAGAGTGCTTAAGGGACTAATATAACCAAGGAGCGGTAGTGGAGCTTTTCTAGTGTAATCCAATGCCAGAAGTAGATAGAGATTTACTTCTTTTATAATATTCATTTGTTTGCTCACATCCAATTGAGCATTTCCTAGGAATAGGCGATATTTGTTCCATTTGTTGCACATCATTATTAATTTTAGATTCTTGCTCTTCTAAATACATCTCTAGAAGTGAAATTTCATCTAGATATTGCCTCTCCCTAAATTGGAATTCTGACTTTTATTTTTGTAACTCGACAATTTTCTTCATTGCTTCATTCACAACTGTCATTGCTGCCTCATGTTCTATTTCCAAGGCCTCATTTAATTCTATGATTATCATATCATAATTACCATGACCTTTATTAAAAGTCTGTACAAATCTATTTAAAGCCGAAGATGGGTCATCTCTATCATGATGTAATATCGACTGTTGCAAAGGTTTGCAACTATCCTTGTTTCTTCTCTATGTGTCTTTCTTTCCTAGCTATACTAATAAGTTCTTTTAGCAACCAATGAAAGGTGTTCGAACCCAAAAGGTAGATTATCTACCTCGTAAGGAAAAGTTGTAGCTAAACTCTCATTAGGTTTGCTATAAACATTCTTAATAGTATTGATTTCCTCCATAGTTATTGAGGAGCTTGTTGAATTTCCATCTAGGTCAGAGGTTGTTGCTCATCCTCCTCTTCCTCTAAATCATTAGGCGAAAGGATTTCCGATCTGTTATATGCAAAAAATACATCCCTAAGGTTACCTTCTTCCTCATCTTTACAAAATCTAGGACATATTTCAAGAAATAAACCATTCAAATAATTGACTTCATGGATTACATTCTCAAGATATTTACTCTCCATTGCTAAAACCATTAAATAGTCTAGGGTTGTGTCTTCTAAGGTGGATAACCAGTGAATAATATTGCTATCAGAGCCATTATCTGATGAAAAATTAACGTCATATTCACCAATATCCACTTGTTTCACTTTGTTAGGCTGATGCACAATGTCCACCTCTATTTTTTTTGCTCTTGTTGGTCGTTATGCTTTAAATAACCAGGCATAAGACCCTACATTATCGATCCTCTCTAGTTTTGAATCATAGAATTCAAAACTGGATTTTTCATCCATCTCGCCTACTACTTCATCTCCTGACTCCCTTAAAAACCCTTTTGTGATAACTCATTGTTAACCGTCAGACAAACAAGGTGGAAAATCTGGAAGATCTAAAGCAGAAGACAAAGGCCAAGACAAAAGTGAAATGGAAGATGAAGGCACGCCAAGAAAAATATGGAAGCACAAGAATTGCATAAAAGTTCTAAATAAAGGAAAATGGCGCACAAGAAAAAGCGCAAGTCAATACTTTTGTAAAAGAGCGCAAGTGCATCATGGTTTAATTTAAAGAGCGTCAGGCTCTCACGTGTGCAATTTGTAAAGGTAGATAGACGGTAGGAAGGAAGCTAGGAAGATAGAAGGACAATGGGAAAAAGGGCCTAGGCCACAGCCGGTCATGTAAAAAAGTTGAAAAGTGAATGAGAAGCTCATTCTTGTGTGTGGCCAAAAGTGGGTCTCCTCTTCTTCTTCTTCTTCTTCTTCTTCTTGCTTGCTTGAGCTTGTGCTTGAGAGAGGGAGTGTGAGAGTGTGAGGGAGTGAGTGTGTGAGGGTGATGGTCGGGGAGGAGAAGCTCTCCATCTTCTCCTCTCTTCTTCTATTCTCTTCTTTTCTCTTGTCTTACTCACGACAATGGAGCTTGGAGTGTGGAGCTTGAGAATGGAGCTTGCTTGAAGCTTGCACTTAGATCATGGACCTACTGGAGTGCACGGGAGAGGAGGTAACTAGATTGTCATGGAGGTAAGCTCACTACACCTGTAGATATGGAGGGCGCGTCAGCTATGTGAGAGATAGCCATTAGTTCTCGGCTTGGAATGCTTGAAACAATAAGCGGTTCATGGGTCTTGGTGATTGAGCGAAAGATCACACATTTTGGTTCCATTACCAGGACCAACGGATTCAAGCCTTAAGCACTTACGTGCTTCAAATTGAGCATTGAAGTAGGGTTTTTCCGGAACTAGTGCTTGAGGTAGATAGGTAGGAAGCGAGGGAGTTTGAAGAGGTATTTGATCTCCTTAGCAAGTAGGTTTTTCATTTTTCAGATTTGGATGAGCATGTTGGAGTAGTGTAGGTGATTGCTTTGTGATTTGTATGCATTAGGGTAGGAAAAAACAAAGAAAAAGAAGAAAAAAAAGCTTTGGGGTTTCTACTGTCATAACAGGGCAAGAGGGTTTGATTTGTTTACCGATTTGCACTTTGGAGTTTATTGGCTATTCCACGTATATATAACTCTTTCCCTCCATCCATAGCTTTGATCTGGAGGTGTGTGTGATAGGTCACGACCTGAATCGTGTGGTACAAGCGATTTATCGTTGTGCCGGCCAAAGTCGCATCACATTCGGCCAGTCCGAGTGACGACGATTCTGGGCCGAGTCCTAGAATTGGCCCTCGGCCCACTACCACTCGAACCACCTGACTCGGATCACTCGACTCGAATGCGTCGAAATTCGGCCCTCAGCCCACTCAACTCATACACACACCTCTCGACCCGTCTGAATCCACTATTCGGACCAACTTGGCCCTCGGCCCACTCGGCCACTTAGCCCTCGAAAAACCACACTCGGATTGGCTGAATTCGACATTCGGACCAGTTATATTCCTTTCTCATTCGGCCCTCGGTCCTCGGACGGGCTGAATCGGGCATTTGGCCCATGCAATTCGGACCTATTGGGTTGAATTTGGATTTTTTTTCAAATGTTAACTTGTAGACCCTGAAACTGATCGAGAGACCATATAGAGCCGAAACCACATCATAGATCTATCACTGGGCTGAAATCTAGAGCAAGTAGTTCAAAACTTAGCTATAAACGGTCCTTCAAATCGTGCATGGCATTTACCGTAACAGCCCTACAGGCCGGGGAGGATTGCCCCCCGAACCCATGCAGAGGGGGGCTCTGCCCCCTCCGCACCTCCCCCAAGTAGGTTGGAGGGAAAATGTGCACCATGAGAGGTCCTTCAAATTAGATCCTAGTGAGTCATAGCTCTACACAAGCATGGATTCTCACTTGCAAAGGAGCAACCAAAAGCCCATACCTGAACAAAGACAAACAGAGACCCTAGAACCTCAATGGGCCAATCTAGCCAACAAGGGCAAAAAGGCCACACTACAAAAACATGTATGTGTTGCATTCGAACTGCATCTAGTCAAAGCGGAAATCAACAACGTCAAGCTACAACTGCGAGGATGACTAGATATGACAGTCCTGATGATAGATTCTCCTTAAATAGCACTGCACAGACGATCCAAGATATCAGTGGAGAATCCACATCTGGTCTTGCAGTTGGGGACTCAAGGGCATTTGCCAAAAGGCTTAAATTTATAAGCCAAGACTTGGAAGATGAAGACATAGTACCACCTGGTTATCTTAGGGTCAAACTCACCGCAAAAAGAGAGCACACTATCGATGCTCTGATCGATGAAGGAGCAGATTTTAATATCTTGACCTATGAAGCATGGACCCTACTAGGCCAACCAAAGCTCACACTGACTAATACAACTCTTAGTCCTTACGGGGGACACCCACAAGCACTTATGAGGAAGTGCAAAATCCTTGCGACAAGTGAAAGTGAGAGCTTTCCTATCCTATTTCATGTTCCTCCAAATAATGCTAATTGCGGAAAGGAAACCCTCCTAGGAAGACCCTTCAAAAGGCCGACCAAGTGTGAGGCCGATTATGTAGCACAGAAGATACACTTGACACGACTCGGTGTGAGGATAATTGCAACCTTTAGCAAGGATGACCTCATTGAACCTCGAGGGAAAGGCAAGGAAGGTGCTGATATAACAGGCAAGCCTAATAATGAGAGCAAGGACCTATTGAAAGAGTTGATACAAGCACAGGTTGAACAACGAGAACCAGTGAGTGAGGCCATGCTTGAAACAAGAAGTTCAGGAGACAATGCCAAGGATGGGCTTTGGACTTACAAATATCATAGAAGACCCCAAAAGAAGCCCAAGCCTTATAGCCGAAGGCATCGATGGAGGGTTAGCACAATGCCGCGATGGATATCCAAAGTGTTGCTACGTGCTCAAGGGTATTACGCACATAACCGATGGATTTGGGTGCCAAAACCCCCTGCTAAACCTCCTCTGTCGACTAAAGGACAGATCGTATCAAGAGCAAACAAGCGCAGGAGGAGATCTAAACGAAAAACCAAGTCTCGAGTCAAAGACATGGGAGTGACCGAGCCCCTCACAGTCGGAATCAAGAAACCAACTGAGACTATTTGAAGGGTAGAACCTCATCCTAGCGTGCGCGATGAGCAGGTATTAGATGTAATCATTGAGGCTAAGAAAAAACCACTAGTGCCGAAGAAACCTTTGATTTCCCAAGAGGATAACAGGCATCATAGGCACAACATTGCTCATGGCAAGGTTAAATGCTCAACAAAGCAAATGGAAAAATCATCTAACATCCACGAGCAAATCTTCTAGCCCCAGTGTCAAAGCCACTTAGGAGTCCCAAGTCTCCTACACCCTCTTTCCCTAAACAGACACAAGAAGCACAACAACAATCGCCAAGAGTAGCTGCTCAATCCCAATCTCTATCTCCAACTAAGCTTCCAAATGTCCAAGAGGTGGAACATGACACCCCCTGTAGCTCTCAGCTCAAGGATATCCATGTGCAATCTATTGTGACTAGCTCAACTAATGCTCAATCCACACAAGTGAATGCACAAAGGGCAACAAAAGACACTGTCACTTCCAATCCGCCTAAGGACTCGACATCGTAGTTGACTAATAGTAGCATGGCCATTGAACGAACCGCTACTACTTCCAATCAGGAATCACGGCAGTCACAGCCTCGAGTTGTGACGATACCTTTGGTGGAAGGCGTCCTTTGTCACGAATCGCGTGGTGGGGGGACTTGCTCAAGATGCTGCGCCGAACACACACAGAATGCACAAGGAGAAGCTCACTCAAGAGACAAGAAGAGAGATGGAGACCAAAACGTTTTCTTGCTGGTTTCTCCTTCTTCTTCCACACACTTTTATAATGTACACAAAGTATAGATAAGATACAACATAAAGGAAAGTGGCCTACTAAGTCAAACAATGCATGACCGACTACACTAGTCGACTGGCGCTATAACTATGCCAGTTGTGAATATGTGTAATAACCTGAATATAATAAGTAATGAGTCAGTGGCCATGTGAGAGTCATAATGACCACCGACGTGCTAAGTGTAGATGTGTGGATCCATCTAACTAGGCGGTCCATCATTAATGTCCGCATGTGTTGAGCTTGTCATCTCAACATCCTTGGCCATTCACCTATGAAAGGGGTGTTGCAACAAAAATCCTTGACACCTCCCGCACTTCCAAAGCACCTAAAGCCTAGGCTTGAGGAGAAATCTCTCAAAAGAGGTGGCCAAGGAGAGGATGTATCTGACCAATCAACCTAGCAAGGTTGTTCAGCAGGTCGGAGCTAAGTCCTATAAGAGCACACTAGAGAAAGAGAGTACTAAGGCCCAACCAAACACATCAACGTCTGACCTAGTTCAAGGTCCTGAGTCCTTAAAGGAGACCCCACAACTTCCCAAGAAAAAAGGACAAAACAACGGAAACAACAGCAGTTGCAAGTGGTGGTAGACACCAATAAGATCGAGACCAAGAGCACTCAAGAGCTGAGGAATAAAACATCAAGCCCATCCACTAAGGAACCCAGAGCCTTCTCCCCTAATAGCGGTGAAACCTCAGACACGTGCATGTGTTCTGATAAGTCAAAGCAACCATCATTATCAGAGGTTGCTTGCAACACTCAATCCACTAACAACAGAACTCACATTGACCAATCAAGAGTGGATACAACACTGTCACAACAAGGTGACAAATCTATACTAGTCACATCCAAGGAGAACCATGACCCAATAGTAGCAAAACCTCAGGAAAAATGCACAAACCTTGAGAGCATAAGCAATTCTAGCATTGACCAATCTTGCTCATCTAGGCCTGAGCCCCCAGCTATGCTAAAGCCTAGGGAAACTCCTAGAACCTTGCATGAGATAGCAATCGAGCAAGCCCTCGTTGAACATAGAAGTGTCGCACAATGCTTAACTGAGTTGGATGCTAAACTTAGAGTATTCTCACGTGTCTACATAGGTGCATTCCCTAAGGAGCAACTTGAAGAATACTTGCCATTTCCCCTATCCTAGAAAGAGCAAGAGCATCTTGACGAGCACTATGACAAGCTCCTACATGAATGCATGTGACTCACCTCTGACGAGGAAGCCGACGAACTACGCTTATCTGTGACATTCAATGATGTGCCCTGCCAACCAAATCTCTTAGAGATAGAGCAACTAAAGCGACAACCAAAGGGTCGAAGTCAATTCGAAAAATGTTGGTTTGAAAACCATGTTGCAATGGCCGAACTAGGAGCCCAAATTATGACAGTCTTAGAGGAGTGATTGGCCAAGTGGCGATCTCAAATGTTGGTTTGAAAACCATGTTGCAATGGCCGAACTAGGAGCCCAAATTATGACAGTCTTAGAGGAGTGATTGGCCAAGTGGCGATCTCAAAGAGACCCAACCTATGTGGCACCAACTTCCTTTCGAGTGCTGATTGTCATTTGGGGTACGAACTTAGTTGAAACTAGCCAAGAGAACTCTCTAGGGCTGATAAGGTTCTCACTGAGGAGGAGTTACATGTTGCCAGTAGACTTGGACAAGGTGCCATGCTACTCGATGTTGCAAAATATCTATCGTTATTGAGTAAGCTACCACGAGTACTGGATGCATGTGCCACACTCCAGTACAATCCAGAGTTCTACAATTGCTTTTTATCCTCGTGAAGTGACATGGATTCGTAAATATGTATATAAAGAAACAATGAATTTTGTGACCCTATATAGATAAGATCAACACATACAAGCAATGATAGTCAAGCGCAGGGAGAAGAGTTGGGTTTGACAGGCTGAGCTCCTCAGGTCCTCCTCTCACCATACATTTAGAAGTCGTGTGACCATTCCTCATTACCACCATAGGAAGCCTTGACCAACATCTCTGATGGTGTAGACGGGGCACCGTCCCTTTCTATAGACCTTTCCCCTTTCTAGTCTATCCTTCTGGGAATGAGCTCTGCTCCAATCCATGAAACCAATCCACACAGCAGCTTAGCATAAGCCAAGATCTGCTATAGCTGGGATAGGCTCCGCCATCAAAGCAGAACAAATATCAACACTGGGGTCATCCCTTTATAGCAAACACTACATGCCTCACCTCACCCCTCCTCATCATATGCGCTGGATAACCCACTGTATAATCCCTTTCATACGAATAGTTTTATCCTGCCTTAGGGCCTAATCCTTGCTTTGCATTTTACAAGTCCCCCTATGGTAGCTAACATGGAGCACGGAGTACAACTGACTTGCAAGGACACTATCCGCCGTTGGAGGGAGCATGCAGCACAAGCTCCTCCGTCGGAATGCTACATACCTACCCTTAAAAGGTATGCAAAGAAACGAGGCCCCAAGCAACACTGCCCCGAACGTAGGCCAAAAACTCCCCAGGCCAGGGGAACAAAATCTCAAGGGAATGCCCTGGGAGTGGCAACCCCGGTCGTGCAGGCCCTTCCCAGAAGCTCAGACCCTAGGTGCTGCAAAGAGGAGAGGGCAACTCAAGACAAGCAAAAATTTGATGCATTGTTCAAAAGCATTTTGGAAACAGTTACGGCCAGGGACTACACCATTCAGGTCCCACCTGACATCTTCCCCACCTAGCCTCTCAGGAGCCCCTCACCAGCAGCAGTAGGGCCTCAATCGCCCGACCACCTGGACTCACCCCGCCTCGTACAAATAGAGTAGCCCCATGTTGTATAAAAGGCTTATCAAATGCTACCTGGCCATGAATTTTTGTCTCTAAAGGGTCAAGTGCTGAGACAGGTTTCCCAATTGTACAAACTTTTCATATCTACGTTTAATATATTTCACAGCTTTAGCAAAAGAAAAAGATAATCAAGCACAGATGATAAGTATCTAAGTCAACACCATGGAATTCAGATAAGTGATGTCTCCTTGCATTGCACTGGTTTATTATAGTTGTGGCATATGCCATGCATATACTCTCATGAAGTGACAAGTGGATGCAGGATGATGCAGGTCTTTGTGCAAAAGTGTTCAATACCCAAGACACCGCAAGACCGCCAACCCCATGAAGAGCCGCAACAAAGCCACGCTACCGAAAGCAAAAATCACCCTTGCGGACCACCCACATCGCATGGCCCAAAGCATGATCATAACCACTTTATTTTTCTGGGTTACACTCTACACTGAGCACTCATAATAACTGTTACCTCAATTGTACCAACATCGCATGTTCCAAAGAGAGTTGCAAAATCTCAAGTGTATCTCCCCATCTCAACAACTGCTTCTCTAACAACAAGGCTAGGGCACAATCATCACTGTAATATCCATTTCCCGAGCCTTCGAAGCTCGACATTTCCCAACCCATTGAAAGGCTGATAGCCTCAACATATTGCAATGGTTGTACTTAGGCACGTTCACAAAAAAAAAAACAAGAAAAAGAAAAGAAAAAGACAAGAAAAATGAAAAAAGAAAAGAAAAGAAAAGAAAAGAAAAGAAAAGAAAAGAGACAAAAAGATAAGAAGCACCCATGATCACAGCACAACACCTAGGGGTCCTCAAATTAGGTACGTCCAGTGACCTTGGTTGACTGGATCCCTCCCTAGTCCCCTCACCCTTTCGCATCACCGACAATTGTTCAGGGCACATTAAGGGTAGGACATACCCATCGGAGCTTGTCTCGCCTATGATTAGACCTGTCACCCTGACCCATTTGCACAATTCCCTCTTGCACTCTGCCTTAATACCATTGCAATAAATCATGGTAAGCACCACACGAATGGCCATGAAAAGTACACCATCCTCATCACGCAAGTCCAATAGCTACCAGTTACCAAAAGTGAGGTTTCCCTATGTTCACTTATGCTACGTCGTGCAATCACAACGCAAAGGATGTCTCATAAACCTTCACGTGTACTTCTTTTCAACATGGACAACTTTGCTTCATCCACATGTTGTTACGAGAAACCAGCCCTCGGTCTTCTAACTACGTAATATCTAAGTATACACGAGCACTCACATAATATCTGTACCAAAATATATACACAGTTTGGGTCCTCAAGTGCAGGATAATACTCTCAGCTTGCTTAGAGTTCGACCTGTTTCCCAAACTAATTGAACTACATCTTGTGCACGATAAAGACGATTAGCACTACCCCTAGGGAGAGACCACATATAAGAGATTTTCAATTGTAGGTATTGAAGGTAACTTGATCAGCATGGAGGTAAGCTCACTACACCCGTAGATATGGACGGTACGTCAGCTATGTGAGAGGTATCCATTAGTGCTCAGCTTGGAATGCTTGAAACAATAAGTGGTTCGTGGGTCTTGGCGGCTGAGCGAAAGCTCCCACACTCATATCTTGATCCTATCATTTCGAGGACCAATGATAGTTGAGCATTTATACCAATCCTGAGTGCATCCTGCTTGGTGTAACCAAGGTCAACCCAACAATATAGAATATGAATAGATATTTGACAATGAGTAAAATACTAAGTAATTCGCATGAAATTCCAGGCCAGGAATTACATATTTCACATTGCGAAGTAACCCCAAATGGATCACTTTTCTTTGATCAGCCACATGTAAAACTATATGGGTAGGTTCTAGATTCTTCAACTCTAATTCTTGCATTGTTTGTTCTGTCATCAAATTGACTGTTGAGCCACCATCTAACTGTACTTCATTCAACAAGTGGCCATTAATAATAGTATCTATAACTGGAGCTCCTAGATCCACAGATAAATCTACTATTTTTACTTCTTGAGTTGTTTTTCTTTGGAAGCAATTGCGGTTACTTTAGAAGCATTAGTCTCAATCCTTTTCCTTCGATGCTAAACTAATTTATGATAAAGTTATTTTCAACATGCATGCACTATTTCTAGAAATTACCGAAGATTAATGGTAAAAGATACTTGTTCTAACACAGCCCAAAGATCATAGGTCTTGTTCACAAATTTTGCCAGCTCTTTACTTCCTTCCTTGGGAGGTATCAGTCTTTTGGGAAAAGGAGCTACCCCTTCTTGAATCTTAGGATTTGTAAGGGCATGGGTAATAATGGATGGTCAAAGAAATGCTGTGGAGAATCTGACTCAAGTAGCTTAGTACATTAGGATCTATATCCTTAGATTTATCCTTCACTACTCCTTTTAATTGTAGACTCTCTTCCTCTAGACCTTGATCCTTTTGTTGCTGCTTTCGCACTCTAGTAACCACACCAATCATGGGGTCAGCCTTAAAGGTCATCCTCCGGGGTATGAATTTATGCCTTGTTGTTTCCACTTCAACTAAATTTGCAGATGAGGTTGAGAGATCATTAGAAATTGGCTTATCCCTGTCATTAGTTTTGTTATCTTCTTGCTTAGGGAAATTCTCTTTGTGATGCCCTTTGCCACTACACCTCCTACAAAGAGGAGTAAAGTCTTGATTTTTACGCACATCTGGACAATATGTAGCTATATGACCTTCCTGTTGGCATTGATAACAAAATACCGGTCCCCTAGGACTTTGCTGTCCATTTTTCCCCATTGGATTACGAAAAGTACCATTATTTCTCCTAAAATGAGAATTTATTCCTTTCTTTCCATCACTATTGTAATTATTTCAGGGTACTGGGGGTCTACCTTGGGTTGGCAATCCTCATGGCCTAAAAAGTTGATTAGGTGGTCCAATCTCATAAGTCATATTATTACGATCCATGTACTTAAATAAAGATCTTAAACCTAGATTAGGTACGACTTGAATTGAATCTCCCTTGTGGGAAATTCTAAATGAAGATTGTAGTTCAAAATTTGCTACTCGCTCTAGCCATGGAACCTCTTTTGGCTCCTTAAATAATTGGTGCAATTAAAAAATTGACTCTAAATCCAAATCAAAGGGTGGTTCAGTACTCCCTATTGTAGCATTAGCTTCACTGTCTCTACTTTCGCTACTTTGTCTACTCCTTTCCCCAGTGAGACTACTGGTGCCTGAGGCCACTCAATCCCATTGATATGAGTTTGCTTCACTTTCTTTTGATGATGTTCTATCGAATGATATACTAGGCCTAACAAGTTCTACGATTGAGTTAGACACAACGTCTATCCCTAGGTTTAGTAATGTATTCACCCTTTCAAGCCTTTCTAATAGCCACAAGCCTCTTATCGCACCGTGTGTTCTCTAGTTCATTGATCTCGAGCTTCATTTTGATGTCTCTGTCTCTCCTCTGAATTCATCCACTATTAATGAAATAGCTATTACTGTCATACTCTAAAATTTTGCACATTTTATTTAACACTCTAAAGTTAGGTTCTTGATTGCATGTGCACTTAGAAGTTTGAGAATGATTGGTAATTCTGGGTCTATTTCTCCATAAGGAAACTTTTCTTCTTGCTCAGGAAGTAGGCCTAAAATTTAAGCGACCTCTCTAATGTATTTTGTATCAAATGTAACTTTTAAAACTCTGGATACACGTATCCAAGGCAATACCTCATCCCATATCACTCTTCTAAAAGTCCAATAAGTGTTGCGATAATACCAATCAAAGTGGTACGACACACTAATTGTATTTATTTCAACTACATATATTGACCCAAAATGCGTTGCTAATAAAACTATGGTTTGCACATAATCATTATAGCCCCAACTCCAAGAAGATAATTGTTATACATCCATAGTTAATTGCGGGCCAAAATATTTTCCCCCCTCTATTAATTCTATATCTGTTGCCCAATCCAATATTCTTCTTTGGCAATCTTGGGGCAAATTCAAAAAATAGTCCCTTAGAAAAGAGACATCATATTCACTCATAAATACATAGGATTTAAATATCCTAGTGAGATCAGAGTGCACTTGTCTCTCGAAAAATGCACCAAAAAAAGACCCAGTCACTTTTAATCGAGTTGCCAAGCCAAATCCTAAGAGTTATTGCACTAGATAGCTAATTTTTCCCACTAATTGCAATAACTCTATCTAGCCTTCCATGATATTTGTGACACTCATTTGTATTAGTCTAACTATTCTCATGCAAATATCTAAACTTCAGTAAGTCTACTTAGTCTTGCACTTTGCTTTTTAAACCTTCACAATTGGGTCTCTATACTGAATACTAGAATGCTAAGCCAAGGATGTTTATCCCTTCGGGAATTGATTTTAGGGCATAGATCCAATAGATCTATTTGCACATCTCCATTTAAGTTCCTTTTAAGTTATTTCTTCTCTGCCTTTATATAATAAATTCCTTTTATTATTTACTAATCAACAAACATTCAAAACAATCAACTAACGTTCCAAAAATCCATAAACTTTAATTCCCCTTTTAAACGTTTCCCTTATCCCATATGTTATAACTTAATACTTTCTGAACACTCTTAATTTTCGTAAAGTCAGAAACACCATATTTTGATTTTAATAGTGTTTCAAAGTAATAACATCAAATTAATTTTCTTTTTCTTTAACCCCAAGAAATTCCATAAAACATCAAAAATCATATTTTTGGTTTTTTCATAAAAAATCCTAATTTTTGTTGAGTTAAAATATGGTTTTTATCAATAAATGCTCGATATTTCATTTAAAATAATAAAAATTATTTTTAAAACGTATTAAATATCTTATTTCATTTAAAATAATAATTATTATTTTTAAAACGTATTAAATATCTTTCAAAAAGTCTAAAAAAATTTAGAATATTTTTTGTAGTATAGAACTTATTTGAAAAATATTATATCTCATAATTTTTCAACCAAATAGTTTATAAAATTTTATCTATGCCATTTTAAAGTATTTTTAGTTGTTTTTTATTTATTTTTAAATAAAATCAAACATACATAGATGCTAACAACTATTTAGAGTTAAAAAATAGGTATTAAGGCATTGGAGAAAATTTCTAAACTAGGAAAATTATAATTCATACTACTTATTTTTATTAAACGGATCGAACACTTACTTGGAAACACAAGTCGAGATTTTGTCCTTTGGAAGTAGGAAGTATGTGCCCTGCAATCCAACTAGGAAGTGGGGTCCATCCAATTGTCTCCAACACAAGCTCTTCACTTTTTCACTTCCTCGCAACTCCTCACTTATTGATTTACTTGTCACAATATGAATGGCCCTTAAGAGTTTAAAGCTATTAAGATTTAATTAAAAACTTAAAATCCATGGCTATGGCCTCTTCTCATGAAACATGGCATTAAATGAAGGATGAGAAGACTAATTCAATATCTTGATGACCTGACCATCAAACTATGCACGAAGAAGTAGAGTGATTTGAGGCTGGTAAAACCTGCTACATGTCTACAGTCTCAATTTGCCTTGATACTCCACATTGATCATAAGGGAGAAATCATGGCGATGGAGGAGAAGAACACAACTGACATGAGCTTGGAGGTTCAATGGAGTAGAATTGACTTCTTGATATTGTCTGTGACCTCATTTTCCCTTAAATGGCACTAATGGAATGACAATTGATGGTGCCCTCCTCCTCTGCCTCTCCTACACAATGGCGTTTAAAAAAAAAATCACAAACACTCTCAATAATGGCTTCTTCATTGATCACACTTTGGACTTCCCTTTGAAGACATCAAAATGTTGATGATGATCATTTATTCCATATGCCAACTAGTAGATATGATAATAATGATAATGATTAATTTGCAAGCAATGATGGGATGACTGCGGCTAAATTTATGACCTTACAGAATAATAAAAAATAGACAGTCACTCCTTGGAATATTCAACACTACAACCACAAGGAACTTTCAATCGATCCCCATATAGGAAAAAAAGAGAATTCCCCATGGAATTCCCTAGTTGAAAATACATATAAGTAGGGAAAGTAAAAACTAGGGAAAATGGGACATTTCCTAGTGAGAATAAGTAGGGAATCACATAAGACCTTTCCTATGTAGGAAATATTTCCTATATAGAAAAATACAAAATTTTCTATGTAGGGAATAATTCCTATATAGGAAATATTCCATATATAGGAAAAATTTTCTAGAGGTGATTCCCTAGGTACTCTCACTAGGAAATCTCTCATTTTTCCTATTTTTTACATTCCCTACTTATATGTACTTTCAACTAGGGAATTCCGTGGGAATTCTCTTTTTTCCTTCACTTTATCTACTTTGCCCTTACTCTTAGACATGCTAATATCAAATAAGAAATTACACAATAAATTTTTAACTAGAAAATTAAATAGAGAATGTCATCATTTCTAAGTAAGGATCAATAATATACATCTAATGATCAAAATAGATTAAACAAATTAAGACATCAACATCTACTTTTAGCAACCAAAAGAAAAATCAAAATACTTTTAAAGGAGCGTAGAACTAAAAACTAATTAAGCAACATGTGTGTCTTGATTGTTTTATCCCTTAAATCTCCAATATGTTGCAAAGTAATAAATGTTTGAGTAATCCCTCAAATCTCCAATATGTTGAAAAGCAATAAATTCTTAACTCAAAGTAAAAGTTATGCTAAAACTTCCACATCATCTAGACTAAGCACATTTCTATTTTTGTTTAATACAACTTTGCCATTTCCTAGTAGCCAAGAAATAATCTCCTTAATCATATCATCACTTGTTGGCTTCTTTGTATCCTTAATCAAAACTCGAAAGCTAGCTTCAATCTTTTTGAGATTCATGTATGTACTCTTTAAAGAAAAGTACATATCATGAATTGTAGACACACCAAGATACTTCAAAAGTATGGTTTCCATGTTCTCTTTTGTCATATTAACATGCATTGAATAACAAAAAGAGAATAAGTAACTTATTATACTATGTATAGATAATTAAATGACACGAATTATAATATGAAAAGCCATAAATTTAACTACATGACTATTATATATATATCAATTATAAAGCTACCCTTTAAACATCATTTGAAATGTTAATCTCAAAGCTACAAATTGAACTACATGACTACAATTATATATATCTAATTAAAATATAAATTAACAATAAAGTTACCCTTTGAGTATCATTTGAAATGTTAATCTCAATGCCTTGGTTTGGGAGATATTTAAATTCCTAATTCAAATAAAATAAAAAAATTAGATTATGCTTTTCATGTATGACATAAACAAAAATATAAACATTTACATCTAGCACCTTTGGTTCTTTTTTGTTGATATTGGTACCTCGTTTCACGCTCCTTTGTTGCAAAAGATCCTTCATCTCCTCACTTGGCTAGTCAATACGTAAAATAAATAGTTATGTAATAAATCATACCTTTAGTTATTCACTAAACTATGATGCTATTGTTCTCTCACAAACATATATCAAATACCTTCCTCTTTCTTTGACTTTTTCGAGATGTTTCATTAATGTCATCATCTGGATTAGCCTACATTCAAAACTAAAATTAGTAATCACATTAAAAACATTTATATAGAAAAAAAATTACATACCTTATCATTTCTTGAACTATGGATACTTTGTTCCATAGTTTCTTGACGTTTAGTTGAGTACATTATTTTGTCTAAACCATGTGACAATAACTTTGAAAAGCTGGCACAATTTTCCATATCAAGTGTCTCATCTTCATTTTCAACATCCTACATTTTAAGCATGTAAAGGATAAGATACTGTTAAGAACATAAATCATATGGTCAATCTTAAATTTAATATAAAGCAAAGAACCTCATCGGATGTATAACATTGAAATTCTTCAAAGCTCTTTTCTTCCTCCACAAACATATTCATCTATGGGAAATGAAAGTTAATGTATAAGTATCTGTATAAGAGACATTCTCAAAGAAAGTTATTACATATGAGCTTAAAAGCATTACCTGCAATGATAAATATGTTTGCTTGTATTGTTGTCCTTCAAAGGAGCTACTTTCTTCAAGAGGCTACATCAACAAAATAAGATCATGTGTATACATCAAATGTCTCCAAAATATATGGAATCAAGTACAAAAATGATAAACATATAAGATTATAAGATACCTTTTCCAAACCTTGTTCATTTGAAATATCATCCATGCTAGGAATGTATACATCAAGTTGAATAGAATCAATAGTAGCAACATATGGTTCACTCTGCCATCAATAGACACCCCTAAATGAGTATGGGAGAAAAAGAACAAATCCTACACTTATGATATCAAACTTATAAAACATATCATCTTACCATTGATGATGTTATGTCATTTGATACATTTTGAAGCTTATCTATATCATCCACTCCAAGAGATGCGGATAATTCTCTCTATATGTCATAAGATTAATAGTTCAATAACTAAAAATCTACACCTCAAATATTAAGAAAGCCAATAAAAAAAAGTAGCAATCAACTTACCTTCTTTAAAAGATCTTTTTTCTTCAAATACTTTCTTTCATCTTGCTTTGTACCCTTCCACCAGTCATATATGTCATTCTCTCTCCATATGTACTCACATCCAGTAAACTTCAATGGTAAAATCTCATGGTGATTCTCTGATATGACTTTCATGATATACTCTTTATCCGCATTTTTATAACGTAGATCATTTGGGTTTAAGGATTCAAACCACCTATGTACTCGATGATAATTTTCGAGCATGACAGTGTGTTGACTTTTAAAGTATTCAGCCAAGAGCTTTTTTCCATAAAGTCTACCCTCTTCTCTAAATTTCAACATG
This sequence comes from Lygodium microphyllum, assembly GCF_053477565.2. Lineage (NCBI taxonomy): Eukaryota > Viridiplantae > Streptophyta > Polypodiopsida > Schizaeales > Lygodiaceae > Lygodium > Lygodium microphyllum. The sequence continues at coordinate 134,828,621 of NC_141156.1, read as the reverse complement.
GGTGGCCGATAGATATCATCATATGATGGTATGCGTATCACTCCTATTGATACTCAAGTGATCAAATATCATTAGTTAGTATAACCATTTCAAAAAATGACTCATTATCAACATAAGAAAGCTGGTAATACCTGATTCTTGGCTTGAAGAAGTGTTAAGGCAAGCAATCTCAATGTCTTCCTTTCTTGCATTGTCTCTTCTGTCATCTTTAGTAACTTGTTTACCTATATATACATAGAGTTAACCAAAGCTCACGATAATACAAGGTTATGAAAATTTTCAATAACACAAAAGAAAATAATTAGATATTTTGTATCAATTTGGGTCACCAAATTTGTACAAGTTTTTTATCCTTAAAGTTGGTACTTGCATCTTGACTTGAAGAAACATTATCGCAAGTAACCTCCTGATCTCCCTTTCTTACATTACCTCTTTTCCCACCTTTTGTTGTTCTTTTATCTATGTTTATATATATACACACAATTACTCAAAGTTTAAAAATATGAATAACTATGAACATTTTAATTTAGGCAAAGAGACTAATTAAAGCTAGTTAATCTCAAAATGAATCACCTAATAAAGCAAGATGTAATATATGTACAAATTTTAATTTTCAAAGTTTAGTAGAAATAAAGACATATACCTGTATCATGATTTGAAGAGACATTAGGGCCAATGACCTCCTTAGCTTTCATTGTTCCATTATCTCTTGTACCATCATTTGTGATTTTGTTACCTTTATGTACACATAATAAACCAAAGTTTAGAAACATAAGAGACTTATATTTTTTAAAAAGAAGTGCTATATCAAACTAAATCACTTAATTTCTTAGCACTTGGATTAGAACACATGAATTAGTAATAAAATTAGGTATAAATTTAGTTATTAGAGTTAGTTACCTTTCACTTCTTCCACAACTGAATCCACAAGCCCAAGTAGTTTGAGATCCTCACTCATCATTTTTTTCAAAAGAGCCATCATCTCTAGATTAGAAGTCGACATGGCAAACCTACATAGGCATGGTAATAATAAGAAAGTGTTTGCAATGCATGTTTGAAAATGTAAATTACATTAAGCAATACAAAACAAAAGACTTCAATAAACATACCGTTATAACATTGTTGCCTCATGCTCATGCGAACACCATATGGTAGGTACAATCTTTTTTTTATTGTCAATTGCAATTCCTTTTGTTTTGAGTACTTGCCATTGCTTTTTCATGGACACACATAGCCACCAATCCTTCCAATCTTGATCCTCTATTCTCACTTTCCAAAGTTTAGATCTGCCCCAAACAATCCAAAATGGGAAAAAAATAGCCCATGGAAGATACACTTTCATGCAACCAAAAATTGATCCAAACTTGACATTTATCAATCAGGGAGGGTGGGACTAGGTCTAAATATAAGGTGATTGTTTTCCACTCCCTGTGTCCTTCAAGGAAGGAGGTGACTCATAAGCACATGAGTGGAATTTGTGCCTATAAGTAACAAGGAAGGGTGGTACAATGTGCTAAGGGAGATTTCCCACATGACCAGTCAAAGGATAGAGTATGATGCACTTGTGGATATGGGGAGGTGCATAATGCACAACTACCATTCCTAACAACAAAGCACCATTCCCAACAATAAAGGATTACCTTGTGGAACATCTATGATCAGAGAATGTTCTTCAAATCCATATTAGTACTGAATTGGGTCTCCTAGATGACTTACAATTAGTCCCTACATAATTAAAGAAGCAATACACATAATTATACTCACACAAAAAATGGATTGCACAAACCATCAAGTCAACTTCAAGCTAGTTAGAAGTGAAAGGAACTTACATAGCACATAATGCAAAGTATACGTATCCAAAAGCAAAATCTTGACCAACTTCTTCGAGCTTTTCCAATGAAACGTTTTGCAGCTCATCCGGGGAGATTCTGATCCCGTGATTTCTATAGATTCATCAAAAGCCTTGTCTTCTACGATGCTATCTTCTGCATCAAGCTTGAGTCATTCTATCATGCTCTGCTGTAATTCAACATAATCAAGTTATAGAGAACAAAAAGTAAATAAAAGGACATATTATCTCCACCCATCTTGATTCAAAAGAACAAAACTTAAATCTTATTTCCAAAATGGTCTCTACAACCTTGGCCTATGCCCAATGAGGCAACCCAGACACAATGAACTTGAATGCAGGAGTTGTATTACTTACAAGCTGAGGTTCAATAGTGACAACAATACCAGAAGCATCCAATTCGTGTGTCTGAAACTTGTCACATCTCATGGGGATTGAAAAAGTATTGTTTAGTTGTCCTTTTGATTCAGTAAGTAGTATGGATGGATTGGATGTTTGCAATTCAGATTGTAAACTGCAGCATTTCTGCATCATCTTGGTCAGAAGATTAGGAAGCCTCCAAACAAACACACAACTGTCTCCACTAACCTATTTGAAAACAATAAATTAGCAGCACCAAGTGAAAAAACCATAGTAAAGAAGCCAAGGTCAGCATATATACAATTCTAAATGCCACCTTAAACTTACCAATATTAGCTGCTTGCAATCAGGCATGAAAGCTATCAAGTTGTCCATTGCAAGTTTCTTCTACATTTATTGTTTTTATTCTGTCCTTAGAAGTACCATGATCTTTCTCACTCAAAACAGTATCCTTTAACTCTTCAAAAGCATGTCCATCAATTTCCTTATCCCCATGCTCCAAAATACCTGGAGTAAAATTTTGAGCTCTTCAACTCCAGGTTTTGTTCCATATACATTGCTGTGGAGTTCCTTCAAAACATCAAATGTCTCTTGGTCAAGACCAAATTGCAAACCTTCTGCCTTCCTTTCATCCAACTTCATCTGCCAAAAACTCAATTTGTCAAGAGACCATTTTTTTTTTTCCAGTCATCAACCTTTGAGTATACCCGTCAGAGCCTCTGCCATTTATCCCTGCATTGCTGTGCATTCCTTCCAATTCCATTATTCTGACAAAATGCTTCTATTTCCTCCCACTGCTCCTTGGATTTTCCACTACTACTGAACCCTGCTGCCTCAGACTCCAACTGCTTCTTCTTTGCAGCAATCAAAACTAAGACTTCATGTGGTTGCTAGTGCTGCCTATTCGTTACCTTCTTTTTGGATTGTTCCACATCCTGTATAGAAGCTTGTGTGGCAACGCTTCTGGAGTATAAGGTCCACAGCCTATGTTTTAGTGATTCAAGCCATGGAAGAGACCTGTGCATCAGCAGCATGCCTAGGCGGCAATTCCTTCTTGTGAGCAGCAGGATGTGACACTGGAGGAAGGCCAAGTCTCAGAGCGTTGTGATTTGCAAGAACCCCATTCTGGGCTACATTGTGAGCCGACAGAAGTTGGGATGCGATCTGCAGCAGCTGCAAATGAGCGGCGGCCTCATCGGAGAAGAAGGGACATGGAACATCCCAGCCAGGGCGCGGACGTTTCTTGGGGCGGGTCTCGTCCCAGAAGGGACCGGACACAAGGTTGAGATCAGCCATTCGCAGCGACCAAAATCAGCAGAGAAGAGCAAGAGCCCAGGGGTAGGGTTTCAGGGATGGACAGGAGCTTATGGCAGAGAAAATAGCGGCCATGGGAGCTGTAATAAGAAAGGGGGGAGGCGGGATCGCGATGGAATATGCAGGGAGCCGCGGAAGAAACAAGGCTTGCTTGTAGGAGGCATCCTGATAGAAAGACAGACACGCGACAAAATGGCGTCCTCCCGCCCCTTCCTCGCTCTCTTTGCCACACATCTGTCTAATGTCTATTGTCCAGCGGTATTCCTTGATGTCGCTCCACTAGTAATGTTTCATGCATTACCTCGCTTCCTTGTGGGCAAACAGAAATTAGCAGTGATAAGGTTTCACGGAACGCGAGAGAGAAAGAAACGGAGACAGAACCAGATAGGCGTAAGGCGCTTGGGGAAGCCGTTCTGAGGCAGAGGCAAAGGGAGGCCTGAAAAGCCGTTCCCTGCAAGGTATCAGAAGCTCACATACATGTCAATAATGGCAATTCCAATGATGACATATTGATCTAGTCCAATTTTGACAACTTGATTATGTATCGTTGTACCCCATTCTCCTTTCTGAATGCTCCCACATGCCTTTAAAATGGATGAGAATAGGTAATTGTCAGGCATTATACCCTATTGAAGCATTCTCACGTACAGTTTAGGAGCAATGATATGTTTACTAGTTGCCATGTACCCTGAAATCATTGCAGTCCCTGACAGCAGATCTCAATTTTTCAGTTGATTAAATAACAATTGTGCCTCTACTAGAAGGACACACTTTGCATACATGTCAACAAGTGCACAGGTGCGCCGCTGCACAGACCAACTCCTCGGCTGCTTGCGAGTAGGTTCCTCCTCATCTTTTGCTAAATTAACTCACACATAAGCCTAAATTCAAGTCCTTAACCCTGTTCCCAATTTGTTTCATGCCATAGCAATCAACACTAAGTCGATGTTTTACCATCCTACACAATTAGTGCCCATCTATTCAACCCTGAAGTGCACAATCCTTATAGCAATCAGTGCCCTTTCTTTGCTACTCCCTTGCTACCAAATGACCATATGCATTATCAAGTCGATTCCTATGGGGATGGCTCCAAAAAATAAGTAATTTATGTCAATGCTTTGTGAGAAATGCTAGAAATTGCATCAATCTCTACTCTACTATGTATTAGTGCTAAATTGTCATTAAAAAATGAAGTTCTCAATGTGGTCAAAGGGTGCCTCGTGATCAAGGGTAAGAGACATAGGAAAGGTAAAGTGAGTTGAAATAAGGTGCATGATTGTGCAACTACGTGACTATGTGATTGAGTATATGCACGTGGAAGAGTGTGCTTGAATTTTTGCCCAATTAAACATGTGGCCAAAGTGCTCCAAGTAGTTAGGACGATGTGCTTCAAGTGATCGAGTTCTCCAATGTGGCTAAACAATCATGTGGCCTATCTACATAGTAGTTGAGTGGACTAAGGTGCTTAAGTGGTTGGGTGAAAAAGGCAATGTGTGGTCCGCATGATGAAGAGGGAAAAGACAGTGTGGTTCAAGGGTACTAACCAATGTGGTGAATGTTCGTGCATAGCCATGGTTGATGCAAATATATACCCATACAATATTGATAGCTTGTAGATATGTTGCAAGATGAGACTCATGTAGGTACTTATGATATAGGGGAGATGCCATGTACACCTCAACCTATAGCCAAGTGAGAAAAATGCTACTCGATGCAATGGGAACAACACTCCACTCGTCAATAAGCTAGTTACTTGTGCACAAGTGAGAGATCAACTTCTTCAACTAATCTTGCTAATTCTCAGTCCCTTAAGATAATCTATGAAGTATGTGGTGTAATATATACTCAATATATACTAGGCTTATACTACATTAAAGGTTAGTGTTAGGGCTAGGCTTGTAGTAAGGTAGAGCTTAAGCTTAGGCTTAGGTTTAGATTGGATTAGTTATATAGGCAAGGTATATGCATAGGCTCCTCATACAGACAAACTGATAGAGGCTATAGAGTGGCTAGACATAGGTATGTCTAACATAAATACACAAGGGGTAGGCATAGGGTACACGTATGACAAGTTAGGAAAATACTAGGCATACTATAAGCCAATCCTATGTGTATACATAGGCTAAGCATATTCTAGGAAGAGTTTAGACATAGGGTAAGCATATGCTAGGAGCCAATGCCTAACACAACCCTATCCTATTCTATGGTTACCTTGTGCCTAGAAAATGCTAGACATAAGTTGTATTCTTATGCATAGCATATAATGTTCCTACTTTATATTATCGAGCCAATGCCTAACCTAGCATGTGCTTATCCTATGCCTAATGTATAAGCTAGGCTATATATAAGCTATGGATAGGCTAGACTAAGCATAGGCTACACAAACTAGTGAGTATAGCTATAAGTGTGGAATCGAAATCTTAGCTCATAAGTGAGTAATATACAAATGTAAATTTCAAATAAACTAATATTTATTTACTATTTTTACCTAGCAAAATCGTGAGTCTACGTTAACTTGAAAGACTATCCATAATTTCCTAGCTAGATGATAGTACTTGCTAGTTATGACTAGTGAAAAAAATAATTTCCTAGTTATGTTGATATTGTTACTAGATATACAATAACTTACTAGATAATGTTACTAGATAAGGCTTCAACTTTCTAGATACTATCTAGAAAAAGGGATTTACTAGTTAGAAGAGGTTCGTGATGACAAAATTATCTAGTTATAACTAGAAAATTCTACATTCTTCCTATTTTGGTTGCTATTCTTCCTAGTTATAGTGTGAACTTTCTATATAGTAAGTGGGTCTAGAGTTTGTTGTGCACCCCCCTTATCACCACGTGTCACCCCCCTCTCTCTCTCTCTCCTGGCAGGAAGCACTGGGAGCTAGGCGTGGAGCGCCTAGTACACACACACACACACACACACACACACAGAGAAAGCATGTGTTTTCATAGCACTTCTTCACGCATGTATAAAATTAAACTCAAAATCACAAGGTAACCAAATCCATAAACATACATAGACACATCAAATTACCACATGCACAAAAATACATGTTAATGCATATCCACATCATCATTGATGCACAATCATGTTCACTAAGAACACAACGGAGACGCTACCGTATCATGAGCGCCAGATTTTGGTGTAGTTGCTCGTGACGTACTGCATGGCTTGGTGTTGTGAGGGGGCCCCCACTACTCGATCCAGTCCACTTGACTCCTCACTTATGGCTCTGTGCACGGCTTGGTCAAGATGGAGGGAGAGCGAGTGATCCACGGGCCCGACTTCTTTTAGCTCGCTCTAGGTTTTCAAGCATTACACACATCCACCATCACGATCCATACATCTCAGTAGCTAGGCATCTGAAAGGGTCCCCACACAGGGTAAGTGTTATTTTATAGTGGACCACATAACCACTTGCCCTTAGGCAGTTGCATTTCCTTTGGCACCTGCTCCGCCATTCCAGCCATACCAACACAGTAGCTCGACTTTGGAGACACGACCTGGCTTTTCCCACTTATTTGTATCGCTCGCTAGCATCCACGAGCTCCAATTTCTTTGTCCTCGCCGGGACCTACGAGTTTCAGACGGTCTAAACACAAAGAGATCGTAACATGGCTTTGCCCGCTTCTTTACACGCTCGCCGATCTCTATGAGCCCTCACTTGTTTATGGTCGTAGAGGTGTACAAGTCTCGGTCCAATTCATGAAGCACATTTGGCTTGGTTTCTTTTCATTCGCCCCAGGTCCACGAACGGTGACCCGATTTCTTTAGGCTCCCTCCAAGCTCAAGAGCTAACATTTTTACTTTCTCTCATGTCAAGAATTTTGAGAGAACGTGGGGATTCCCTTTGGTGTCATTGAATTGAGGTGCATCACGCTTAAGCAAGAGGTAACTTGCATAAGTCTACATGAAACCATACCAATTTTGTTTACAATTGACCTCTCCCATGCTATTATTGTTGCAAAGAGGACGATGATATATTACACGTATACATGCAAGAAATTTAGGTAGCCATCACTCAAAAATTTATTTCACCGTGCTATTGCTTTTGGGAGACTTTTGTGAATCAACAATACTTGGACACATTTGGAAAGCATATTTCTAGACAATAGGGATAATAGAGGCATCACATATATTTCTTCCTATTCCATCATTTATGCTACTATAGATTGGGATGAGGATTCTCTATATGGTTGGTATGATACTTTAAACACCTACTCCAGGGCTAGTCCATATCCCATTGTCATACACGAACAAAGATTTTGTTGTATTATATATCTGTACAACACATATTCCCAAATAAACCTAGGAAAAATGAAGTCTTAAGGGTAACAACTTTGTGCTCTCTCTCTCTCTCTCTCTCTCTCTCTCTCTCTCTCTCTCTCTCTCTCTCTCTCTCTCTCTCTCTCTCTCTCTCTATGGGGCTATAATGGAATAATGTACTAGGTGGTTTGATTTAACATACATAAGCAAAGATTTTGTTGTATTATATCTGTACAACACATATTCCAAAATAAACCTAGGAAAAATGAAGTCAAAGTGGCAAAATACCAAAAAACGTAACCTTTTTAGTTACTATTAGATTGTTTTTTACAGTATTGCAATGAAATGCCTTGTGTGTGTGTGTGTGTTTTTGTGTGTGTATGCATACCAATCTTGTAATGTATAACAACCTTCCGTGATGTGTTTTTGAAAGTATCTTCCAATATCATGTGACGTGCTTGAAAGGTGTATACCATGTGAGAGTGAAAAGACTGCAAGGTGTGTAATGGAAAGTGATGGCACATGCTACTAGTGTCGGACACACTTGCACATTGAGGACATGTAAGTCTATAGAGATTCTGATGTTGAAGAAAGACAATCAAGTAGGAGAGAACAAGAACAAACAATGGAAGCAAATCATCAAGCAAGAGGATGAGAAATGAGAAAGTATTGATGATGTAGATGCATCCAACCACATTATGTTCATATCACACTACATGCATTGGGTGTTAATGTTATAAATACAACTATAATGTATTTAAATTCTCATGATTAATTTTAGTTTACCAAGCCTTTCTTGTATACCCATCATAGCTACCCATGTGGTCTAGGAATGGGGCCTGAATGAAAGTTAAACATAGAAATAAAATAAATAAAATACTAAATATTAGTAAAGTAAAAATAAGATTGATCTAGTCACCTTAGTCGAGTATGTGGGCTAGGTGTGGGGCCAACAAGTTTGGCTAGGTGTTGTATACCCAAAGCTAGAAATTTTAGTGTTGTATAAGTTCTAGCAAAGGCACATTCACTTTCTACAAGCTCGAGTACTAGCACAAGAGGCACATGCTATGGTTGCACAATAATCTCTTAATCACTTGGCATTTCTAGAAATGACATATATTGTAAATGTGATTATAAGAAAATAAGCTCGAATTCTTGCATGGGAATGGAGGGGATAATGGTTGGCATGGAGCATTGTGGAATTGTAATATCTTGTGTTTTGTCCACACATGTGTCTCTTTGGGTGTGAAGGGGGGGACTCGTGGATGAAATTAAAACAAAGGTTGAATAATCTTTACAAAAGCCTTTCCTTTCTCTCGTCAATTGGAGCTGCCTCAAATTGCAATTGAAATATATGTTCCTCGTCGTTTTCATTTTTCTTATCCTCATCACCACCGTGATAGTCATCATCACCTTTGTCCTTACCTTCTCGAAACCATCAGTATCAACTTGAATTGAGAAATAGAGAATTGTGATAAACATCATCTTTATCTTATCCTCATTGTACCTTTAATTCCCTATTACATAAAAGTAGGGAATCACATCCTTGTAATTCCTTATGTAGGGATTTTCAAAGGAATGTGGGGAATGCTCTATATTCCCTATTATAAGATGTAGGGAATGTAGGGACTTTCAAAGGAATGTAGAGAATGCTCTATATTCCCTATTATAAGATGTAGGGAATGCAATTTCCTAGTTATAGATGGGGAATACGTACTTGTCTACATAGTAAATATTGGAGAATTTCCTATATTTCACCAAATTGCCTATGTGGGGAACGATTGAAAGTTCCTTGTGAACGATGAGGCCTTAATTCAATGAGCATTAAAAAAAGCCCTCAAAGCATCCACCCTTAGTCGAAGCAGTCATCTTCTACAAAGACATAGAATGCTTCTTGAAAGGTGAGTATTCAATAATTATGATTGTCCGACGTGGTTATCAGAATCAATCTCTGTATGAGCACACCACCAAAGGGACATAACATGGACTCATCTTCATATTTGCTAAAGGCCAGTATCCCTGCGAAGAACATGCTGCCATGCAGCATGTTATCCAGGCCATCACATTGTCATCCTCCTCTCAGCCCGCCGCCACTTCTGCAGTACATGGCTTATCCAGAATCATTGTTGCTGCTACTGCAACTCCACGCCACTTTCTTCTCAAACATTATTGTTGAATACCATGCCATCGTACAGAACCCATTTTTCTCTTGCAATTACGCAATTATTCCTCCGTCTCAAGACTCGATGTTTGATTGTCCAAATCTTCACCAAAAATCTCCCTTTGATCTCACAGTCTCAAGACTGTGCTTTGTTGATCTCTCCACCACTTAGAATACCATGGTGTAGTAGAGAAAGAAGATGATCCATTAAGATGATAATGGCTAGCCTCCTCTATGTTTTGCGTGTCCACACCCTTCGTGATCCCCCCTTCAAAATGGTCATCTTCCCTTTCATCACGCCACCTCGATCAAGAGAACAACACCTCTCCCCTTCATGCCCACATTTAGTTGTAACCAATTTTTTTTAAAATTTAAGTTTTTGTCTTCTTCTTTCTTTCTTTCTAAGGCGGATAGCAATGCCCATGATGGAAGTAATTGGAGAGGAAAACTCACTTGCCTTCCTTCATGATCATCTTCTCTTCTTACCCAAGACTTGTTTCAGTATTTATTTCATTTCAAAGTAAATTTCCAATAGATATATGTGTGTACCCGCTATCTGAATGAAATCATGTTTCTTATACACCAGAACACTCTTGGCCTCTAACCAAATATCTCCAAAGACCTCCAATTTTATTATAGTGTTCCAACTTTGATCTTCCTAAGCCGTCGAGAATGTAAAGCCCTAAGTGTGAAACTACATAAATATACTCAAAAGTAAAAGTATCCAAATGCTTTTGGATAATCTCAAACTTATCATCTACTCTCTCGCCTCTTTATATATGATGTAGAAATGTTCCCTTTACTTTAAAAAATAGTACTCCTTTTTATAATAGCTCTTCACTAATGTTGTTTATTGGTGATGATTATAATGGAATTTTACGCTATACATTTAATCTTATTGCAGAGAATGATGTTCTTAAATTGGAGAATCGCTTGTCAACAAAACATAGAGATGAGTTGTCGCAAAAACTACTAGATTGTCAATAGAAGAATTATTTGTTGGAGAAATGCATCAAAGTGGGTGTGGTTCATAACTTATGAAATCCTTATCTATCTGGCCCCATGCTACTAGGATGGCTAAGCAATAACCTTCACTACAAGATATAGGCCTTATACCGACGATTAAAGCGACGAAAATGCAAATAACAAAATTTGCCCCTGTTGTCACAAAAAGCGTCGTTATTGGCGACGCCATAGAACAGTTAGTATTACCGTCGCTATCAGCATCGGTGTCAGCGTCGACGCTAATAGCGATGGTTTGCGACGTATATAACGACGCCAATAACGATGCGAGTAGTAAAATTTGCGACGCTAATAGCAATGGTAACAGGGAAAAAAAAATTTGTGGCAGGGCAGCAAGCTGCTCTGCCACATATAGCACTGTGTGCTTTGTGAGAGCCATACAAAATAGTTTCTGCACTACTGTGTACAATGCGCTTGCAAATAAAAACAATGTATACTGAAATCATAAAACTGATACATGAAATAAATACATGATCGCATAATAAGCGATTGGTACAATCATGACAGGATATCACTAATACATAGAAAATGTCTACATAGATCAGGCGACTCAAAAATAAAGGTGTGTGATCAGCTCCAAGGATCCAAGGGCGAGCTACAAATCCTCGTCCCCCGAAAGCTCGTCGCACCGCAAAGGAACATCGAACGGACTCTGCAGAAAAAGAAACAACACATCAGTCCACCATACAATAATGCATTCAAATATCTCATGGTAACTACGAACAAGAAAGAAGAGTGACTTACAGGGCCGCGCGTCTATACAATCGGTTGATCAATGCAGTGAGATCGTGCCTCTCTGCATATCGAGTCTCAAGGCCAGTCGGATCGTGATTTGTAATGGAGTGCTGCAAAGAAAATAAAATGCTAACTGTTAGAAACATAATTGTCAGTACAATGAATATTTCAAAAAAATAAACAAGCAAAACAAAAGAAAAACTTACAAAGTCCTCCAAATATGTCTTGTGGCCGCCACTCCCAAGATGATGGACCACTTCGGCCTCGAGTCGTGCCCTCACCACCTCGCGCTGCTAACTCCAACGTCCTGGAGAATCTGTAGCCTCCTCCCTCAGTCGGTGCCAGTCATCTACATCTAACCACTCGGGCTTTGCAGCCCCACTCTTGATTGCCCTGCGTGTGTCGGATTGTCCATGTGACATGTATGCACGCATGCAATCCATCATCCAGCCCGTAGAGAATCTATCTATTGTAGCTGGCACCAGAAACTCCTCATGCAAGGATGCTACTATGTAGTCCTTACTCCCCTCCGGTATGCTCTTCCAATGATCTAAGACGTTGTGTCGAAAAACTTGTTGGCACAACTCTCTCATGCGAGCCATCACCCTCCTCCTTTCATCATTCATGATGATGGCTCCTGACCTACTATCGACTAGATATCCATAACGCCCTGGAGTCTGCCTAAGATGGGTCCTCTCCCATCTGCGTCCACGCTCTTGGGCATATCTAGGAGACCCCTGTGCATCCGGTGTACCGATGGGGGTAATATCTCTCGGAGTGGCATCCACAGGGGTGCCACCTGTGCTGACGGCTGCGCAAAAGTCGGAGTAACTGGAGTAGATGTCCCCACAGATGTGACAAATCCCAGAGGTGACGCAGCTCCAGCTGAATGACGAGATGGAGACACCACACCCGTGTCTCCACAACATCCACCTGAGCCAGAGGCATGCTCCCTGGAAGGGCCACGAGAGCAAGGAGTCGCACCTGTATCCCGTGTCGACCGCGGGCTCACTGCCTCTGTATCTCTGCAGCATCCCCCTAATCCTGATACACTTCCTCTCTCTGGCCCAAGTCGTGAGCATCGAGCTCGTCTGCTCGAAGCCGAAGCATCCGATCGCGCTGAAGCAGATCTAGCAGAGCGCCCTGACGAAGACGAAGACAGCTCCTGGTCTGCCATCTCTTTGAATATGGCGATCTAGTCTGGAGACATGCGTGCGAAGATGTCCTGTAACTCCTCATCGCTCATCGCTCGACTCATCCTAAAAATGTCACCTGCACAAATAAAAAATGATGTTAAAATAATCAATTTAAATCATACAAAGCACAGTAATATAAATCATTTAAAAAAACTCACTTAAAATTCATATCTTATGTACCCTTATAAGCAATTGGTCAACGAATTGAGTAAGTGGATGCTCCAAGTATGAAGTATCCTATGGTCCCATGTTAATCTCCTGACACAACTCCGCATACACTGAAAGGTCGACAGACATGTCACCACAAAAGAATGAGTCTCCCTTGTTCTCAAAGAATTCTTAGACTCTTGTATTTTCATCATTGTTAGTCGATGCTGGCTCCAAGCTTTCGACGGCCTCCACCCCTTGCAATATCGACCCCTCTATTTGCATATTATCTTCATCTATGCTCGGAACATCGCTTTGATCATATATTCTCGCACTTCGGGGAGTTGAAGGTATAACATACCACCATCGAGGTTGTCGAGGGTTTGGATAAAAGATTACCTGTTCACAAACACGTACAAGAGAGTTCAAACCATTGTGATATAAACTATGTCGTAATAGAATTAGCAAGCAAATGAGTCCATGCACATGTTCACAATGGGCCGGCAACACAAAGGTGTTGCGCAAATCCATCCATTTTTTTTCGGAATCTATTTCGAGAAATCTAGATGGACCTTGTCGAATTGTTGCTCCAGCTTCTCCAAGTACCACTTTGAACCACTGCACATTGAATAGTATCATGGAGAAGCTACGGTAATCCACCGTAACAATACTTTGCAAGTTCCCAAAATACTCCATCTCATCCACAACCGTGTTTTGATCCGTTGCTCGTCGTCGGCTCTCTTGCTTGAACCTTGCCATGACACCACAGTCCATTGCGGAGCGCATTTTGTCAATACGCTCCACGTGAAAATGCCGTCCGCGTGACCACGCTGCACTATATATTTTGTACTATACATTGAAATACTCAAATTAGATGTCTTATATAAAATTTAGATATGACAGATTCTAAACCCCTCATCACCTTTGGACTACACCCCCTCGAGAATTCCCACTCCTCCATTGAGACCTCTGTCCCTTCGTGAGACACTGCGGTCAAAGATCCATGCAACCATCGCGCTGACATAAACCGCGTCATCTCCTCCATGCGTTCAGGATATCGAATCGGTCGATGACGCGTACTACGTCGGAATTCAGCTCGCGCTTCCTCTTGATCTTACCTAGCGATCTGGTACTTGGCAAGCCACGTCTCCATAAAGGCATAGTGCAACATACAAAAGCGATTCACCTTCTCTTCCATTGAGGCATCCATTCTTTTTTCTACCCCATTTTCAACCACCACATCTCCAGTCAGTCTATCATCGTCCTTCAGTGACCATAGCATTTCATTGTCTGGTTCCACCGTTGGTAGCCATTGTGAAATATGCACTAGCGCCTCAGACACTAACCAACCTTCAGCCATGCTACCTTCTGGCCGAGCTCGTTGTCACACAAAGCCTTTCAGGGTTTTCATGAAGTGCTCCAAGAAGAACATCCATCGCGTATGGATAGGTCCAGCAATCTCCACTTCATCCACAAGATGCACAAGAAGGTGAATTTGTATCATGAGCATGTTGGTGGGCAGGTATTTCTCAAAGAGTTAGACCGTCTCTACTGCTCCCCGCCTCGCGGATTCAATAGAGAACGTCTTAATCTCCTTCTGTGAGATCCATTGCGCCAAAGTCGACAACCTGTAAATGGCCCCGCGTATTTCTGAAGTAAGACATCCTGCGGTTGCGATCGGTAGTACAAATTGCCACAAATGAGAAAGCATTATGAATAATGGCTACATTCCAAATAGCAAAATGCCCACGCTAATTACAATCCATTCGTAGTACAAACCTGACATATCTTATGCCAGTCATGGGATTTTAGCCCTGATAATTGGTCGTCTTTAGAAAATGCGGACCTGAGAGAATGCATCATACCCATCGGAGTGCGGATAGACTTGATTACTTGCTTCACAATGCGCTCTTCTTTAGTGGACAAAACCCAAGGAGCGTGAGGAAGCTGCATGCGACCATCAGCACTCGAATGCGGCCGAAGCGCATCCATGTTACCTACCTCCTTCAAATCCATTCGTGCCCCTATAGTGTCTCTCTTTCCTATGATGTGGTCCCATAACAAGCTGCCTATATTCTTGAAAATATGCATGGGATCCAACAAGTGGTTGACCTGTAAGTGAGTCCAATATGGAAACTCGTAGAAAACTGAGAACGGCCGCATTCCATTTGGATGTGACTCCACGTGGACCAATTTCAGCTCATACCAGCTTGGGGCATTCATACGTGTTGGAGGTCGTCCAAGGAAACCTTCCCTGAGTTCATAATCCTCCGGCAAGAAAGCAGCGTGTCCTTGATATACCATCTTCTTCATGGTTTGTGACCTTCAGGAGTCTAACTGTGGCCCGCACAATGGACATGCATGATAACCTGAGGTAACCAAACCTGTTCCAGCACCACGACCTAGTGAATACTTGATTGAACGAGATAAAATGTAGATATTACCAGTGAGAACGGAGGCCTGCTCACCTGAGCACTCTCCCAATCCTGGAAAGTCATGCATCGTCCACATGAGAATGGCTCGAATATTGGCTGACTACCGACCATCGCGCCTGCTCATATCTTGCACAGTGACCCCCTCCTCCCACAAAATCTTAAGCTCATCGACTAATGGACGAAGATACACGTCCATATTTTTTACTTTGTAGCGGCCGGGGACGAGCAATCTAAGGATGAGATGTCCTTTCTTCGTAGAAAGCCATGGAGGGATATTGTAGTTGACAAGGACTATAGGCCACACATTGTAAGAAGTTGAGTGCAGACCGAAAGGGTTCACGCCATCCATTGCAAGACTGAGCCAAGATTCCTTGGCTCTTGGGCAAAGCCTGGGAAGGTAGAGTCAATGTGGCTCCATGCACGCGAATCCCCTGATATTCGTTGAACTCCATCCATGGACCTATTCTGCGCATGCCACGTTGCCAAGCTCACCATGCCGGACGTATGAAACATGTGGTTTATGCGGGGGATAAGCGAAAAGTGTCTGAGAACTTTTTGAGGGATGGTTTGCCCTTGTAAGTCCTGCCGATACTTGTGAGCACCACACTTTGGACATGTCTCCATAGTCTCGTATTCTCCTCAAGACAATATGCAATCGTTGATACATGCATGGATGTTATTGTAGTCCATGCCAAGCTTCCGTAAAACATGTCGTGCATCATCATGAGACTCAGGCATGGTATTTGCAGATGGTAATATATGATATTTTAATAACTTGAAAAAAACATAAAACACCTTGAAAAAGCACAAATGTTTGTAATAATAGTACCGAAAAAAATTTCAATGAAGCATATGTACAAGGTACTTGAACAACTCCGTCACACTCATATCGCTCCACCTGTATTTTGCTTACACACTTAAGAGTGCAAGCAGTGTCTTCAGCTGAGATACTTGGCACCCATCATATAATGGTATGGATGCTTCCTCTCTAAACGGATCAGAAGTCTCGACATCCATGGGAATCAATGCATCGATCATTGCCTCTATCTCAGGCTCCAAGATTGTAGGTAGGTCTGAAAGGTTGCCTATCTCCTTTGGCATTGACGGTATAGATTGGCCTTGCAAGTGGTGGATTGGCTCCTGCACTCCATCCATCGCACGCCCACGTACTCTTCTAATTGGCCGCCAAGGGTGCACTCCCCCTTGGGACGAGTCATCACCTCCACTACAACAAAAAGGCTCCATAGACGCGCTTGTAGACGCAATATTTGAATTGTGTTAAAAAATGTCGGGCGTGTTTATTACCGCGTCTACTAGCGCGTCTACAATTTCACGTTTACAACCGCACTTATAGTGAAAAATACACACGCATATAGACGTGCATATACACCCAAATATAGATGCTCCTATAGACGCACTTATAGATGCGCATATACACGCGCATATACATGCGCACATACATGCGCACATACACGTGCATATACATGCGCACATACATGTGCATATACATGCCCATATAGATGCGATTTCACCTGCAAATTAGATGCAAATATAGACACGGAAAACTGTGTATGAAAAAAAATCTCAAAGGAGATGTGGTTGTTTAATGCGAGTGCGTCTACAGGCGCGTCTACTCTGTGGATCAGATGCGCTCTTACACGCGCCAACTCCACAAAACTCAAAAAAACCTAGGAGGTTTTATGAATCTTCAACACTTGCGCGTCTACGAGAGCATCTACTCTGTATATCAGACGCGCTTGTAGACGCGAATTAGCAGTGAAGCACAAAATAAAACTAGAAAAAGCAAGCAATAACTAACATACCCAAAGCTAAAAAGGAACCAAAATACAACTCAGAGTAAACACAGAGAGAGAGAGAGAGAGAGAGAGAGAGAGAGAGAGAGAAGAGAAGGACTCACCTTGAATATTTGTTGTGATGGGCAGCGACACAACTACAAACTCCTTCTTCTCCTCCATCTCCTTGCTCTTTGGCTGTTCTCCTCATCGCAACAAACATACCAAAAGCTAAGAAGGTAGCAAAATACAACTCAAAGCAAAGATAGAGAGAGAAAGAGAGAGAGGGAGGGAGGGAGGGAGGGAGGGAGAGGGAGAGGGAGAGAGAGAGAGTGAGTGAGTGAGAGAGACAAGAAGAAGGACTCACCTTGAATCGGTGTTGTGATGGGCGGCGACAGGGCTACAAACTCCTTCTCCTTTCTCTTTGCCTCTTGCTTCCTCCTCTCTTTACCCTTTTTTCTTTGCCTCTTCCTTTCTCCTCTCTTTGTGTCGTGCGCGTTTTAGTGCGCGTCTGTGCGTGCGTTGTCGAAGGGTTTCGAAAGCAATGTCGCAACTTCAGAAGTCCTTGTTAAATTTCAGGATAGAAGATCAATCAAGTGTGACATTTACAACCTTAATCAACATCAACAGCTTCAGTTTCACAAAGGAATCAATTCTGATTTAATAACCAACTGGTTATTCAAAAACTGAAGTTCTTCACGTCCCTTCTTGCTATTTCAAAAAGAAATTCGCTGGTTGGTACTGTATAAGAAACACCAAGATAATTTGTATGTAGAAGACTGGACTCTTGATATTTTAGAGAGAAATAACAATTTTATTCAGATAGGATAGCATTCCAATTCTGTAATCAAATTGTCTTCAAGTTTTTTATATGTTTGCAAGTAGCTCCAGAATTTTACAAAAGATTCGTGGTTCATAATTCAGCATCAATCCAGTTAGGCATTGGGTCATTGATCTTTAGTCAATGGAAAAGTTTACAAAGAAGAGCTCAATGGATTTCTGAAAGTCCGTTTTTCCCTGCCTAATAAACATTTGAAAGCTCATATTTTCAATTCTGCACAGCTGAATTCTGTACACCAGGATCTCTGTTTAATCCTTTGTCATCATCAGCAAACGCACATCCGATTCAAAACTTCGAATTCAGCTGGATGCACAAGTCCTCTCAGGATAGGAAATCTTTTTCATCCCAAGGGATTGTGAAGCTCTTTGTATGCATCCTAACACAGCCATTAAAAATCCAGTGCATTATCTGAATTGGCATCGATTCAACTTTTAGAACCCAAGTCACATCAATGCTCATACTAGACCATGTTGAATGTCCATGTAAGGCAGAACCATATATCCAGGTGGCAGGCTTTATCTCCTGTTCTCTCTCTTTCCCCCCCCAAAGGAACTTTCCTTTGAATTTACCTCAGCTATGAAAGGTAAAGAAGTTACAAGAGAATCCGCTCCAAAACTCTTTGATGACAGGGAAAAAGAGTCTCCCCAACTAGCCACACTCAAGGGAGAAAAGTCTTGCATCAAGGCCTCAAGAAAATCCAGTTAGGAATGTCTCCAGTTTCCCTCTGTCTACTGTCAGAATCTTCTTCAGCAAATAAGACAATCAAGAGTGACTTTTCTTCGTTTTGAGGAAGAATATCACATCACTGAACACTTCAGAGAACTATGTAAGTGCATTGATGCTGGTTTCCATGGTTACACAACGATAATAGGCTTTAATACTGGGACCTGATTATGCAGCATCTTTGATCTTAGAGTTCCATACTTTTGGCCTGGTTGATTGCAGTTATCTCGACAGAGAGCGGGGTGTGCTTGTAAATAGGAAGCTTCAGATGATCCACGTCCTCCTTATGTTCAACTTCTGCTTCTGTCTCCCTTCGATTTGACACACTGTGTAGCTTGTTTTGAAGCTTCACCAAGGAGGCATACTTCATCGAAAAATTAGTGGAGAGTTAGTACTACTGCGTCCCGTAACCATCGAAGGTCTCGTTCATTGTTAGAGGCTTCTCTCTCTACTGTAGGACCTTCTGAGATCGAGTCAAAGGAGACTGAATGGGGAGGAATCAACAATCCTCTGATGCCTTGATCCCATTGAAGAAGCCAATCGGATAATCTGCGTCCAAGGTGTTTCTCTGGTTTGAACGAAGCAGGCCCGTTTAACATACAATTCGATCCTTGGCTTATCCCGCAGTACAGCATTAATCGCGCAGTACAGCAAAGCTCAATATGCACCTTCCACATACCATCTGCGTACCTCGAAACGGTACATAGATGCAGGGTTTTTCAATATGCTCCGCTCTTGTGCCCATTAAGCCTCCTCGATTGCCTTGTGATTCCTTCCTCTGTCGTCTTTTTTTTTTTCCGATTCCCCAATGATTCAAAAAAAAACTCAGTGTCTTTTTCTCCACAGTCAATCTTCCCCCCCAATACACTCCAAGCTCAATCAGCAACAACAAGAAAGCAACTTTGAACAATGTCATCAAGTAATTCAGCCTTGCCACAACATGTCTTGCCACAGATGGAGCAGCCTCAGTCATTGAGCTCAAACCGTGAATCCGCCCTACTGTCAATGGCTCCCCTCTGCTGAGTCTACGAGCAATAGTGCTGATGGATTTTGGCAAGCAATGGTTCCAGACCTTTTTGCAGCAACATGTATAGCAACTGCCAATGCATACACTACTCCATAAGGCATTCTAGTCACTTCCCCAGTAGCCAATACATCTAATCCAATACCGCAGGCTTCCCAGAATTGCCAGTCACATTTACTGGCTATTGTATTCTTCCTTTTCTCAATATTACATTTTAAATCTCCTAAACAAGTCAAATGACCAGCATTGGTAAAAGCAGACAAATATGCTTCAAAATCAGTGCCTCCAGCTGTGCTCCATGCCCCATGCTTCTCATAGCACGTTTCAATGCTTGGCCTCCTTCTTTCCAACTCTTGGATATGGAGGTTTGATATCATTAGGTATTTTTGATGTAGCTGGAGAAGGAGAAGACAAAGTCCTGAACGAATACGTGTAACATGTTCACCAGCATCAGTTGTGCTTTCCACTTGACCTTGCTCAACATAGGCTGAAAGCATCTCATCATGTTCACCACTATGCCTCCAACTCCTCCCCACTATACTCATATGCAGAAAATAAATGTAAACACAACAACTAAGTATGTACAAAGTATCAAATCGCACACACAATTTTTGGGTGGTTTTCACACCTCGAATGCGCAGCAATACGACAGCGTCTATAAGCGCGTATATATAGAGCACGAATTGCTTATAGACACGCTTATATACGCACAGTTAAACGCACTTACAGATGCGCATATACACGCGCTTATAGATGCGCAAATACGTGCGCAAACATGCGCATATACATGCGCAAATACATACGAACATAGATGCGATTTCACCTGCAAATTAGACACAAATATAGATGTGCAATTGCATCTATATTTTTAATTTTTTTTAAATATTTTAGTGCGTGTTTGTGCGCGTGTCTATAACTGCTGCTTGTTGTAGTGACACGTCTGAAAATGCGTCTATTTTCGTGTCTATTTGTGCGGATATATAGACGTAAAATTCGCGTCTATTTACACGCTCTTTTACGTGCACATACAGACGCGATGATAGACGCGCCCGACTTTGTGCGTCTAACATGCACGTCTATGCCTCATTTCTGTTGTAGTGCTCCCTGGATAGAAAATTTGCCAGCAAGACCCAATCTTATTGTATATGGTATTCAATTAGCTTGCGAGTACAATGCATGATTTATATTAACTTCAAATTACCATTTACTGAAAATCCACAATCGCCTGATCAATGATCTCAGATTGAAACTCGCCAAATCGTCGTACGTGTTCTATAGACAATCGGCGCTTTCGTCTAATTCCCAACTTGCATTGAGAGCAAGGACATGGGACACGCCGATTAAGATACGCCTCGCGATCTCGAACAACAGGACCTTCTTCGTTTTCCATTTTGTCTACGTTACAACAAACAATTTTTTTTGTTATCATTCTTTTCTTTTCTTAGATTGTTATCCTCTCCTTCCATCTCTCTCTTTTTCTATGACCTAGCATATAGTATCATAGAACACTAGTATTTAGTACCTAGTACTCAGTACCTAGCACATAATATTTCGTTTTCTCTCTTCCTCTCCCTCTATCATTTCCTCTCCCTCCCTCGCCCTCACCCTCTCTTTCTCTCTTTTCCTATTTTCTCTTTTTATCTCTCCTCTCTCTCTCATTTCATTTTCTCTCTCCTCTCTCTCTCTCATTTCCTTTTTCTCTCTCCTCTCCCTCTCTCATTTCCTCTCCCTCCCTCGCCCTCACCCTCTCTTTCTCTCTTTCCCTATTAGGTTTAATGATATTTCTCTTTTTCTCTCTCCTCTCTCTCATTTCCTTTTCTCTCTCCTCTCCCTCTCATTCCTCTCCCTCCCTCTCTCTTTTTCTCTCTCCTCTCTCTCTCCTCTCTCTCTCTCTCATTTCCTCTCCCTCCCTCGCCCTCACCCTCTTTTTCTCTCTTTCCTTGTTAGGTATAATGATATTTCTCTTTTTCTCTCTCCTCTCTCTCTCATTTCCTTTTCTCTCTCTACTCTCCCTCTCATTCCTCTCCCTCTCTCTCTCTCTTTTTCTCTCTCCTCTCTCTCTCTCATTCCTCTCCCTCCCTTGCCCTCTCTCATTCCATTTTCTCTCTCCTCTCTCTCATTCCTTTTTCTCTCTCCTCTCCCTCTCATTCCTCTCCCTCCCTCTCTCTTTTTCTCTCTCCTCTCTCTCATTCCTCTCCCTCCCTTGCCCTCTCTCATTCCTTTTTCTCTCTCCTCTCCGTCTCTCATTTCCTTTTTCTCTCTCCTCTCCCTCCCTCACCCTCACCCTCTCTTTCTCTCTTTCCCTATTAGGTTTAATGGTTTTTCTCTCTCCTCTCTCTCTCTCATTTTTTCTCTCTCCTCTCCCTTTCTCACTTCGTTTTCTCTCTTCCTCATTCCTCTCTCATTTCATTTTCTCTCTTCCTCTCCCTCTCTCGCCCTCACCCTCTCTTCCTATCTCTCTTTCCCTATTAGGTTTAATGAATTTTCTCTCTTTTTCTCTCTCCTCTCTCTCTCTCTCTCATTTTTTCTTCTCTCTCCTCTCTCTCTCTCTCTCATTTACCTTTGTCTCTTTCTCTCCCTCTCTCATTTCATGTCCCTTCTTCACCCTGACCCTCTCTTTTTCTCTTTCTCTATTATTTTTAATAAATTTTTCTTTTTTCTCTCTCCTCTCCCTCTCTCATTTTTTTCTCTCTTCCTCTCCCTCTCTCATTTCCTCTACCTCCCTCGCCCTCACCCTCACCCATACCCTCTCTTGCTCTATTTGCCTATTATGTTTAACATCTTATCTCTTTTTCTCTCTCCTCTCATTCTCTCTTTTTTTCTCTCTCCTCTCCCACTCTCATTTCCTTTTTCTCTCTTCCTCTCCTCTCATTTCTTCTCCCTCCCTCTCCCTCTCCCTCTCTCATTCCCTCTGTCTCTCTCCCTCTCCCTCTCTCATTTTCTCTCTTTTCCTCCCCCTCCCTCTCTCATTTCCTCTCCCCCTCCCTCTCCCTCTCCCTCTCCCTCATTTCTTCTCCCTCTCTCATTACATACAAACTATACAAAAAATAAATAAAAAAGAGAGAGAATACACTCTCCCTCTCTTTCTCTCTCTCATTTCCTCCCCCTCCCTCTCTTTAATTTCACTCTCTTTCTCCCTCTACCTTTCCCTCATTTCTTCTCCCTCTCACATTATATACAGATTATACAAAAATTAAATAAATAAGAGAGAGACTGCACTCTCCCTCTCTCTCGTTCTCTCATTTCATCCCCCTCCCTCTTCCATTTCCTCCCTCTCCCTCTCCCTTCCTCCCCCATTTCCTCCCTCTCCCTCCCTTTCTCTCTCATTTCCTCTCCCTCTCAATATATATACACAAATTATAAAAGCAAAAGGGAGAGGGAGAGAGAGAATGCATTCTCCCCCCCTCTCCCTCTCTCATTTCCTCCCCATCCCTCTCCCTCTCTTTCTCTTTCTCTTTCTCTCCCTCTCTCTTTTCCTCCCCCCTCCCTCTCCCTCTCATCACTTTGAGGGATTCACGAAAAGAGATCAGCCATGACATAAGAACGATCGGGTTTGGTAACCACTTCAAAATCAAACTCTTGAAACAGAAGGAGCCATCTCATCATTCTTCTCTTCATGTCAGCCTTGTTCATTAGGAAGAAAAGGGCTTCATGGTCCACGTAGAATTTGAAATGCGTCGACAATAGATAATGTCAGAACTTCTCCAAAGCAAACACCATTGCTAAACACTCAAGCTCTGTCATTGTGCAGTTCCGCCCGTTGTCGGTTACTTTTCGACTTGCATAATAGATTGGTTGATGTAATTTAGAGGGGCCCTTTTGGCATAAGATTGCACCTAGGCCTTAAACTGATGCATCGGTGTGAACATGGAACTCCTTTGTCCAATCAAGAAGCTGCAGGATGGGTGCTTCAATCAAACACTGCTTCACGATATTAAATGCCTCGTCACAGTCAGTGGTCCATGTAAACTAGACATCTTTTCTTAGGACTTTATGCAAAGGAACTACCTTCGTCACAAAGTGTGCAATGAACCTTCTGTAATAGCCCACATGGCCAAGAAATCCCCTCGACTGCTTAAGGTTAGCTGGGGCTATCAAGGCGGCAATCTTCTCAATCATAGCGGGATTTGTTACTATCCCTTGTGCAAAGACAATGTGGCCCAGAAAAACTCCTGATGAGACACCAAAAACACATTTGTCAAGGTTGAGAGAAATCCCATACTCAGCATATGTCAAAACATTACTCTAGGTGTTCCCAATGCTCATGAATTAGGCTATAGACACAGAAGTCTTCGAGATACATCTCAGTGAAATCATGCAGATGGTTCTCGAAGGCAGCCATCATCACTCGTTTGAAGGTAGCAGGAGCATTACAGAGCCCAAATGGCATTACTCTGCAAGCATAGGTTTCCCATTCTGTGGTGAAGGTTGTTTTGGATTGGTCCTCTTCTACGATTTGGACTTGGTTGTATTTGCTAAATCCATACAAGAGGGAATAGAGCTCATGGCTTGTCATTGTATCCAATAGTTGGTCTGTGAAATGGATAAGGAAATGATCATTCTTTGTCTTGGAGTTCAGCTTTCGAAAGTCCACACATAGTCAAAGTTTCCCGATCTTCTTGGGT
Organism: Lygodium microphyllum; assembly: GCF_053477565.2. Taxonomy (NCBI): domain Eukaryota; kingdom Viridiplantae; phylum Streptophyta; class Polypodiopsida; order Schizaeales; family Lygodiaceae; genus Lygodium; species Lygodium microphyllum. Next base: position 134,804,119 of record NC_141156.1, on the reverse strand, counting down.
ACGACCACAATGGGAGAAACCCATTCATTGTTAGCCACAGGATAAATGAACTCAACTTCAAGGAGCTTCAATAAGTCAGCCTTCACCAGAGCACAATAATTTGGATTTATACGCCTCTGTCTTTGCCTCACAGGTTTGGCATCAGGCTCTAAATCGATGTGGTGTTGGCGTACTGTGGCATCAATCCCCCTTAGATATTTATACGACCATGCAAACACGTCTAAGTTCTCCTTTAGTAGGTCTCACAGGACCAATAGTTCTTCTTCTGGAAGATTTAGACCCACTTTCAGGTGATGTTTAGTACCGTCAGCATCTAGGAGCGTCAATTGGCTTTTACCTTCCACTTCATGGATAAATGTTTCACAAATTACTTCTGGGTAAAGATCTGGCCCCTTCAAGGGAGTGGTCTCATCTTCTGGTGATGCACTCAAACTACTGTTGTCTTTTAATGGAGGCTTAGCTTGTTCTTTGGGAGGCTGAAAGGGTATCATTCAGGTTTCAAGTTTGGGTTGGGGATAAGTTACTCATTGGCTTAAGAATTCGTCTTCTGAAGATGCATCCAAGAATGTCACATAGCATGAACTTCCTGCATTCTGCTTGAGTTGTAGGGCCGGGGGTTGTTGTTGGCAGGGTGCATCGTCATCATCTTCTTTAAGGAAGGGTAACTTTGGACAATAAGAGCCACTGCTGAAGGAAGGCCTATTCTTCTTAATCCATTTCTTATAAAGGCTTTGTGTATGACATGATTCATGGATCAATCCAAAGGGTACCACAATCATTCTATCACACAAAAAGAGATCTTGTGCTTTTGAGGCGTCAGGAACATCACTAACATCTTCCTCGTCTCTACCTTCTGTGAGTAGGATATATCCTTCTAGCTCGCTTTCATAATCTTCATTTGCATTATCACTTTCATCCTCTTCAGGTTCTCTTTCTATAACTGTGGGTATTCTATAAGAGGAGAACAAGCTCTCTATTATGTTCTCTACTTCTGTTTTTGCTTTTGCTTCTACTTCTATCTCTGTCTCGACTTCTGACTCTGTGTCTAACTCTGTCTTTGTCTCTGCTTCTGTCTCTACCTCTAACTCGGTCTTTGACTCTACGACTGCCATGTAACAGGGAGAACAGTACATCCATGCTTCTATTTCGCTATCAGAGGTGATTTCAAAAGTCAATTTAGGTTTAGGTAGGAGGTATTCTTCCATGGAAAAAGACTTTACTTCCGTCAGTAGTTGGCTTACAGTGCCCACTATTAGGGACTGTACCTGTGTTTTCTTAGGAAATATCTATTTGATAGCCTCTTTGTCTCCTAAAGTACCATCTGTTACTTCATTGGAAGAGTCTATTTATGACTTTGATGGATGTAGATGCATTTCCTTTTTGCAATCCATGCAACTTCAACCACTTTATTGGGTCCTCTGCCTAGGGTTAAGGTTCCTTTGAACTAGTCTGTCCTTGCTCTTGCTTTGAAAAGCCAAGGTCTTCCCAACAATAGAGGGTATGAGGTTTCGTAGGAATTTGGTTTGACCACCAAATATGTTAGCCAATAGTCTCTTTTTGCAAGGGTTGTTTTTAGTATGGAGGATGCCCAATGGTTTGATTCTACTTTGGTCTGCCAATCTGATAAGCCACTGCGTAGGCTGCATTTCTTACAAGCTTAGATCCTTCATTGTCACATCTTTCATTATGTTTACTAATGAGCCTCCATCAATCAATGCATCTCCAATAAAGCATCATTCTATCCATATGCCAATCTTTAGGGTTCCAGGATCCAAGAAGGTATTAGCTATATCTACTTCCTTCAGTGGTCTTGAGACTCTTTTAGACTTGGTCACCACAGAGGGAGCAATTCTTAGGCCTCTTCTTCTTGTCAGTATGCTTTTGAATTTCTTTTGATAGCTAGGAGACAACATCAACAACTGTTGGAAGGTTAGGTTTGGTTTAAATGTATCTAGGTCTTTGACCAAATCATACTCTTTGATAGGATCCACAAGCTTTTAAAATCGACTGGGAAATGGGGCCACACCTACTTTTATCTTCCCTTTTTCTTTTAGAAGTGGCAACATATGGGCTTCTTCTTCATGAGGAGGTACTTCTGCATCCTCTATTTTTTGAATCTCTGGGCTTGTCTCTGCAACTATCTCTGTAGCTCTCTGTGGCTCTATAGTACTCTGTACTTCCTTATTCTAGATTGCATTGTTTTGCTTATCTCGAGGAAGGTTGAACTTCACAATCTTAGCAGAAGGAACATTCTCTTTTGGAACTACCGATTTTCCTTTCTTTGCTCTCGCGTTATTGCGGCCATTTCCAATTCCACCGAATTGGAAGTAGGTTCTTGGGTCTTCTGTTGGGTATCAGAAGTAGATTTCACAGGGGATGGACTTGGGAAATCTTTTACAGTGTGGCCTTCTCCTTTACATCGACTGCATAAGGGCTTGTAACCCACAAATATTCTAGGGTTTGGACAATTCGGTGAGATATGAAATTTTTCTCCACATCTGCAATATTCCACATTTGATCTCTGGCCACTGCTAGTAGACTATCGTCCTTTGTAACTTTGAGAGGGAAACCTCCTTGGACCAAAATTAGAACCAAACTCCCTAGGCTTTGATCCAATGTCCTGCGTTGTCATTTTGGATTCCAGCAAGTTGAATATTGCATCTTCATTTTTCTTTCTTCTTTCGTGCATCTCTTTTAGAGAGCAAATATCCTCTGTATGGTTCTTCCTCAAACAGTATGAATAGAAAGCTCCAGGAATGGTTGGTTTTCGGGTACATTCAGTGGATAAATATGCCACTTGATGGCACTTTCTGCGCCATGTATTAAAATGCATCACATCTCTCCCACCTCCTGCAGGAATGGATATATTGGCGGTATTCACCTTCATTGTCTATAGCTGCTCTGTAATCACATCCATAAGCTTTTTCTTGATACTTGCCCACTGAATTGGATAGGTAGTCCTTTAGATTTTCACCTCTTGAAGTACTTGTAGTAGGGTTTTAGGAAGCTTCTCTAATTACTGTATACACGGTTGGGTTGATCCAGGAGGTCCTCTGTTCTAGTTCTAATTCAGAGCTCCTCTTGAGACTTGGGGTTGATTCCAATGGGTAGGATTCCACTGTTTTTGAGTCTCCATTCGAGGAATTTTTTGAGACCACTGTTGTTGTGGTTGAATCATCTTTTGAGGCATTATCGTCTGCGGCCATAGTGGATTAGGTGCATTGTATTGTGGCACTATTTGCATCTGGGGGTAGGGGTAAGAAACTGTCCCTGGAACTACATTTGGTGGGTATACCATTTCTAGCATGGGAGGAGGTAAGACTCCTCTTCTTGAGGTCATTGACAACCTTGCTTTAACTTCATCATCAGCCTTGCACCTTCCACTGTAGCTTGCAAATTGACTGGTCTTCTCAATTCCACAAACTTGCAAACTGTTGGTTGTAGGCCTCTGAGAAACACTCCTTTCTGGATGCCTTCATCTAAATGATGATTGGTCCATCACTTTAGGATGGATTCCATTCGCCAGACATAAGCTTCTACTCTTTCTCTAGAGGACTGACTTAGGTTCATGAACTCCTCTCGCATCCGCTCTTCAAAACCTTCATGCCAGAATTTGGTGAGGAATGTCAACTTCAGGTCGTCCCATGTGCCAAAAGTTCTTGCTCCTTGTCTCTCATACCACTAAAACGCCATGCCCTTGAAAGTGGCGGGGAATATCGCTAACCAATACTTAGGGGTTCTGGCATTGTTAGCCACACATGCTACCATAAACTTTGCTACATGAAGATCAAGGTCTTTATTGTACTCTCCCTTAAAAATTGGCAATAAAACTACATTTGCTAGTCTGTCATTAATATTTCCAAGACGAATCTGACTAGAAAAGGGACCTTGAGTCACCATGGGGAGTTCTGTAAAGAGTGCTTTTAAGGCGTCAAAGGAAGCTTCTACTGCAATCTCATTCTCATCCGTGATTTTTGCCTTCTCTCTTCTCACATACCTCTGGACTCATTCTAGTACTTGCCTCTTGATTGTGTCATTCATCAAAGGGTTAGGTCCAACTAGTTGGTCTGTATTCAATAGAATAGAATCAGAGAGGGCTTTAGTCTTTGGAGGACTCTCTGGCCAATATCTCTTCTAGTTCTTGCTTTTCTATGTCTCTGAATTTGATTTTAAAACCACTATAGGAGATATTCTGTTTTGAAGGTATCAAAACTCATTCTTTTGAGGATCCTTGCCATGCCATCATCATAATAATGTCAGGTTCTAATCGTTTCAATATTGTATGTTGTGAAGAATAATCTATCCACCAACTTCTAGTGGGTTGCTAATTGAACAAACAAAAGATTGCCAGTACACCATGCATCCCATGTGTCCTGATGTTTAGCATCTACGAACAAATTCCAACTCTTTTCTTTCTTGTTTTCATGAACCTTCACTGGCCACGACTCCTAAATCTTCTTCATGATCTTCTACTTGATGATATCTGAAAACTTATCAATGAATGCCAAATCTTCCATGGATGGTCATTCTCCTCTACACTTCAGTTTGTTCCCAAACAATCTGCCACCAAGATGCACGTCTCTGTTGCTTCAATTGAAAGAGAAAATAGTCCACCACATAGAGCCTGCATCATGATGGTAATATGCTTCCACCATTGCAAAATGAACTTCTTGTGAAAAGTGTCTTTGATAATGAGAATCTCCAACTCTTCAGTGGAAGAAGGAACTTTGCAAACATCCATTGAATTCTTCTCTTCTTGGCAATGCAATTTCCTTCATTTTCAGTCTCTTCTAATACTTATTGATGGTAAGCTTCCCCGACTGTGTACCAAAAACATGAAGCTCCAAGAGAGACACCAAGGAAAAGGGGTTTCTACCACAATAAAATATATCTTATAACATCAAAAAGCTTTTGTTTCATTATTTAGAGAACCACAATAAGGAAAAGAACAAATCTTCATGTAGCATCATAGAAGATTTAATATAATCAACCATAATCTTCAACATCTTCATAGAATCTATCAAAACTAACAAGAACACAAAAGAATATACCAATTTTAAATATAAATAATCACATATGAGTCATTTTCTTTATCTTCATAGTTCTCTCTCTCAATCTCTCATAGAAGGATACATTGTTTTGATAGAATTGGTTATCTCTAACTCTCTCTTTCTCTCTCAATCAATAGTACATCATCTCTTCACTATAATTCTTCTTAGGTCGTGGATGCCCCTTCCAAGAGGTGTGTCTGATATGAAAGGTCAACAGGGCCACTACAGTGACTCTTCATAGCTCAACACTATCACTTCACTCCAGTCTTCAGCAGCTACTTCTTCCACTTCCTTAAGCTCTTTTGAACTTACATTCACCTCTTTCCAAGGCTAGAAAACTTTTCCAAATTTACACATACATTCTATAGAACACTTACAAAAGATCTACAGAACATAATAGAAAACGAATAGAGCAAGAGCAGAGGCTCTACAAAAGCTCATCAGAGGGTTATAGAAGGTCAACAAAAAACATCAGAACCTCATAACTCATACTAAAACCATCCCAAACTATCAAAAACCATTCAATGAGCTTTCAAAAGACCTCATTCTTCAACAATCATCAATCCACGCTTCATAGAGAAGAAAATCAAAACAAAACAAAATCTAAACAAAAGGTATCAGAACTAATCAAAACCTCAACAAAACTTATCAGAACCTCATATTTCTACTGAGAATCATCATGAGCTTCCAAAACATAATCAATATCATCCAAAACACTCTCAAAAACTTCCAAAATAACCAAACATTACTCAAAATCTATAAAAAATCAACCATTCAGGCCTCAAAAACAACAAAATTTAACCAAAAAATCTAGTCATTTCAATATTCAACAATGCCCCATCGAGTTTCCTCCTCTCCCAAGCACTCCAGTAACTCCACGATCTACACTCCAAGCTTCATTGTTGCGAGCAAGAGAAGAGAAGATAAGAAGGGAGAAGAGAGAAGAAGAAGGAGAGCTTCTCCCCCACGGTCCCTCACCCTCACATACTCACTCCCTCACACTCACACACCCTCTCTCAAGCACAAGCTCAAGAAAGCAAGAAGAAGAATAAGAATAAGAAAAAGAGGAGAGCTACTTTTGGCCACACACAAAAATGAGCTTCTCATTCACTTTTCAACTTTATATACAAAACCCTAAATCCCTTTTGGGTGGTCATCCCCTTATCTCATTTTTTATATGGTCGGCTGTGGCCTAGATCCTTTTTCCCATTGTCCTTCTATCGTATTAGCTTCCTTCCTACAACCCATCTACCTTTACAATTTTCATGGGGATGAGAGCATGGCGCTCTTAAAATAAATCATGGTGTGCATTGTGCTCGTTTACAAAAGTATTGACTTGCACTTTTTCTTGTGCGCCTTTCTCCTTGATTTAGGACTTTTCTGTACTTCTTGTGTTTTCATATTTTTCTTGGCATGCCTTCGTCTTCCGTCTCACTTTTGCCTTGGCTTTGTCTTCTGCTTTAGATTTTTTGGATTTTTCACCTTGTTCGTTTGAGGGTTAATCTTACCTCCCTCCTAGACGAGTGCTAGTCCCATGGCACTCTTCGTCGTAGGTAGCGAGCTTTGGCATGCACCAAAGATGTGGTTGAAAGGGACTACTTTGGTTTTCCATGGAGGAGTTGTGGTGGTGGTGTGGATGAAGGTCATTGGGGGTACTTGTTGGTTGGTAGGATTTGATGGCGATAGGGTTGTTGTAGTTGGAGATAGGGTTGTTCTTTGTTGGGAGTTGCACTCATGATTGTCGCAGGTGTTGGTGTTCTAGGGATTCTGCATGTGAAATTTCTTTGGTGGGCTTACATGATGATAAAGGATAAGAATTCAGAGTTGAGTGTTGATGAAGAGTTGAAGAAACTTTCGTTGGAGGCTTCAATACCTACAATTGAAAACCTCTCATATGATGTGGTCTCTCCCTGGGGGTAGTGCTAGTCTTCTTATCATGCACAAGATGTAGTTTGATTAGTTTGGGAGACAGTAAGCAAGCTAAGAGTATTGTCCTCTGCACTTGAGGACCCAAACTGTGTATAGATTGTGGTGAAAATATTATGTGAGTGCAGGTGCATATGTAGATAGTACGTAGTTAGAAGATTGTTGGTTGGGTTCCTCGTAGCAGTGTGTGGATGAAGCAAGGGTTCAATGGGGTGAAAAAAATTGTCGATGTTGAGAAGTACACTTAAAGGCTTCTTGAGACATCATTTGTGATTTTGACAACATGATGTAGCATACTTGAGCTCATTAAGGCCTTAGCTTTTGGTAGCTGGTGGCTACTTGTATTTTTCAAAGAGTACAGTGTGCATGCCATGGTCTTTCATGCCTTGCTTATCACTAGTGATTGCGATTGTACTAAGGTGGAGTCCAAAAAAGAATCGTGCAACTGGTTCAAGTGACAGGTCTAACCATGGGCGAGACAAGCTCCCTAGGTATGTCCTGCTCTTGATGTGCCCTAAACAATTGTGGGGGATGTGTAAAGGGCTAGGGGACTAGGGATGGCGGAGCCAGCTAACCAAGGTCATTGGACGTACCTAATTTGAGGACCCCTAGGTGTTATGTTGTGATCATGAATGTTTTTTTTCATTTTCTTTTCTTCTCTTTTTTTTTTTGCTAAAATGAATACGACCAATGCAATACATTGAGGCTACCAAACTTTCATTTGGATTGAGAAATGTCAAGATCCAAAGGCTATGAAAAATGGATATTACAAAGATGCTTGTATTACTAGCCTTGATGTTAGAGAAACAATTGCTGAGATGGAGAGATATACTTGAGATTTTGCAAATCTCTTTGTAACATGTGAGACATCAGTACAATTAAGGTAGTAGCAACTAGAGTGAGTTGTGCATGGACAAGGAACAAAGCATTTGGCAAGTTGAATCTTGGTTGATGAAGAAAAATTTTTCATTGCTGAGAGCGTGGCTCCTACCCAGATGTAGAGTCTGGCCAAGAAAGAGACAGTAGCTGATGATTATGTTTTGGGACATGCTCAAATGCAATATGTGCTTTCTATAGGGGTAATTTTCTCTTCCTGTGGGGATTTTATCATGGCTATTTGCTCTTGGTATTTTTACCACTCTCTCCATAATGGTTCTTTGTGAGGTTAGTGGTCTTGTGGTGACTTTGGACATTGAACGCTTTCATACAAAGACCTATGTCATCCTGCATTCATTTTGCAACTCGTGAGAGTACATGCAAGTCATATGGTTCAACCATAATGAGTAGGTGCAGCTCAAAGAGGCATCACTTATCTGAATCTCATGGTGTTGACTTCGATGCATATCACCTGTGCTTGATTATCATAGCTTGTATGTATGTGCTAGCTTTTTTTTTCGGTATTATCTATACACAGTCACAAAACTCATTGTTTATTTATGTACACATTTATGAATCCATGTCACTTCATAGGGATAAAAACCAATTGTAGAACTTAGGATTGTACTAGAGTGTGGCACACACATCTAGTACTCGTGGCAACCTACTCAATAACAATAGATATTTTGCAACATCGAGTAGCATGGTACCTTGTCTGATCTACTAGCAACATGTAGCTCCTCCTCAGTGAGAATTTCATCAATTAGAGAGTTCTCTTAGCTAGCTCTGGCTAATTCCATACCCCAAATGACAGTTAGTACTTGAAAGGAAGTTGGTGCCACATAGTTTGGTCTCTTTGAGACCGCCATTTGGCCAATCGCTCCTCTGAGAGTGTGATAATCTGGGCTCCAAGTTTGGCCATTGTAGCACAGTTTTTAAACCAAGGTTTTTCAAATTGACTTAGAGCTTCTAATTGTCGTGTTAGTTGCTCTATCTCGAAGAGATTTGGTTGGCAAAGTGCTTCATTGAATGTTACAGTTAAGCACAGTTTGTCGGCCTCCTCATCAGAGATGAGTTGCATGTGTTCATGTAAGAGCTTGTCATAATGCTTATTAAGATATTCTTGCTATTCCCAGGATAGATGATATGGCAAGTATTCCTCAAGCTGCTCCCTAGGGAATATGCCCATGTCTGCAAGGACATAAGCACATCCAAATAATTTGAGTTTAGCCTCTAGCTCGATCAAGCACTCTATGACACTTCTATGTTCTATGAAGGCTTGCTCGGTTGCTATCTCATGCAAGGTTTTGGGATTTCCCTAGGCTTCAGCATAGCTATGGGCTCAGGCTTAGATGAGCAAGATTGGTCAATGCTAGGATTACTTATGTTCTTGGGGTTTTCATATTTCTCTTGAGGCTTTGTTGCTATTGTATCATGGTTCTCCTCCGATGTGGCTGGTATAGTTTTGTCAACATGTTGTGATAGTGTTATATCCACTCTTGATTGGTCAATGTAAGTTCTATTGTCAATAGATTGAGCGTTGCAAGCAACCATTGATGGTAATGGTTGCTTTGATTTATCAGAACACATGGATGTGTTTGAGGTTTCCTAGTTGTTAGGAGAGATGGCAATGGGTTCATTCATGGATGGACTCGATGGCCTCAATCTTCTTGGCATCTACTGCCACTTGCAACTGCCGTTGTTTTCTCCTCTTTTTCTTGGGCAATTGAGGTGTATCCTTTAAAGACTTAGGACCCTGAACTAGGTCAGTCGTTGATGTGCTTGATTAGTCCTCAACATTCTCTTTCTCTAGTGTGTCCTCATGGGACATAGTTGCGGTCTGCTGGAGAGTCTTTCTAGGTTGTGAGTGTACAACTGTCTCTCTTTGTGGAGAGTCTAGCTCTTTAGCCAATTCTCTTTTGTTTAGCCCCTCATCAAATTTCATTGGCAGTTGCTCCTGGTCGGGTGTTTGTTCTTGACCCAATGCAAGTGTCATAGGGGATGGTTTAGGGTTCTTGTCATGTAGGCTTGGATGAAGCCAGCTAAAGAAGTCAGGGTTGTATTGATGGAAAGCATAGATATCTAGGATTGTAGGGTCTTGAGTGAGGTAGAAGACATATTCGCTAACATCAAGCACCATGCTTCCTACTCCTAGCCTACTAGCCACATGTAGATCTTCTTCTAGAAGCAGTTTATTGTACAAGGGATGTTTTTGGACAGTGGCAAAAAGCTGGACCTCATGGATCATTGCCAACACTCTTAATGATGTCATATGTGGGATCATTTATTGATGTCCAAAGGGATTTCCTTTACTCAATGAGTGTCATTAGTCGATGGCCAATTTTGGCTACCAAACTTTGGTTAGAGTACCATTTCTGCACAAAGTCACACATTGTCCTTTTCCTTTTCATTTGATTGCTTCAAGATTTTCCTTGTTTGTCTCAAATTGAGCAGTATAGAGTGAGGGTATCAAGCAAAATTCTCTAATTGTGGATTTTGGAATGTCCTTTATGACTTCCTCAGCAATAGCCACATATCGGGAGCAAACATGTTGTTTCTCATCCCAAGTCAAGGGTTTGGCTATGAGCTTTGTATGCTCTAGTGTTGGTCTTCCAATATCCACTTGGATGTATGCATGTGTGATGGCTGTGGAGCCCTAAGAGGAACACCAAGGAAAAGGGAATTCTCTTGCAAGAAAATCTATCTTCTAACATCAACAAGCTTTTATTTAATTCTTTTGATCATCAAAACAAAGAAAATAGCAATTCTTCACACAGCATCATAGTAGATTTCTTCCACGGATTTGATAGAATCAACCATAGTCTTCAACATCTTTATAGAATCCACCAATATAACAAAGAACACAAAAGAATACACCTTCTTTTGAATGGAAATCAATCACATAGTATTCATCTTCAATGTCTTCATAGTTTTTTCTCTCAATCTCTCATATATAGTTACACTGTTTTGATAGAATTTACTATCTTTGGCTCTCTCTCTCTCTCTCTCTCTCTCTCTCTCTCTCTCTCTCTCTCTCTCTATCAATAGCACATCATATCCTCACTATAATACTCTCATAATAACTCTCAATAATCCTTCTTAGATCGTGGATGCACCTCCCAAGAGGTATATCTGATATAAAGAGTCACCAGAGCCACTACAGTGTCTTTTCACAGCTCACTACTGTCATTGTCACTCAGTCCTCTCTTCAGTCTCCAGCAGCTGCTTCTTCCACTTGTTTTAGCTCTTTTGAACTTAGATTCATCTTTTCCAAAAGTTAGAAAACTTTCCCAAAGTCACACATACTTTCTACAGAATACTTACAGAAGGTTTACAGAACAGTTACAGTACAACAATAGAGCAGCTACAGTATAGTTACAATACAAAGACAGAGCAGAGACAGAAGGTTTACAGAGGGTTACAGAAGGTCATTAGAACCTCATAACTCATACTCAAACCATTCCATACTATAAAAAACTATTCAATAAACTTCCAAAAGATCTCAATATTCATCAATCATCAATCCATGCTTCATACAGAAGAAAATTAGAACAAAATAGAAGCTATACAGAAGGTATACAAAACCAATCAGAACATGACAGAACATCGTAGAGCTTCATATCTCCACTGAGAATCATCATGAACTTCCAAAACATAATCAATATCATCCAAAACACTTTCAAACACTTTCATTATCAAGCATACATCACTCTAAATCCATCAAAAATCAATCATTCAGTCCTTAAAAACAACAAAAATCAGTCAAAAATTCAATCTTTTTCCACTCTCAACATATCCCCACACTTAGAAAGGAAGCGTCCTCACGACCTAAGGAAAAGAAGAATATAAGTTCATTAAAGAGCTCAATTGTATCTTCCGTCGGATCTTCAATAATCTTTCCAAATCATGACCCCAACTTATTACCTGTATCTGATAGAAAAATACTACTAAAGGAAAACTTCGTTATTCATTAACTCATCTGATTAATCATTTAAAATCCATAACAAATTTGTAAAGAATATGAGAGGTTTTCTTCAGCTTTCCACCATAGGCTTTCCATCCACCATCACCATCAATAGTTTGAAAAGAGCTCTCGAACAAATTTTTCTCAATTAGCATGAACTCATCACATACAATTATTACTACACACACACAAACGTAGCTAACCCAATTACCACCCCAAACAATACATATCCTAGAAAAAATTCGGCATGACCTCTATACATATGCGATCGAAAACTTCATGTAATGCAACAAACAGACACCCAAATCCCCATATCAGACAAGAAAGAAAAAACTACAAACCGTACCTATAATCGTAACACATAGACAAACCATAATACCATAAAAATGTACATCAAGACCTGACCATAACCACAATTTAAGGTGCCTCTTAAGCGCACGTAGCACGTGCAAAGTGAACGGCTGGTTGATTTTTAAATTATTAAATTGTGTGTTTAGCCGAATGCACATGAAAAAGTGGATGAATATAGTTCATTTTAGCAATTAGTTGTGGTTAAGGGGTAATGAAAATAAATAAAGCTCACAAAAAAATACTTGGTAGGGGTGTGTATGCAATGGACTGAAGGCGCACGGAGTAATCCCCCAAAAGCAATGAATCCAGTCAAACAAAAACAAAGACCACTGGCTGAAAAAAATAAAGCACCCTAGTGTTTTTGTTTTATTTGGATTTTATGTTTATTATTATTATTATTATTATTATTATTATTATTATTAAAAAAATCAACCAATATGAGCACTTGATTCATTACAGAAGATCACATATTTGGAAGTATTTGCACTTCCACAAGAGACTGTTTCCATGAAAGGTGAGGGATGGAAAACTCAGTTCTAGGATTGGTAAAAGTGGTGATTTTGTTGTGCCTCCAATGGCACACCTTGCACATCTCCATAAGCAAAAAATGCACTTTTATTTACATGGAAACATGGTAACAATCCAACAACAATTCCATTGTTACTCTACAATATCCAATGAACGTAGGAGTTTCAAAACTCTTAATTGTACGTTTTTGACTTGCAATAACTAGCTATGTAGAAGCAGCCAAACATCTTGATTTACTTGTTCCACCATATATAGTCAAATCCCTACGGTGACCTATCTTCTTCTGAAGCTGCAATAAGCCATATAGTAATGCTTCTGCAATTGGTCGACACCCATAGACATAAATGTCAACAGGTACAATTCGATCACAACCCCGAACCACTACATAGGAGTAATGGTAATAACCACCACCGTTGGCACAACTGCCCATGGATATCACCCAATGTGGGCCTGGCATCTGATCATAGACTTTGCGCAAAGCAGGAGCCATTTTGTTGGTCAGTGTGCCTGCCACAATCATGTAGTCAGATTGCCGAGAACGCAGCCTGAAAATGATGCCAAACCGATCAAGATCATAGCGAGCAGCTTCGGTGTGCATCATCTCGACGGCGCAATAGGCCAAGCCGAAGGTCATGGACTAGATGGAGCCCTTTCGGGCCCAATTCATGAGCACATCAACCTTGGAGATGACATAGTCAGCGGGCTTGGAGATGAATGACTGCGATGTTAGCGGCACGAGAGTGGATGGCACGGCAGAAGCAGCAGGTACAACTGCGGCAGCAACGGCCACTGTAGGGCCCATGGTGTGCACAAGGCGAGGGCAGGACACTGCGGCAGCGCGAGCAGCCCGAGGCAGCAAGCTTGAGGATGCCATAGCTTTGCTTCTCCTTTCTGATGGCGATGGAGAAGCAACGAAGCGGTATTATGGTGCTCTTTCTCTTATGGATATGGCGATGGAGTCCCGATGAACAGACCAACAGAGGAGAAGGAGAAGGATCCGGGCGCAGCGACAAGGCGAAGAGGGGGAGAAGAACGTCGAGGCGAGGAGGGCCACGGCAACGAACATGTAAGTCGTTTTTTTTGTTTTTTAAAAATAAAATTATGAAGTATTAAGAGCGGTTTTGTGGTTCGTTGGTTTTTAATAATAATAATAATAAGATTATTATTATGATTGGGTTAAGGGATTATTATGATTATGGGTTTCACACACGGGTGATCCCGGTAAAATCGGGATCAATCCTGCTGAGTAATGGACATAGTATCAGATATGCTTCTTTTTTGAGAATATACACCAAAACTATTTGAAAATATTCTTATTGGAAGAATCTATAAAAATAGGAAAAAGCGTAGTGTCTGAATACATAAATTGAAATATCTATTCCTATATGTTTAGAAAGGCATATCCATCTATAACCGCGAATTCTATTGTAAACTAACAAATTATTTTTTTTCTAAGCCTGATTTTTTAAACATTTCAAAATTTTTATCTTGGAGTTGAAATTTGTTAATAGAGTCAGTGAAGAGATCCATATCTGGATGATTCTGCGTAATGTAATGTCTAGTTTATTGATTTAAATCTGTCCCGAAAACTAACGAACAATTCATAAAGAGCAATAAGGATAATGAAAAGTAAAATTGAGGAACAAGAGAATAAGACGAAATAGCACGAATTTTCCTTTCTTCATTGTTTCTCCTGATACTACATCGGCACCATGCAAGGCACAGAGGCCACGGGGGCATCCCCAGGCACGTAAAACCAAAAACATGCACGTTCATGCACGATACGAGAAACGTGGTCACACGGGAAAAAATGAAGAAAATTTAATAAAATCCAAACCGTTCATCGGATTGAAAATCCATAAAAAGGAAAAATGTACCGGGAGAGGAGAGAAAAATAACGGAAATATGCAACACCGGGTCCGGGGCAAAATCAAGGTGTTCACATGGGAAAAACACAAAAAAAAACCCGAAAACACATACGGGCATTAATATCGGAAGATCCGCACATCGGAACGAAGTGCAAAAAGAAGGAAAAGTGTGCAAAACAATGTGTCCTACAACCCATCACAACAAAACATAGTTTCGATCGAGATAGGACGCGTTCACATGGAAAAAACCCCAAAAATGGGCCCAAAAATGGACTTGGAAATTAATACGGGAAAAACCGTGCATCGGAATAGACTGTAAAAAGAAAAAATATCCGAAAGAAAGGAATTCACAAGGCTAGTACATCAAAACTCAGATTAGGGGAAATTAGGAGGGGTTCACATGGAAAAAACACGAAAAATGCGTCTGAAAACACTTGAAAAAATAAATATCTAAAAATTCGACAATTAGAAGAGGGGGGAGTAAAAAGAAAAAAGTCGGGGAAAGGCTGGTAGGACACGACTCTCAAATCAAACTGGAATTCCAATGAAAATAGGGCAGGTTCACATGGAAAAATGTGAAAAATAGGCATGAAAAGGTTCCAAAAACCCATAAAAATTAATAACGGATCAATCGTGCATCGAAAGGACATGGAATAAAAAGAAAAAGTGTTAGAGAGAATGGGTAGGACAAGTCTGACACATCAGATTAGGGTTCCGAAGCAATAAAGATGCATTCACATGGAAAACCATTCAATTTACGCGAATTGCTTCAAAAATTAGTAACGTTAGAATTGTCTATCGGAACATGAGTTGCTAAAAAGGAACAATAGACAGTTCAAAGGGACAAACTGGGCTGTAAGGTTGGATTGATTTTTCGGTGAACGTAGGATACATTCACATGGAAAAATCACAAAACAAAGAATAAAGGAAAACGATCAAGGATGAACCTCGGGGACAGGGTGAAATAGAACGGAAGGGTAGGAAAGGGACCCCATCAAGGTAAAATGAAGTCATGGCATAGATGCATGATGAGAACAGGGTATATGCACGGGGGTATATAGCATAGACGCACAGGGACGCGTCCCCACACTTAAGACCTTTGTAGGAAGGGTAAACCGAATAAGAAGGACCTAGGACCACACATCAAACCAACCACGATGTCCCCACACTCAAGACATAACCATCACTGAGAAGTAAACGGTGTAGGCTTAGAAAAACTTGGCCCATATTACTGAGGAGGAATGTCGACTATCGAGGTTGCGTCTGGTGTCGTTGTGTCGGCTGGAGGAGGTAACAAGATGTCTTTATAGCACTCCGCCAACTTTCTTTGTGGCAGGAACCACACAGTAGCACCCAAGGAGGTAGCTGATTGAAGGAATCATTGGAAATTCAGCGATGGCGAGAGATATTGCACTCAACTCACAATCACTCAAATGGATTGAAAGAGCAGTCACTCACCCCATGACTAACGTCACTTGAGGAAATAATACCCATAGCTCACATCCGGTTTAGGAATCAACATGGGGATGGTGCGAAGAGAGTATGGTAGGGTGCACAATTGATGGTGCATCAGTGCATCCAACCCCGTCTGGCATAGGTGCAAGGAGGAAGGCTAGGGAGCCTTGTAGGGAAGTATACAGAACAGAGTGATGTGTCCTGTGCTAATGGCAGAGACCCAGCCCATGGGTGCATAGGGAAATGGGAAGGTACCTGACTCCAATGGTTACAACGTCCCTTAATCCTTGCCTCTCGGCGATGAAAGATACAGAGGGCAGCCCTTTCCTGAAACCCATTGATGTAATCCTCACAGTCACTTGTGCAAAGGTTGTATGCCTTGTGCGCTTTTGATGGTGCAACTGTGCATCCCACCCTGTGCCGGCATACAATGCAAGAAGGAAGGCCAGGGAGCCTTATAGTGCAGTGCACAGGAACAAATCGTGCTTTGTGCATTGAGAGGCCCATCCCGTGCGTGCAACACTCTGTTCACACATCTCACCTCTCATTTGATTTGAAGGGAAAGACTGGTCACTCGCCCCACCCTCTGTCTCACTCTCTGATAGATACAGAGGGCAGCCCATACTCACATCCCCATCCTGTTAGGATGTAAGCTCACATCACTCAAGGGGTTGGTAATGAAGATCATGTCGGCCGTCGTTGTCATCAGGATCTTGAAGATGAGGCATACCCAGGGAGGTAGCCAATAATTCTTATACTTCAATGATTTGTAAGAAGAGTCGTCTGTTAAGAAGGGCAGACGGACTGATATTGCAGAGACAGCGCACCAAGGGAGGTGGCTTCAAATTACTTGCTGAAGAGGTTCTGCTGGTGAGTCAGCTATCCTGAACTGCGGGGTGTTACCACCTTTTCCACAGTCAGCTTCTCGCCCAAGGGTGTTTCCACCTTTTCTTGGAACGAGGCTTGTTATGACAAGGAATTTCTTCCTTTTCTCCCATAACAGTTTGTTTATTTTTTTGTTTTTGTTTTTCTTTTCTTTTTCTTTTTCTTTTTTTTCTTTTCTTTTTTTTTTCTTTTGTTTTTTTTCTTAAGAAAGAGAATGGTAGAAATACCATATATCAGGATCAACCTCGCCACCTTTGTTGGATCAGATGAGAAGAGAACAAGGTCGGGTTGAAGTGTTTCTGTGAGGCGTTAGCACAACGAGACCGCCTCATGAGGAGAATCATAAGGGCTATCAGAAGCACAACAAGAAGGACAATGTGACGTCCAAAAGGGAAAGGGTAGGTCGACTGTGATTGTCAAGATCCCCAGGGAGGGAAGTACATCTTCAGGCGATAGCCATTGATCAGGAAAGGATCATCCAAGGCATCAACGGTCTGTACCTAAATAGAGCTATTAGGATTGAGAGCAAGTACCTTGTACGGGCCCATCCACCATTGTTGAAGCTTGCCAGGAAACTTGCCAAATCTCGAATCATAGGCTAGAACAAGATCATCTTCTTTGAACTCCTTGTGCTTGATGAAACTGTCATGATAGGCCTTGCATCGCGCTTGAGTGGTTTCCATGCACTATAGGGCCATCCACCGTATCTCATCCAAGCATTCCAAGTGCAGGTGACGGTGTTGCAGTGACTCATTATCTCCCAAGCGTTCTTTTACTGCACTCGCAAAGAGGGCAATTCCAGGTTAACAGGGAAAACGGCTTCTGTACTATACACTAGCTGGAAAGGGCTTTGTCATGTAGCTGCCTTATGGGAGGTTCTGTACGCCCAGAGGGCCTCTGTAAGTCAATCGTCCCAGTCACGATGATGTGCGGAAATTTTTCTTGTCAGGATTGAGCAAAGGATGCGATTGGTGTCTTCAACTTAGCCATTGGCTCTGGAGTAATAAGGAGTGGAGTTACGATGGCGGATCTTATATAGCTCCATCAACTCCTCCATGATTTTGTTAAGGAAATGAGTACCTCTATCACTTACCAGCTCGAGGGGACTGCCAAAACGGGTGATAATATTCTCGTACATGAACAGGGCTACACTGTTACCATCATCTCGCTTCAGAGCTTTAGCTTCACACCACTTGGTGACATAATCCATACATACTAAGATGTATCTCTTCTGCTTCCGTCTGGTGGGTGGATCAATGGGACCCACAAAATCAATCCCCCACTTCTCGAACGGCTTTAGGGGAAGAATGGGTTGCAATGGCATGGCACTTGTTTTGGTGGGTTTTCCCATTCGTTGACAAGCATCACATCTCTTACAGTAGTCATATGCATCCCTGTGGAGGGTCGGCCACCAATATCCTGCTAATAGAGCCTTCCTGGCTGTCGCTTCTCCTGTGAAGTGTCCACCACATGGTTCATCATGGCATGCTTTCAATACTATGCCGATTTCATTCCCTGCAACACATCTTCGCAATACTTCATCTTTACCTCTCTTGTACAGTGCAATGCCTAGCAAGGTGTAGGGGGCTGATTCTAACAAAATCTTCTTCTTCTCACGGCTTGAGATGCCAGGAGGATAAGTTGCCATAGGGTTGGCTATGTCTGCATACCAAGGAGTGACTATTTCAACTAGAAACAAGGAAGCATCAAGAAGGTCTGGATCATCCTATTCCTCTTCTTCTATTTGAGGGATCTGTGATAGATGATCGGCTAGGACATGGGAACAGCCAGGCTTAGTGGCCACTTCAAAATTAAACTCTTGGAATAGTAGCAACCATCTCATCAGTCATCCTTTAATATTTGCTTTATTGATCAGGAAGGACAGGGCTTCATGATCCACATAGAACTTGAAATGCGTTGATAATAGATAGTATCGAAACTTCTCTAGTGCAAACACCATTGCTAAGCACTCAAGCTCTGTCACTGTGTAGTTCCGCTCCCTATCAGTGACCTTTTGGCTTGCATAGTAAATTGGTTGATCTAATTTAGAAGGGCCCTTTTGACATAGGACAGCACCTAGTCCTTCGACTGATGCATCTGTGTGCACATGGAGCTCCTTCGTCAAGAGGTTGTAAAATAGGTACTTGGATAAGGCACTGTTTTAGGATATTAAAGGCCTCTTCATAGTCATCAGTCCAAAGGAAATCCGCCTCTTTCCTTAGGAGCTTGTGCAGAGGGGCTGCCTTGGTTGCAAAATGTGCAATAAATCTTCTGTAGTAGCCCACATGGCCAAGAAATCCTCTGAATTTCTTGAGGTTTGTGGGTGCTGTTAAAGCGGCAATCTTTTCAATCTTTTCCAGGTCTGTTGCAATCCCTTGTGCCGAGACAATATGGCCCAGAAGAACTCCCGAGGAGACGCCAAAGACACATTTGTCGGGGTTGAGAGAAATCCCATATTCTCGGCATTTGTCAAAACATTGCTCTAGGTGTCCCCAGTGCTCACGGATCAAGCTATAGACATAAAAATCGTCAAGATACACCTCAATAAAATCATGCAGATGATTCTGGAAGGTAGCCATCATTACTCATTGAAGGTGGCAGGAGCATTACAGAGCCCAAATGGCATCACTCTATAGGCATAAGTCCCCCATTCTGTGGTAAAGGTTGTTTTAGATTGATCCTCTTCTGTGATTTAGACTTGGTTATATCCACTGAATCCATTAAAGAGTGAATAAAGCTCATGGCCTGCCACTGTGTCCAACAGTTGGTTTGTAAAAGGGATAGGAAAATGATCCTTCTTCGTCTTCGAATTGAGCTTTCAAAAGTCGACACATATTTGAAGTTTCATATTCTTCTTCAATACTACCACAATGGGTGAAACCCATTCACTGTTAGCCACGGGATAAATGAACTCTGCTTCAAGAAGTTTCAATAATTTGGCCTTCACCAGAGTAGAATAATTAGGATTCATACGCCTTTGTCTTTGCCTTATAGGTTTGGCATCCGGCTCTAGATCAATGTGATGTTGGCATACTGTGGGATCAATCCCCTTTAGGTCTTTGTACGACCAAGCAAGCACGTCTAAGTTCTCTTTGAGTAGGTCTCGCAGGAACACTAGTTCTTCTTCTAGAAGATTGAGACCCACTTTCAAGTGACGTTCAGTACCGTCAGTATCCAAGAACGCTACTTGTCTTTCACCTTCCACTTCGTGGATAAATGTCCCATGGATTGCTTCTGGATAGAGGTCTGACTCTTTCAAGAGAGTACTATCCTCATCTAATGTTCCACTAGAATGGGTGTCCCCCTTCTGAACAGATGACTCCTTTGTCTGTTGAGGTTGCTGGAAGGGTATAAGAGCTTTGTTTGCTTCTGTGTGAGTGGTAATTTCTTCTGGACTTAGGGCTTCATCTTTAGAGGATGCATCCAGGAATGTCACATAGCACAGACCTGCTAGAGGCCAGGGCTCTGAGGGCTTTGGCTTCTGTGTTGGCAGGGGGCATCATCATCTTCTTTTCTGTGGACTGAACAATTAGGGCAATAGGAACCACTGATGAACTTAATTTTTATGCTTGTAATCCATTGCTTATACAGATTCTGCATACTTTGTGGTCCATTGATCAACCCAAATGGAACCATGGTCATTCCATCCAGCACCTGGAGATCTTCGGTCTTTGAGGTCTCTGTAGGGACATCAACAAGATCATCCTCTATCAGAGGGAATTCTTCATATGCACTTTCATATCCTGCTTCATTTTCATCCTCATCATTTTCATCCTCTTCCTCTGGAGGCTCTGTCTCTACTTCTATAGAGGCTCTGTAGGAAAAGAATAGATCTTCTGCCTCTGCATCTGCTTCTGCTTTTGTCACAGCTTCTAACTCTGCTTCTGCCTCTAGCTCTAGCTCTGGCTCTATATCTGTTACTGTCTCTATGACTCCCTCTGTATCCGCTCTGTCTCTGTTCTGTATCCTCTCTGTATCTGCTCTGCCTCTGTACTGTCTCTGGTTTGTAAATGTATTGTCTTTGCTCTGTCTCTGTATCTGTTACTGCGACTGTCATGTAATAGGGAGAACAGTACATCCATGCTTCTATTTCACTGTCAGAGGTGATTTTAGAAGTTAATTCTAGTTGAGGCAGGAGGTATTCACCCATGGACAAGGATTTTACTTCCCTTGGCAGTTGGCTTACAGTGCCCACGGTTAGGAACTATGCCTCTGTTTTCTTACGAAATATCTACTTAACAACCTCTTCATCTCCTGATGTACCATCTGTTACCTCGTTGGAGGAGTCAATTATAACTTCGATGGATGTGGATCCATTGCCTTTTTGCAATTCATACAGCTTTAACACCACTTTGTTGGGTCCTCTGCCTAGGGTTAGGGTTCCTTTGAACCACTCCGTCCTGGCTCTTACTTCAAAAAGCCAAGGTCTTCCCAATAGTAGAGGGTATGAGGTCCCATAAGAATTTGGTTTGACCACTAGATATGTCAGCCAATAGTCTCTTCCTGCAAGGGTTGTTTTTACATATGGGAGGATGCCCAACGGTTTAATTCTACTTTGGACTGCCAATCTGATAAGCCACTGTGTAGGTTGAATTCCTTGCAACCCTAAGTCCTTCATTGTTACATCCGTCATTATGTTTACTGATGAGCCTCCATCAATCAATGCATCTGAAATAAAGCATCCTTCTATCCACACACTAATCTCTGGGGTTCCAAGATCTAGGAAGGCGTTAGCCACATCGACTTCCTTTACAAGCTCTGGGGCCTTATTAGTATTGGTCGCTATTGAAGGAGTGATCCTTAGTCCATGTCTTCTTGTCAAGATGCTTTTGAATTTCTTTCGGCAGCTGGGAGACAGCATCAACAACTGTCGGAATGTTAAGTTTGGTTTAAAAGTGTCTAGGTATTTGACCAAGTCATAATCTTTGATAGGATCCACAGGCTTCTCCAGCCTGCTGGGGAAGGGGGCTACACCCATTTTCATCTTTTCTTTTTCTTCTAATAATTACAGCATCGTCACTTCCTCTGTTTCCGGAAGTGCTTCTGTATCATCTATCTCCTGGACCTTTGGTCCTGTCTCTGGGACTGTCTCTATAACTCTCTGTGGCACTGTAGTGCTCTGTACTGCACTGTTCTGTTCTGTACTACTATGTCCCTTTGTGGGTAGGTTGAACTTCACGGTCTTGGCAGGAGAGTTATTTTCATTTTTGAACAGCTGGTTCCTTTTCCTTGGTGTGCGTAATGGCGGCAACTTCCAACTCTACCAAATTGGAGGCAGGCTCTTGTACCTTCTGTTGGCTATCAGTGCCATTGGCCTTTATAGAAGCTAGACTTGGACAGTCCTTTGCAATGTGCCTTCACCTTTGCATCGGCTGCATAAGGGCTTGTAATCCATAGATCGTCTAGGGTTTGGACAATTTGGGGAGATGTGACCCTTTTTTCCACACTTGTAATATTCCACCTCTGATCTCTGACCACTACCAGACTGTCGTCCTCTATAACTTTGAGAGGGAAAACTCCTTGGACCGAAATTAGGACCGAATTTGCTAGGCTTTGGTCCAATATCCTGTGTTGTCATTTTGGATTCTAGCAAGTTGAATCTTGCATTTTCATCCTTCTGTCTTTGTTCATGCATCTCTTTCAGAGAGCAAATATCATCTGTATGGTTCTTTCGCAAAAAGTAGGAACAAAAGGCTCCAGGAATGGTGGGTTTTTGGGTACATTTAGTGGCTAAATGTCCCGCTTGATGACACTTTCTGCACCATGTATTAGAGCGCATCACATGTCTTCCAACTCCCACAAGAGTGGTTATATTAGCAGTATTCACCTTCAGTGTCTGTAGCTGCTCTGTAATCACATCTAGAAGCTCTTTCTTGATACTTGCAACTGAGTTGGATAAGTAATCCTTTAGATTTTCACCTCTTGAAGTGCTTGTAGTGGGATTTTGGGAAGCTTCTGTAATTATGTATAAACTGATTGGATCGATCCACAAGGTCCTCTGTTTTGGCTCTGATTCAGAGCTCCTGTTGAGACTTGGTGTTGTTGATTCCAATTGGTAGGATTCCATTGTTGTTGAGTCGCCATTGGAGAAACTGTTTGAGGCCACTGTTGTTGTGGTTGAACCATCATTTGAGGCACTATCGTCTGCAGTGACCACACTGGATTAGGTGCATTATACTGCGCACTGTTTGCATTTGGGGATAGGGGTAGGGAACTGTCCCTAGGACTGCATTTGGTGGGTAAACCATTCCTGGCATGGGAGGAGGAAAGACTCCTCTTCCTGGAGTCATTGACAGCCTTGCTTCAACTTCGTCACACAATCTTGCACCTTCCACTGCAGCTTGCAGATTGATTGGTCTTCTCAATTCCACGAACTTGCGAACTTCTGGTTGTAGGCCCCTAAGAAACACTCCTTTTTGGATTCCTTCATCCAAATGATGGTTAGTCTATCTCTTCAGGATGGATTCCATTCGCGAGACATAAGCTTCTACTCTTTCTCCAGAGGACTGACTTACGTTCATGAACTCCTATCGCATCCGCTCTTCAAAACCTTCACGCCTGAATTTAGTGAGGAAGGCCAACTTCAGGTCCTCCCTTGTGCCAAAAGTTCCTACTGCTTGTCTCTCATACCACTTAAATGCTGCGCCCTTGAAAGTGGTGGAGAATATTGCTAACCAATGCTCAAGGGTTCTGGCATTGTTAGCCACACATGCTACCATGAACTCTGCTACATGAAGATCAGGGTCTTCATTGTACTCTCCCTTAAAAACTGGCAATGGGACTACATTTGTTGGCCTGTCATCAATATTTCCAGGACGAATCTGACTAGGAAGAGGACCTTGAGTCGCCATGGGGACTTCTGTAAAGAGTTCTTTTAGGGCGTCAAAGGAGGCTTCTGCTGCAAGCTCGTTCTCAACTTTGATTTTTGCCTTCTCTCTTCTCACGTACCTTTGGATTTATTCTAACGCTTGCCTCTTTATTGTGTCATTCATCAAGGGGTTGGCTCCAACCAATTGGTCTATACTTAATAGGATAGAATCAAAGAGGGGCTTCAGTCTCTGAGGAATTCTTTGGCCAACATCTCTTCTACTTCCTATTAGATATGATCAATGCTCCACCCTCATTACGTGCCACCAATGATACATGGTGCTCAAAGTTGTAAGGCCCCCATTATGAGGAGATGCCAACTGTGAGCCCAGACATTGGTTTGAGTCCTGACTTGTATATCAGATGAGGTCTATGTGACCGGATGGAAAAAAGGTGGCCATTCTGGGTCTAATCTTTGGGTTAGATGGAGTGGTTAAGCTGGTAGCTACTCGAGGCGCATTGCATCGAGTTACGGGGTAAGAGAGTTAAAAGGGGCCTCTATTTTGGGGTCCGGGGGCCGCAGAAGTGGCCTCGGGCTGGGGGTCCTAGGGGGGGCAGCGGCTCCCCTGGCAGGGGTCCGGGGGCAACGCCCCCGGCCTGATGGTAAAGAGAATATTCCCTGGCCGACTAGTGGAGGCTCATATGGTAGGTCAGTCAGGCCAACCTAATGGCCTTCGCGGGCTATAAAAGCTAAACCCCTTCATAGCCATCTATGATTTATCTTTCACCTAGTTAGAGTTGTTGTTCCAGCTAGCCTTAAGTTCTTCACCTATCTTCTGTCTAGATCGCCATATAAGCTTCACACAGTGGAAGCACACGGGTGGACAGAGCCATCTTTGTATTAGTTGTTTGGAGCTAAAGAATTTACTGATTCTCCTCTTATCTGTTGTGTACTCTCTATCTCTTTCTCACATTCTGTTCGCTGCGCCATGTAATTTTTACATGGTATCAGAGCCCATGGGGGATCTAGAGATTGGAGAGTGTGCAAGAGGCAAAGGCTCTAGAGATTGGAGAGTGGCGCATCAGGAAGCAGTGCAGGAGGTGGTGTTGCTGTACCGACTATTCAAACACTGAGGATTCGTCCACCAACCTTCAGCGAAGGCAAGTTAGATGGTACAAACTACACCTTGTGGAAGTTCAAAATTACAACTATGCTACAATGGTACTTCTTGTTGAAGAAAGTTATATGTTTTTTCAGGATTAGCAATATCCTCATGTGTGGTGTCGAAGAAGGTAGTCATGAGCTTACCAACACTGCACATGGAAACTTGTAACTAAAATAGACAATCAAATAAAATAAATAATTAACCAAAAAACAAGCAACATTCCATTAAACACACATTTTTGTTTGGCCATGGATACCACTTAAAGAGTTCATGAGGATAATTTCTCTTATGAGTATGTCAATATAGATAAGATTACAATGTTCCCTGCAAAGAAAAATATTAGTAAGAAATAAATGCAAAAAAGAAGTATATGTTAACCCTTTTGAAAAATTTCATACCTTTCGACATAAGAAAAAAAGATATAGTAGTTTGTGAAGAAATCAAAAGATTTGAAAAACATTGCTATGTTTGAACCAGATCTTGAAAATAATTCTGTTGATAACAGTGGATCAATAATAAATATACTTTTAGAGATATCTTGGCTAAGAGAAGCAATCAGCAACCTAAAGCCAATAGCAAAAATAAAGGAATGCTATTTGCAAATCAACAACACAATCATTTTATATACTTAAAATTTTGAGAATCAAAATGCATTACCTTATACAGCAATAAAGTACAGAATCTCACAATTGAATATCCTTTGTCACTAACATGGACTTGTCCTTAGGAGATATGCTAAGATAGTCCTCTTCCTCAGAAGTGCAAGAAACATTGATAACAACTTGTCCATACACCTCACCCATCCTCTTATTATTAATAGGGCCAAGCACATCAATTTTTCTCTTGCAAACATCATCCTCGGTTTCTATGACCTCTTGTGTTTTTATTCTTGGAAAAACTCTTACTAGGATGCGTTTCTTATTGGGTATAGGTGTGTCACATCCTCAATATTTGGCTATTTTGCTTTCCTATACAATTTTGGGGGAATATTAAGGATCTCAATGGCTTTTTTTAATCAGTAGAGTGGGCAATGGCCTCAATATCTTGTTGAATCTGAACCTGATTCTATTGACCATAGTAAAATATATGTTCATCAAGGTGATTCTATGAGAGCATGAGCAACAAAAATATAAGAATAATTCAAAAAGTTAGTAACAAAATCTTTAGCTGCCTCCTAAAGACAAAGAATCGTTGTTGCAATCTGCCATTTCTTTTTTAAAGGACAATTTCAGTCAACACCCTTGATAACCTATCAAAAATATAAAGTTATCTTTGGAATGACATGTGGTGTAGCTCTTTGGGCCTTCCTTATCTCACTAAAATACTTCTACATATAGTAAAAACCTAGACCTTCTTTTTCCCCTTGGCTTGAAAGGCTCACTTCCTTGAGTAAAAGAGGGTCCAATTTGATCGGTTGGCTTATTAGATGCTGTGGGGGGGTTGGAACCTTGGCAGTTTTGGAGGAGAGGAATGTCCAGCAAGATCATAGGGTTGGTCATTAACCACATGGACCTTGCCTTGGGCAAGAGGAGAAGACATAGTCTCTGCACCTGATTGCTTTGATTGCATAGCAGGAGATTGGGAAAAATTAAGGGTAGGAGGGATCTTAGGAGGGACATCCTGTGGAACCTCCAATGGCCTTGCCTCTTGTCCACTATCCTTGCTCTCTATATAAACTCTCATTGTTGCTATTTGGTCCTTTCCATCAATGCCTGATAGAAAATTATAGGAAGAGCAAACAACGAATAGTAGCAATCTATCTCTACGCAAAGGAGATGTCGTCCATATGGCACGAGAGGCAATAGTTGGGAAGCTCCAAAAGGAGCCATAGTCACACCGTATCGTGGATTACTTATTGGGCCTGCACTAGCCGATACAGCACAAAAGGTAGACTCCTCTTTGCACCATTTTGTGGATGAAAAACTAGGTCTTGGCTAATACAACATGAAGGTAAATAGTTTAGATGTTTGAAAAGAGGTACAATTGCATCATTTTGTGGTTTATCTCACTAGGGCTGGCCGATACGACGTAAGAGACAAGGTTGGTGTTAGATATGCTCAATGCCCCATCCTTATAAGATGCCACCAATGATCCATGGTGCTCAAAGTTGTAAGGCCCCCGTTATGAGGAGAAGCCATATGTGAGCCCAGAGTCCTCACTTGTATGTCAAATGAGGTTTATGTGATCGGATGGCAAAAAGGTGACCGTTATGGGTCACCTTTTTGGGGTTAGACAGAGTAGTTAAGCTGGTAGCAAGTCGAGGCACATTGCATAACTACTTTGTCTAATCTTTGGGTTAGACAGAGTAGTTAAACTGGTAGCAAGTCGAGGCACATTGTATCGAGTTGCAGGGTAAGAGAGTTATTAGGGGCCCTAGCAAACGGTAAAGGGAATACTCCCTAGAATATTTCATGGTCAACTAGTGGAGGGCACTGTTAACCCCAACACGACGAGAACGAAAGAAAGCAGAGAAGACGCAGGGCAAAGGCGAAAAGAAGGTAGCCCCACGGAAGGAAAAGAAGAGAAAAGCCCAAAAGCGCAAGGACAACCGTTAAAGACCAAGGCAACCACAAAAAGGGAAAGGCGCATAAAAAGCGCACCCTAAAATCTTGTAAAAGAGTGCCGGGCTCTCACCCGTGCTATTTGTAAAGAGAGAAGGGTAGTGAAAAGAAAGCAAGGAAGAGAAAAGAATAATGAAAACAGGGCCTGGGCTATGACCGGCCATGTAAAAAAGGGAAAAAGGGAATGACCGCCCAAAAGGGAAGTAGGGTTTTGTATATAAAGTTGAAAAGTGAATGAAGAGCTCATTCTTTGGTGTGGCAAAACTAGTCTTCTTCTTCCTCTCTTCTTCCCTGCTTCTTCTTGCTTGTGTGTGCTCTTGAGAGAGGGAGTGGGAGAGTGTGAGGGAGTGAGCACGTGAGAGAGTGAGGAATCAAGAGGGTGAAGCTCTCCACCATCTCCTTCCCCCCTTCTCCTCTTCTCCTTTCTTCTCTTCTCTTGCGCGCGCGGCTATGGAGGATGAGGCTTGGAGATGGAGGAGGCTTGAGGATGCTTGAGCTAGCATCAAGAATCGTGGAGCTACCAAAGTGTGAGAGAGAGGAGGGCACTCGATCAAGCATCAAGGTAAGTTCACTGCATTCGTAGGATCGACGGCGCGTCGGCTAGGTGAGAGATAGCCATGAGAGCTCGCTTGGAACGCTTGAACAATAAGCGGTCCATGGGTCTTGGCGGTTGAGCGAAAGCTCCCACATTTTGGTTCCGTTGCCGGGACCACGGATTCAAGCTCGAGCACTCACGCACCCCATATCGAGCATCGAAGTAGGGCATTCACCCTGAAACGGAGCTTGAGATAGGTAGGAAGTCTGGTGTTTTTGATCTTCAGAACAGGTAAGTGTTTTGGAACAATCTGGTTATTAATGACTGGAAAACATGGAGAAATTGGTTCAGTGTTTTGTTTTCGATTCAGGATGTGTTTATGATAGATTAGCAGTAGGAAATCACACACGAAAAGGCAGAGGGCTGCTGCTGTGAAACAAGGGAGAAATCACAGGAACAAAGGGAAAAAATGGAGTAGATGCAAGGTAACGTCATAAGAAACACCA
This sequence comes from Lygodium microphyllum, assembly GCF_053477565.2. Lineage (NCBI taxonomy): Eukaryota > Viridiplantae > Streptophyta > Polypodiopsida > Schizaeales > Lygodiaceae > Lygodium > Lygodium microphyllum. Next base: position 134,775,640 of record NC_141156.1, on the reverse strand, counting down.
GCGAAGGAACCTGGAGGGTGTAGGGCAGAAGTAGCAGAGTATAAAACTCTGGGGGGGGCAGGAGGATCCCATTTCCAACCAACGAAGAGCGAAAGAGACAGAGAGTGAGAGAGTGAGCGAGCCGATCGACTGGAGCTAGGAGGACATCGCATTCGACGACTTCAGGTAATCGATCTCGTCCGCCCCACTCCAACTCTGTCGCGGGGTAATCTCACGACCAATAGGATAATACACCTAGTGAAAATTGAGCAAATCGGTGTGCGCGACCCATCGGACTGGCGGAATCGGACGGCCGGCCCAGTGTCCGATTCCCAGAATCGGACACTCGGACAATCGTCCGATCGGAACCACCCGTTCAATCGCTAAACTCGGACTAACTGGTCCGATCGGATGTGCCACGTGGCACTCGGAACGACCAGTCCCTTTTGTTAAAAATCGGACGCTCGGACCAACTCGTCCGACTCAACTACTCGGACTACTCGGACGCCCTGACTCGGACCCACCCGGTCCGATTGGACGGAGTAATACACGTCACCAGTCGGACCATGTCCGATCGGACCTCCTAGAATCGGACCTCCTAGAATCGGACCGATTCCTCGCACACTCGCCCGTCCGATTCTTGAGAATCGGACACGCGGACCCTAAGATCCCCACTTCGCCCTAACATACCTGGTCCGATCCCCACAATCAGACCACTGGTAAATCGGACCACTGGTAAATCGGACGTCCGATTCCCAGAGTCAAACCAAAACAACACCTAACCCATCTAGGAGCACACTGGGGCACTCCCCCAGTGGCCCACCCCCACGTGCGCAACAGGAAGCAGCATAGGGCCCTGTGACCCATAAGGCGGCCAGGAATAGAGTAGCAAAGCCTGTCAGGCCCAAAACGAACAAGAGTGAGCAAGATGCAGGGAAAGCACTCACAGCACTTTGATTGAATTTCCGCACTTGAAGAACACTTAGGAAAGTCGAAAGCCTGTTTGAGCATGAGTGCACGAGGATAACACAATTACGAGTGGCCCTAAGTTGAGCACTGCATTCAAAAATTAAAAAGAACTCACTCAGATAAATTGCCAAAAAAAACCACCACTAGGAGAAAACCCAAGCGTGATAGACGCACAGAGCGCAGGGCAGGATCAAGCAAGGAGCAACAACGACAAGGATTTGACTGACAACCAGGCGTGAGGATTTCACCATGACAGAGGGAGTTTCAGATCATCGGTTTGCGGGGGAGCTAGATGTTAGCACGTTTCTGGAAGCCATACAGCAAATGGTAAGCAGTTACGATGCGCACGCCCGGTACGAACACCATGGCAGGACAGCGGAGGCAATTATTGCAGACCTAGAGGAGGAGAGGAGGCTAGCCCGCAAGGCGTTGCAGGGCATAGCAGACTATAATAGGGACCAACAAGCCAGGAGCCTAAGGCAAAGCATGGAGCTGCATGAGGTGCAGCGAGTGTTGAACTTGGCTGGCCGAAACCGAACAGACCAGGAAAGAGCACTCGAGGGAGACCTGACGCTGGGCGAGCTCCTCATGAAACGGCTGCTCGATAACACCGCGGTGGAACAAAATGCCGCTGCACTAGCAACCTCGCTACTTGCAGGACTAGGGGCAACCCAGGGTTCAAAGAGCCAAGCCAAAATACCTATTGTCGCTAAGCAACTCGACAAGTACCAACCACCAGACGACCCGTACAGCTTTGTCGAGCAGTTCGAGCAGGTCTACGAAGCCAATGGCCTCAACGACCAGACCCAGCATTCGCAAGCATTCGGACTTTGCTTAAGCGATAAGGGTAGGACGTGGTATACAAGTCTAGATGATGTAGAACGAGCCAACTTCAATAACCTCAAGGACCTCTTCGTCAAGAGATTTGCCGAACCCGGATACTCTGACAACCTGCTAGTGCGTCTGATGAACGTCAAGCAGAAGGAGAAGGAGGGCATCCGCGACTACGTGACCCACGTTAGAAGTCTCCTTAAGAGAATCCCTTGGGCGAAAGACCGACCGACAGGGCAGTGTCAACCGTGTTCATCAGCGGGATTCGGGATGAAGAATTGTACAAAGCACTAGCGGGCAACTCGAGCTTGCAAAGGGACATGGTGGCTAGGGTTTTTGAGGAGGCCATTAGGGTCAATGACTAGCTGAGGGAGCGGAGCTCGAACCCGGAAGAAATCAACCCACGAAGTTTAGAATGAACGCCAACCTCTAGCGAGCGATCCAACACGTCATCCCACGATAAGGGGAAGGCTGCCGAGGCAGACCATGGCTTGGTCGAGGTCAAGACAGAACTGGCCAAAATACAGGACATGTTAAGGCGACCTACGCGTCCGCACACCCAGTGCGTGTACTGCGGAGGAAACCACCTGCCAGCAGAATGTCAGGACCCTAGGTCAAGATCCTGCACCAACTGCGGAAGGTTCGGCCATGATGCCGCGCACTGCAGACTACCACGAAGACTACCGTACACGCAGCCCTACAGCCAGCTCTATCCGGCTAATAAGCCACAGCCATTCTACGGAAGGGGAGCTCCTCTTGCCCTACCAGCACCTAACGACATGAAGCCAGCGGTCCCTAGGTTGTGACATAAACCCTACCGATATCCCTAGGCCGCCTAGTCCCTATGTGACCCACCCACCGAGCGATACTCCTGTGCATTACGTAGAGGAGCCCAGTGATGAAGAAACCTACATATACCCGTACGTCTCGCATGACGACGAGGGCAATGCAATCCTCATGGATTATCGACCGGTACCGGTGATGGCACTAGGACGAGGACGGAGTAGAGGCCTGGGAGGGCAGCCACCGGATCCAGTCACTTGTTGGACATGTGGACATCCCGGTCACATCTCATCACGGTGCCCAGAAAGAGAGCAGCAAAATAGGGACAAAGCCGACCAAAGGTGTGCAGAGTGCGGAATCACTCATCTTTTCATAGATTGCCCAAAGCGGAAGCCGCCTTCTGGTACGGCTAATTTGCCGTCCGTCCCGCTGGGACTGTTTGGTGTTGAAAACCCCGATGGGGAGGCCACACCTATCCCCCTACGAGTGATGACCCAAGCACAAACGAAGCAGGCCGACGTCTCTCTGCCAAGACCTAGCAACCTCGACGCTGCCTCTGTAGGAAAGAAAAGCCGTAGGCGGAAAAAGAAGAGGTTAGTGGCTAAGGTCGCACTAAAAACCGACAGCATCACGACCTTGCCCCACGGCAAGAAAGTCTCAGATGCAGAGGCAGAAACTTCAGCCCCTAGAACTGCGCAACCGGAGAGCGCTAAGGTGGGGGAATACCCACACCCCAGGCGGCAATTGGAAGCCATAGAAAAGGTAAAGGAATGGGTGAGGGAGGCTCAACAGCACCTCAAGGACGTCGAGCCCATCACGGAGGATGAGATTGAGGACCTCTCCAGCATGAGTGCACCGTCGTCGCTACCCCACCCTAAGTCTGCCGAGCGGCTATGCCACAAGCAGTACCGACAAGGACTAGGCCAGCCCTAGACGTAACAGAACCACATGACAGCCCTGGCCATTGGCCCGGACAGTCTGAGCATAGAGCAGGACAGGTGTTTAGCAATCTCCTAACCACACTAGTGACCACCTCTGTAACGGTTGCGCTGGGAGAGCTGCTCAGGCAACACTCCACCCTGTGGCAGGACCTCAAATGGTGGATCGACAGACCACATGAGCCAGCCCCAGGAAATGCTCAAGATCAGGAGGCGGAAACACACTTGCCAAGTTTGACGCTACACTCAAGCCCTAAGTCCTTGCACATCAACGCCTTCTGGGAGGGCTCAGAAATGCACGCAGTCCTGCCAGTCCTAGCCCTAGGGGACACAACGAGAAGGGGGATCGTGGACACAGGAGCGGGGGTCAGTGTGCTCAACTATGCAGTGCTACAGAAGTGGGGAAACCCGCCCGTCGAAACCGCCCGGTTTAACGTCACACTAGCAAATGGCATGCGAGTAAGACCATTCGGGGTCTTGAAGAATTGGCCAGTGAAGATTGCAGGAATCCAATTCTCTGTCGACTTCATCGTCATGAAGGGAGTGGACTATGACATCTTATTGGGTCGACCCTGGATGCGCAATGCCAGAGTTATCGAAGACTGGGGTAACAACATGATCTTCTTGGGCAACCGAGCTGATGCTGTGAGAATAGAGATGGACACTTGGAAGACCTCACCAGTCGACCTGGATACCATCTCCACTCTACTCAAAGGAACCGACCAGAACAAGGAACCCCGCGGGTCCTTGACGAAGTATATCCCTTGCGCGGAGGACGAGCGGGATTGGATGCACGTTCTTGCTACGCTCGATTTGCCATTCTCAGATCATGAAGCATATGAGCAGGCTGTCAAAACAGTTGGCAAGCCAAGAGAAACACAGCCCACACCTGTCTACATGATGGCAGCAAGCCTCCATGACGAACCTAAACCTGTCGCTTTCCAAGTACCAACCAATAGGAGAGAACTTCAGGGAATACTGGGGCATCTAACGGACCGACTGGAGCGCAACGCAGCCGCCAACCTCAAACTGCTCCAAGACCTCTTGGAACAACCCGAATGGAAGTGGACTAGAGTGCACGAACTAAATCTCAGATACAACTGGGCATTGGTCCCCGACCAACAAAATGAGGCAGAACAGGCCTTGGAGAACGATGAGCAGTCCAGCGAGGCGGATTCCGACGACGAATACGAAGATTGCCAACCCTTCGATGAAGAAAGTGAGGGTGAGATGGACACGGTAGAATATGATACCGAAGGGCGAGAGATTTAGCAAATCTGAGCGGATGCAAAACCACAACCGAGGCCGGCCCTTTGGATGGACCAAGGGGTAATGTGTGCGAAATGCGATTGTGCGTGGTTGGAACAAATGGGGGCTGTGGATTTTAAGCAGGCCGGCCTGACCCAACCAAAAGCGGCAGCCCTGCTTAGAACCGAGTCGCCCTCCGAACTGCGGCCGCCAGGAGAGACCACCTCCCCTAGTGAAAATGAGGAATTCGACTCTGAATCTGAAGTTACCTCGGAGGATGACCCAGAAATCCCTAGGCCACCCATGGCCAGACGCACCAGGGGAGATCTACCCATCCACCTGAGGCACCGACGACTACGATAGAATAAAACAGAGCACCCCAACGACGTGCGATCGGAAGAACAACGAAAGCCGCGAGACCTCCCTAAGCGCTTTTCAAAATTCAAAAAAGGGGACAGGGTGGTGGTTCTGCTAAGTGCCAAACGCCAAGGGCAAATCTGCGAACCCATCGAAGGGCCAACCAAGGTCAAGGAGATAAACCTAGCCCTGGAATGGGAAACACCCCGACCGGTGTTCATTGCCGAGGACCTGACCATGGAGGAAGAATCCAACCTCATCACTCTTTTGCGGGAGTACCGGGATGTGTTTGCTTGGTCCCTAGACGAGCTACGAGGGGTAGATCCGAGTGTTGTGACTCACAACATACCCATGACGACGGATGCAATGCCGGTCAAGCAGCGACCATACCCCATGAATCCCAAGCACGCCCATGCTGTCAAGGAGGAAATTGACAAGTTGATGCGAGCCGGGTTCATTTACGAAATTGAGCACACGGACTGGGTATCACCCATAGTCATTGTGATGAAGAAAAATGGCAAGATTCGAGTGTGCGTCAATTACAAGAAAGTAAACGCAGCGACAAAGAGAGACAACTACCCCTTACCGTACAACGAGCACATGCTTGAGAGGGTGGCAGGTGAGGAAGCCTACAGTTTCCTGGATGGCTTCTCGGGATACAATCAGGTGCAAGTGCACCCTGCAGATAGGCACAAGACCGCCTTCGCCACTGAGTGGGGCGTCTTTGCCTATGTAGTCATGCCATTCGGGCTAACCAATGCCCCCGCCACCTTTCAACGCCTCATGTGCACCATATTCAAGGATATGCTTCGCAAGGAGTTGGAGGTCTTCGTCGATGACCTATGTGTCCATTCGGCTTGGAACCAGCATCTCGAAAAACTCCGCGCGGTCTTTGAACGGTGCCGTTTATATCGTCTCTCTCTCAACCCCCTGAAATGTCAGTTTTGGGTAAAGCACGGTTGCATCCTGGGACACGTGGTGTCCAAGAACGGCATTGCCACGGACTTCTCAAAGGTCACGGTTATCGTGGACCTCCCACCCCCAAGTAATTATAGGGGGGTTCAATGCTTCTTAGGTCACACAGGATACTACCGGCGGTTTGTACTAAACTACGCGCTGATCGCTAGGCCATTGTACAAGCTGCTAATTGCCTTCGAGTGGACCGAAGCCTACCAGCGAGCCTACGAGGAACTGAAAAAACACCTAACAACAGCACCTATCCTATGACCCCCAGATTGGGCCATGTCGTTCCACGTATGCATCGATGCTTCTAAGTTCGCCGTGGGAGCGGTGCTGTGCCAACCTGGTGAGCATAACTTAGATTACCCAGTGAGTTTTGCAAGTAGGCAGCTCACTGAAACAGAGATGAACTATTCAACAACAGAAAGGGAGGGATTAGCTATGGTGTTCGCCGTGAAGAAGTTCCGGCATTACCTGCTTGCCACCCCCTTCACCTTCTTTGTCGACCATCAAGCTCTGCTCTACCTAGTCAACAAACCTTGCGCTACAGGACGTATAGCACGATGGCTTCTCCTGCTCCTAGAATTCGACTTCTCAGTGGTAGTACGGAAGGGAAAACAACACTACATGGCTGACCATCTATCCCGAGTATCCACAGGAGAAGCTGCTGGACAAGGCATAGTAGACGAATTACCAGACATCCACTTATTCCGCATATCCAGCGAAAAAGACCTATTCAGGGCCGACCTGACACCATATTGGGCAGACGACATAGTCCAAGTACTCGAGCATGGGCTGCCCGAACGACCAATGGAACGGGCACAGCTTAGGCGATTAATCCTAAAAATCCAGCCTTATCAGTTGATTGCAGGCCAGCTCTATAGGCTGGGGCAAGACGGTCTGCTACGTAGATGCATATGTGAGCATGAGATGCACGATGTGCTCTCAAAGGCGCACAACGGCATTGCAGGAGGACACTTTAGCGGGGATACGACAGCACGGAAGGTGTTGCAGTCCTAGCTATGGTGGCCCACGCTCTTTCGGGATGCCTCACAATTTGTCAAACACTGCGATGAGTGCCAACGGACGAGGGTCCCGGTCCGTAAAGATCAGATGGAGTTAACCCCGGTCATTGCTCGCCAACCTTTCAAAAAGTGGGGTATTGACTTCATAGGACCCATCAGCCCTGCGGCACAATATTCACAGGCTAGATATATAGTGGTAGTCACGGACTACCTCACCAAATGGGCGGAGGCGAGGGCCACACGGAAAAACGACGCTAGGACAACTGCCAAGTTTTTATGGGAACAAGTGATCTCGCGTTTTGGGTGCCCCATCGAATTGGTCAGTGACCAGGGAACGCATTTCATCAACGAAGTGATAGCCCATCTCCTATCCACATTCCTCATCATCCATCGCAAATCCTCACCATACTACCCTCAAGCTAACGGCCAGGCTAAGTCAACCAACAAAATTCTCATCACTGTCCTGACCAAAGTTGTCTCAACCTCACGAAGTGACTGGGATAACAAGTTGATGGCAGCCCTGTGGGCCTACCGAACAGCTTATAAGACGGCCGTCGGACAAACACCTTTCAGGCTAACCTATGGGACCGAAGCTATTCTTCCACTAGAATTCTTTGTCCCTAGCCTGCGGATAGCACTACAGGAACGATGGGAGGGGAGGGAGGCATGGACGCAATGCTTAGTCGAGCTAGAACGCCTATCAGAGGTACGTCTGCTAGCCACCCACGCGCTTATTTGTGAGAAAGCTAGACGCAAAACCTGGTTTGACAAGCACGTCAAGCAACGAGAGTTTGAGCCGGGCGACCTAGTGCTCCTCTATTCAGTTAAAGGACACAAACAGAAGATGAAATTCAGAGGTCTTGGGCCCTTTAAGGTCCGCGCAATCAGCCGTACTGGTAATGTCGAGCTGGAAACATTGGATGGAGAGGGAATCGGCTTCTTTAACGGCAGTCGAATCAAAAAGTACTATCCGCCCACGCACCCATTGCATGAACAACCAATGGTGGAAACGCACGTTAAAATACGAGTAGCCACACTTACGGAAACCGGAGAAAATGAGGACGAGCTTGTAGAACCCGCCTACCTCCGCATCACGGTCACGGCCAAGCAAACGTGCTTCTTCAACGCCCTGATCGACGAGGGTATGGATTTTAACATCTTGACGCATGAGCATTGGACCCAACTTGGCGCACCAACACTTCATCCCACAACAGCCAGATTGAACCCATATGGGGCCCAATCCTACCCGCTCCTCGGCACATGCAGGGTTGCCGTTTCTATCGAGACTGAAACTATTCCCATGCTGTTCTATGTCCTACCCGATGCCAGGGAGGCAAGCACAGAGTCACTGCTCGGGCGAACTTTTAAAAAGCAGACCCGCTGCAATGTTGATTATGAGTTACAACGCATCCACCTAACAATCGGGAATGTGGCTATTGTCACGACTTTCAGCCAGCACCTCGTAACTCCAGCATTGCTCAACGGACCACCATTAGAAATAGTTGCACACAGGACTAAGAAAGAGGGCCGTGCATATTTACTACACCCAGATCCCCATGCACCGCAACCCGCCAAACCTAAGGCAAAACCCCAATAGACTCACTTGCACTGGGTGCCGAAGAAGCCTCGGGATCAATCGCAAAGCCCGGTCCTCTGACACTTCAAGACCACGAACCGCAGAATCCACCCCAGTCATCCGACTCCTTTGAGAGTCATCCCACAGGCGTCATACATGCCCAACGGCCCAAGCACCGGCCACTACTGCCGGCGGTATCACCCAACCACCCTGGCCCGCAACCCAACAGCCCTGCCGACCGCCCTAGCACGGTCCCTAAGATCAACCCCGACCCATCCATTCAACCGTTGGCCGAGCTGCTGACTCAAACAGGCCCCCAGCAGCAGCTCTGTGCCGATAGAACCTCTAGCCCCAGCAAACCTCAACCACCCGACGGCCTTAAGCCTTCCTATGAACGGAAGTCATTCCTAACGCTGGCCGCGGACCTCGCCGAGGACACGGGGGATGACGTTGTGGACTGCATCAAACAACTCGACACCACTTTTGTGGCACTGGCCCTTAGCTATGACCGCCTAGACTTGGGACTGTTAGCGGAACCCCTGGCAACGAACGTGCACACTATGCCTTGCTCTTGGGAGACTTTCGAATTCGCCTTCGCACAAGCTTCACGCTCTGCCGCTGAGCTACTCGCTCGCGAGGTCTCCGAAGAGCAAGCCATTAAGCAACGCCTCATCCCATCGTTTGACCCGCGCACGATGTCCGGCCTCACTAACTAAGAAACAGCAAGGTTGTCCCACCTCGCGGACACCGAATCTCCCTTCTTGAAGCAATGGTACACTCTTCGATTAAAGTGGGCAACAGAAGGATGCTGCACAATGACCAACGCCGAACAACGCCGAGCCATCAAGACGGCCGAGTATGATCCCACATACGTCGCGCCCACCTCGTATCGAGTGTTAACCACTCTTCGAGGTCGAACCATGGACGACCATATCTTAGGACACCCCTATCTCGATCGCATCCTGATAGAAGAAGATCTCCACATCGCAAGTCGGATCAACTCCGGAGATTTCCTTACCGATGTCCTCACATACATCACCCACGTAGGCATCCGACCCTGTGACCTGGACCACGCTGCACACCTCGAATATAACCCCAACTTCTACGATTGGCTCCTCCACAAAACAACCTGAACGCCTGGGACCCACACCCCAATCCTGGGACGGATTTTTCTTTTCCACAAGGGGGATGGGTGGGCAGTAAATCAGTGGGGCAGTAAATCAATAAATCTAAAAAGCAAACCAAGCATGAAAGTTAAAACTAAAAGTGAACCACGCATAAAAAAGCTCCAAATTAAAATGCCATGCAGGAACAGGTGATAGAAGTTGAAAAGGAAAAAATCATGATTATAAATGATGAAATCTGTTATGGTTGTCCTACAAATTGGTTGCCAAAAATACTAAGGAGCGAATTGACTGGATGTACAGGTAGTGACCATGGCAGGCCAAGACAAAGCGGGCAAACTCCCTTTCTCGGAGGAGGAACAGGCGCGGTACGGCCTCACGGTGGAAACCAGAGCATTCAATCAGCTGAAGTTCCGCCATATATTCAACTTGGAAGATGTGGCTATTGAGGAACCAGTGGTGCGACGGATCATGGAGCAATGCCACTTACAACGGTACCTGGAAGCAGTGGGCCGGAGAATAGACTATGCCCTGTGCGCAGAGTTCCTACGCACCTTCAACAAAAACAGAGGCACCATCACAGTACGGGACACGGGAGCCACCAAACAGGTGCAGGTTGAACTAACCCCTGAACTGGTAGAACAAGCTCTGGAACTTCCGAACAAGGTGGAGAAGAAGCCGAAAAGGGACGTCTACGCCATGTTGGGAATGGACAAAGTGAAAGTCCACACCAACGATGGAGTCAACTTGGCAGACATCCCTGACCCAAAGATCCAGCTGCAGGCAAAAATGATGCATACCCTATTTTCGAGTCAACGGTACAATAGCATCATGTCCAGGATAAATGTGCCTTTACTCGAAAGCATCGCGGCTCAGGCACTGGATGAGGTAAACCTCAACGGCTTCGTGAGAAGGACGATTGAGGCCTCAGCAAAGGCCCTGGCAACGGGAGGAAGGGCCGTGGCAGGAGAATCCCCCTCGCCTCGATCGACCCGCAAGGCCTCGTCCTCCAAGGCCTCCACCGTAGGGTTTGGAGGTGTCCTCACTGTGATCCTCCATGAGGCAATAGGGCAGGGACGTGCTGAAGAGGACAAACAGGGAGGCGGCGGAAAAGGAGGCGAATCGCCCCGGCCGGAGGAACAGTCGGATGAAACGGAGACGGACACCGACAAGGAGGAAGAACGCTAGGCTGCACCAGAAAGGGAAGCGGAGCAACGGACCAAAGCCCTGCATGGAAAGAGAGAGGAGGAGCGAAGGAGAAAAGAGCAGGAGGAGCGAAGGAGAAAATAGCAGGAGGAGCTCGAACGGGCCCGAAGAGAGTCGGTAAGAGAAGAAGAGGAAAGAAGAAAAAGAGCTGAGGAAGAGCTGAGGAGGAGAGAAGAAGAAGAATTGGAGCTGGCAACGCGTCGCTCCATCAAGGAACAGCGTAGGAAAGACATAGAGGGAGCGGGCAGGGCATACCAATCCGAATCTGAAGCACCCGGCCCCAGCACTGGTGCGCCGGAACCTGTGCCGCCGCCTCCTACAGAAGGGAAGGGAAAAGACCCGGTCAGACCCGTCTCCCCTCTCCTCGCACCAACCACGCAAGCCACTCCCCTCAAGGTGACGCCCCCTGACACAGCCGCCTTGATGCACACCGCAAAGGTAGATGAAAGCAATGTAGTTACCTGGCTACAATTCTTAGTGGAACGAGAGTTGGCAAGGGAAGCAGCCAAGGCCACCCCAGTCTCAGGGGCCAAAAGGGCAGCGACGACCGAGCTAGAGCCAGGGCCAGAGGAGAAAAGACAAAAAGTGGAGGGGACTACCACTACTACGATCATGCCCCACTCCCCACCCCCAGCAGGCCACTATGATGACTATGTCAAAGAGCTGCTCGCGCAGTTGCAAACAGCCAGGCAGGAAAGGAGGGTGGCGGTGGAAGAGCTGGCAGAGGAGCGCGAATCGCAAGCTGCCCTGCAACTGGACAGAGTAAGACAAATAACAGAATATCAAAAAGAAATTGCTGTGCTTAAGGAAGAGGCCAGCACCAAGGAGGTGGAGGAGCTGAAAACCCTGAAGGAGCGCGACGCTACTTGGGAAGGACGAAGGAAAATCCTGATGGAGCATCTCACCAGGGAGAGGGAGACAAATGCCCACCTTCAGCGCAGAAATGACCAGCTATCTGCAACCAACTTGGAGGCGCAGAGCCAACTCGAAAAAATTAGAGAAGACATTGCAGAGCTGGATCAATTGAGGGCAGAACAGGTGCACAGGTTACAGGCGACGCGGGACCAACTCAACGAGCAGATTGCAGAGCAGCACCGAGAGAAGTCCCGCTTGCACCAGGAGCTCGGAGCCCAACAACAACAGCTCATGGCAATGACCCTCCGACAAGGGGAGAGCCTGGAAGACATGGAGAAGCGGGCAAAGGAGTGGGCAAATCATAACGAGTAGAGAGTGCGGGACCTAGCACGCCGGCTGGCCAAGGCTGAGGGCGACAAAGTGATGGCTGAAAACCAAGCAGAGGCAGCCCAACTTGCTATGATGGCTTAGCAACGCACTTCATCAACACGCTACTCCACACCACCCACTCAGAAACAGGAGAGGCCAATGATCAGTTGTAGAGAAAGCTAACCACTGCGTGCAAGGCCCTTACGGCAGGCCCGCACGTACCACTGCAACTAGGAGGCCCTCCGCAGAGCCTGGAGGAACAAAGGAAATGTATGGCACAAGCAGGACTGACAACACAGGAAATGGATGACCTGGGGTTCACTGAAGAAAAAACACAGGAGGAGGAGCAAGCGGAAGGGGGTGAGCCCGAGCTTGAACTAGGGCCTCAAGACGAGGAATATGCCCCGCCACCCCCTCAACCCCAACAAACCGAGGTGCCACCCCATGACGCACCTGCCAAACGAAGAGCGGCCCACACCACCCGAAGGAAGGAACTGGTGGAGAAGGCAAGAAGAAAACTCAAGGCCAGACCCGCCCTGAAACAGCCTGCCCCTTTCCCACTGCGCACCCAAGACTCCCCCGCTGAGTACCGTGCTGAGATGATTATCAACTAGTCTTCTTCTTCCTCTCTTCTTCCCTCCTTCTTCTTGCTTGTGTGTGCTCTTGAGAGAGGGAGTGGGAGAGTGTGAGGGAGTGAGCACGTGAGAGAGTGAGGAATCAAGAGGGTGAAGCTCTCCACCATCTCCTTCCCCCCTTCTCCTCTTCTCCTTTCTTCTCTTCTCTTGCGCGTGCGACTATGGAGGATAAGGCTTGGAGATGGAGTAGGCTTGAGGATGCTTGAGCTAGCATCAAGAATCGTGGAGCTACCGAAGTGTGAGAGAGAGGAGGGCACTCGATCAAGCATCAAGGTAAGTTCACTGCATTCGTAGGATCGACTGCGCATCGGCTAGGTAAGAGATAGCCATGAGAGCTCGCTTGGAACGCTTGAACAATAAGCGGTCCGTGGGTCTTGGCGGTTGAGCGAAAGCTCCCACAGGCATATGGAAGGTCAACAGACACATGGACACATGGAAGGTCAACAGATACATATGCATATGGAAGGTCAACAGACACATGGGCACATGGAAGGTCAACAGAAACATGTGCATATGGAAGGTCAGCCATCATGACCCCCCTTCACGAGCTATAAAAGCAAAACCCCTTTAGAGCCATCTATTATCCATCTATCACCCAGTCAGAGTTGCTCTTCACCTATCTTCTGTCTAGATCGCCATCTAAGCTTCACAGTGGAAGCGCACAGGTGGACAGAGCCATCTTTGTATCAGTTGTTTGGAGATAAAGAAATTTGTTATTCTCCTCTTATCTATTGTGTACTCTCTATCTCTTTCTCAGATTCTTTTCGCTGCGTCGTGTAATTTTTTACATGGTATCAGAGCACAGGGGGTTCTAGGGATCGAAGAGTGCGCAAGAGGCAAAGGCTTCAATAGCAAAGAGGAATGATGTCGTCTTTCGGAAGTGGTTCTGGCACATCAGGAAGTGGTGCAAGAGGTGGTGCTACTGTACCAGCTATTCAAACACTAAGGATTCATCCACCAACCTTGAATGAAGGCAAGTTAGATGGTACAAACTACACCTTGTGGAAGTTCAAAATTACAACTATCCTTGATTCTTATGAGCTTTTGGAGACTATTTTGGGGACTGACGCAGAACCACAGCCTACCCCCGACCCACCAAATTCTAGTCGGATGATTCCTCTGAATGCATATCTTCTACGAGCTTGGAAACGAAGGAATGCAGATCTTCTACGAGCTTGGAAACGAAGGAATGCAGATGCATTGTGTGCCTTAGTTACAAGCTGTTCTGACAATGTTTTGACTTTGATTCAACATACAACCAAAGCATCAGAGGCTTGGAATGTACTGAGGAGTCAGTATGAAACAAAAAACCAAACAAGGATTCAAAACTTGGAGAATCAACTAGTAGCGGAGAAGTTTGTTGAAGGAGAGATGGTTGAAGCATTCATCGCTCGGATTAAGAATCTGTGCAACTAGGTGGCTGACACTAGGATACAAAAGACTAGCGAAGAGCTATCTCGGAGGTGTCTTTGGATTTGTCCGCAAAAGTTTGATGGACTAGTAACTGACCTTAATACTCAGGTGAGACCTCAAGCTTTGACTTTTGAGGAGTTTTGTGTATTATTGATGGAGGAAGAGTTGAGGCTGAAAGCTCGAGAAGGAAGCAACAATGGAGATGCTGCATTCTCTGCCAATGCAAAAGGCAAAGGTGGTTCCTCCACCAAAAATAATGGGGACAAAAAGAAGAAGGGCGGTAAGAAGAAGTTTCAAGGAGAGTGCTTCTACTGCAAGAAGAAAGGACATGCAATCATAGATTGTCATGTCAAGAAGGCAGATGAAAAGAATGGTACCCTTAAAAGTAAAGGGAAAGTGACAGCCAATACGGATAAAGCAGAGTTGGAGTTATTCATGGCGACCATTGAGGAAGTGTTGGATAGTGGGGCCTCCCATCACATGACCAACAAGAAAGGTCTATATAGTTCTATGCAGCCTCTTTAAGAATCCATCACTATGATGGTTGGAAATGATACAAAATGCCCTACTGCGGGCACAGGTACTATTTCTTTTGTTGCTGCAAATGGTGAAGTCAAAAAGCTTTCAGATGTGTTGTATGTTCTTGAAATTAGGAGAAATCTATTATTAGTTGTTGCCATAACTGATCTTGGTCATGAAGTGAGGTTCAAGAAGACATGTGCGAAATTCTTGACGGTGCTGGCAAAATTGTTGGTAAAGGATAAAGAAAGAACAACCTATATGAGCTAAGTGCTCTTACAGCCACCGCTGCAATGGGCACAAGTAAGCTTTGGCATGAAAGGTTTGGACACATCGGATTTGCAGTGTTGAAGGAGATGCAAAAGCAAGGTATGGTTGCTCACTTACCTACAGTGACTAAATTGAAGGAACCGTGTGAAGCTTGTATGATGGGTAAGCAACAGAGAAAGGCATTTCCACAGGAAAGCAAGAATAGAGCACATGCTCCTCTAGACTTGGTGCATGTTGACTTGTGTGTTAAGATGCCTACACAGGCCTTGGGGGGATCTTCTTATTTTATGTTGATTGTCGACGACTACAGTAGGAAGATGTGGGTGTACTTCCTTTGTGATAAGGCTCAAGCTTTTGGTAAGTTTAAACAATGGCTAAAACTTGTTGAGAATGAAACAAGGAAAAGTGTGAAGAAATTTAGAACAGATGGTGGTGGTGAGTTCAACTCAAAGGAGTTTGAAGACTTTTGCAAGAGCAAAGGGATCAAGTGTCAATTGACAATGTCTCACACACCTCAGCAGAACGGTGTTGTGGAATGTAGGAATCACACTATTGTTGAGATGGCAAGATGCATGCTAAAGAGCAAGGGATTGGCTAACCATTTTTGGGCTGAAGTTGTTAATACTATAGTCTACATTCTAAATCGGAGCTAGACAAAGGCTCTCAAGGAAAAAACACCTCATGAGGCTTACACTAGTAAGAAACCATCTGTCTCACATTTCAAAATTTTTGGATGTGAATGTTATGCATATGTTCCAGATGAGAAGAGAAACAAGTTAAAACCAAAAAGCAGAAAATGTATCTTCTTGGGTTATATTGATGAGCAGAAGGCTTACAAATTATATAACCAAGAGGCAAAGAAGATCATCGCGAGCCGTGATATGGTGTTCAAGGAGGAGCCGCATACAATGGAGGAGGAGAAGGCAAGTTCTTCCACTTTATCATCAAGCGAAGAAGTAGTCCACTATGAACCTATCCCGAGAGCTGTCCCTATCCTTAAGGAGGAGGAAGCATCATTTTCAGATGATGAGGAAAAAGTTCACCAACTTGACATCACCCCATTGGAAAAGCCATTGCCGCGTTGGGTGAAGCAGCTCTATGACCACAATAATCCTATGCCTGCATCTATTGAGGAGAAGGTAGACGGACCAAGGAGGTCTCAGAGAATAGAGGAGCAAAGGAGGGCTTCTGCTCACATAGTCAATATGGCCTTGATGGCTGAGATTATGAGAGAAGTAAAGGAGTCAACTAACTTGGAAGAAGTACTTGTAGATCCAGCATGGAAGGTAGCTATGCAAGCCGAGTATGACAGCATAATGAAGAATGACACTTGGGAGCTAGTGGATCGGCCAACAAAGCAAAAGGTTATTGGCACCAAGTGGATCTGGAAGGTAAAGTACAAGGCTGATGGTACATTAGAAAAGTACAAAGCCAGACTGGTTGCCCAGGTAATTTCACAGGTTGAAGGGTTTGATTTTCAAGAGTCATTTGCCCCAACAGCTAGAATGACCACTATTCGCACAAAAGTGGCCGCCCACAAGCAGTGGCTAGTTTACCAAATGGATGTTAAATCAACGTTAAAATATTGACCTCAAGGAGGAGATGTACGTGGCTCAGCCACCAAGGTTTGAGGCCCCCCATTCTGAGAACAAAGTGTGTAAGCTGAAGAAGGCATTGTATGGGCTAAAACAAGCCCCCAGAGCATGGTACCAGTGGATAGATAAGTTCTTTTTAAGCTTAAACTTCAAAAGATGTGCCTTAGATGCTAACTTGTATGTTTACAGGGATGGTAAAAAGTCTGTAGTGATTGTCTTATATGTGGAAGACCTTCTTATTATAGGTGACTATGAAGATATGATCAACCAAACTCGAAAGGCTTTGACTTCTGAGTTTGAAATGACAGACTTAGGCTTGCTACACAATTGTTTGAGGATTGAAGTCTGACAAGATCCAAGAAGGATCTTCATCTCTCAGAAGAAGAATGCATGGAAGATCTTGAGGGCGTTTGGCATGACCGAGTGCAAGGAGATAGCTACACCTATGGAGGTGAATGCAAAGTTATCCATTGAGGATACATCAGCACTAGTAGACATTGGGAGGTACATGAGGTTGGTCGGCAGTCTGATCTACTTGTGTAACACTAGACCAAATATCAGTTTTGCTGTTGGTGCTTTGAGAAAGTTCTCAAACAAACCTCATGAGAGTCATTGGAAAGCTGGGATGCAGGTGCTCAGATTCTTGAAGGAAACTCTTGACTATGGTATCACATACAGTTCCGGAACTTCTCTTGTGGGGAATTGTGACTCATGTTGGGCAGGAGATAGTGATTCTAGAAAGTTTGTTTCTGGTTATTGTTTCTCTTTAAGTTCAGGAATTTTCTCTTGGATTAGTAAGAAGCAGCCAACAATGGCATTGTCTTCTACCGAAGTAGAGTACAAGGCAGCTTGTTTTGCTGCATGTGAAGCAGTATGGTTGAGAAGGATCCTATGGCATATGGGAGTGCAGGATGAAGAACCAACTGTTCTGAGATGTGACAATCAGAGTTGCATCACCATTGCAAAAAATCTAGTGTTTCATGTGCGCACCAAACATATAGAGATCCAGTATCACTATGTGCGTGATTTGATCGAGGATGGGATAGTGGAACTGGTCTACTGTCCAACAGAGGAGAATGGAGTGGATATCTTCACCAAAGCACTTACGAAGGATCTGCTTCAATTTCATCTTCAGAGACTTGGCATTGGGCCGAGGATATAGTTCACTTGCAGGTGGACATTGAAGGGGGGTGTTAGATATGCTCAATGCCCCACCCTCATAGGTTACCACCAATGATCCATGGTGCTCAAAGTTGTAAGGCCCCCATTATGAGGAGAAGCCATATGTGAGCCCGGACATTGGTTGAGTCCTGACTTGTTTGTCAAATGAGGTCTATGTGACCCGATGGCAAAAAGGTGACCGTTGTGGGTCTAATCTTTGGGTTAGACAGAGTACTTAAGCTGGTAGCAACTCGAGGCACATTGCATCGAGTTCTGGGGTAAGAGAGTTATCAAGGGACCTAGCCAATGGTAAAGGGAATATTCCCTAGAATATTCATTGGCCAACTAGTGGAGGGGCACATGGAAGGTCAACAGGCACATGGGCACATGGAAGGTCAACAAACACATGTGCATATGGAAGGTCAACAGACACATGGGCACATGGAAGGTCAACAGACACATGTGCATATGGAAGGTCATCCATCATGACCCCCCTTCACAAGCTATAAAAGTTAAACCCCTTCACAGCCATCTATTATCCATCTATCACCCAATTAGAGTTGCTCTTCACCTATCTTCTATCTAGATCACCATCTAAGCTTCACAGTGGAAGCGCACGGGTGGACAAAGCCATCTTTATATCAGTTGTTTGGAGATAAAGAAATTTGTTATTCTCCTCTTATCTATTGTGTACTCTCTATCTCTTTCTCAGATTCTTTTCACTGTGCCGTGTAATTTTTTACAGTTGGGAAGCTTCGTAGGAGGACTCTTCATGCCATTTTGTGGATACAATAAGAGAGGCAATGGTTGGGACATTTCCAAGGAGGCCTCCTCGTGTTGTTTTGTGGATGACTCACTGGGCATGCCATTGCTAGATGATTAAAATAAGCCACACAAGCTAGTGCCCATCTTATATACTTGGGGTAGCTCATGACACGTGGCATTGTATAATTGGCTAGCATTTACTATGGCCATCCATGTGGCTATCCACATGGCAAGGACCTCCAGTGTTTTATAAATATAAGTGGCAAGGCCTTCGTACATTTTTTTAATAGATTCCTACACCTTAATTATCCTAGGCTTTTAGAGCGATTTTCGAGTTTTCTTTCTTATTTTTGTGCTTTTTCATTTCACTTGTTGTGTCTGAAGGACGATATGAAGCAAGGAGTGCTATTCGTTAGGTGCGCAAGTTTGTTTTCACATTATATTGACATTGTATGATACAAAGTGAGGATGCATTATCCGTGTGGTTGAGTTCTTCTCCTCATGCCATATCGTGGACCTTGCGATGTTTCATGCAAAAGATATTCAAGACTCCCCAGATATGGGCACACCAAAGAGAAAAAGAAGAAGGTTGTCTTCAGGGTCAAGGGGTTCAATTTGTGCTACCTTTGCTCTTGAGATTTCCTCTACTTCTTCTCCTTGCTTAGCAGCAACTGTGGGGATGCCTACGAAATCTCAAGGTAAAGTTAAGTCACCATTGAGGGTTCTTGGATTCTCTCAAATTATAGATGTTTCTCCATCAGAAAGGCTCCTAGACTTTCTTCTTTAGAATGGCATGGAGTTATCTTACTATGCAATTGCAAATGATATTTTCAACCTTGATTGGTATATTGACCATGTGGTGAATTCTTGCAAGAAAAAAATTTATGGAGAAGTTTGTTGAGTTTGAAAGTCTAGCATTGCCTATGTTGTTGAAAAGGATAAAAATGAATATCCTCATGTACCTATTAGGACCTCACTTTCAGAGAACTCATTACTCACAAGGAAGTGTGGAGCTCATTCTCTCAACAGTTTTGTGCAATAGATATGTTTTATTCTGCTCATTCTAGGACATGCAAGCTTATGTCAAAAGTAGCTTCATTCACTATATATACTTTTGTTAAATATCCTATTAAATCTGATGAACAATTGGAGGCAGCAAAATATTTTAGCACCTACCTTTTGGATGAGGTGGAAAATGAGAAGGATACATAGGAATGTTTGGACCCTCAGCAAGAAGCATATATTGCTAACAAACTAGATGTCACCCAATTCAAAGTTGAGACCATTATTAAAGAAAGTCATGCAAATGTAGATATTACATCTAACTCCCCTTCTTTCTATACTAGTCCTTCTCTTTCAACTTTTCCTATTAAGAAAAAGGAATATATACTACTATTAGACACCCAAAGGATCTTTAATCTCAGGGAGGATTGTTGTTTAGCAATCATTGCAGAGGCTTCTAATGTTGCAAATGGCATAGTTGATGTCGAAAGCGAATCCAATGAAGAGTTACATAGACTAGACACTGAAATCGCAGATGACAAGTTTATTGACACAGGGGATGCCCTTTCTCTTTGTTTCAACAAGGCAAAGGATGTTGAGAAAGAGTTGGGGATTACTGATGAGGACTTTAACCATCTTCAATACTACAGACTTGGAATTTTCAATTTTGGAAGAGAGCAGTCAAAGTATGTTAAAGAACTGCAAGATACCAATGAGACATCATCATCAATTAATATATGGAATCCAACTAGGCTAGAGCATGATGAAAACCAACTGATACTATTATCTCTGATTTTGTAAGATACATTGACATGTTTGATTTAAACTTTCATTTGATATTCATCTTTTTTGCAGTTGGAGATTGAAGATTTTGATAACTTCTTGGGACAGAGCAAAGGGTCAAGAGCTAGTGGTAGTTCATTGAAATATTTTGTAATTGGCCATTACTTGGCAAGGATTGATTCTCATGTTTTCCTAGTATTCCATAATATCCTCTCAACATAGAAGCAACATGGCCTATACTATGTATTAAGGCACTTACAAGGCTACTTGGTTTCTCTAGGTTACAGTATAATACACACAAGGTGATGTTTTTGGAGAAGATAATAACAATTAGGATTTTTGGTTATGGTCCTAGTTTCTGTGCTTCTAGAGTATGACACTTTTTTGCCCTCTCATCTTATGCTTTGGTAGCAAGTTGAATTGATATAAAATCCATGGTTGGCTACAAGAGAATAAATTTCTACATTATAAAGGAAAGATCATGGAGGAGGAGGAAGATGTAAAAGCTCTTGAGAGCTAGCTTTGTACCTTTTTATCTTGAAAAATACTATGAATTCTCAAGTTTCTTTGTCATCTTTAGTATTCATTATTTGAAGCTTTCGTTGAAAAAACCAATTGAATAGCTCTTTAAGAGCATTGCTTTTCGTAACTCCTCCTCCATGTCTTGTGCTTCAAAAAACCTGTAGGTGCTTCATAATGAGATTTTTCCATGCCTTGGCCATTATAAGTTGTTAGGGGGCCTTGCTCCTCCACAAAGTAAGGCCCATGGATATGAAGGATATGTTGCAAATACAAGAGAGTAACAATCATTTTTACACTATTGGAAAATTTATCAAAGAAAACTTGGATTAAATATTCTCTCTTACCAAATGAAATGTGATATCCTTTTCTCCCCATGTCTCGTGTATGTTATCTTTTGTTGCTTGAGGAGCTTTAGAAAGACATCAAGGTGTCTCCAAATCTCCATCCTTAGAAATGCAAGTTGCAATGTGCTTGCAATGTTTGTCATTATCCCACACAGATCTCTCCAATACTCCCAAGTAATGCTCACATGTTGTCATTTATGATTTCCTAAAAAGTTTTTGTCTTTTGAGACTCCCATTGAGATATCAACCAAGACATCTCTTGTTTTCCCTGAAAGTGTTGGATCTTCTCTTAAGTGAATTTGACCTCCATGAAAATCCTGCCTCACATTTGTCAATACACTCATTTGATAAAGACAAGGGTTGAATTGAGTATGCATAGTCGAGATGCAACTTGAGAAGTTTGTCAATTATTCTAATCTTTACATGCAAAGTACAAATATGAACATTTCTAAGAGGAATTGAAAGAATGGGATCCCCTATGTCTTCTATGTTTTTAAATTTAATTAAATCTATAGAGTCTCTAACTATTGGAGCTTTTCTTGTTGCAAGGCGCAAGTTGCTCCACTCTTTAGACCCAACACTTTTCATGTAATAAAAATAAGGATATTTCACATTCGCCCCATTATATATTCCAAGCATACATTTGATAGTTTTTAAGCTAGCACTTATATGCCATTCCACATTAAAATTACCAATCCCATCAACCATCAATATTTCTCCTTCATTTTGAGACTTAATAATTCTTGGAATACCTATATGAGTGAAGAACCATTTCAATGTTTGATGATTCTCAATTGGAACTTGAACTACACCAACCTACCAAATCTCCATCTCGGGCTGGTACTTATGCATTGGTGCTGCTTGAACCCCACCATTGTTATAGTCCAATACTATGTTCATGATGCAACTGCTAACTCTTTTCATCTTTTATTCTTTTTGAATCTATGCTTCATCTAACTTCAACTCAAACTTTAAAACACCATGAAACACTATATTAGGGAAGTTGAAAATTCTCATATAGTTTGGGAATTCCCAATATAGTTAATAATTGGCCACATGGTCAAATATTATCCCCTTACTTGAAAGTGGAGTCTACCCTAATTACTATATAGGCTGTCTTTCCAAGTCTCACTTTGAAACATGGGTTAAGATTTAGCCACATGGCTCTTTACCCCTTATTTGAAAGTGGGATTTGGGATATTCCCAAATTCTCTAATATGGTGTTGTGACATTCCTCTACTATGAGTCTATATATGTAGACCATTGCAATCTACACTCTTCTTAGTTCAACCCATATATTGTTAAACATATTGTATTCAAAAATAGATTTCCTCTTTGGCCTTTTGTATGGCATAGACCCTTCAATATGAATGTATTCCCCAAAAATATGTGGAATCTTAGGATTCATAGTAGTCCTTACAATTGATATTGCAAGGGCTCGAGGCAACCCAAATGCACTTATTCTATTACATTTAAGTTTTTTAAACCATAATATAGAGATCAGATGATAACCTTTTCAAGTAATACCCATAGCATCACATGTCTCTACAATTTCATTTGGTTTTACTATGTCCATTAAGTCCTTTACCAATGCTTTGAGAGTTGGGCCTCTCAAATTCACATTCTGAGGTGACTTAAGAATCCTCAAAGTATCTTCCTTATTCATGGTCTCTTTTAAAATATTGATTCTCTCCTCACTCTCTTGGATATTAATGCCCAATATGTTAGAGACATATTTCTTTGTTGTAAGATTTAGTCTTATTTTCTTTACTCACACACACAAGCTAGTTAGATTTTTAAATTATATCTTCCTCTCTCTGAATCCTATTGGAGTTTCCTTCAAGTGTGCTATCTTGTCTTGTAATGAATTATTAGCATTTTCCAAAATATCAATGCTTTTTTGTGTAATTAATAATGTTTTTCTCATTTCATGTATTTGAGCCATGTATGTGCAAGATGTAGAGCATAACCTTGTGCAATAGCAAAGCAGCCCAATATAACCTTATTCAACATATCTTACATTGTCATTAATATATAAAAAAAGGAGAAGGTTTACCTAAGAAGAGTCCTTGGGATAATTATTTCTATCCATCCACAAATATATATGCTTCTTTCCTTGTATTTGAAATCTATTAGCCTCCATCTCATCTATTAGTACTAGATGATGTATACTTCTCCAAGATATATAAACTGGATCTAGATGAATGGTAAGTTTATACTTGCACGTGCTTGCATCTGTATTACTTGAAGAGGCATTGATAAATATTTTAGCAAATCAACCACATATGAATCTCATAATGATAAGAAATTGAGTGCAAAGAAGATAATGGCAAAAGAGAATGACAAAAGAGTGGTGGTGTGTGAAAAGAAGATGAGAGAGCAAACAAAAACAATTTTGGTACACATATCTCAAAAATACAAAATCTTTCAAATTTCAAGACAAAAATGGCCGAAAAGGTGACCTTGACATAAATTAAAAGATGAGGGTAATTAATGGCTAGCCCCTTCAATGAACTAAATATTCTCTCATTAATCACATATAAGCAACCAAATTTGGCAGTTTTATTCTTCCAAAATCTCAAGTAATTAGCAACTTAATCATTTTTTAATGTTAGGACCAAAAATGGGCTCGACACTGGCTCTAGGGCTCTAACTGGGCCTCCTAAACTCACCTAAACAACCCCACAGCCTCACAATCGGGAACATATAGACACTATGAACTGATTTATTGAAAGAATGTGTTTGTAGATACTATATCTAGATTATAGTCCAATGTGATGCCCTTCCCAACTCTAAGAAAAAAGAGTACCCAAACATATCAGTGGTGGCTAGCACCTCATAACACAAACAAAGGGAGCACCCCCCTTCCCCCTTCACTATGACTCTCCTACACCCCAAGGATTAGCCCTAGGATGTGCCATCTCAATATATAACACATACGCGCAAAGTCCACTCTTCACAATATTTGTTTCAGGAGACAATATAATCCTTACTAAATCAATCTCCCAAAGAAACAATTAAACTAAATCTACAGCATAGGGAGTCTCACACTTAACATGGGTCAATAATTTGAAATTAAGTGCTATGCATCCAAGAGATAATTCTCTTTATATCACGTCGATGCAATGCAATGCAAAGTGTACAAATATTCTTTCCACGATTTTCTTCCACTAATGACGTTGCTGCAAGAAGATAAGACAGTGCCGAACTATTTCATGCCACTGTACCTCTTAATATTTAAAATGAGATCGAACCCTATATGCAAAGTGCAGCAAGCAAATCAAATTTCAAACCACATTCAACACATAAAACCCCCTCTCTCCCTACCATTTAGAGTTTGCTTGTGATGGGTAGGTTAAGAGATGTTTCCATTGTTTCTTCATGAAGAAGGCAATAAGCACACACTAAACTATACAAACTGGGGTAAATGGAGGTAAATACCTATGCTTTATCTCCATTATAATTGCACAAACATGGATTAATTTTCTATCTTTTTTTAACATAAATTTTTTTCCTATTTTATTTTTCTCAAAATCATATTTTTATTTTTTTCTTATTTTCTTAATATAAAATATTATATTTTCTAAATTTTTTGATTCAATAAATTAAATCATGCTCTAGTCCCGACAGCATATTCAATTTTATTCTATATGAACATGATTTGATCACTCGAAACCAAGAAAAGCCTCATTTTTCCACTTGAAACATGTATTTTGGGATTTTAAAAATTAATAACTCACACGCACGGATACGAGTTCTGCATTTTATGGTTCAATGCCCTCAAACACATCATAACCAAGCTTCAAACAAATTTTTATCACATATGAACAATATTTGCACCATGAAATGTCAAAAAGAATCCAAATTTCCATTGAAAAAGAGGCTTGCTGCTGTTTTTCATCTTTTCGATCTCAAGAATTGATTTTACAAATAGCAACCAGACCTACCATTGCTCTTCAAATAGCACTTTCATCAATCCTCAGCATCAGCATGATCCCACATCAATCTGGTTCAAGTCGGACAACCAATCGATCTTCTCTCAAGGAATCCCACGTGAACTACCCATTGGAGGAGAGAGACAGAGGAGAGAGAAAGACTGACATTATATATTCACAATCAGGTCACCATTGTTTAGAGGCAAGATTGGTGATATGGAGTAAAAAATTCGAGCAATCGGTGGGTGTGATCAGATCATAGGCTTCTTTTGGCAGCTCCATATCCCCCCCCCCCCCAATCTTCATCACATTGCTCAGCTAAGAAGATGTTTTTTTCCACACTATTTCATAAAAAAATTCACCCCCCCCTTGCAAAAAGATTTTGGGCCATAGGCTCCCAAGGGTCACAATCCTTCTTCCTCAAGTCCTTTTTACATTGTCTTTTTTTACCCTCTATGCCCGACAGCCTTTGGTAACCCCAATTTTTGACGATCGATTTTTTGTCCGAAAATTTTTGCCTAATTGTCTCAGAGCCCTGCACTCCTTGGAAGTTGTTTCACTTCATTTCGATACTTTAAAAAAGTATCAAAAATCTAAGACCACTGCAAGATCCATATTCAAAAGTGATTTTAAATCCCGCCTTTCACAGCCGCTTAAAATTGTCAGATCGTCATCCGCCACTTCCAGCAAGCTTTGATTTCAACCTCAAATTGAAAAAATTTGAAAGACGTCAGTTTTTCAAATCTTGGAATCAATCTGCACATTCAAAAACCATAAAAAGCACCAAGCTACTACAAGAAAATACACAAAAAGCACATAACAGCTCTCACTCTACCCCCTGACAAAATCAAGGCATGAATATTCACAAGGAATAGGCGAAGCATAATCAGACGATAGAGATCTAGAGCTAGTCACTAACCAACTAGTTCAACACAGACTGGCTAAAAAGAACTATCAAAAGAGGCCTCCTAAGTGGTGGTCTATTGACCTACCAACGGACCTAGGACAATTGGACTAAGAAGTCCTACTCTACAAGGACTCCTATAGCCTGGTCTTTGATTTTCATATAATTTTTATTTAACATTGTTTTATATTTCAAGATTTAATACTTGAGCATGTAAAAAGGAGGGAGTTGAGCGTATTGTGACCCAAGGAGAACAGGGCATCAACCTCGCATCTTGTCTCGGCACTGAGGAACCTACCAAGCTCTCACAATGCGACAATAAATCCTTTTCTTCTTTCACTCACTTTTATTTTCACTCCAACTATCCTTATTTATTTTTCGGCTAAATGTCACCCCTAGCCAGAAAGACAAGGCATTGGGTTGACTGGTCCTCGGCCTTTGCAAGGCAATGATCATCTGCTCTTGGAATTTCTCTTTCTTGTATTTTCTTATTTCAAGGGTTAGAATTCCTTTTTATGCACCTTTGTATTTTATATAGGATTTTTTAAGTATATTTATTGTTTCTTCTCTTTCTTCTATTTGGGAGGCTTCTCTAACTATCTAACAGCTAGCAAAAGCTCCTAGAAACAGCTACATAGTAGGCTAGAAAGACAGGGTCTGCCTCAAAACAAATCTTTAAATGCCTAACAATGCCTTTACAAGAGGTGGACAACTGCTCAAACCTCCCCCAAATATACTAAACCAAACCCTAGGACTTCATGCGTTGACTTGCCAGTCCCCAAAAAAAGAAACTTTTCCACAAATACATATACATTCAGATTAAGGGGTAAAAAGCTCGAAAAGGAAGAATAACACTTGGACTTGGCCACAAGAAGCTTATGTGTAGCAAGAGGCTTCCTCCAAGCACTTCTTTAGACTTGTCTAGTGTAATACTAAAATAGAAAACCATTAAATGCACCTACGTCAAACAAAAAAATGGCCCTCTTGGCCTAACAAGAATATGACATTTTGATCTTTTAAATACATGGTCTTCTTGGCATGTAGATTGCATCTTACCAAATTAACCAAGATAAACCAAAAATTGAATAAAATGTGAGGGCTATCCTCATGCTACTTTTGCAACTTAGCTTATTCCAATATGATGATTAAACTTTAATCTTGTGCTCTTGTATATCCACCAATCCAAGCCTTCCCATTGATATAATGTCAATGTGGGCTATCTCTTCTTGGATATTATTAACTAAATGAATGATCTCATTGGACTAATGTGTCCTACCTTGATTTTCATTCAAATAGATTGACCATCTAAGCTTCCCAAAGACCCCTTCAATAGAGAGAATCACATATTAATGCTCCCTCCAACCTTCCCTATTTGGATTATTGTGTATATCAATGTTATAACCCAAATTAGGTAGGGTTTCAATCCTAGGCCCATCACATAGATGCATCCTAGATTAGTGTATAGTGCTAGATGTATCATTATGGCCTCTGGTCTCATCCATTTGGGGATTGACCATGTTATGTCCACCTAGAATTCTGGGCCTTTCATCTAACACACAGCCAAACTTTTAGAGATTTTGGGTGCCCAAACCAATCTCATATTCCTCTTCCTATTCTTCCACTACCTCAATTTGCCACATTGGTCTAATGGATTCAACACAAACTTATTGCTATGACCAAATAGCCTCACATACTTATGACTTCCATCCAGTACAGGTGGACCTTTGGCATTCTGCATCTTCTTCACATGGGATGGCTTTACCTCCCTCTGTCCATATTGCTCTTCTCACTCATAGGCATCCTGTTCTTACTAAGAGGAACAACATCTACTCAAAAGCATGATTCATTTATAGATGGCAAAGGTATCTCAAGAACCTTTCTAGGAGAAAAATGAGAACCACTCATAAGACACTTATCCACAGTTGTAGTTCCAATGGTCCCATCAATTTTGCCTTCACAACCACCCCTCATGGCAGTGTTGTAAGACCTATTGGGACTTGTTTTGGACTCTTTCCATCGAGAGGCTTGCTTTCACTACTCATAGAATTTACATTTCCTATTTGGAAATTTTGACTACCAAGGTTCCCCACAGAGGTTGTCTTGGTATTAACAAATGAATTATCTCCTTGTAGAAAAGGTTGGATGCTTGGATGCACTTGCAATGAGTGGGGGAAACTCAAAAATTTTTCCCAACACCTCTGAATATACTGCTCATAGTCAAATGTCTACATCTTAGCCCCATTTAATGACTTGGGATCTCACTTCCTCACTTGGATTTTTCATATTAATCACTAAGCTGCCCATAAATAGCTTACATAGCACATCATTCAGCAACACAATGGCTCTTCTTGGCCAAAGCCTAAGAATGTTATCAAAGGCTCTAGCATATTCTTTGACTGAGGTATATGACTCTTGTTGAATCTGAATAAGTTGCTCTAAGACTCGAGTCATGGAAACCTTCTTCTCATACTTGTCTAGGAATTTATCACACAACTCCTTGAAGGTTTTAATTGATCCTCTTTGGGAGGCTCCAGTACCATTTCTTGGCCTCCCCCTTTAGATTACTTGAAAAAATTAGCATCTGATGTATATCATCAAAACTACTCACAAGGCAAGTTAGGTCATACTCTTTTAAATGCAACACTGGATCCTCATCTAACTGCCCATAAAACACCGATCCCTATAAGGAGAAGGGCATTTAGTCCTCTTCTTTGGAATGAACACTGAGTCCTCCATATCTTCAAACTCACCTTGACCTAATCCCATCGTCTCAAGGCCTCTAATCTCTTCTGTTTCCACCTTTACCAGTGTAGGAAGGTTTATATTTCCATTGACATCCCTTTCTACCAACTCATAAAGTGGTCTAGGGAGTCCTATGATATACAACATGGAGTCTACCTCATCCCCTACTAATGGTACTTTAGCAAGATTATTCTCATTTACCACTATTTTCCTAGAACCAAAGATAGGTCATCCCAATAGAACCTTCCTTACTAACAATGGTTTTCCACATACATAGATAGCATCCAATGCTTTATGGATCTTGGAAATTTGTAAAGAAGGACTATTCTACCATGGAAATCAACAAGAAAACTAATGAACTGAATTAAGAAAATAACATGAAATGCTTCAATCATGGCCATGCTATAGACATCTTCCATTATACCATAGCACAACATAGCCATGGAAGCTAAAATCAAGATATAGGAGACAAAGCTTGGTAATCACCCCAAGGTGGTGATGAACAATAAGCTTCTATGGCTTCTCTCTCTTTCCTGTCTTTCTCTCTCCAAATCTAGTATTTCTCTCTCCTCATCACTCTCTTTCTCTCTTCCTGCAATCTTTCTCTCTCTTTTGTAGTCTTCTCTCTCCTCTTTCTCTCTCTCTAGTTCTCTCTCTGACAAGTGGTATCAGAGCATTGGTCTTTGATCCATGTTTCCTTCTATTTTCAGTCCTATTTTCTTCCATCAAAATCAATTTCAAACAAGTATTATACAAGACAGTGACTAGTGGAGTGCTGCAGACCATCTACAGTTAGTAAGAGACTACATTTGGAGATCTCCAAGGTCAGATATGACAGAGGATGGCTAAAGTGGCAGGTCGTTATAAAATTTCATGCAAAACTGGAGGTAACTAGGGTAAAGGAGAGTTAACCGAGCTTAGTTTGGGAACAAGCTGTGGTTACTTTGAAAAGAGGGAGTTCTGTTTCCCCTTTCTTGGAGCTTCCTATAGGTTTCATGGAGTTTCCAGCCAAGATCTCTTCCTCCCACACAAATCAGTGATCATAGACCTCATCTAAGTTGGGAATCAGTTGCTTCAGCCCTTCAGCTTCAAGTTCATAACCATTATGGAGGGCCATTACTGCCCAGGCAGGTCAAAACAGTCTCGAAAATTGCGGTGTAATTTTTAGGCTGCATTAGGCCTCATCTCCCTCTCCTCCCTAACTGATTCTCATCAATCTTGGCTTCTCCAATCTTCAGCAAGATAAATCCTTCACTGAATGCTCAAGATTGTACTCCTATTGTGGACCTTCAGCTCTCCCGTAAACCCTAGATGAACAATCCATGGCAGCCATGAAAGCTTCAGCCCAAGCTCTCATTCTTCAACAATTTCTTGAGGATTCTTCATCAATTTAGCCCGTGGCATCATCTCAGTGAGGATTCTTCAACAAATTGCAAAGATTTCAGCTCGTGGAGGACATTGGAGCTCATATTGAAGGTTTATTTTGGTGCTTTTCTTCAAGAGGCTTGAATCTTTGGTATTCAAGTGCTCAAGCAAGCTTGGGGCATTGACTCTTCACGGATTTGAGCATATTAGAGCTCATATGTAGTGATTTAGTGGATATTTCAAACTTCATGGTGGATTTATGATGGATTTATGGTGGATTTTGAAGAATTCTTCCATCAATGGGATTGGGGTTGACATCTATCATCTTCTTCAAGCTTAATCAAGGTATTTCTTTTACTTAATCTCTAAAATCTCTCAATAATCCACTTGGTAATGCTTTTTCACTTGTTGACGGGAGATTATTGATCAATTAATTCTCTGAATTGATCAATAAATTAGAGATAAGTGTTATTCCTCATTAATATCAACCTATTCCATTGAATTTCAGACTTGATTCAATCATTACTTCATCATAGATATCATTTGCCAAGTTTGCTGCATAACCTTGACTTGTTTTGGTTGAATTCTTTTGCCCAATCTAAAATAGTGTACAAGGGTAAGTACTAAAGTAATTAGCGAGTCATTGAATTGCATTGGTAAGACTCTTTCCTTATCCAAACTTTCAAGCTTTCATTCAAATCGTATCTCATGAAAAGGGCTGAATGAATGTTCCAGGAATGCATTTCATACTGATTGATTAGAATAGAATGCCATTGCCATGTTGATATACCCACCGAGGAAAAAGGTGGATGCTGGGGGAGATAGTAGGACAAAAGAGAGGTGACCCTCTGTCACTATCAAAGATCCCAAAGGGGTGCAACCAATTGACCCGGGGGAAACTTTGCCCACCTCCCGGTGATTCAGAGCCCGTGTAGGGAGCCTGTCATGCCGTTTTATCCCTCACACAGGTACAACGAGTGGAGAATTGAAGATTGAAGAGTTTTCAAAGGCTCAAGTATCTTCAAGATCAAAACAAGGTAAAATAGGGATTTTACAGGGCACTACAGGGCATTTACAGGTTGTTACAGGTACACCTTTCATTATTGAAGTACATGTGCAGGTACTGCATGGTACCCATAGGTCCTACTCAGCCTTCTACAGGGTTTGGTAATCATTTGGGGTTACTATTTTACCTTACAGGGTCAAAACAGGGCACTTACAGGTTAAAACAGGGTGCAAGCCTAGACAGTTCAGACTCAAAAATTGAGTTGCAAAATTTTCTGTCCTAAATTTGTTATAGCGTGCTATAACTCATCTTGAAGAGGGCATTCTTGGCTTCGATTTAAACTAAAAAGTTTTGAAATTAGAGTTCCCTAGCAAAAGTTATAGCCATTTTTCTGACAGGATTGCACTATTATGGCAGGACATAAGGGTAAAAATAAGGTCCAGGATGACTATGCTCAGCAAATTAGAGATTCCATGTTGGATAATTCACCTCAAGAGAGCCCTGAAGAGCCTCAACAACAAGGGAAAGTTAGTATACTCAATAATACCTTGTGCGTACATGAACAAAGACAGAGAACGTCATGAGGCCATATTATCAAGAATGGAGCAAATGGTTTTGTCTATTGATCAAACGAAGTCTTCCATTGAGAAAGTTAGTAGATTCAACGACTCAAACAAAGGCTTCTATTGACAAGTTGGTGGAATCTAATGCTCAAATTATGGCACAATTCTCCCAATGGATGCAGATGTAAATGGGATCTAAAGAAGCTAAGGAGAAAGCATATTTAAATAGTGAGCCTTTAATCCCACTTCAGCCATCTAACCAAAATGGTCATGGTCATGGGATTATTGGAAGAAGAGGCATCCCAAATAGCCATGAGGCGTCACAAAGTCATGATGACTATTTGGGCAGTTTGAATGGAGCAACTCTCAAGATTTTGGGCTGAATACTCAAATTCCAAGGGATCCTCTACCAACATGAAGATTGCATAGTGGTTCTCAGCCACCTATTGGGAGATTTCCATCTCAATTCGGGGGTTCAATGCATGGTACTCATGATCAGTCTATTTTGGGACAGCAACCATTCCATGAAAGAGAGCTAACGGACAAGATTGTTTTAGCCAAATTTAATGGTCAGTCATCTTCACCATCTGATTTAGAGGTGGACCTCTAAGATGGAATCCTACTTTGACATATTCCCTAAAACTAATGACATGAAGATTCATTTTGCTTCCTTGCATTTGGAGGGATTTGCCCATACTTGGTGGAGGTATATAAAAAAAGAAAACATACTGGTAGAGAATTGGGAAGCTTTCAAGGCACTTATGGTTGAAGTATTTGTCTCCCCTCTTGAAAAAGAGAAATTGGCACGGAGATGGTATGGTTTGGAACAAAGAGGCCTAAGTGTAAGAGAGTACACTAACCAATTTCTCAACCTAACCGTATATGTAGAAAGCATCAGTGATGAGGCTAAGCTCCATAAGTACATGTATGGTTTAGAGCCATCTTTATCAGCTGATGTCATGGCACAAAACCCTACTTACCTCTTTAAGGCTATTGAGCTTGGGGAGCATTATGGAAGAAAATATAGAAGATAATCTTCATTTCAGCCTGGTTTTGGACAGTCAAGGATTGTTTTTAAATAGTGGCAAGTTGGTAACACTTATGGCAACAATCATGTGCCAAATGGGAGCTTACGGGTACCAACTTATCCACCATTCAATGCTTCTAGATCTCAAAGTAATTTCAAGATAGTAAACAATCCTAGAGTTGACTTCAAACAAGGGGATAGCAAGCCTGAATCCATTTCAGCCAACATGAATCCTAAGTCTATTCCTATGGATCTTTACAAAGAAAGAAAGGAGAAAGGCTTATGTTTCAAGTGTGGGAAAAAGTATACACCTGATCATGCCTCAAAGTGTGTATACAAAAATATCAAACCCAAGCTTCAGAGTTTGTTAGTCTTTGAGGATTTTGAAGATGAGATGGATGAAGCTAATGCAATTGCACTTAATGCTGAAAATGAAGATCTTGAGGAAGAAGTTGGGCAAGAGTATTTCTATGATCCAGCCGACTCTTTTCCTTTTGATCTAGGTGGAAGTGTTCCTTTTGATCCAGGCGGGACTTATCATGAGCCACTTGCTGCCACTAATTGTTCTATTTCCATGGATGCTTGGACAGGATCTAAGAGCCCTAATACACTCTGTATGAAGAGTAACATTCATGGAAAGGCAGTGTTCATTCTGATAGACAGTGGCAGTACCCATAGTTTTGTGAATAAGTCCATCATGGACAATTTGAATTGTATTCCCACAGATTTACAATACCCCATTAGAGTTCAAGTGGCCAATGGTGAAGAGGAAATCAGCACACAGATATGCCCACGTGTTTCTTTACAGTTGGCTGAAAATTTTGAAGCAAAAGTAAACTTGATCACTTTGGAAATGGGGCTTATAGACATCGTAGTTGGTTGTGATTGGTTGATGACATTAGGCAGGATCACTATGGATTTGTCACAGTTGTATATGGAGTTTATCTTCATGGACAACTCATCCATTTACACGGAATTCCTAGTAGATCAGTTTTTCAGCTTATTACCATTCAGCAACTCAAAAGGGAGTACAAGAGGCGCTCACAAATATTTGTTTTGCATTTGAATAAATAGATGCAAGATCAGCCCAATAATTGAGCAAACCATCCGACCTTGACAGCTCTTCTTCAGAAGTATAGGGATTTATTTGAGGTGCCTACTTCATTGCTTCCCAAGAGAGTAGTAGATCACCCTATTGATTTGGAGCCCAACTCAAAGACAATCAATAAACCACTTACAAATTATCAAAGTGTGAACGAGAGGAAGTAGCCAATCAAATCAAGGAACTTCTTGAGATAGGATTCATTGAACCAAGTTCTTCACCTTATGCATCTCTAGTTCTGTTAGTAAAAAAGAAAGATGGATCTTTCAGAATGTACATTGACTACAGGGATCTTAATAAGATCACAGTGAAGAACAGGTATCCGATACCTCGGGGGGTTGACTATATATATATCCTCTATATAACATGCGTTCATGGCCTATTTATAAATATCCTAATCTATGAACTTTTCTTGAATAAAACACAACCCTTTTCTATTCAATCTGTAAGTAATCCCTTTATATGACACCCTTCTGTATATGTAAAAAATGTATATAACTGGTGTTTTAAAAACCCCTTATTTTGAACTCACGTTATATTTACATATATTCATGAGTGACCCCCCCAAATCCGATACCCAGGATTGATGATTTGCTTGATGAGCTCAAGGAGGCTCGATTCTTTACGAAGATTGATTTGAGGTCAGGGTATCATCAGATTCGCATGCGAGAGGGTGATGAAGTCAAGACTGCTTTCAGGACTGATCGAGGGCTCTATCATTTCTTAGTGATGCCATTTGGGCTTACAAATGCTTCAGCTACCTTCTAGAGCTTGATGAATAAGATTTTACAATCTTTTCTCTTTCAGTTTGTCTTGGTGTTCTTTGATGATATTCTGATCTACAGTAAGACTTTATAGGATCACTTAGCACATATGAGGAGGGTTTTTGATGTATTGAGACATCACAGGCTTTTTGCTAAGGAGAAGAAGTGTTCTTTCATGGAGACTGAAGTTGGATACTTGGGACATATTGTCAGTTAAAAAGGAATACATGCTGATCCCAAGAAGGTGCAATGTATAAAAGATTGGCCAACACCCACTATTACTACTTCTCTTAGAGGATTCCTTGGTTTATCTTCATTCTATCGCCGATTCATCAAGCATTATGCGGCCATTGCAGCTCCTTTGACTGATAGGTTGAAGAGTGAGGCTTTCTTTTGGGATGCTCTTGCAGATAGTAGCTTCAACCAATTAAAGGGGCTCCTTACCTCTGTTCCTATCTTAGTATGCTCGGACTTCTCCAAAGAATTTACCATACAGTGTGACGCTAGAGGCCGTGGCATTGGGGCTGTTTTGTTACAAGAGCATGGAGTGATTTCCTTTGAGAGACGTAAGCTTACATATAAAGAAATGGCCATGAATGTTTATGAACAGGAGATGCTGGCTATCTTACATGCAATTAAGAAGTGGCACCATTACTTGTATGGCAGTCTATTTAGAGTACACAGTGATCACAGGGTTCTTTAATATTTCCTTACTCAGTCTAATCTTACTCCTAAGCAGTGCCGGTGGGTAGCTACACTACAGAATTATGATTTTGACATCACTCATATGAGGGGCAAAGACAATATAGTGGCTGATTCTCTTTCTCGTATGTGGGCTTGCAAAGTTTCAGCTATGAATAAACTGCATAATGATTGGATTGAAGAACTACAGGAGGCTTATCTTTTGGATGAAGAATTCAACCATATTTTTCAGAAATTACAGCAAGGTCTTATGGAAGAAAACTCGCATTATCAGTTCAAAAATGGCACTATTTGGTTGAACAGTAAGATTGGCATTCCTTCTACCTCTTCTTTTACACGGAAAATTATGGAGGAACTACATTCTTCACCTTTAACTAGACATTTAGGAGTTTTCAAGACCTATGACAGGATCAACAAAAGTTTTTATTGGAAAGGACTATGTAAAGATATCAAGGACTTTGTCATGAAGTGTATGCCTTGTCAGCAGAATAAGGACAGCACCCATAAGCTAGGAGGTTTGTTACAGCCATTACCTATTCCTACAAGTAAATGGACTCATATTACTATGGATTTCATTACTGGCTTGCCTACTACCAAGAAGGGATGGAATAGTATATATATGGTAGTAGATAGACTCACCAAGGCAGCCCATTTTATTCCAACCAAGATTCAGTTTACTGCCTCTCAAGTGGCTAGTCATTTTATGGAGCAGATTTTTAGACTACATGGATTACTGTAGGTGATTGTTCATGATAAAGACTCAAAGTTTATGAGTAACTTTTGGCAGGCGGTATTTATATCTATGGACACTAAATTGGCTCCATTTATGGCCTATCATCCACAAACTGATGGACAGACAAAAAGAGTCAATAAATGGTTGGAGACTTATCTTTGCCATTTCTGCTATGATGTCCAAACTTCATGGGATTCTTGGTTACACTTGGCTGAGTTTGCTTATAACAATTCTACCCACACTAGTATTGGAGTTTCACCCTTCGAGGCTCTGTATGGGATCAATCCTCATGGGAAGGAAGAGTTAGAAAGAATACAAACCCTTCTTCAGTAATGCAAGATGAATCTTAGGAAAGCTCAAGACCAAATGAAGATATATGTTGATGAGAAGAGACAGCCTTTAGAGTTCCAAGAAGGAGAGTTGGTCTTACTGAAGGTATCCAAGTCTAGGTACTCTACATTAAAAGATGGATCTAGTAATAGGCCCTTATCGGATCCTTAAGCGAATTGGAGACTTGGCATACAGATTAGAGCTTCCCTCTTCCACAAAGATTCACAATGTCTTCCATGTTAGTCAGCTCAAGCCTTTTTATGGTGATCCAGTGGATATAGTTGATGAGCTACCACCTATTGATGAAGAAGGTCTTATTGAGTACATCCCAGAGGCTGTTATAGGTTAGCGTGAGAAGAAGCTTTGATCTCGTTCTATCGTGGAATATTTGATCAAATGGAGAGGCTTCTTGGAGGCCTGATTCTTTATTGGATGAGTTTCCTTTCTTAAGGGATACATTGGTGGTGGCTGAAGCCTATTGATTATGGAGCTAGTGATGATGCAAACAGGATCAGGACAACTTGCTCTTTTAGAACAGTTTTTATCGTGCCTAATTTTCAGAATTAAGCTATTTACATGAGCTTAAAGTACTCTTCAAGAGCTCCGTTTTGATATATGGCACGCCTTCATTTTGAGATTATCTGTTGAAAATTTTATGGCTCCATATACTTTTGAAGTATTCCAGATCATGTATATAGCTGAGGCCTACTCTTGTTTTTCAATTTTAGTCCATATGGTTGGTCATACTTCATTCATTTTTCCATTTGTAAAGTTGTAAAAAATAGAGTAGTACTCTGTCCTATCCAGCCTTTTCTAGTCTTTCAGGTTTGTTTTTGAGAACAAAAACTTTTGGGAAGGGATAGATTGTAAAAAGCTAGGAATAAGGACTTAGTGTAAAATAATATTGATATTATGCCATGTCACACTGACATTGGTATAAAAGGAGAGGACATGTAATTTTTCACATCTTTTTGACACATTAATACAATTACTGTCCTTCTCTTCCATCTTGCTCACAGCTTCCATGGCTTCTCTCTCTTTCATGTCTTTCTCTTTCCAAATCTAGTCTTTCTCTCTCCTCACCACTCTCTTTCTCTCTCTTCTTGCAATTTTTCTCTCTTCTGCAACCTTCTCTCTCCTCTTTGTTGTTGGGGGTAAAGGCGCCTTCATATAGCCGCCCATGTATTACTACACTGACATTCATTGCCACTGCACACTGCAGGTGGCGGGTGCCCGTCACCGTCACTTTATTCTTTATTCTTTTACTGACAGTTTGAATAAAGGAAGGCCCGGTCACACATTGTGACTGTTGGAGTTCCCATTTCTTGTCTCTCTCTTTCTTGCTCTTGCTCTTCAGCCATAGCTCTCGAGTATAAGCTTCAATCCTTCTCACCTTTCAACTGGTATCAGAGCACAGCTTCCCGACTCTTGAGCTTAGCTCATGGCATTCTCAACTTCCCATTGACTCCCCACTCGCATCGGGTCTCCTTCCCGGCAGCCATAGCTCATTCTCTTGAGCTCTCGTCACTCCTTAGCTTCCCGAGCTTCTTCTTGGCCTATTGAGGCACCATCAGGGCATTGACATTGAGGTGTGCTTCATTATTTCAGAGTTTTACTTTAGTCCATAGGTCTAGGTAAACAGGGTTTTCACAGGTTTTGGGCAGCCATAGCTCACACCTCTTGGAGCTTCCTTCACCTGGATCTTGCTTCCAGCCTATCAAGGCTTGTTGAGGCTTGGTGTAGGCCTTCTTTGGCCCCCAGTTGTGCCCCCTTTGGGCCCCATTGTCGACACGTGGGATAGCAGACCCCCCCAGCCAGCTCACATTTTTTTTGCACACGTTTCAAAATCTGGCCCAAAAATCACTCTTTTTGTCATATCTCGGGCATTCAAAACTTGATTTAGGCAAGGTAAGAGTCTAAGTTGGGGTTTTGGCACGCTTCGGACATGATGGTGATGCAAATTTATGAAATTCTAATAATAAAATATTGTGTAATAGATTTCAGGTCTGAGACAACATGTATTTGTATGCCTATGGCTTATGTGATGCTTCTACTGATGTCTATTGATACCAGATCACTTGTGGATGTTATGTCTCTTATGTGAGATGCATTTGGAGCTGATTTAGCTTATCCATTGACTGTTTTGAACAATCCTAGATCTGTCCAAAATAGGACAGCCACCTGTTACTTTCAATTTTATGCTTACAGGTCTTGGCATTTGATGCTCGATTATGCCCGGTTGGTGCCTATACATATGGGAATGTATGCCTATGGTTTGCCTATGGATTAGAGATTAGATTGAACACTGATTTTCTTAGTTTACAGAGGTTATGTGCTACTAGAAACTTCAGGGCTGAAGCTATTTATGCTACAGTTGGGTTATGCCTATTAGTCACGGGGTGCTCCCGGCTACTCGGTATGATGTCATGATGTATTTGGACTATGCCACATGTCTTGTTTATGCTCCAAAATGCTTTTGAGTTGAGATTAGAGCTCGATTTGAATTTGATTGTCACTTCTTTGGAGCTGATATTTCATCTATGACATGGTATATGCCTAGGCTACCCAATACGGGTTATGATGTCTTGGTGAATGCTTTATGCTTTGGCTGTGGATGGCAGTTGTTTGAGCTCGTCTCGACATTCATTTGAGTATTCCCTTGAGCAGTTGAACATTGACTTGGATTTTTCCATTACGACTTGGCTTTTTCCATTACAACCTTGGATGCTATTGAGGCATTGTCTTGGTTACCTGTCTTTAGTACTTTGACTTGGTTTGCTTGAGCTGTTGAGCTTGTTTATCCGCCTTTTGAGCCAATGGGAGCATCCTGTATACTTGACCGACGTTGAGTAGGAGGTTTATGCTATTTGAGCATTTTGCAGATACTTGAGACTTTGGGATCTCTTACACTTACATGTTGCATGGTTCATGCACTGATATCTTGGAATTGCTTTTGACCTAAGCTTGGGCTTTGAACTCTAGTGAGCATACACCTATTGGTGTGTATACTTTGCCCTACTGTCCAAGGGGTATGCCTACTCACACTAACGGATGCTTTGGTGACATGTTTGGGTATTTGATCAGGGTCTTGATGACTATTTGGTGCTGATTTATGCCCGTTTATGGCAGGTCATGTCTTGGTTGTCATTTATTGACTTGGTGCAGTGATTTGGTCAGCAATTGACTCTCACAGTATCCTGCTGTCATTTATTACAGCAAGCATGTAACTCCGGACTGACATGGATTTTTCATGCTGAAATATTCTGAAATGATGTACTTTCACTAGTACTTGGTGGGCAGCAGCTTTGGTTACACTTTTCTCACCATTTTCTCTCAATTTTGGTGATTTTTTTGTCATATTCTGCAGTAAACAGCAAGCAGTTTTGAAATGTCTATAGTCTTCCAACTTGCATTATGGCAAGTTCATCCACCACTATCATGTTATTTTCAACATCACTAAGCTTGATGGTATGAATTACTCTTATTGGAAGAGCCAGATTCGGCAGGTGTTGGTGCAGAAATCGTAGATCAAACCTTTGAGGTTGAGCGGGCATCCGCCTGCAACTATGCCAGATGAGGAATGGCTTGAGCTTGATGAGTTATGCAAGTCCACTATTGTATTATCTCTCACAGAATAGGTTCATTACAATGTATTTGAGGAATAACAGAGTGCATGACAGTTGTGGGATAAAATCAAGAATCTCTATGACAAGAAAAGTCCAACGAGTCAAATGTATTGGCTGAAGCAGGTTATGGAACTGCGTATGAAGAAGAATGTGACTATGTCTGCTCACTTGAGCCAATTCCATGCTAAACTCAAGAACTTAACTTTGCAGGACATTACTTTTGCAGAGGATGTCACTCCTATTTTCTTTCTTGGTACTCTTAATGAGTCATGGGATGTATTCCGCACTGCATTATGTGCCTATACTGCTACCTTGAAATTATCTGATGTTGAGAGTGCTCTTCTGCAGGAAGAGGTTAACCGTAAGAATTTGGATGCCTCTCGTGTGTCGCATGCTATGATAGTTAGAGGCATGAATGATGGATATGGAAAGCATGGCAGTGGCAGTGGCCGTGGATGGGATTCCCAGAAATCTCAGTCCAAGTTTCATGGGAAGTCACGTAGCAAATCTCGTGGCAGGAATGCAGATGTTACTTGTCACCATTGTGGGAAAAAGGGCCATATTAGGCCACAATTCCATGAACTACACAATGAAAGGTGCAAAGATAAGGGGAAAGACAAAGTGTAGGATAAGTTTTCTGATCATAGCATAGTGCCTGCAAAGTCCAGTGTTAAAATTGAAGAGATCAATGTTATGTAGCTTGAGGATGTTGATGATGATTATATCCTTGTAGCTTCTTCTAGTGCTTCGCAGATGACAAAGATACACTCTATCTATGCACAGTATTGGCTCTTGGACTCATGTGCTTCATTTCATGTGACACCTTGCCGAGAGTGGTTTCATTCATACCATACTATTTTGGGTTCTGTGTGTTTGGGTGATGACAGTTCTGTGTGTTTGTGTTTCCTTCTAGCAGCAGTTTTGTTATGCAGGATGTACCTCATGTACCTGCTTTGACACGCAGTCTCATGTCAGCTGGACAGCTTGATGACGCAAGTTATTGTGTATCTTTTGGAGACTCTACATGGAAGGTCACTCGTGGCAGACTTGTGATTGCGAGAGGTGTCAAGGCGGCTGGCAGACTCTATCCCTTGATTGTATCCACTTCTTCCCTTGATCATATTTTTCCTGTGGATTCTATCCTACATGTATCTCTTTGGCATGCCCGTTTGGGCCATATGTCTTTGAAGGGAATGAAAATGCTTTCTGGTTTGCAATACTTACCGCCCGAGGAAGTACCAGTTACCTCCAACTGTCTACTTGACCCTATCCAAGGGGTTGTTAGAGCCGCGCCAGGTACATGGACCGAACCCACTGCGAGAGGTCTCTCCGTGGGTGATACTTTTGGAGCAGGAGGACGCCTGGGTGCCAAGGGAGTCTCTGGCCGTAAATCCCTTGCCTCTAGATCCTGCACAAGAGGCCAATGTGACTCCAGATGGGATCTCGAGACCTACATACTAGTCAACATACGGAACTTGGAATAGGGATCCCTGTGGATTGCTGGAATAGCCTTCGGGAAGGTTTATTTGATTATTCCAAAGACTGATAAATAAAGATCAAATGTTGAAAAGGAACTTGCTTGACTTTGTTTTTCTGTGTTAGTGCTTAAGTTACGTGAAGGAACCAGTGATTAATTTGGTTAATTAAGGAATCTATTTTTGCTTGTCAAACTAAATGTGGTAGATAATTAGATAACTAAAGCAACCTGAGGAAAGTGCGGTGGATGTGACCCTAGGTCCATCCTACAAAAGGGAGGTCCTGGTTAGCCGAGAACTTTTCTCAAAGGAAATTGACAACGAGGTAACAATGACCTAGAATCTATAGTGTTAGAGTCTCGATTTATGCTATTTTAGGGGAATGGAATGGGACTATGCCCTACGAGCAGAGAGGTCAAGCTTCACATCCCTCTTGTTTCCCATTCTCCTTGAACCAAGTGTAGCGTAAATCCGCTTCAACCCTATGTTTCCACGCAAAGTGGTTTGTCTGGGGCTTGACGTTAGCTACCTCCTAGGAACTTGACCATTAGGGAAACCCTGATTTAGGTCGGTCCTAAGTGGGAACAGCCGGAATGCTTCCGCTTCATGGCAGACTCAGGAAGTCCTAGATCGCAAACCCCGTGACATTCCTTGGGAGTGCCGGGTGGCACTTTCTAGGCTCTCTTCCCGATGGGCTGCTAAGACGTGTCCTACAAGTAGAGAGGGGGACACATTGCAGTTAGTATCAGAGCAAACCAACGGAATCTAATATTTACAAGGAAACTTAATGAGGGGAAATAGAGCAATGTTGCCATTAAGAACATTTCCTTACTTACTTATGGATGCTGGCCTGCAGAGTCGCAAAGCATGGAACAAATTCTTGGTGTTCCAGGTTATGTTTATGACTGCAATGCGTGCTTCAGATTATCGATGGATCTAGGCATGATGAATATTCTAGATTGTATCTACAATCCTTCACCCCTATACA
Source organism: Lygodium microphyllum (assembly GCF_053477565.2). NCBI lineage: Eukaryota > Viridiplantae > Streptophyta > Polypodiopsida > Schizaeales > Lygodiaceae > Lygodium > Lygodium microphyllum. The sequence goes on along the minus strand of NC_141156.1, from coordinate 134,733,149 downwards.
TGGAACGGAAATGGACAAGTGAATCAGGAATATATTACATAGCGGCCCATTGACTTGCGTACCTTCGGACCAACTTGAAGAGAATCAAGTGGATGGAGGATTTAAAGATCGTGAAGCTGTACATCTTTGTTGAGGCTCATGCAAACTCAACCCTACATGTCGACGGTCGAAAGGTCAAGCAGAACAAATATATGTACGAGGAAGTGACTCGAATAATCCCTACCAACAGAATCAAGGTGCTGGGATGTTATGAGAGAAACGGGTATCAAAGGAAGGGATATCCCAAGCTTCCTATGACCTATCAATTCCTGAAAATCCATGACCCCTCTCCATATTATTATTCAGTCCCCGTAGCCAAATGTAACACAATCTTATTTTCCCCAATTTAATGTATCAGCTTGTTCTACCTTCCCAAATAAATGTACTCGAAAGAGGCTATGCCCACATGAATGAATAAGATTTTTATTACTATCTGTCTTGGTTGTAAGTGTTGGTAAAGGAGTTAAGTGATTAGGTCACTTGGCAAAAAGTCAAACCGGGCATATTAATGTAATGTGACAAATGTTTAGTAAGTTTTAACGTAAAGAATCTTATTGCCCATGCACAACCTCAAGTGTAGATTCCTAGTCCAACCCCTGCACTAAATACGGCTGTAATTCAAGAGAAGAAGTTCCTTCTCAAACAAATCAAGCCACCTGAATTTGATGTAAGGAAAGGACCGTCCAAACTGACGCTGAGGTTTGGATCGAATCCATGGAGGATTACTTCAAAGCAGTAGGAATTGCACCCGCTAACCAAGAAATGCTCGCCAAACTGAAGCTTACCGACAAAGCAAGACTTTGGTGGAAACAATGGTGCAGAGACCAAGGGATCTCGCAAGGGTCAGTTACTTGGGAGAAGCTTAAAAGAGCTATGCGAGGAAGATATATGCCACCTGCCTACCGCACACAGAAGATGAACAAATTCTATGAATTAAAGCAGCTTGAACTATCCCTGGATGCATATTATTCAAAGTTCGTCTCTCTCTTAAAATACGCGCCACAAATGGATATGACACAACAGGTGTCAAAGTTTTGTGCTGGGTTAAATTCACCCATTAGCACCCGCTTGGAATCAATGCACCCAACAGACCTATAAGACACGCTCATTCAAGCTGCGCCAATAATACAAGAGGTACAAACCAAGCCAAGGAATAACAGGATTTGGTCTTACAGGGATCAGAACAAGGGAATGCTTAGAACTGAGACCAAGAGAGCGCAGGGCCAAAACTAGGGACAAAGGAAGAAAGCTAAGGCAAACGCTGTTAACAATTTTGTTCCTACACAAGGTAATGGCCGCAATCTCCGTTGCTTCCATTGCAACGAGCCTGGTCACTTTAAAAGGCAGTGTCCCAAGCTTAGCAAAGGACAACGTCAAGGGCCACCCCAAGGAGCCATCCATGGCCAAGGAGCCACCATCATGGCCAGAGGGAGAACCTCCAGTGTTGCCAACAAGGAGCTGCATGATGAAGAAGACTCGTCCATGGAAGCTAACATTGAGAGGGCAACGGCTCATGCCGCTCTTCACAAGAAAGGCCCGAATCGCCAATTCTCAGTGATACAAACTCCATCGAATTATCAATGTAAAAGCTTCAAAACCTTGATTGATTGTGGCAGTACACATTCCTTCATTTCACCAGCCTGTCCAAAGAGATTAGGAATATCCACAAGAGATGCACCTACCCTACTTGTGGAATTAGCAAATGGTCGAGAGGTCTCTTGTACCAGGAAAACTGCTAAGGTGAGATTCCTACTGGGTGGAAAATCGACTTCGGTCAGATTCAAGGTAATGTACCTAGGTGTCCACGAATGTTTGCTCGGTATGGATTGGCTAATACCCAATGACTCCCACATTCATTGTGGAAAGGGTCAAGTCTCCTTTCGAAATTCTGAAGGGGAACTAGTCACAACTCAAGGAGAGGCTGGGAAGCCAAAAATTCAACTGGCCAAAGCAACACGAATAATAAAAGGAGTTAGAAAGGGGCTACCTGTCTATGTGATTAAGCTAAATAAGCTAGATTAGAATCAGGAATCTAGGGAAGAACCTTCATGGTTAAAGGAATACGCAGACGTATTTCCTGAAGAGCTGACAGAACTTTCTCCTCAAAGGGAAGTCAATCACGAAATCAAGCTAGCGCCAGGAGTTGCACCAATCGCAAAGAGACCATATAGGATGTCCATCCTGAAAGCGATTGAGCTGAAGGAGCAACTCAAGCAATTGTTAGACCAAGGCTACATCCGTCCTAGCAGTTCGCCATGGGGAGCTCTAGTGTTGTTCCAGAAGAAGAAAGATGGAACACTTTGGCTATGTATTGACTACGGAGGGTTGAATCAATTGCATTAAAACAAATACCCCATTCCAAGAATAGATGAACTTCTTGACTGTCTTCAAGGCACGAAGATCTTCTCTAAGATAGATCTCAGGTCTGGATATTATCAGATAAGGATCAAGCAAGAAGATATCCCAAAGACCGCATTTAGCACAAGGTATGGACACTTTGAATTCCTAGTCATGTCATTCAAGCTGACAAATGCTCCTGCTACCTTCAACAGGCTAATGCAGGATATCTTTAGGCCCTATCTTGATGACTTCGTACTTGTCTTCTTTGACGATACCCTAGTCTACTCCAAGCAAGAAAAAGATCCTGAACCCTAGCTTTGCATTGTCCTTGAAACAGTGAGGGCACACAAGCTTTATGCCAAGAAGAAGAAGTGTGTATTTTTCAAGTGACAGATTGAATATTTGGGATTCATTGCATCAGCAGAAGGAATTTCAGTGGATCCGACCAAGGTTAGAGACGTTCTAGAGTGGCCAACACCAACTTCTGTCAAAGAAATATGTAGTTTTCTTGGATTGACACGATGGTACAAGGTCTTTATAAAAACTATGCTTTGATTGCAGCGCCTCTAACTGATCTACTAAAGAAGCAAGTATCAATTGTATGGTCACCTGTTGAATAGTCGAGCTTTGACAAACTAAAGCAAAGCTTGGTATCAACACCCATCCTAAAACTTCCAGATCTTAGTAAGAAGTTTAAAGTGATAACTGATGCTAGCGCACTTGCCTTAGGATGTGTGCTCATGCAAGAAGGTCATCCCATAGCATACTCTTCAAGGAAACTGAAGAGTCATGAAAGGAACTATGCTATCCACGATCTGGAGCTGTTGGCTGTCATCCATGCTCTCAAACTTTGAAGACACTACTTGCTGGGTAACAAATTTACCTTAGTGACGAACCACAAAAGTATGAAATGGATTTTCACCCAGAATGAGCTCAATATGAGGCAACGTCGATGGATTGAAGTGCTGGAAGAATATGATTTTGAAATCAAATACTGGCCTGGGAAGGAGAATGTAGTTGCCGATGCACTCAGTCACAATGTATTTCTGAATTCTCTAATTTTGCAAGATCCATCAACAACAAGATCTCTAGCTACAAAGGTATCCATGCCAAACAACCCAATTCTTGAGCTAGCTAGAGAAGAGGCATGTCATGACCCAATCTATCAGAAATTGCTAAGGGATCCCCATCAAAGATCAAGACCTAAAGCTACAAATGAAGTATCAAAAATTCTCTATCAATAGTGGACTTGTCTACTATAGAACTAGATTATGTATCCCGACAAGCCAGTCACTCAAGCAGAAGATATCCCCTTTCTCAGGACATCCTGGCTATGCCAAGACCCTTAACGTAGTCAGGAAGAGCTATTACTGGGATAGGCTCAAAGGTGACGTTCTCAAATATGTCACGGAATGTTTGTCTTGTCAACGCATTAAGGCCGAACATGTCAAAATGCCAGGGAAATTTCAACCACTTGACATTCCCCAAATGAAATGGGAATTCATTAGTATGGACTTTGTTGTTGGCCTACCCGAAGTTCAGGGAGGATACAACTCCATTATGGTCATGGTAGATATGCTCACCAAGGTTTTACATATTATCCTTGTTAAGACAAACTATAAAGCCTCAGACATCGCAAGGTTATTCATCAAGGAGATTTTCAAACTACATGGGTTACCCAGAAGAATCATTAGTGATCGTGACTCTCTCTTCACATCACACTTCTAGAGGGCTATCTTCGAGGCCATTGGGACTCAACTTTGTTTCAGTACAGCTTACCATCCCCAAACCGATGGTCAAACGGAACGAATCAACCAAGTCATTGAGGATATGCTTAGGGCACATTGTTGCTGCGAACCCAAAAAGTGGATTCAATATTTGCCACTGGTTGAGTTTGCCTACAATGCTTCTTACCAACAAAGCATTCAGATGACCCCTTTTCAAGCATTGTATGGGCACGATTGCCAAAGTCCTTTGAGTTTTTCGGATCCAACCTTGAGGGTTGAAGCTTCAAAGTAGATGCTGGAAGACATGGATGACCAAATCAAATCAATAAGACAGGACATCCAAGCCGCCAAGGACAGACAAAAACATTACGCGGACCTGAAACGACACGATAGAACCTTCGTTGAAGGTGATATGGTCTTCATTCGCGTATGTCCAAAGAAGAGTTCCCTATCCTTAGGTGAATGCAAAAAGCTAAGTCCAAGGTACTGTGGACCCTACAAGATTCTCAAGTGCCTAGGGCCTAATGCTTACAGATTGCAACTCCCTGAAAACCTAAAAGTTCATTTCCGCATAGTGCATATGCAACCGTGGCTCGAAAACCACAAGCCACCATAGGCCTTCGCGGGAACACCCCTCCAAGGGAAAAAGGATAAAGGATTATTTGTAATTTTTTTATAAAAAAAACTCCCTCCCCTTCAGCCGTTGCATGGCGGGGAGAGGGAGTATGAGCTTGAGTGGTGGAAGGGCATGGGGAGGGGAAGCATGCACCCCACCACTTGTGTGGCTACCCCCCCCCCATCTTCACCCTATATGGACCCCCCTCCCCAAGCTTGAGGGAGGGGGGGATTGATTGACCATGCTGCTGCTGCTCGCCATGGGGATCATGCTGCTTCCCGCCGCGCCACCAGGCTACTGTTGCCCCCCGTTGCCTTCATCATCATCATCATCAGCATCATCATCGTTGTCTTCATCATCGTCATCTTCTTTATCCTTTCCATCACATGTAATCCCTGTGTTACAGAAGCTTGGAAGCTTCTATTGAAGCTTCCATAGACATAATTCACCCGTGCCTCTTGGGTTTTTTCAAAATCGTGTCTGCAAGGCCCAAGTCCTGTGCAGGAGAGGAGAATCTCGGACAATAGTAACCTCGAAGTGCGTAAGGGAGCCAAGGAAGATTTGCTGAGTCGAAATCTACTGCGTCAATGGCTCCTAAGCAAAAGTCAAGAGGCGCGCACGCGGGAGCTTCCACCCACAGTACGAGAGTGGACAATGCCCCGATAATGAATGCCCAGGTTCCGAATATTAATTCTGCATGCAAAGGATACATAAAGCATGTTTTAATTCACATAGGAAAAATTGAATGCATTGTAAAATTTATGTACTCGTTTGATTTAAAAAGTTTAGTAGCATGATGAGTACTTGCATTTGCTTGCATCTTCATGGTCAAGGGTAGTCGCATAAGTTGAAAGATAGATTTGTGCAAAGGTATCCTTGTTGCATCGCGCAAAGAACAGGGCATATAACACATAATGCACTTATGTATTAATTTCCTAGTTGTGATTCGTGTATAAGATAATCATAGATGCCCATTAAATGATGTCCGAATAGTCATAATGCATGGAAATAATTTATGAACCTTGAAAATTGCATGCGATGATAGTTACATTTTAGGTTAGGTTAAGTGATAAAATAAGGATTAAATCAATGATGTACTCATTGGCATCTAGTCATGTGAGAATGGTGCATCCATGCATGGAGTTCTTTTATCAAAGTTTGAATTTGGGAAAGGATGCATCTTCATATTAAAGCTTGAATTCAATGCATTAAATGTAGGGTTTATAAGAGTTAGCTCTGAATGTCAATCATTATAGTATAGGGCAAGGAAAAGAAAGTTCTCTGTAGATCCTTTAAGTTGCATAAAGGCAAAAAGGTCTATGGTCTCGAAATTGCATGGAATGATGCATTCACCTATCTTGTGGTTACTTACTTCTTTCAAGGAAAAGTACTTGCAAATTTAGAAGAAAGTATTTGCATCTTTAAAAGGGAAGATCGTCTTAAATCGTGGGTTGGTTAGATCAACTAAGAAATTCGCGTATAATTGAGTAGCTTACATGAGAATCATAAAGGTATGATTAGTTAGCATATGATGATCACCTCAATATGCTAGGTAGGATTAAGCTATGATACAATTCTGCCTAGTATCGCACTTAGGATGCCGACTTAATACCTCCAATCTTAAAGGTCCTACCCACATTATCAAAATGTTAGGATTGTCTATCGCCCATGCAAGAATGATCTAGGGTTCTCACCCTAAGGATCAGTTGACCAAATGATAGACCTCCGCAAGGAATTTAGGGACCCTAGGGCCAAAACGTTTATCGGCCTAGTAGGGTTAGGGGTTGGATTGGGTCAAGAAGATTCCCAAACCCTATATCTTAATCAAAGGTATTCTTGACCAAGAAATACCGTATGATGGGAGATATAACCCCACAAGTTGGTATTGACACCTATATCGTGCAACAAGCTGCAATGTCGTATGGTCTTGTGTCTAAATCACAAAATAGTATTGCCACTCCTTAAACCAATTTTGGCGAGTTCTAAGTACAAGTCTAATTTTCTAGAGGATGAGTAGTCATCCTGCTACATCACCCTTCCTTGGTACTGATTTGCCAAGCTAGGGGAATTACGAATTGCCAAGAAAGCAATTGACCAACCAAGTTAGGGCGACGAGGTTGCCCAGGATTTATTGACCTTAATATAAGGGAACCTAAAGTATTGACAATTGGGTCAACAGGGTATAAACCCTAACCCAAGGAAAGAGGGTAAACAAGCAACTTAGCTTACGAAACCCTTGGGATCTTGCCAAGTTGCGATTGATCTAGGATTGAATGCTGGAGGCATTCGGGGAGAAGGAGTTACACCTTAGCAGTTGGCCATACAAACGACCACTGGAATGCTCATGATTGTACACTTAGGTGCACTATTTGTATTTCTTTGCTCAAGGAACTAATTCAAGAAAAACAACTAATGCTTCAGGTTAAAAGCCTAGAGGGAGAGGCAGTACCAGTTACCTCTGACTGTCTGCTTGACCCTATCCAAGGGGGTTGTTAGCCGAGCCAGGTACATGGACTAAACCCGCTGCGAGAGGTCTCTCCGTGGGTGCTATTTGGAGTAGAAGGACGTTTGGGTGCCACGGGAGACTTTGGCCATAAATCCCTTGCCTCCGGATCCTGCACAAGAGACCGACGTGACTCGAGATGGGATCTCGAGGCCCGCATACTAGTCAATGGGCAGACCCTGTGGATTGTTGGAATGGCCTTCGGGCAGGTTTATTTGATGTATTCGAAAGACTGATAAATAAATATCAAATGTTAAAAATGAACTTGCTTGACTTTGTTTTTCTGTGTTAGTACTTAAGTTACGTGAAGGAACTAGTGATTAATTTGGTTAATTAAGGAAGCTGTTTTTGCTTGTCAAACTAAATGTGGTAGATAATTAGATAACTAAAGCAACCTGAGAAGAGTGCGGTGGGTGTGACCCTGGGTCTGTCCTACGGAAGGGTGGTTCCGATTGGCTGGGAACTTTTCTAAAAGGAAATTGACAGCAAGGTAATAATGACCTAGAATCTATAGTGAGAGTCCTGATTTATGCTGTTTTAGGGGAACGGAATGGGACTATGCCCTACGGGCAGAGAGGTCGAGCTTCGCATCCCTCTCATTTCCCATTCTCCTTGAACCAAGTACAGCATAAATCCGCTTCGACCCTGATGTTTCCACGCAAAGTGGTTTGACGCTAGCTACCTCCTAGGAACTTGACCATTAGGGAAACCCTAATTCATGTCGGTCCTAAGTGGGAACAGCCAGAATGCTTCCGCTTCATGGCAGACTTGGGAAGTCCTAGATCGCAAACCCCGTGACATTCCTTGGGAGTGTCGAGCGGCGCTTTCTAGACTCTCTTCTCTATGGGCTGCTAAGACATGTCCTACAAGTAGACAAGGGGACACGTTACAAAGGATATGCACTTTGCCTCCAAATGAATGTGTTTTCCAATAAACACATTATAAGTATTTATTTGATAATGTATGTAATATTTTTTTCGTATAAGCCAGTACTAATAATGAATTCTTGGTTTTAGAAATATTTTTGTCAACAAGTACTGAATAGCAACATGTGGAAAGCTTAAGTGGAACCTTCCATGCAATTCATAAGGTGTTTGTGAACATTATCTATGTTGATCAGACTGTGGAATCTTTTAGTGAGGGTAGGGTTTTTATATATGATGCACAATATGTGGTTCCCTATAGAGCATGTACATATGGACATATCAAGGATTTTCCATTGCCAAGTCTTTCATCTCTAAATTGGGACATTCTTGATAACGCAACAATGCATAGTTTTATATTCAAAATATGTCAGGATATTCAAAAGTCCATGATGATGATGAACGAAAGGATCTCAAGAAGAATACGCCTATCACGGTTTATACCCTTGCATATATTTATGGCATGCTTCAAAATAGCACATTTACAAAGGACAAATGTATATTGGCTGAGTAGAAATTTCCCAAAAAAGGACCTTGACAATATTGAAGGCTTTGGAAATTTGGAAAGTATGACCATAAGGATGATACCATGAGGTGTATTGTATGCTCCTAATCCTTGTCTTTATCTTACAACATCACATGGCAAACTCTTGATTTGGGCTTTGATTATAGAATATACAAACTTAAATAAAACATTTGGATTCCCTTGGATTCTAATACAAATTGCATGCCTTTAGAACTTAAGGTACGAGCTATAGTACATGAAGAAAAAAAAGAGGTAAATGTTATTTCCAATTCGAGTCTAAAGGATGTAAGCGATACCTTGGAGCTGCTAGATAGTACATCCCCTGGATATAAGTTCAAAGGAAATGGTAAAAAATTTGGGAAAATAGCTAAATGCTCTTTCTCTTGTATGAGTTGTTTGCCTCCCACAATTGTAAGTTTTGAGCCATAAATATGAAAATCTTCTGTCTGACATGCTACCATCCCAATCTGCATCTGTGTATCCAAAGACCTGTACGTCCTTACCTGCCTCATAAAAAAGTCCATAATGTAAAGTGGACTTTACATACCTCAATATATGTCTAACTACATCCAAATGAGGCTTTCTAGGTGTCTGCATAAACAGACTGACAAGGCCAACATCATAGCTCAAGTCTAGCCTTGTGATAGTCATGTAAATCAAACCCTACTATCCTCATAAACATAGTAGGGTCTTCTATCTCATCCCCAACATCAACAATCAACTTCACATTTTGCTCCAATGGTACTGAAAGAGGCTTACATGCTGTCATACCATACTTGGATAACATATCCAAGACATATTGCCTTTGGGATAGCCATATACCATCGTCACATTTGATCACCTCAATACCAAGAAAGTATCTTAGCTCACCCAAATCTTTCATCTCAAACATCTTCTTCAAGAAGTCCTTAACTTCAGCAATCCCATTGTCACTGTCACCTATAATAATCAAGTCATCCACATAGATGACTATGATGACCAAACCTACATCTTCCTTTCTCACATAAAGTGAGTGATCAACATCAAAAATACAAAATACAATATTGACAAGATACTGTCCAGTCTTGTCAGACCATGCTGTACGTGCTTGCTTCAGCCCATAGAGCACCTTCTTTAACTTGCACACATATGTGGGATGCTCTAAATCCTCATAACCTGCTGGCTTCTCCATATACACTTATTCTTGCAATTCACCATGCAAGAAGGCATTCTTAACATCCATTTGTTGAAAACTCCAACCTTTGGCTGCTGCCAAGGAAAATCACACACCTAACGGTTTCTATCCTAGCAACTGGACTGAATGTCTCTTCATAATCTATGCCATATGTTTGAGCATAGCCTTTTGCAACTAGCCTAGCCTTATACCTGCTAAGTGAACCATCTGCATTATGCTTGACTTTGCAAACCCACTTACAGCCAATATCTTTCTTACCCTTACGTAAGGGTACCAAATCCCAAGTCTTATTGGCTTCTAATGCAGCCATCTCCTCATCCATTGCTGCATCCCAATGAGCATGACCAACAGCATCCTCAAAACAAGTGGGCTCAACATCCTCAACTAGTTTCACCATATAAGCATAATGGTGAGCTGCATAACCTTCAAAACCAAGTCTTTTAGAATTTCCAAAACCTCTATTATGTCATCCACCTCTTCCTCTAGAGCTCCCCCTACCTCTAAAGTTTCCTCGGCCTCCTGAAACCTGCATTTCACCAAATTGCTGATTGAACTTGTTTTGCTGGTTATTGCCAGTACGTCCCATATCACGACCTTTCGAAGAGGATCTACCACGTCCCCTTCTTGAACTTGAGTAAAATGCTTGAACCTGTTCACCATTTTTTTCATATGAGTCACCTTGCATATTGATCTCTTCGGTAATCATGAGAGAGATCAACTCCTCAAAAATTATAGATTTGAAATCTGCAACATGTGCACCCACTTTCGGTCAATACAGCCGAAATCACAATGTATCTTGAAACTGTTGTCCGCAACCTTGTGGCTCTAAAACGAGGCCCAAAACGGTCTCAGACGCCCAAAATAATTGCGAGAAAGTCCTAAAGAGCTTATATGCAGAATATACAGTGATCTGATTGCACACCAAATCTCACAGCAATCTGATATTTTTTCTCGATCTTGCTTTCGTGCCTCCACAAGCACTATCCAAGAGAGAGAGTGGAAGAATGAGAGAGCTTCTTACCCGTTGCTTGCTTGCTCAAACCTTGCTTCTTCTCCTTCACTTCAGCCTTCAAAATCGGCCTTTCTTAGTGGCGGGGCTTTGATACCATGTCAAGAATCACGTGATGGGGGGATTTTCTTGAGCTGCTGCACCAAACACACACTGTATAACAAGAGGAAGCTCACTCAAGAACACAAGAAGACATATGGAGGTCAAAATGTTTTCTTTCTGATTTTTTTTCTTCTTCCACACACTATACAATGTACACAAAGTATAGATAAGTTACAACATAAAGGAAAGTGGCCTTCTAAGTCAAACAATGCATAACCGACTATACTAATCGATTGGTGTTATATCTTTGCTAGCTGTAGGTAGGTGTAACAAACTAAATATAATAAGCGATAAGCCAGTGGCCATGTGAGTATCATAATGACCACCAATGTGCTAAGTGTAGATGTGCGGACTCATGTAGCCAGGTGATCCATCATCAATGTCTGCACGTGTTGAGCTTGCCACCTCAACATTATTTCTATCCATCTACAAATATATATGCTTCTTTCCTTGTATTTGCAATCTATTACCCTCCATCTCATCTATTAGTACTTGATGATGTATACTTCTCCAATATGTATAAATTGGATCTAGTTGAATGGTAAGTTTATACTTGCATGTGCTTGCATCTGTATTACTTGAAGAGGTATTGATAAATATTTTAGTAGATCAACCATAGATGAATCTCACAATGATAAGAAATTGAGTGCAAAGAAGATAATGGCGAAAGAGAATGACAAAAGAGTGGTGGTGTGTGAAAAGAAGATGTGAGAGCAAACAAAAACGATTTTGGTACACATATCTCAAAAATACGAAATCTTTCAAGTTTCAAGAAAAAAATGGTCGAAAAGGTGACCTTGACATAAATTAAAAGATGAGGGTAATTAATGACTGGCCCCTTCAATTAAATATTCTCTCATTAATCACATATGAGCAACAAAATTTGGAAATTTTATTCTTCCAAAATCTCAACTAATTAGCAACTTAATCATTTTTTAATGTTAGGACCAAAAATAGGCCCAACACTAGCTCTAGGGCTCTAATTGGGCCTCCTAAACTCACCTAAACAACCCCACAGTCTCACAATCGAGAGCGTATAGACACTATGAACTGGTTTATTGAAAGAATGTGTTCGTAGATACTATCTCTAGATTGTAGTCCAACGTGATGCCCTTCCCAACTCCAAGAAAAAAGAGTACCCAAACATATCAGTGGCTAGCACCTCATAACACAAACAAAGGGAGCACCCCCCTTCCCCCCCAGCTTATTGCTGTGGCTCCAGTATGGCTCTCCTACACCCCAAGGATTAGCCCCAGGATGCGCCATCTCAATATATAACACATACACACAAAGTCCACTATTCACAATATTTGTTCTAGGAGATAGTATAATCCTTACTAAATCAATCTCCCAAAGAAAAAATTAAACTAAATCTGCAGCGTAAGGAGCCTCACACTCATCATGGGTCAATAATTTGAAATCAAGTGCTATACATTCAAGAGATAATTCTCTTTATATCAAGTAGATGCAATGCAATGCAAAGTGGATGACTTTGAGTGCACACATATTTTACTTAAACAAAATCAACATTGTGAATGTGCTCAAATATTCTTTCCACGATTTTCTTCCACTAATGACATTGCTGCAAGAAGAGACTATTTCATGCCGCTATACGTCTTAATATTTAAAATGAGATCGAACCCTATATGCAAAGTGCAGCAAGCAAATCAAATTTCAAACCATATTTAGCACATAAAACCCCCTCTCTCCCTACCATTTAGAGTTTGCTTGTGATGGGTAGGTTAAGATGTGTTTCCATGTATGTTTCTTTATGAAGAATGCAATCAGCACACACTAAAATATACAAACTAGGGTAAATGGAGGTAAATTACCTATGCTTTACCTCCATTATAATTACACAAACATGATTTAATTTTCTATAATTTTTTTAACATAAATGTTTTTCCCATTTTATTTGTCTCAAAATCATATTTTTTTCTTATTTTCTTTATATAAATTATTATATTTTCTAAATTTTTTATTCAATAAATTAATTCATGCTCTAGTTCTGGTAGCACATTTAATTTCATTCCATATGAACATGATTTGATCACCCGAAACCAAGAAAAGCCTCATTTTTCCACTTAAAACATGCATTTTGGGATTTTAACAATTAATAACTCACACGCACAGATATGAGTTCTACATTTTATTGTTCAACGCTCTCAAACACATCATAACCAAGCTTCAAACAAATTTTTATCACATATGAACAAGATTTGCACCATGAAATGTCAAAAAGAATCTTAATTTCCATTAAAAAAATAGGCTTACTGCTATTTTTCATCTTTTCGGTCTCAAGAATTGATTTTACAAATAGCAACCAGATCTACCATTGCTCTTCAAATAGGACTTTCATCAATCCTTAGCATCGGCACGATCCCACATCAATCTGGTTCAAGTCGGACAACGATCGATCTTCTCTCAAGGAATCTCACATGAACTATCCATTGGAGGAGAGAGACGGAGGAGAGAGAAATGCTGATTTTATATATTCATAATCAGGTCACCATTTTTGAGAGGCAAGACTGGTGATACAAAGTGAAAAATTTGAGCAATCGGTAGGTGTGATCAGATCATAGGCTTCTTCTGGCAGCTCTATATACCCCCCCCCCCCCCCCCATCTTCATCACATTGCTCAGCTAAGAAGATGTTTTTTTCCACACTATTTCATAAAAAAATCCCCCCCCCATGTAAAAAAATTTTGGGCCTTAGGCTCCCAAGGATCACAATCCTTCTTCCTCAAGTCCTTTTTACATTTTCCTATTTTACCCTCTATGCCCGACGGCCTTTGGCAACCCCAATTTTTTACGACCGATTTTCGATCTGAAAATTTCTACCTAATTGTCTTAGAGCCCTGCACTCCTTGGAACTTGTTCCACTTCATTTCGATACACTGCAAGATCAAAAATCTGAGACCACTGCAAGATCCATCTTCAAAAGTGATTTTAAATCCCGCCTTCCACAACCGCTTAAAATTGTCAGATTGTCATCTGCCGCTTCTCGAGCTTTGATTTCAGCCTCAAATTGAAAAATTTTGACGCACACTCAGTCTTTCGAATCCAAGAATCAATATGCACATTCAAAAACCATAAAGAGCACCAAGCTGCTACAGAGAAAATACACAAAAAAACACAGAACAACTCTCACTCTACCCCCTAACAAAATCAACGCATGAATATTCACAAGGAATAGGCGAAGCATAATCAGATGATAGAGATATAGAGCTAGTCACTAACCAACTAGTTCAACACAGATTGGCTAAAAAGAACTATCAAAAGAGGCCTCCTAAGTAGTGGTCTATTGACCTGCCAACCGGACCTAGGACAATTGGACTAAGAAGTCCTACTATGCAAGGACTCCTATAGCTTGGTCTTTGATTTTCATATACTTTTTATTTAACACTTTTTTATATTCTAGGATTTAATACTTGAGCATGTAAAAAGGAGGGAGTTGAGCGTATTGTGACCCAAGGAGAATAGGGCATCAACCTCAGGTCTTGTCTCGACACTGAAGAACCTACCAAGCTCTCGCAAGGTGACAATAAATCCTTTTCTCCTTTTACTCACTTTTATTTTCACTCCAACTATCCTTATTTATTTTTCGGCTAAATGTCACCCCCAGCCAGAAAGACAAGGCACTGGGTTGACTTGTCCTTGGCCTTTGCAAGGCAATGATTATTTGCCCTTGGAATTTCTCTTTCTTGTATTTTCTTATTTCAGGGGTTAGAATCCCTTTTTATACACCTTTGTATTTTATATAGGATTTTTCAAGTATATTCATTGTTTCTTCTCTTTCTTTTATTTGGGAGGCTTCTCTAACTATCTAACAACTAACAAAAGCTCCTAGAAATAGATGCCTAGTAGGCTAGAAAGAGAGGGTCTGCCTCAAAACAAATCTTTAAATGCCTAACAATGCCTATAAAGAGGTGGAAAACTGCTCAAACCTCCCCCAAATATACTAAACCAAACCCTAGGACTTCATGCCTTGACTTTCCAGTCCCCAAAAAAAGAAACTTTTCCACAAATACATATGCATTTAGATTAAGGGGTAAAAATCTTGAAAAGGAAGAATAACACTTGGACTTGGCCACAAGAAGCTTATGTGTAGCAAGAGGCTCCCTCCAGGAACTTCTTTAGACTTGTCTAGTGTAATACTAAAATAGAAAACCATTAAATGCACCTACACCAAACAAACAAATGGCCCTCTTGGAATAACAATAATATGTCATTTTGATCTTTCAAATACATGGTCTTCTTGGCATGTAGATTGCATCTTACCAGATTAACCATGATAAACCAAAAATTGCATAAGATGTGAGGGCTAGCCTCGTGCTAATTTTGCAACTTAGCTTATTGCAATCTAATCATCAAAGTTTAATCTTGGGCTCTTGTATATCCACCAATCCAAGCCTTCCCATTGATATAATGTCAATGTGGGCTATCTCTTCTTGGATACTATTAACTAAATGAATGATCTCATTGGACTCATGTGTCCTACCTTGATTTTCATTCAAATAGATTGACCATCTAAGCTTCCTAAAGACCCCTTCAACAGAGAGAATCACATATTAATTCTCCCTCCAACCTTCCCTATTTGGATTATTGTCTATATCAGTGTTATAACCCAAACTAGGTAGGGTTTCAATCCTAGGCCCATCACATAGATGCATCCTAGATTGGTGTATAGTGCTAGATGTATCGTTATGGCCTCTTGTCTCATCCACTTGGGGATTGACCATGTTATGTCCACCTAGAATTCTTGGCCTTTCATCTAACACATAGCCACACTTTTAGAGATTTTGGGCCTCCAAACCAATCTCATATTCCTCCTCCTATTCTTCCACTACCTCAATTTGCCACATTGGTCTAATGGACTCAACATGAACTTATTGCTATGACCAAATAGCCTCACATAGTTATGACTTCCATCTAGTACAGGTGGACCTTTAGCATTTGGCTTTACCTCCCTCTATCCATATTGCTCTTCTCACTCATAGGCATCATGTTCTTACTAAGAGGAAGAACATCTACTCAAAAGCATGATTCGTTTATAGATGGCAAAGGTCTCTCAAGAACCTTTATAGGAGAAAAATGAGAACCACTCATAAGACACTTATCCACAATTGTAGTTCCAATGGTCCCATCGATTTTGCCTTCATAACCAACCCTCATGGCAGTGTTGTAAGACCTATTGGGACTTGCTTTGGACTCTTTCCATCGAGAGGCATGCTATCACTACTCATAGAATTTACATTTCCTATTTGGAGATTTTGACTACCAAGGTTCCCCACAAAGGTTGTCTTGGTACTAGCAAATGAATTATCTCCTTGTAGAAAAGGTTGGATGTTTGGATGCACTTGCAATGAGTGGGGGAAACTCAAAAAGTTTTCCCAACACCTTTGAATATACTGCTCATAGTCAAATGCCTACATCTTAGCCTCATTTAATGACTTAGGATCTCACTTCCTCACTTGGATTTTCATATTAGTCACTAAGCCACCCATAAAGAGCTTACATAGCACATCATTCAACAACATAGTGGCTCTTCTTAGCCAAAGCCTAGGAATGTTATCAAAGGCTCTAGCATATTCTTTGACTGAGGTATATGACTCTTGTTGAATCTGAATAAGATGCCCTAAGACTTGAGTCATGGAAACCTTCTTCTCATACTCGTCTAGGAATTTATCACACAACTCCTCGAAGGTTCTAATTGACCCTCTTGGGAGACTCCAGTACCATTTCTTATCCTCCCCCTTTAGATTACTTGAAAACATGAGCATCTGATGTATATCATCAAAACTACTCATAAGGCAAGTTAGGTCGTACTCTTTTAAATGCAACATTGGATCCTCATTTAACTGCCCATAAAACACCGATCCCTATAAAGAGAAGGGCATTTAGTACTCTTCTTTGGGATCAACACTTAGTCCTCCATATCTTCATACTCACCTTGACCTAATCCCATCGTCTCAAGGCCTCTAATCTCTTTTGTTTCCACCTTTACCAGTATAGGAAGGTTGACATTTCCATTGACATCCCTTTCTACCAACTCATAAATTGGTCTAGGGAGTCCTATGCTATACAACATGGAGTCTACCCCATCCCCTACTGATGGTACTTTAGCAAGAATTTACCACTATTTTCCTAGAACCAAAGATAGGTCATCCCAATAGAACCTTCCTTACTAACAATGGTTTTCCACATACATAGATAGCATCCAATGATTTATGGATCTTGGAAATTTGTAAAGAATTACTATTCTACCATGGAAATCAACAAGAAAACTAATGAACTGAATTAAGAAAATAAGTTGCGGACAGTAGTTTCAGGGTACACTGTGACTTCGACTGTATTGTCCGAAAGTGGGTGCGCAGGTTACAGATTTCAGATCTGTAAGTTCAAAGGTGTTTACCAACGAGTAAACACAAGGTTTATCTGCAAACTGGTTGCAGATTGCATATATTGTTGAGTAGACAGTGAAAAAGGCTGTCTGGTGTATTGTTGTGCACTACAAGTCGAGGGTTGCAGAAGATTTGCTTGCTGTTTGGTATTAATTTTGTGATAATGGCAGAGAATAGTGGAAGCCCCATCATTGAGAAGCTTGACAAGAAAAACTACCCTTCATGGAAGTTCCGTGTCACGAACTTGGAAAAGGCCTCTACGAGTTTGTTTCAGGTGAAGAAAAGGAGCCAGAGGTGAGTGATCCTCCAACTGCAGAAGAGACAAAGGCACAAAAGGAATGGAATGCAAAAGACAAGAAGGTCATGTCTTGGCTGTCTGCAGTAATTGACAATAATATGCTGGGACATATTAGAAATGCAGAGAATTCATATGCAGCTTGGACCATACTTGAAAGTATGTTTTCCGTAAATACAAAGGCACGAAAGATTCAACTCAAGCAAGAGTTGAATACATTGAAGAAAGGGAAGATGTCTATCAATGAGCATACACTGAAGGTAAGGAGCATTGCAGATGCATTGGCAGCAATTGATGAATGCCCGATGATGATGATTTGGTGTCGTCTACCTTGGGTGGACTTAACAATGAAAAGGCTTGGAAGTCTTTTGTAACTTTCGTATATGTTAGAAAGCCATTTCCAGATTTCGATGAGTTGGTCTCCCTTATGATCACTGAAGAGATCAACGTGCAGAGTGAGACATCTTAAAAAATTGGTGAACAGGTCCAAGCTTTCTACTCTAGTTCAGGAAGGGGACATGGCAGGCTCTCTTCAAGAGGCCGTGGTACAGGACGTGGTAGTGACAACCAGCAAAACAGATTGAATCAGCAATTTGGCGATATGCGGGTTACAGGAGGTCGTGGTAACTTTAGAGGCATGGGAAGCTTTAGAGGAAGAGGTGGATGGCAGAACAGAGGTTCTAACAACTCTGGTATTGTGTGCCACTACTGTGGCAAAGTAGGTCATATCACAGCCCAATGTTATGCTAAGAAAGATGATATCCGCAGTGGTAAGTTGCAGCAAGGAAACTATGCATCATCTTCACGACAGAATGAAGATAAAAATGAACGTCTATTTGTTATGCAGCATATGCTGAATGCTATTACAGGAAAGGGAACACATGATGATGTTTGGTATGTTGATTCAGATGCATCCAATCATATGACCAGCCATGCAGAATGGTTTGGAGAGATGCAAGATTTGCAAAATACAGGTTATGTGCAGACGGGTGATGATTCATGCCACCCAATTTCACATGTTGGAAAAGTTCCCCTGTCCTTGCATGATGGTAAGACAAAGAGTCTTTCAGATATATTACATGTGCCATCTATTACAAAGAACTTGGTGTAAGTTGGTCAAATGGTAGAGCAAGGGCTGCAAGTCAGATTTAATGCAAAGGGCTGCTTTGTAGAAGACTTCAATGACAAGTGCAGGTTAGTTGCAAAGGGAAGTAGGACGTATGTTTACTCTGGATGCTGGAATTCCTACTATGAATGCTGCTATGTATGCTAAAGGAAAAGGTGTTGTTGCAGACATTGAAATTTGGCACAAACGCATTGGACATGCAAATGTACAAAGGTTGAAATTAATGCAGTCCAAAGGGTTGGTTACAGGTTTGCCTACATTTAGAGTTGCAGAATTTCATAAGGTATGCGAAGCATGTTAGTTTGGTAAGCAGGCAAGACAACCCTTTTCACATGACAAAGATGTAAGCAGAAATATCCTTGATGTTGTGCATATAGACATTTGGGGGCCTACACAAAATGTATCTCTTGGAGGCAGTTCATACTTTGTCACATTCATTGATGATTGTTCTAGAAAGCTGTGGGTATATTTTATGAAGGAAAAAAGTGAAGCGTTTGAGCACTTTAGAACTTTCAAGGCTGTAGTTGAAAGAGAAACAGGCTTGAAAATAAAGTGCTTGAGGTCAGATGGAGGGGGAGAATACCTCTCAAATGAGTTCATTGATTTTCTGAGGTCTCATGGGATAAAGAGACAATTCACATGCAGGTATACCCCACAACAAAATGGGGTTGCAGAAAGGAAAAACAGGCATATTGCAGAAGTTGCACGTGCCTTGATGGCTGAAAAGAATATGCCTAAGCATTTTTGGTCTGAGGCTGTTCATACTGCTGTTTATATTATGAACAGAACTCCCACAGCTGCAGTTCATGGTATGACTCCTGAAGAATGCTTTACTGGCAAGAAGCCTGATGTATCGCACTTGAAAGTGTTTAGATGCATTGTGTATGTTCATGTGCCAGATGAGTTGAGGAAGAAACTAGATCCAAAGGCTGAAAAGTGTGTCTTTATTGGATACTCTTTAGAGCAGAAAGGGTATCGTTGTTATAACCCTGTCACATGTAAGTTCAGAGTGAGCAGGGATGTCATCTTTGATGAAATGAGCAGTTGGTATGCATCTAGTGGTGATGCATTGGATGATGATGATGATCATGACACTCATGTGCAGGCTGAAAAGCAAGAATCACGGACTCTTAGTGGTTCAGAGACATCATCTGGTAGTCCTTGTTCTGGGAGACTAAGGAGTACCTCTACATCTTCAGGTGCATCTAGTAGCACTACAGGTAAAGACAAAGGAAAGAATAAAGTGTCAGATGGCATTGATGCAGTTCTTGATGGAGACTCCAGTGGCTCAGAGAGCTTGGATGATGAGCTTGGTATTCCTTCAGTGAGGA
The DNA here is from genome assembly GCF_053477565.2 of Lygodium microphyllum. Taxonomy (NCBI): domain Eukaryota; kingdom Viridiplantae; phylum Streptophyta; class Polypodiopsida; order Schizaeales; family Lygodiaceae; genus Lygodium; species Lygodium microphyllum. The sequence goes on along the minus strand of NC_141156.1, from coordinate 134,713,035 downwards.
CTCCAGGTGTGCAGAGAGCACGCATCAATGCAAAGACTCCATTGAGTGATCCAGTGGTACGCAGGTCTAGCAGGGTGAGATACCCTGTTAAAAGATTTGGTTTTCAAGGTTATGCAGGTCACCATTATGCTTATATGGTGAAACTAGTTGAGGATGTTGATCCCACTTGTTTTGAGGATGTTGTTGGTCATACTCATTGGGATGCAGCAATGGATGAGGAGATGGCTGCATTAGAGGCCAATAAGACTTGGGATCTATTATCATTGCCGAAGGGAAAAAAAGCTATTGGATGTAAGCGGGTTTATAAGATTAAGCACAATGCGGATGGTTCTATTAGCAGGTACAAAGCTAGGCCGGTTGCAAAAGGCTATGCCCAGACATATGTCAAGATTGTGGGAGAGAAGGAAGGAGCCTCACTTGTAGCTTTCTTGCTTGCACAATGGGGGAATACACACAAGGGTGGAGGCTGAAAACAAATTTCCTCTTCTTAGTTGTGTAAGCCAAAAGAACTCTAGTACAAAAGAAATAGAAGAACCCTATATATGGGTCTCAAACCAAACTCAACTAACTAAGGTGGCATACTAACCGAGCCACGAACAAGAGTAGATAAGGATAGCTGTCATCTAGCTATTATTCATGAGCGGTGTACCAACCGCATCTACGAACTGACAAGTCGGTGACATAAATGCACAACGGTCACCCTGGCATATCACGAGTGGAGCTCGATATCTCAACACTCCCCCTCGAGCTCAACCCCAATTCCTGCACACCAAGCAGGTATCTGAACTTGCGCAGCTTCTCTGCGCCCAATGCTTTCGTGAATATGTCAGCTACCTGATCCTTTGTGCTGACATAAACTAGTTCAATAAGACCTAGTAAAACCCTCTCTCGCACATAGTGATAATGCGCCTCAATGTGCTTTGTTCTAGCATGATAGACTGGGTTATTTGCCAAGTGTATACTACTCATGTTGTCACAATAAATGACAACTGGCCCATCTGTAGGCTGATGCATGTCATAAAGTAGCTTATGCAACCAAGCTACCTCACATGCAGCCATTGCTGCGCCCTTGTACTCAGCCTCTGTGCTTGATAAGGCAATTGTAGGCTGTTTCTTGCTGCTCCAAGTGACTGCAGCACTCCCAAAAGAGAACACATATCCACTGGTAGATCATCTATCAGAAATACTACCATCCCAATCAGCATCAGTGTATCCATGCAACTGTATCTGAACCCCAGTCTCATAAAACAGTCCATACTGCAATGTGGACTTCACATACCTGAGTATGCATCTAGCCGCATCCAAATGCGGTTTCCTTGGAGCATGCATAAACTGACTTACCAATCCAACAGCATAGTTCAAATCTGGCCTGGTCATAGTCATATAAATCAAACTTCCTACTATGCGTCTATACATAGTAGGGTCTTCCAGAAGCTCACATGCATCTGCGCTCAGCTTCACATTCTGCTCCAAAGGAATTGAAATAGGCTTATAGCCTGTCATCCCATATTTGGACAGCATGTCCAATCCATACTGCCTCTGCAAGAGCTGTATCCCACTTGGTGATCTAATAACCTCAATGCCCAAGAAATAACGCAGCTCTCCCAAATCCTTCATCTCAAACTTCTGCTTCAATAGCATTTTCACATGAAGGATATCTTCATCACTGTCACATGTCATAATCAAATCATCAACATAAATGACAAGTAGCATAATACCTTTCTCTGTTTTTCTCACATAAAGTGAAAAATCTGCCTTGGAAATCTGAAAGCCAATAGTGACAAGATACTGTCCTATCTTGTCAGACCATGCTCTAGGTGCTTGCTTCAAGCCATACAAGGCTTTCTTCAACCTGCAAACAAACTCAGGATGAACAACATGCACATAACCTGGTGGCTGCTCCATATATACCTCTTGCAAATCACCATGCAAGAAGGCATTCTTTACATCCATTTGATGTAAAGACCATTCCTTTGATGCAGCCATAGCAATGACTACTCTTACGGTTTCCATCCTTGCAACCGGACTGGATGTTTTTTCTTAATCAATGCCATATGTTTGTGCATACCCCTTGACTACTAATCTTGCATTGTATCTGTTCACAGAACCATCTGCATTGTGCTTCACCTTATAAACCCACTTACAGCCAATTGCATTCTTACCTTTAGGCAAAGGTACCAATTCCCATGTAGCATTTGCTTCCAAGGCATCCATTTCTTCATCCATGGCTTTCTCCCATTTTTCTTTTCCCATGGCTTGCTCAAAAGAAGTGGGTTCTGGTTCCTGTATCACTTTGACCATATAGGCATAGTGAATGGCTGTAAATCCATCATATTTCAGCCTATCCATAGGATACCTAGCTCTGGTAGACCTGCGCAAAGTAGGTTCACTCCCAGGTGCTCTCAAAACATCCCTCGTCTTCCTTACTCCAAGTGTAACAATAGAAAGAATACCCAACTCATCATCAATGCTCTGTTCTAAGCCAGTGGATTCACCATCCACATAAGAGTGACCTGCATTCACATCAAACATGGGCTGATCTACCTTCTCTTTTCCTTTTTGTGATACTTGAATACCACTATCTGCATTGCTTTGAGAAGATTCTCCTGATCTCAATCTGCCTATCCATGGTGAAGAATGTGAACCACTGCTAGAGGATGCTCCAGGTCTACTAATATTTTGTGACTGCTGCTGTGAATTCTGTGCAGCATTACCATTTTGTGCATGTACATCATCAATCACATTTACTGGTTTATACCAGCTACTCATCTCATCAAAAACAACATCTCTGCTCACTGTAAACTTACGAGTAGAAGGGTTATAGCATCTGCAGAGAGTAACCAATAACGATGCACTTCTTAGCTTTTGGATCCAACTTGGATCTCAACTCATCTGGCACATGAACATAGGCAATGCAACCAAAAATCTTCAAATGAGAAATATCTGGTTTCCTACCAGTATCTCTCTCCTCTGGAGTCGTCCCATGTATTGCTGCAATGGGAGTCCTGTTCATTATATAGACTGATGTAGCAACTGCTTCAGCCCAGTAAAAATCTGGCAAGTCTTTTTCATTGAGCATGACATGAGATACCTCTCCAATATGCCTATTTTTCCTTTCTGCAATTCCATTTTGTTGTGGGGTATGACTGCATGAATATTGCTGCTTTATGCCATGCTCCTGCAGGAACCTTGCAAACTCATTTGAGAGGTACTCTCCCCCTCCATCAGACCTTAGGCATTTTATTTGCAGGCCTGTTTCTTTTTCAACCATAGCTTTAAGAGTTTTGAAATGCCCAAAAACTTCACTTTTCTTTTTCATAAAATACACCCAAACTTTTCTACTATAGTCATCAATAAAAGTGACAAAATAATGACAGCCTCCAAGAGATGCAGCTTTAGTAGTCCACACATCAGAGTGGATTAATTCCAATGGCTTCTTACTCTCTTGAACATGTCTAGGAAATGGTTTCCTTGCCTATTTTCCAAATTGACAGGCTTCACATACCTTAAGCATTTCTGCAACCTTGAATTTAGGCAATCCTGTAACAATATTTTGGGCCTGCATTGATTTAAGTCACAATGACACTAAATCCCTTCTTTAAATCAAGAGATTTGATGGCATTAGTTTTGACTTGTGGAAGGACAGTATGTCAAGATTGTGGGAGAGAAGGAAGGAGTCTCACTTGTAGCTTTCTTGCTTGCACAATGGGGGAATACAAATACAGGTGGAGGGTGAAAACAGTTTTCCTCTTCTTAGTTGTGTAAGCCAAAAAGAACTCTAGTACATAGAAATAGAAGAACCCTATATATGGGTCTCAAAACCAAACTCAACTAACTAAGGTGGCATACTAACTGAGCCAGAACTAGAGTAGATAAGGATAGCTGTCATCTAGCTATTATTCATGGGCGGTGTACCAACCGCATTTACAGCTAACAAGTCGGTGACATAAATGCACAACGGTCATCCTGGCATATCACGAGTGGAGCTCGATATCTCAACACTCCCCCTCGAGCTCAATCCCAATTCCTGCACACCAAGCAGGTCTCTGAACTTGCACAGCTTCTCTGCGCCCAATGCCTTCGTAAATATGTCAGCTACCTGATCCTCTGTGCTGACATAAACTAGATCAATAAGACCTAGTAAAACCCTCTCCCGCACATAATGATAATGCACCTCAATGTGCTTTGTTCTAGCATGATAGACTGGGTTATTTGCCAAGTGTATACTACTCATGTTGTCACAATAAATGACAACTGGCCCATCTGTAGGCTGATGCATATCATAAAGTAGCATATGCAACCAAGCTACCTCACATGCAGCCATTGCTGCGCCCCTGTACTAAGCCTCTGTACTCGACAAGGCAACTGTAGGCTGTTTCTTGCTGCTCCAAGTGACTGCAGCACTTCCAAAAGAGAACACATATCCACTGGTAGATCGTCTATCAAAAATACTACCAGCCCGATCAGCATCAGTGTATCCATGCAACTGTATCTGAATCCCAGTCTCATAAAATAGTCCATACTGTAATGTGGACTTCACATACCTAAGTATGCGTCTAGCCGCATCCAAATGCGGTTTCCTTGGAGCCTGCATAAACTGACTTACCAATCCAACAGCATAGCTCAAATCTGGCCTGGTAATAGTCATATAAATCAAACTTCCTACTATGCGTCTGTACATAGTAGCGTCTTCCAGAAGCTCACCTGCATCTGCGCTCAGCTTCACATTCTGCTCCAAAGGAACTGAAATAGGCTTACAGCCTGTCATCCCATATTTGGATAGCATGTCCAATCCATACTGCCTCTGCAAGAGCCATATCCCACTTGGTGATCTAATCACCTCAATGCCCAAGAAATAACGCAGCCCTTCCAAATCCTTCATCTCAAACTTCTTCTTCAATAGTATTTTCACATGAAGGATATCTTCATCACTATCACCTGTCATAATCAAATCATCAACATAAATGACAAGTAGCATAATATCTTTCTCTGTTTTTCTCACATAAAGTGAAAAATCTACCTTGGAAATCTGAAAGCCAATAGTGACAAGATACTGTCCTATCTTGTCAGACCATGCTCTAGGTGCTTGCTTCAAGCCATACAAGGCTTTCTTCAACCTACAAACAAACTCAGGATAAACATCATGCACATAACCTGGTGGCTGCTCCATATAGACCTCTTCTTGCAAATCACCATTCAAGAATGCATTCTTTACATCCATCTGATGTAAAGACCATCCCTTTGATGCAGCCATAGCAATGACTGCTCTTACGGTTGCCATCCTTGCAACCGGATTGAATGTTTCTTCATAATCAATGTCATATGTTTGTGCATACCCCTTGACTACTAATCTTACCTTGTATCTATTCACAGAACCATCTGCATTGTGTTTTACCTTATAAACCCACTTACAACCAATTGCATTCTTATCTTTAGGCAAAGGTACCAATTTTCATATAGCATTTGCTTCCAAGGCATCCATTTCTTCATCCATAGCTTTCCCCCATTTTTCTTTTTCCATGGCTTGCTTAAAAGAAGTGGGTTCTGGTTCCTGTATCACTTTGACCATATATGCATAGTGAATGGCTATAAATCCATCATATTTCAGTCTATCCACAGGATACCTAGCTCTGGTAGACCTGCGCAAAGTAGGTTCACTCCCAGGTGCTCTCAAAACATCCCTGATCTTCCTTACTCCATGTGTAACAATAGAAAGAATACCCAACTCATCATCAATGCTCTGTTCTGAGCCACTGGATTCACCATCCACATAAGAGTGACGTGCATTCACATCAAACATGGGCTGATCTACCTTCTCTTTTCCTTTTCGTGATACATGCATACCACTATTTGCATTGCTTTGAGAAGATTCTCCTGATCTCAATCTGCTTGTCCATGGCGAAGAATGTGAACCACTGCTAGAGGACGCTCCAGGTCCACTAATATCTTGTGACTGCTGCTGTGAGTTATGTCCAGCATTACCATTTTGTGCATCTACATTATCAATCACATTCAGTGGTCTATACCAGCTACTCATCTCATCAAAAACAACATCTCTGCTCACTGTAAACTTACGAGTAGAAGGGTTATAGCATCTATACCCCTTTTGCTGCAGAGAGTAACCAATAAAGATGCACTTATAAGCTTTTGGATCCAACTTGGATCTCAACTCATCTGGCACATGAACATAGGCAATGCAACCAAAAATTTTCAAATGAGAAATATCTGGTTTCCTACCAGTATACCTCTCCTCTGGAGTCATGCCATGTATTGCTGTAGTGGGAGTCCTGTTCATTATGTAGATTGCTGTAGCAACTGCCTCAGCCCAGTAAAAATCTGGCAAGTCTTTTTCGTTGAGCATGGCACGAGATACCTCTCCAATATGCATGCTTTTTCTTTCTGCAATTCCATTTTGTTGTGGGGTATGACTGCATGAATATTGCTGCTTTATGCCATGCTCCTGCAGGAACCTTGCAAACTCATTTGAGAGATACTCTCCCCCTCCATCTGACCTTAGGCATTTTATTTGCAGTCCTATTTTTTTTTTCAACTATAGCTTTAAGAGTTTTGAAATGCCCAAAAACTTCACTTTTTTTTTTCATAAAATACACCCAAACTTTTCTGCTATAGTCATCAATAAAAGTGACAAAATAATGACAGCCTCCAAGAGATGCAGCTTTAGTAGTCCACACATCAGAGTGGATTAATTCCAATGGCTTCTTACTCTCTTGAACATGTCTACGAAATGGTTTCCTTGCTTGTTTTCCAAATTGACAGGCTTCACATACCTTATGCATTTCTGCAACCTTGAATTTAGGCAATCCTGCAACTATATTTTGGGCTTGCATTGATTTAAGTCGCTGTACATTAACATGACCAATGCGTTTATGCCAGATATCAATATCTGTAACTACACTGGTCCCATGTGCAAACATTGCTACACTCAATTCAGGCATGTCTACATCCAATGTAAACATTCTGTCCTTCTTTCCTGTTGCTATCAAGCGACCTTTATTTTTCATATCCTCAACAAAGCATCCATGAGAATTAAATCTGACCTGCAAGCCCTGCTTAACCATTTGACCAACAAAAACTAGGTTCTTGGTGATATTCGGGAGATGAAATACATCCGACAGGTATTTCTTTTTCCCATCCTGCATAGACAAAGGAATTTTTCCAATCTTCACAATAGGATGTGCAATATCATCACCAGTCTCCACAAATCTTGGTTTTTTTATTTTTCTTGCATCCTGCATCCATTCTGCATGACCTGTCATGTGGTTTGATGCACCTGAGTCAACATAGCACACATCGTTTCTTTCTTCTGCACTTGTCATAGAATTGGTCATGTGCTGCATCATAAACAAATGCTCATTTCTGTTCACCCTGTCTACTAGAAGATGCATAATTCCCTTGTTGCAATTTTCCATTCATGATGTCATTCTGCTTTTTATAGCAGTCTTTAGCCATATGACCCATTTTACCACAGTAGTAGCATTCAACATTGCTGTTTGCATTTTGGCCTCTTTGCCATCCACCACGACCTCTTTGGCTCCCCTTGCCTCTAGAGTTACCACGTCCTCCTCCATAGGACTGGTTTTCTTGAGTTTGCTGCATATTCTGATTTCTACCACCACGGCCTCCAGATCGGCCTTCTCTACCTCTGTCTCTACCTCTTCCAGCATTTGAGTAGAAGACAGTTTCTTTTGAAGTTCCTCCTGAAGAAGATGCACCACCATTTCTCTGCTCCTCAGAAATTAGAAGAGAAATCAACTCCTCAAAATCAGGAAATCTTTCACGGACAGAAATGGATATTCGGAACTGTGCATAATCCTTTCCTAGACCATTCAAGGTCACAGAAACTAAATTATCATCTTCCACTGGCGACCCAATGGAAGCAAGTGCATCTGCAATCTTCTTCACCTTCATGTGGTAGTCATTGATGCTCATACTTTCTCTTTGCGCATTGTGCAACTCTTGCTTGAGCTACATTTTTCTGGCTTGCGTATTTGTGCTATACATTTTTGACAAAGTATCCCATGTCTCCTTTGGCGTACTTGCATCTTGAATATGCACAATCATAGAGTCTGAATGCTGATAGATAGCCATTACATAACTTTCCTGGCTCTCTCATGCCATGCTTTAAATGCCTGCATTTGTTGTTGATTGGGAACATCAGGAAGAACTGGTTCTTCTTCATTTCCTCCAACGAATTCTCAATATCCTTTTCCCATAAGGAAATTCGTCATTCTAAACTTCCATTCTTGGAAGTTGTTCTTGTCAAGCTTTTCAGTGACAATCTGTGAAAGAGAATCAGATGCCGTTACAGAACACTGCAAAAAATTCTGTCACTGCAAAGAACACAGCTTCAGCCTCACAAGGGCAAATCTGCAAAACTGACGAAAGTGGTATTTGACCACACAGTCACTTCCTAGTGACGATTTTGCATCAACAGGCAACAAGGATGATTCTGTAACTCCCAATGTCTCTGCGCACAGGCATACAATGCAATTTCTACAGTAACACTGACCTGTAGAACAGTGGTCCCACAGCATAAAATAGGGCCTTTTCCTGTGTGCTGCAGAAAACTTCCGCCTCCAAAACAGGCCCCGAAATGGCCTCAAATAAAAAAAACAGAGCAACCAAGGGTTGAAGCCCTTTCCCGCAGCGTATACTACTCTCTTGCTACACCGCTAAGGGCGTCTCAATCTGAGACAATGCACTCTTGCACTTTCCAGCTGTGCTACCTGCTGCAGAGACTTGCTCCCAAAATAGAAAAATGAAAGCAATACTGGTCCTCTTACCAGAACACTGCGAACTTGGTTTGCTTTCTTGAGCTCCTTACCACAAACAAGGCTCTGATACCATGTCAAGATTGTGGGAGAGAAGGAAGGAGTCTCACTTGTAGCTTTCTTGCTTGCACAATGGGGGAATACAACCACAGGTGGAGGCTGAAAACAGTTTTCCTCTTCTTAGTTGTGTAAGCCAAAAAGAACTCTAGTACATAGAAATAGAAGAATTCTATATATGGGTCTCAAAACCAAACTCAACTAACTAAGGTGGCAGACTAACTGAGCCACGAACTAGAGTAGATAAGGATAGCTGTCATCTAGCTATTATTCATGGGCGATGTACCAACCGCATCTACAGCTAACAAGTCGGTGACATAAATGCACAACGGTCACCCTAGCGGTTCAGCTTATCATTTTAGAGGCAAGTCAGAAAAGAGGGGTAATGCAAGAAATAAAGGCAAAAGCAAGAGTAAAAAAAAGGGAAAACAACAGGATGTCACTTACTATCAATATGGACGTAAAGGGCATAAAAAGCCTGATTGTCACTACTACAAGAAATAGCAAGAAAGAAAGAAACAGCAAGGAAAGAAAAAGAAGGATGACAAGAAAGATGATGACAACTCTCCCTCAAAAGAAGTTGCAAAAGAAAATGTTGCATCTAGTGTGGTTATTGAAGAGCTCTCTGACATTGGAGAGATACTTGTTGCAACTTCATGTAATGATGCAGAGATTATGGTAGCAACAGGTGATATGCACATCACTAAAAAGGAGATGATTGAAGCCCTACTTTTAGCTCATGATGGCTGTCTCAATCATGGATAGTGGAGAGCATTGTCTCTTTTCATGTCACTCCCTCTTTGGGGTCATTTTCTGAATATACTTCAAGTTGCCTAGGCAAGGTTTGCTTGGGCAACAACTATGCATGTGAAATAGAGGGTGTAAGCACCATTCACTTGGCCCTTAAAAATGGTCAAAAGCTGATTTTGCATGATGTCAGATATGTATCTGGCATAAAGAAAAGTCTACTATCAGTTGGGCAACTTGATGCAAGAGGGTATTATACTACCTTTGGTGGTGGATCTTGGAAGGTCCACATAGGGCTCTATGCTGATTGTTAAAGGCAGTTGGCTTCCTAAGGATAGGAAAATAGTACACAGCCAAGACGTATTATTTAATGAGGCAAAGTTGCTAAAAAATACTACAGACGGTGACCTTGACAAGAAGAGGTCAAGTCTCAACATGAACATCCAGCCATTCAGCAACTATTAGCCAAATATTCTATTCCTTTTGATGCTGAAAATGAGTACCAACCTATTGTGCTATAGCCAAAAGATAATGGATAGCGAATTGATGCACATGATGGATTAGGACAACAAGAAGAACATGTTGAAAACCAATTACAGCAGCAAGAAAATGTTGAAAATCAGCCACCAGGTGATGATGTGTGCATACCTGAGAATGTAGGCCCATTGCCTATCAACACAGATCATTGGGTAAGAAGGTCTACACGGGTCAAAAGGCAATGTCACAGAGGTTTTAGCCATCTTTGGATTGCATTTTATTGATTGATGAAGGTAAGAATTTGACATTTAAAGAGGCACAGTCATGTGAAAACAAGAGAAAGTCGAAGCTTTCTATGAAGGAAGAGATGAAATCTCTATATGCAAATAACACATGGGAGCTTGTACCTTTGCCCAAGGATAGAAAGGCTATTCCTAACAAATGGGTTTATAAGGTGAAATGTATTGATGGGAAGCCTAAATACAAGGCAGTCTGGTTGCTAAGGACTATACACAAAAGGAAGGCATAGACTTTCAAGAGGTTTTCTCATCGGTGGTGAAGATAACTATGCTCCCTGTTTTGCTTGCTCTCACTACATCCTTGGATTTAGAGTTGGATCAGATGGATGTGAAGGCTGCTTTCCTTCATGTGACCTGGATGAAGAGTTGTACATGAAACAACCCAGAGGTTTTGCTATTCTAGGAAAATAGCATTTAGTTTGTAAGCTGAAATGTAGCTTATATGGGCCGAAACAGGCCCTTAGATTGTGGTATAAAAATTTTCATACCTTTATGCTCAACCATGGATTCAAACACAGCCAGGTAGATCACTGCTTATACACTAAGGCTAATGATGGAAGCCTTGTTGTGATGGTTTTATATATGTTTGACATGCTGATTACATGAAAGCATAAGAGTACTTTACATACTCTTAAAAGGAAACTAAGCTTAGCCTTATCAATGAAAGATTCGGAAGCAGTTGGATACATTTTGGGCATGTGCATTAAAAGAGATAGAGGACAACACTTGTTTTTTCTCTCACAAGAAAAGTACATCAGCAAAGTACTTGACAGATTTAATATGGCTGATGCTAAGTCTCTTGGTGTGCCTTTACCACCATATAAAAAAATTAGCAAAATTGATTGCCCAAAATATGATGTAGATGCTATTGTGATGAAAGGCATACCTTATGCATCAGCTTGTGGTTCTTTGATGTATGCCATGGTTGCAACTCATCTAGACATTGCCCATGCAGTGGGAGTTGTTAGTAGATTCATGTGTAACCCTAGAAAACCACATTGGGAAGCAGTGAAATGTAACTTTAGATAATTAAAAGGTACATAAGACAAATGTATATGCTATGGAAAGGGTACACTAGAGCTGCAGGGGTTTTGTGATTCGGACATTGCAAGAGATTTTGACACTAGAAAGTCTACTAGTGGGTATGTCTTTACTTTGGATGGTGGAGCTATTTCTTAGTGTTCAAGGTTGTAGAAAATTGTAGCATTGAGTACTACAGAGATTGAATATATTTCAACCACAGAAGCTTCTAAGGAAGCTATTTGGCTTGGCCATTTGGTCAAGGATTTTGGTCTTTCTTCCCGTACTCAAGTGCTTGGTTGTGATAGCCAGAGTGCAGTATGTCTGGCCAAAAATGGCATATTTCATGCCCGTACCAAACACATAGATGTTCGGTACCATTTCATTCGATAGGTCTTGGATGATGGTCTTGTCACATTTTCCTAATTTTTATGGTAATTTAGACCCCCTACAAGAAATTCTACTTATCACCACAATGAGAAAGATTAAGAGAAAATTATTTTAGGAAAATGTGGTCAACACAAGATAGTAGTTCAAAAGAAATAGAAGGGGTCAAAACAAGCTAGGAAGTATATATTTCGATGTCCACATTTGAGATCATTTTCAAAAAAATTAATAGTATTCTTGATCAAAACCATCTGAAATTTCTTGTCAATCTATTGCTAAATTGGTTGACAATGAGGTTGATAGTGGTGAACAAACCCAATTAGAGCTATTTTTTTGCTTCAAGTTATAGAGCAAGAGCATGTGCCATGCTATACTGAAGAGCATCTTATATCTTGTCATTTACCTTAGGACATTGGGGATCAATTGAGCTATATGTTCAAAGGATATGCCATTTGGTCCACAAGTGCTTCATGTTGCTTTGAGACCCACTTGTTATGCCATTTGACCTAGGGGGAAGCTATAGCAAGAGTTGTAAGTAGTGTAAATATAGGTTATAGATAAGCTTCTTATGGTTAGCGATTTTGGGCAGATATACATTCTAAAATCTGGAGTTGATTAGAGAGCTTCTAATGGTGCATACCATATCCATACTGTGCTTTGGGACACCTAACAAGCAGGCCTACTAAGTTTGGTAGTAAACTAAGCAAGTATATGAGAGATGTATACTTCAAAAGCTTGACAATTGTAGTGGAATACATGTAAGAAAATGGTAGTGCAAGTTGTGCATAGTTTTTTTAAAGCGTAAGCTTTAATAAATTTCCCTTATGTCTTTAGGAAAGTTGTACTTTTGAATGACAGCTACATTTTTCCTTTAGAAAGCTCAGTGATCTAAGTTATGGATCAAAAGTTATAAGTAGTTGTATACATGGTTGTCTTAATTTACAGGATTTCAAGTGTAGGTGAACAATTTCCATCAAGTCCAATTTGGGAGTTTGACTAATTTTGATGATGAAAAGTAGAATGCAAGATGGAGTGGATGGCGACGAGGTGAAGGTGCTGGCAACACCAAGGTAGGCTGGGGGTAGTTGTTGAATGTATGTTTTTACAAACCTCTTCTCCCCCACCCCCACCTCTCTCTCTCTCTCTCTCTCTCTCTCTCTCTCTCTCTCTCTCTCTCTCTCTCTCTCTCTCTCTCTCTCTCTCTCTCTCTCTCTCTCTCTCTCTCTCTCTCTCTCTCTCTCTCTCTCTCTCTCTCTCTCTCTCTCTCTCTCTCTCTCTCTCTCTCTCTCTCATCACATGCACAATATAGAGTAGTGAAACCATAGCGTGCGCGCGCACACACACACACGATCTCTCTCTTTCTATCACATGTCACCCACACAATATAGGGTAGTAAAACCTTAGTACACTAAAGTTTTATCATCACAAACACTAAAACTTATGCATGGAAAATTTGACGCCTCTCTAAGTGCCTTAGACTACACATCCCTAAATAGGACATTACATTTAATGATGGAGGTTTATATTTAGATCTAATGGTCTAGATTTAACATGCTACTCCTCAATTTATCCATGATGGAATGCAATGACTCTCAAAGGAATCTCCAAATTTGACATTTTATGGTGGCTGCTACTCATGATGATATGAATTGGACTATGCGTAATCCATTCCATCCTCTGTGCAACTCTCTCCATGTAACTAATTGCCATTAAGAACCCATAACCATTGCCAATCCCTTTTGGCTATATTTTAGGCTATATAAAGTCACTCATCTCCCTTTGCATCCCATTCTCCTTCGTTTTCTTCAAGGAAACCATTTTAAAAATTCTAGATTTTCCTCTCCTCAATTCAACTTGCTCATTTACTCTCCAAGGCATACCTCTCCACTCAAACAACCAAGTACACTAAAACAATCAATATTTCACCCTACAACACAAAGGATAATATCTAGTGTTTTTTCTAATATCCTTACTACTAGTTTAATATGTTTTGTAGATAGTATAAATGATTAATACATATGTTAATTTTTGAACTTTAATAATGAATAATTTTAGAATTTTTACTTGAACCTACAACTTCCCCCCTTAATCGATTAAAGAATTTAAAACACGTGACTCGTAGTAATTGTCTAATCCATGTAGTCTAAGTATTGTTGGTTACAATACCTCTATGCGAATTGTGTTCAAACCTTCCTTTCAATCACATGGAGGGCAAACACATGCTAGAAGGGCACATTGCTTGCTTTTCAAGCCCATGATTGAAGACTTAGGGCCACTTTTTCCACTTGGATTAGCAACTGCTTGGCAATTACATATGGTGAATAATCATGTGGGATGATAGCAACTTATGTCACATTACATTAAGGGTATTCGGTATTATATCACACACACACACATTTAATGTTAGAAAAGAAAAAAACACTACATAAATATGTGAAATCAATCAAAAGATTGGTGTAACTATTCTTGTAAAGGCTATTTAAAAATATCCACTTAGTGATCTAGATTTATATGTGTACATCCTAAAGTAACCCACTCTTAACAAATTCAAGAAATTAATATTTACATCTCTTAGAAATGGTCTAATAATCCAATTTGAAAAAACACCCTAACATCACCCACTCTTTCTAATATCCAAGAAATCATAACCTTAACATTTCTAAGACATCTCTTTAACATGCCCTCCCTAATTTGTACTCTTTTACTATACCCTACTAATCTCCACATTACAAGTTTAGCCCTAAGGACTCTATTATTCTTGAATATCTTTTTCATAAAGAAAACTTTCTCACAACATATGAAAACTCCCATGCTACATTATTATTTGAAAAAGGGCAAAAAGATCAAGAGACAAAAGGAAACTACTACATACCACGAAAACTATATCTTATTTTACTTCAAACTGAGGGGATAGCAATTGAGGGGATCCCTCGACACTTGCTTTCCTAAACCTCTGATGTGGGGTACTAGAACTAAAATTTGCAAGTGTCCTATTATGCAGTTGGCATAGATTTGGGGCTGAAATAATTTGGTGATCCTACCATGCTTTCCTAAACCTCTGATGTGGAAGTTTAACATAAAAATATTCGATTGATGCCATAAATTTGAAACTCTGTCAAAAAATGACCTTATTTTGGGGAAGAAACCCTATTTTCCTATATGGAGTTTGAAAGGTTTTCTATGTGTAGGTTGTATTATTCATTTCCTAATCATGCCATTGCTTTCTTGGATTTCTATGTTAAATCACTAGCAAAAATGATAAGGGTTGACGAGGGAAATTTAAATTTTCTATATGAAGCAGTAATATATTTTCCAAAGCAAGATGATGCAATCCTACCTTTGTTGTGTTGCATTTTTGGCTCTAAAGCTTAACCAAAAATGCCTATGTTGATGTTAGAAGTCCAGAATTGTATAGAGACTTGAAGTAGTAATCGATTGCTTGAAGTGGCATGATGCAGTTTAAGGCCTTGTTCTTGTCTTGCGGGGTATATGTTAGAGAATTACCTGTATCTGTCAAATTTCATTTTGACCAAGAGCAAAATCATAGCAACTCTAGTGACTACGTTGCTAGGAATCACCCCAAACTTTAGGAGCCAACAGACCGAGATACATGTGGTGGTTGCTAAGCAACTTGATAATAAGTATCAGTAGTCTAGACAATGCCAAATGCAATGACTTTAATAACCTCAAGCGTCTCTTCATCAAGAGATTCTCTGAGGGGGGATACTTTGACAACCTCATCGTTAGATTAATGAACATCAGTCAAACGGACAAGGAAGATATCTGAGACTATGTCACCTATGTGCAAAGTCTCTTTGAGAGAATCCCAGCCATAGAGTGACCTAACGAATGAGTGGTCTCCACTGTGTTCATAAGTGGAATTCGAAGTGAAGATATTTACAAAGCCTTAATGAGCAACTCAAACATGTAAAGGGATGTGCTAGCTAGGGTTTTTGAAGAAGCCATATGAGTGGATGACCTACTTAAGGAGAGGAGCTCAAGACCCACAATTCGAGACATCGTTGTCTCTAGAACCTCAGAAAGGGCTACGACCATTGGTAAAAGATCTAACCAAAGCACCCAAGATAAGGGAAAGAGTGTCAAGGAGTTGGAGGATGTGAATCTAGAGTTGGATAGGTTTCAAGAGATGATGAGATGGCCCGCAGGACTTCACGTACAATGCGTGCATTAAGGAGGAAACCACCTTCTTGCTAAATGCATGGATCCTAGATCCAAACCCTATGCCAATTGTGGTAGGTTGACCATGATGCAATGCATTGCCAACATTACAAAATGGGAGCTCCACTAGCTCTTCCAACACCTAATGATTCAAAGCCACCTACCCCTAGGATGGACATCACCCACAGGGATACCTAGACCACCTAGACTAATCATGATCTACCCACCAAGTGATGCTCCAATACATTACATAGAGGAGCCAAATGAGGATGAAGCATACATAAACCCTTACATTTCATACAACGAAGAGGGTCTTGATGGATTTTAGACCAGTATGCCGATGATGGCATTGGGAAGGGAAAGAGGTAGAGATCTAGAAGGCAAAACCAAGAACCCATAGACTTGCAATCACCCAAGGCACATCTCATCTCGATGTCCCAAAAGGGAGCAAGCCAATCGAGACAAGATTCACTTGAGATGCCTTGAGTGTGGGATCACACACTTGTACGGTGAGTGCCCTAGGAAAAAACCATCCACTAGTTTGACTATCGTATCTTTTGTACCATTGGGAATCTTTGGAGTTGAAACAGATGGCGAAGCCACACTAATTCCACTTAATATCATGACCCGAGCATAGGCGAATTAGGCTTGTATTTCATTACTAGGATCTAGCACCCTCAATGCAGCATCAATAGGGAAGACAAGCCGTAGATGAAGGAAAAAGAGGACCGAGACAAAGATTACACTTAAGAGAGATAGTACCACTACATTACCAAAGAAAAGGCAAGTCACAGATGCAGAAGTAGAGACATTTGCTCCTAAGAAAACAGAAAATGGAAGTGCCAAGGTTGGAGAATATCCCGATCTGAGGCACAAACTAGAAGTGGTTGATAAGGTCAAGGAGTGGGTGAGAGAAGCCTAAGCGTGCACCTAAAAGATGCAGAACCCATCATGGAAGACGAGACCACTGAGCTCTCTAGCGTGAACACACCAGTCTCGCCTACTCAGTTAAGGTCAAGAGACACATCCACACCCCATGTAACACCACATAGATAGAGCCTGGATGGCATAGGTGGGCAGACTACTTGAGATTACTTGCAAAAGAGTGTAGAGCTTAACAAAAAGCAGGTAGTTGGCAACTTTCTTACGACATTGATATTGGCCCTTGTGACCCTATCATTGGAAGAATTGCTTAGGTAGAACCCGATGCTATGGCAAGGGTTGAAGCAATGATGGATAGAACAACATGGCGAGCTTGGCGTGATTTAATTGCCTGACCATGACACAATAACACACATACCAGGCTTAACCTTGAACTTAGTGCCTAATTCTTAGCACATGAATGATTTTTGGAAAGACATAAAGATGCACGTAGCCTTAACTCAACGCATTAGGAGATGCCACTAGAGAAAAGGAAATTGTAGACACAAGAGCAGGAGTCAATGTACTCAATCATGCAGTCCTGCAGGCTTGGGGTAATCCACCTATAGAGACCGCAAGGTTTAATGTCACGTTGACTAATGAAATGAAGGTCAAACCATTTGGAGTGCTAAAAGACTAGCCTTTGAAGATAGCGGGAGTCCAGTTCTCAGTGAACTTCATAGTCATGAGGGAGTGGACTACAACATGTTGCTAGGCCAACCTTGGATGTGAAATGCCCAAGTGATAGAAGATTGGGGCAATGGTTTCATATTCTTAGGCAATAGATCGGAGACTATAAGAGTTGAGATGGATACTTGGAAGACCACTTTGGTCGACATAGACGCCATCTCTGCTAATATGTTGAAAGGAGACTTACAAGTCAACAAATCCTATGGGCCACTAACAAAGTATATCCCTTGCAATCTGTCATTCTCAAATGAAGAGGAGAATTATAAAGAGGAGGGTCCCACCATCAATACCACTCTGTATGATGGCCAGGAGCTATAGTAATCAACCAATACTAGCACACCTACCACATGAGCCTCCGATGCTAAACTTGCCTATAAACGTAAGTGTAGCCACCATCACTAAGATTAAGGAAGAGGATGAGGAAGAAGTGGCACCTACATACGTGCGCATATCGATCACTTGTCAGATGACATATGCCTTTGATGCACTTATTGATGAGGGAGCTGATTGTAATATTCTTACGCACGATCATTTTACCTTCATTGGTCAACACCAACTGCTGCCTACCAATGTTAACCTCAACCCATTTGGGTGACAACCCTACTCACTACTAGGAAAGTGCAAAATAACAGTCTCAATCAAGTCTAAAAGCCTCCCTATGATCTTCTACATGATGCCTAACACCAAGGCCATCGGTAAGGAATCACTGCTAGGACACACATTCAAGAAACAAGCACACCACAATGTTGACTATGACTCACAGTACGTTCACCTCGCCATTGGAAATGTTTAGATAGTGACAGCTTTCAGCAATGATAGTGCAGCTCCATCAAAGCCTACAGTGCCACTGATAGGGGAATCTAATGTGGTCTAAGGAGGGGGGTTGTAACTTATCCCACCCTACCAAGACAAATTGGCCACAACCCAAAGGAGACACATCCACCTAGGACCACTGAGTAATAGCTCAAATGGGTGCCCAAATGACACCTGTAGCCACCTAGAAGCCAAATCGCACGAATCTATAACCACAAAAAATCATGTCCTAGGCTAGGAGACAAAGTTGGCGCTATCAAAACAGACAAATAGTCAAGCCGTGATGGGTGCCCAAAGACCTCTTGCACACTCAAGGCTACTAAGAAGGTAACAACTTGATTTGGTTGCCTAAGAGACTAGGAGCAATATGCGTGCTCCTCAATCCAAACCCTCCAATCCATCTCCACAAAGTGGTGAGTCATCATGGAATGGAGGATCACAGAGTAACAATGACTTTTAACCTAAATTCTATTGCCACAAGCAAAGTAATGTTCACTAAATATGTTCATCAGGTTCTTGGTGATATAACATGCTTTGTGGTTTCCACCCTTGCTCGATATTATGATCTTGAAATGCAGAAACACCGTAGCAAATGGATGAGAAGAACACTTGCCGCATCTTTGAAGGAGAGGCCTTGCTTCAGAGTATGTTTAGATATGGAACAAGCTTGATTATGTCCAAGCTTTGACTATTTAGAACTGGAGGTCAATGCCAAAGGGTTATGTGAGTAAGAATACAGTTAAGGATGCCAAAGGAAACAACAAAACAACTGCTTGAGTGGTACCTAAAGCGGCTCCATCCAAGCCAAGTAGAGAGAAAGATTTAAGACTATTACTCTAACTGAAACGTTCCATTGCAAACCACACGATCTCTACACAACTCTCTTGAATGAGAATAGGTGGAAAGGTTTTGCTCTCAAAGCAATACTGCAAGCCACAACCTCAAAGTTTTTTGTTGCCAATCAAGCAAAGTCGATTCAAGCAATCAGATGAGTTCAAATGCGCACCCCATTTTCATGCCAATTGTATGTTAGGGTTTCATAAACCGAGGATTAAACTTCTTTGTGGCAAATATGGAAAGTCATTGGATATGGTCACTTTGATGGAAGACTATCTACTCAAGCAGATGGCTCAGACATGAACTCTAGATCTAGAAACCTAGAGAGTGCAAAAGATTCTGTGTGAAGATTAAGGCCTTGCAACCATCACTTGACCTTATTACAAAAACTCTAGTGTGACAAGTCTGATCCAATAGTAAATATATGAAGCATTTCAATTGGAGGAATAAATGCTCACTAAACTTGTGGCAGCAACATCACACATTTGTGGAAAGTCATATTGTTTTGCATAGGTCACCTTGAGAACTCTTAGAAGCAAGCAGAGCATAGGGACTACTCAATCAGTTAGTGATCTGCATGCATCTAGTTCTATTAACAATGAGCTTGAAAGAGAGCAGGCAAGCAGGATGAAGATCAAACATGGATGTTGCTAGCCAGCTTGGTTGGAGAAGGTTGAAAAAGCTTACTATTATCAACATCTGTTAGAAAATTGGCTTGAGTGCTAGTTTTTGGACAGCATACATTACTAGAATTGGTGCAATTTTAGCAAGGGCAAGAATCCATTAAGCTTGTGGAAGATGCTATTTCTAAACTTGAGGAGGTTTAGAGAGTGAATCCAAGGAGACCGGAGACAGTTGCACTCAAGGGTCATATTATAGGAGCATCAACCTTCCTAAAGTCAAGCTCAAGTATTTGTTGATGGTAGCAATAAATTTGGAAGGCTTGGGTGGCATTCTCTTTACAATTGGAAGTAGCCTTGATGCTTATTTGGGTAGGATCTTTGCAGCAACAACCACCTTATGGTCAATAGGCACAACCATGTACACAATAGCCTCTTGCATATTCATAGCAGTCTTTGCAATATTCTCAACAAGGTTCAGCACAACAGCAGCATGCACGACAGGATATGATGGGAGGAACTTCCATGATGCTTTAGCAGAGCGCTAATACTTCTGCATCCAACTTGAAGTTTTGGGCAGCATCCAACTTCTCAAGTCTAAGAGCATGCTCAGACCTGCATGGGAACAATGGCACAACCTCAGCCTCAATTGCGAGCTCAACCGCATGCACAAGCACAATAAGTGGCATCAACCCAGCCAGGCCCAACCCTAGATGCATGCGAATGTGTAGCCCCAACCCCATCCACAGGGTGCAATGCAGCAATTTCCAATTGCTCAAGGGCCTGGCATACAATTGTAGCAACCTCCAGTTGCCCAACTACTTGGTCAAGAGCAACCTCAATCTGTTGTACAATAACAAAGTGTTTCTACAACTAATAAGTGGTATCAATAGCAGTATCAAGAGTACTATCAACAGTATGAACAATATTAGTAGCAATATGAACAATATCAACAAATGCAAATTTAGCAAAGCAACAAGCTTCCCAGCATAGCAAATGCCAGGTGCAACACCACATCCATATTTACAAACTCCTCAGCCATTTCCTATGCATGAACATGTTGTTTAACAACCCAATATGTAGCCCCATCAGCCTATGCCCCAGCCTCAGCCCCATCCTTAACCTCAACATCCTCAACAACACCTTATCCAAATAACCTTCCCAAGGATGGTTATCTCAGTGCACATTGGAGGATCTTATGAATGGTCAGTCAGAATTTCTTCATATTGGATGTGGTTGTGATGGTTGTGGGATGTATCCTATTGTAGGTGATCAATACCATTGTTTGGACTACACTGAAGATGTAGGTTCTAATCTTTGTGGAACTTGTTTATGTATGGGTGGGAGTCTCCATGGCAAGTTTAGCCAACAGCATAAATCTGGTCATAAGATGATGAAGATATCCCATAGCTCTTATTCTCAAAACATGAGCAACCATTTTTCTATGCATTTGGAGCAGCTATGTAGGAACAACAAGTATACTATGTAAACAAACAACATGCTTATCATGAAGATTATGAAGAACAGGCAAGGTATTGTGAGTATAATGAGCATTGGTATGACCAACAACATGCATATGATAGTGATGAGAATTGCATTGAGTTGCAACATGCAAGTAATGGTCATAATATTTTTGGACAACAACAACATGTCAATCATTATGTTTATGGTCAGCCCCAAAATCAAGGACACCCTTGCAATCATTTTGGACACTCTTCCATGAATGGGAATCATGTGGGAAGGCCATAAGGATTTGAGAATGGTTTCGACTCTTCTGATATGTATATAAAAAGATAGTCATATATGAATGGGCAACAACATGTATATGATCATGATCATGGTGGATATGGGCACCATTATGCTAGTGAACATGGGCAACATGTTGATCAGTACTTCTATGCTGATCAACCATCCAATAGTCAATATTATTATGACGATCAACCATTTCCTAGATATCAGCATTATGCAAGTAGAAATAAACGTGGTCATGAGTATGGAAAACCATTTTATCCTGAGAATTATGATAGCCATATTGGCCAGCATGTTATTATTTGAGGAAAACACTTAACCAATGATGATATTGGAGGATTACATGCACAAGGCTTATGTTATAGATGTGCTAAACCAATATCTTCTAATCATAAATATATATGAAAGAAAATGAATGCTAAAGTGATGTTGGTTATAGAGTTTATAGATAATGAAGAGGAAGCTGAAGAGGCTAAGGAGGAAGTGGATCGTAAAGTCCAAGATGGAGAGACTTACAAATCCTTTAAAGTTGATCATGATGCCTATATGGCAATGCCAGTGTGACATGCCATAATATCAATATTATTTTACACTAAGTCCTTATTCCCAACTTCTTACATGTTTGTCCCTTTGAATTGGCCAATTTTTCTTTTTATAGCCCCTTGTTCCAAGCCAAGGATCATGAGTTATTAATTTTTGAAGAATTTTCTACCCATTTAACGTGTTTCTATGTGAATGTGCCTTTCATTTTGGAATAGAGATCTGATGTGACAGCCCTAACCTACATCTTCCTTGAGACCTTTTTCCTTTTTACTACCTATCATTCTGATGTCTGATTTATCTGTTATTAAATTTTTTGTAATTTCGAGAATTCTTGTGTTGTGCATTTTTTATTGTTTTTCCATGTGAACCTACCTTAACCACCTCAGAATTTACTTCTGATTGAATATCCCTATCTCACTTGATCCCTTGCATGATTTTCCTTTTTTCCCATCCTGCTCTGGCCTATTGATTTTATTTTATTAATTTTTATGCGCTTTTTTGTGCTCCTTTTTCTTCTTTTTTCCATGTGAATGTCCCCTCACACCATCACAACTGCATTTTGACCTAACAAACTTGTTCCATAAGCTTTCCTTGACATTTTTTCTTTTCGTTTCTCTCTGTTATGATGCATGAATTTTATCGTATTACTTTTTTACTTTGTTTTCATTGGTATTTTTACCATTGTTTCCATGCGAACGTGCTTTACCATCCCCAAAACTGCATTTAACCTTCCCTATCCTGCCTAATATCTTCCTACGGATATTTTTTGTGTTTATCTCACCACGTTTCGCACAATGGATCTCTCTGTATTATTTTTTATTTCTCGTTTTGAGTGCGTTTTTTCAGTTTTTCAGTTCTTTCCATGTGAATGCGTCCTATCCCTATCAAAATGGCATTCTCATCCGACAAGATTGTCTAGCACATTATTTTGCACACTTTTCTTCTTTCTACATCTTATTTTGGCTATCAAAATTTTCAAAACTAATTTTTCTATGAATTTACATTCCGATATTACGCGTGTTTGCATGCGAACATCCCCGATTATGGCTTCCACGGCACTTCGCCACGTCCATCATGTTGTCCTATACCCATGCTTGTTCCCGCACGCCCTCTCAGTACCAGCACCACAATTATTTTTACCCTCACCCTGCACACACGCGGGGGACGAGGGAGACGACTGTCGTTTAATTCAACATTTAAAAAACAAACAAACAAACAAACAAACACACCAAACAAAAAACCACACAAAAATTTCAGAAAAAAACAAAAAGCCAACAAAACAACCCCCTATAAATTTAACCTAACACACCACTTAAAATTTAAAAAAAAACCAAAAAAACACATGAAGATATCATTCACATTAAATTAAATTTAAATCTCAAATTACAAAAACATCAAACCGGTCCCTATACACAAAAAAAACAAGAAAAAAACCACACCTATTCATAATACCCCCAACCCTCCTTTCCCCCTCTCCCTGCCTTTTGTTTTTGGCCCCCATGTCTCTTACTCCATCTTTCGAGCATGACTGCCTCCTTTCCCTTGTATCGTGTGCGTGTGCACCTTTTTAGGCCTTGTTTGCATGCGGGCTTTGTACATCTCATGACATGTGTTCATGATTGCGATTGTTCACACGCGAGGAAGTGCATGCAAGTTTTTCGTGGGGTGACGTACTAGCTAATGTTCACACACACTTGACACGCAATCTCGGGTATATTTTTTTGAATTTTAAAATCTCTCCAAATTAAAAAATACTTTTAAAAACACATGAAAACTTACAAAAACCCATTTAAAATTCCATAAAATCCCATAAAATGCCAAATAAATATAAAAATTTCTTGAAATAATTTGACACTTTTTGGAAAATTTCAAAATTTTCTCACTGAAAATGCCAACAAAAATTTATAAATTAATTAAAAACCTTTAATTTGATGGAAATTTACCCAAAAATACTTGAAAAATAGTTTAAAATAAAAAAGTTCGAAAAAATCATACTCATATTTCCTTATATTTTTGGATCACTTGCAGGTATTGAAATGATTAAAATTAATTGAGAACCAATTAATTGAATAAGAAACCCTTATTTAATGTGTAAATTCTTTGATTTTTTTTCCACTTTAAAAATGGCTTAAAAATTCTAGAAATTTCTGAAAAATCTATTCGACCTTTATGCTTATTTTTCAACCCACTTTTTTTTTTTTAATATTAATCCAGCATTCATATCCATATTCATTATTATTGGAAAACTTTTTTTAGCTCATTGGATTTTCTTGTTGGATTACATTGTGGTTGCATCCTCTCCATGAATGATAGCGCATTTAAACTGTACTTGCATACACATCCCTCCCAAGTATCTCTTTTCTTTTCTTTTTTATTTTTTGCCACTCCAAAACCCACAATTAATTATTGAAAGGAATCATGATCATCATGTTTTTCACACGCGTTCATGCCAAACACGCACATTTTTTAAATTAAAATCAACCCACCATTCACTTAGCACGTGTTTCATGTACTATAAACACATTGACTTTTAATTCAAAATAAACTAGTCATCACCAAAAAGCACGCGCTTGCAAAAAAGTGCCAAACACACAATTAATTTTTAATAAATAAATTTGCATTTAGAGACCTTGAGTTAAGCTCTGAAGTCCAGGTTACACTAAAAGCACCGTTTTAGACTTAATAATTTTTAAATAAAGGATAACAAGGAACCACAGGTTTCTTTTTAAGGTTTATTACCTAATAGAATTTCACCTATTATTAATAATTTTATTAAAATGAATCCTTCATTACATTTCGTTTTCCAACACTACACATTTCCCTTTTTAATGAATGTGCTTCGTGGGGATGGGAACAATGGAGACTTGTCATCCCTCTTGTCGATGATGGTCAAATAGTTTGAGTGTCATGTCGGTGTGATCAGTTCTTATGTGATTCTATATTTTTTGTTTTGCTCTATTGACAAGGCAGGGTATGATATGTATTTTTTCTTCTTTTCTGCCTAATAGGGGGATTTAAGGGTGACTGTTTATCTGCATCACATGAAGCTTTCGATTGCACATGTATAGAGGTCATGTCGGATTTTTCCTAGGATGTGGACTACTTGGGGTGGTTAGTTAGTCGGTCAAGTTGTGTGAGTTTATTATGGTCGATATCTTATTTGTTCCTATCGTGTTGTTTTGCAGGCATTCATTATGAATGTCTCTATGTGTGGTGTGTGTGTATGTGTGTGTAAACTATCTAAATGGTGCCTCAAACCCCTCCCCCGATCTAGTATGTGCCTTTGGTATCGCATGATTATTCCTTGTTGTTGGATTCAAACCTTGTTGCTAAAGTGGGATTATCCAAGTTTGTGGGCCTTTCCTTACCATTAGTTCCAAATGATCCTGATATCTATGATCAATTTTTAACCTCTTATAGTAAGAGGTCTAGTCCTGTTCGTGGTACCATTATTCTTATGACACCTAAGAGTCTAGGCAAGGCTCTTTCTTTGCCATATTGTGGGGAGTCCTTTCCTACTGCCCGTCACTTATTCTCCACCAAGGAGGATATTTTGAAGCTCTTACAAAAGCAAACTTCGGATGTTTTGGATCCAAAAAAGGTTATTGCCACATCAAGGGTCAATGTCTCTATGATTTCCAATTCCCTATGGAAGTACTTGTGCCAATTTCTTCAAGATAGGTTTATGCTTGCCAAAACCCATCTCATTACCTCTCCAAGGAGTTGTTCATAGCTTCTCGTATGGTCCTGAAAGGTATTACCATTGATTGGAGTACCTATCTATTGGCAAAGATGGATCAGCATTTCATTAGAGCTACCAGAGGAAATGTGAGTAATGTCACATTTGGATTTTATCTTTATGTATTCTTGATGCATGTTGTCCCTGCAAATGAACTCTCTTTACCTCCAGTTGATCCTCTAGAGGTTCCTTCTTCTCCTCATGAAGATGATGATGTGATCATTGAGGATGATGATTCTTCCCCACCTCTAGTCATTTAGAGAAAGCACCTGAAAAATGAGCTACTGAATTAGTGAAAGTTTCTACCCCTTCAATTCCAGTTACAATTCTTGCTCAATCTTGCAACACACTAACTACCTTTCTTCAAATGCCCCTTTATCAATCTAACCCCCAGGTCATTTTACCCATTCTCTTTCAACCTCACGATGCTCCTCAAATTCTTATCTTTACTCAATGTTCTTTCATTGAAGATTGTGTCTTCTCAACAGATTCTCCGAAAGTTTCAACTAATCCCTCTTTAGCTCATTCTTCATTTTACGATTTTACCTACCCATCTCTTCATCCTCTTTTACTAGTTCCTCTTCCATCTCCTACAACTTCTATTCCTCATCCCCCTTAGTTGGTTAGTGGGTATGTAGGTTTTGATAAGAAGATTCTTAGAAGACGGGAGATTTTTTATCACATATAGCTTAGCAAGGCAATCACAGTACATCCATATAATATGCCTAAACCCTAGGTATGAAGACACAATTTGGATGCTAGCCCATAACACACTTTGAGACTATGACTCAGATATAGTCTGACATACATCAATATCTATGCTCCAAAATCAATGACATATGCCTCATAAATCCATGCATATAACAAAATCCCTGTAGTAAATGATGGGTATCATTACCAAAAAGTGTTATCATCCATCAGAAAGCATCAATACCTCTGTTAACCCATTATGGGCTTCAAAATCCATTTCATCCCTTTCAGATATAGATTTATTATAGGAGCATTAAAATATACATATGCTGCCCAAAAATCACTAATCATATATCAACCATAGAGCATCAATAGCATTCAATGGGAGTCTCTGAAGACCATAAATCGATTTGGAAAACCTTATGGACAATGGATACCCTACTGTATACCTAGTTTAGATTAGCAGTAAATTGCATATACACAAGCTCTCACTTTGAAGCCTCTATGAAATCTCTGGGAGTACTACCATACATATAACAAAATCCCTATAGTAAATGACAAGTATCATTACCCAAAAGTACTATCATCAATCAGAAAGCATCAATACCTCTATTAAACCATTATGGACCTTCAAAATCTATTTCAGCTCTTTTAGATAGATTTATTACAACAGCATTAAAACATACATATGCTATCAAGAATCGTGTGGTGGGGGGACTTGCTTGAGATGCAGCACCAAACACACACTGTATACACAAGAGGAAGCTCACTCAAGAACACAAGAAGAGAGATGGAGGCCAAAACGTTTTCATGCTGGTTTTTTCTTCTTCTTCCATACACTATACAATGTACACAAAGTATAGATAAGATAGAATATAAAGGAAAGTGGCCTACTAAGTCAAACAGTGCATAACCGACCACACTAATCGACTGGCGCTATGTCTTTGCTAGCTGTAGGTAGGTGTAACAAACTAAATATAATAAGTGATAAGTCAGTGGCTATGTGAGTATCATAATGACCACCAACGTGCTAAGTGTAGACATGTGGACCCATCTAGCCAGGCGGTCCATCATCAATGTCCGCACGTGTTGAGCTTGCCATCTCAACACTCCCCCTCAAGCTCAACTCTATCTCTACAACTCCAAGTAACCTTCAAAACTTTCGAAGCTCCTCTGCACCCAATGCCTTTGTGAAAATGTTAGCTTTCTGATCCTGTGTGTTGACATATACCAAGTCAATCTCTCCTACAAGTACCTTCTCTCTCACAAAGTGGCAGCACCTCAATGTGTTTTGTCCTAGCATGGAACACTGGATTCCTAGCTAGCTGTATGTTGCTCATGTTGTAACAATGAATGACAACTGGACCATCTCCATACACGTCCAAATCACCTAATAACTTTTGCAGCCATACCATCTCACATGCTGCCATAGCAGCGCCTCTATACTCAGCCTCTGTACTTGATAAAGCAACTGTAGGTTGCTTTTTGCTGCTCCATGTAACTACTGCACTACCAAGGGAAAACATGAATTCACTTGTAGATCTTCTGTCTGACATGCTACGAGCCCAATCTGCATCTATGTATCCAAAGACCTGTATGTCCTTACTTGCCTCATAAAAAATTCCATAATGGAAAGTGGACTTCACATACCTCAATATACGTCTAACTGCATCCAAATGAGGCTTTCTAGGCATCTGCATAAACTTACTGACAAGACCAACAGCATAGCTCAAGTCTGGCCTTGTGATAGTCATGTAAATCAAACTCCCTACTATCCTCCTGAACATAGTAGGGTCTTCTATCTCATCCCCAACATCAACACTCAACTTCACATTTTGCTCCAGTGGTACTGAAAGAGGCTTGCATGCTGTCAAACTATACTTGGATAACATATCCAAGCCATACTACCTTTGGGACAGCCATATACCATCATCACATCTGATCACCTCAATACGGCCAAGAAAGTATCTCAGCTCACCCAAATCTTTCATCTCAAGCTTCTTCTTCAAGAAGTCCTTAACTTCAGCAATCCCATTGTCACTGTCACCTGTAATAATCAAGTCATCCACATAGATGACTATGATGACCAAACCTGCATCTCCCTTTCTCACATAAAGTGAGTGATCAACATCCCAAATACAAAATCCAATATTGACAAGATACTCTCCAATCTTGTCAGACCATGCTCTAGGTGCTTGCTTGAGCACGTAGAGCGCCTTCTTTAACTTGCACAGATAAGTAGGATGCTCTAAATCCTCATAACCTGCTGGCTGCTCCATATACACTTCTTCTTGCAATTCACCATGCAAGAAAGCATTCTTAACATCCATTTGCTGCAAACTCCAACCTTTGGCTACTGCCAAGGCAATCACACACCTAGCAGTTGCCATCCTAGCAACTGGACTGAATGTCTCTTCATAATCTATGCCATATGTTTGAGCATAGCCTTTTGCAACCAGCCTAGCCTTATACCTACTAACTCAACCATCAACATTATGCTTGACTTTGTAAACCCACTTACAGCCAATAGCTTTCTTACCCTTAGGCAAGGGTACCAAATCCCAAGTTTTGTTGGCTTCTAATGCAGCCATCTCCTCATCCATTGCTGCATCCCAATGAGCATGACCAATAGCATCATCAAAACAAGTGGGCTCAACATCCTCAACTAGTTTCACCATATAAGCATAATGGTGAGCTGCATAACCTTAAAAACCAAATCTTTTAACAGGGTATCTGACCCTGCTAGATCTGCGTACCACCGGATCACTCAATGGAGCCTTTACATTACTATGAGCTCTCTGTACACCTGGTGTCTTGATTGAAGGAATACCAAGCTCATCATCCAAACTCTCTGAACCACTGGAATCTCCGTCAAATCCCAAATGACTGGTAGATGCATCATTACCATCTAGCACTTTCTTCTTTCATTTGTCCTTCCCTGCAACACTTATAGATCCACTTGAAGATGTGGGGCTACTCCTTAGTCTCCTAGACCAAGGGCTCACTGTAGGTGTAGTACCAGATGATGTTTCTAGTCCACTAAGACTCCGTGATTCTTGTTTATCTTTCTGCACATAGCTATCCTGATCATTATCATCATCCACCAAAACATCACCAGTAGGTGTATATCAACTTTCCATCTCATCAAAGATAACATCCCTGCTCACTCTGAACTCACCTGTGTGACAGGACTATAACAGCGATACCCTTTCTGCTCTAAAGAGTATCCAATAAAAACACATTTTTCTGCCTTGGGATCAAGCTTCTTCCGTAGCTCATCTGGCACATGAACGTATGCAACACAACCAAATACCTTCAAGTGCGATACATCAGGCTTCTTGCCACAGTAAAGCATTCTTCAGGAGTCATCCCATGAACTGCAGCTGTGGGAGTTTTGTTCCTAATGTAAACAGCAGTATGAACAGTATCAGACCAAAAATGTTTGGGCATATTCTTTTCAGCCATTAATGCCCATGCAACTTCTGCAATATGCATGTTTTTTCTTTCTACAACACCATTTTGCTATGGGATATACCTACAAGTAAATTGCCTCTTTATCCCATGAGTCCTCAAGAAGCCACTGAACTCATTAGAGAGATACTCTCCCCCTCCATCTGATCTCAAGCACTTTATTTTTAAGCCTGTTACTGTTTCAACAGCTGCCTTAAAAGATTTGAAGTGCTCAAACACATCACTTTTTTCCTTCATAAAGTATACCCATAACTTCCTTGAACAGTCCATCAATAAATGTGACAAAGTATTTGCTGCTACCAAGAGATACATTCTGTGTAGGCCCCCAAACATCAGTATGCACTACATCAAGTATTTTTCTACTCGCTTCTCTGTCATGTGAGAAGGGTTGCCTTGCCTGCTTACCAAACTGGCATGCTTCACAGACTTTATGCAATTCTGCAACTGTAAAAGAAAGCAACCCTGTAACCAATCCTCTAGACTGCATTAATTTCAGCCTTTGCACTTTTGCATGTCCAATACATTTATGCCATATTTCAATATCTCCAACTACTCCTTTTTCTTTAGCATGCATAGCAGCATCCATTGCAGGAATTCCAGCATCTAAGGTGAACATTCGGCCAATTCTACTTCCTTTTGCAACCAACCTACACTTATCATTAAAGTCTTCTACAAAACAACATTTTGCATTGAATCGGACCTGCAATCCCTGCTCTACCATTTGGCCAATAGATACTAGATTCTTTGTAATTGATGGCACATGTAATACATCTGTTAGACTCTTTGTCTGGCCATCATACAAGGACAAGGGAACCTTTCCAACATGTGAAATTGGGTGGCATGAATCATCATCCATCTGCACATAACCTGGGTTTTGTAAGCCCTGCATCTCTCCAAACCATTCAACATGACTGGTCATATGATTAGATGCACCTGAATCGACATACCATACATCATCATGTGTTCCGTTTCCTATAACTGCATTCATCATATGTTGCATAACAAATAGATGCTCATTTCTGTCTTCATTCTGTTGTGAAGACAATGCATAGTTTCCTTGCTGCTATTTGCCACTGCGAATATCATCCTTCTATGCACAGTAATGGGCTACAATATGGCCTGTTTTGCTATAATAATGGCAAACAATAGTAGAATTTTCAGAGCCTCTATTCTGCCATCCACCTCTTCCTCTAGAGCTCTCCCTACCTCTAAAGTTTCCTCTGTCTCCAGAAACCTGCATTTCACCAAACTGTTGATTGAACCTGTTTTTCTAGTTATCGCCAGCACGTCCCATACCACAGCCTCTCGAAGACAATCTGCCACATCTCCTTCTTGAACTTGAGTAAAATGCTTGGACCTATTCACCATTTCTTTCAGACGAATCACCCTGCATATTGATCTCTTCAGTAATCATGAGAGAGATTAGCTCATCAAAATCTGGAAATGGCTTCCGTACATATACTGAAGTAACAAATGATTTCCATTCCTTCTCATTGCTAAGGCCACTCAGAGTGGATGAAACCAAATCATCATCATCTGGCATTGCATCAATCCCTACTAAAGCATCTGCAATGATCCTCACCTTCAACACATACTCGTTGGTAGACATTTTTCCTTTCTTCAAGGCATTTAACTCTTGCTTGAGTTGAATCTTTCATGCCTTTGTATTTACCGAAAACATGCTCTCAAAAATTTTCCAAGCCGCATGTGAAGTTTCTGCATTCCTGATATGTCCCAGCATAGTATTATCAATTACTGCAGATAGCCAATACATCACATTTTTGTCTTTCGCATTCCACTCTTTCCATGCTTTTAACTCATTTGCAGTCGGAGGGATACCCAGCTCTGGCTCCTTTTCTTCACCTAAGACAAACTCATAAAGGCCCTT
This sequence comes from Lygodium microphyllum, assembly GCF_053477565.2. Classification (NCBI taxonomy): domain Eukaryota; kingdom Viridiplantae; phylum Streptophyta; class Polypodiopsida; order Schizaeales; family Lygodiaceae; genus Lygodium; species Lygodium microphyllum. Next base: position 134,681,116 of record NC_141156.1, on the reverse strand, counting down.
TCCAATGAGGAAGTTTGTCACACGGAAATTCCATGAAGGGTAGTTTTTCTTGTCGAGCTTCTCAATAATTGGATTTTCACTGTTCTATGCCATTATCACAAACAAGGATACAGCACAGCAAGCTAGTCTCCTGCAGTCTTTCACAACATGTGCACAGCACTACGCCAAGTAACCTTTTTCACTGATTGCTCAATAGTACATGTAATCTACAACCTGTTTGCAGATAAAACTTATGTTTGCTTCTTGCAAACACCTCAAAAATTATAGATTTGTAATCTGTAACCTGTGCACCCACTTTTAATCAATACAATTGAAATCACAGTGTACCCTGAAACTGTTGTCCACAACCTTACAGCTCTAAAACGGGGCTTGGAATAGCCTCAGATGCCCAAAATAACTGCGGGCAAGCCCTAAAGGGCTTATCTGCAAAATATACAGTGATCTGCTTGCACACCAAATCTCACAACAATCTGAGATTTTTGCTTGACCTTGCTTTCGGTGCCTCCACATGCACTATCCAAGAGAGAGAGTGGAAGAATGGAAGAGCTTCTTACCCATGGCTTGCTTGCTCGAACCTTGCTTCTTCTCCTTCACTTCAGCCTTCGAAATTAGTCTCTCTCAGTGATGCGGCTCTGATACCATGTCAAGAAACGCGTGATGGGGGGACTTGCTTGAGCTGCGGCGCTAAACACACACTATATACACAAGAGGAAGCTCACTCAAGAACACAATAAGAGAGATGGAGGCCAAAACGTTTTCTTGTTGGTTTTTTCTTCTTCTTCCACACACTATACAATGTACACAAAGTATAGATAAGATACAACATAAAGGAAAGTGGCCTACTAAGTCAAATAGTACATAACCGACTACACTAATTAACTGGCGCTATGCCTTTGCCAGCTATAGGTAGGTGTAGCAAACTAAATATAATAAGTGATAAGTGAGTGGCCATGTGAGTATCATAATGACCACCAACGTGCTAAGTGTAGATGTGCGGACCCATCTAGCAGCCAGGCGGTCCATCATCAATGTCTGCACATGTTGAGCTTGCCATCTCAACATATGCTGCCCAAAAATCTCTCCAAAGCTTGTACTTTGATTTTGGAAATCATTTATCAACCATAGAGCATTAGTAGCATTCAACGGAAGTCTCTGAAGACCATAAGTCAATCTAGAGAACCTTGTAGATAGTAGATACCCTATTGTATACATAGTTTAGATAGTAGTAAATTGTGAGAAGCTCTCACTTTGAAGCCTCTATGCAATCTTTGGGAGTGCCTATGATCTATAGGTAATGTTTATCTGCCTTTTGCATGAAAGATGAGTTATCCTAGCACAAAGATTCTCGCTTTCTTTTTGCTTTGTTTTCTTAATCATGAAGTATATATGTATGTTCAACATATCGGTGAGCAAAACATATCTTCATCATATGCATGAGATGATGGAAATATAGGAGATTAATCATTGCAAGTTCAATTTATGGGAGGGTTCTCCCCAAGACATCCAAGATTTCTTACTCCTCTCACAATGGCGCTATCCTTTTTTTTTTCTTTTGAATATGTTACTCCCACTCCTTGTTACTCCCTTTCAAATAAAACTCCTTGTTTTTTGTCCAAAGTTAGGCTATTGAGCCTTAGTTAAGTCCCCCTTGTCCATCTAATTCTAGTATCATTGGAGCCCCAAGAAAGACACCAAGGAAAAGGGGTTTCTACTTCAAGAAAATCTATCTTGTAACATCAACAAGATTTTGTTTCATTCTTTTGAGAACCACAACAAGGAAAAGAACAAGTGTTCACTTAGCATCATAGTAGATATCTCCCACGAATTTAATAGAATCAACCATAATCTTCAACATCTTCATAGAATCCATCAATAAAACTAGAAACACAAAATAATACACCATTTTTTAATGGAAATAATCACATAGTATCCATCTTCATTGTCTTCGTTGTTCTCTCTCTCAATCTCTCATAGATAGATATATTGTTTTGATAGAATTGGCTATCTCTGGCTCTCTCTTTCTCTCTTAATCAATAGTATGTCATCTCCTTACTACAATAATCAATAATCACTCTCAATAAGCCTTCTTAGGTTGTGGATGCATCTCCCAAGAGGTGTGTATGATATGAAAGGGCATCGAAGCCACTACAGTGTCTCTTCATAGCTCACTACTCTCACTTCACTTCAATCTTCTTTTCAGTCTTCAATAGCTACTTCTTCCATTTGTTTTAGCTATTTTGAACTTAGATTCATCCTTTACAAAAGTTAGAAAACTTTCCCAAAGTACACCCTCATATCACAGAACACTTACAAAAGATCTACAGAACAGAACAGAACAGAAACAGAGCAAGAACAGAAGGTCTACAAAGGGTTAACAGAAGGTCATCGGAGAATAATAGAACCTCATAACTCATACTAAAACCATCCCAAAATATCAAAAGCTATTCAATAAGCTTTCAAAAGGCCTCAACCTTCATCAATCATCAATCCATGCTTCATACATAAGAAAATCAGAACAAAACAAAAGGTATCAGAACCAATCAAAACCTCAACAAAATCTATCAAAACATCACAGAGCCTTATATTTCTACTAAGAATCATCTTGAGATTCTAAAACATTATCAATATCATCCAAAAACACTTTCAAACACTTCCAAAATAACCAATCATCACTAAAAATCCATAAAAAATCAACCATTCAGGCCTTAAAAATAACAAAAATCAACCAAAAAATCTAGTCATTTCAGCATTCAACACATCCCCACACTTTAAAAGGAAGAGTCCTTGCGACCTAAGGAAAATAAGAATATAAGTTCAGTAAAGAGCTCAATTCGATATTCGTTAGCATCTTCAATAATCACTCCACCATGACTCCAACATATCACTTGTGTGTCTAAGAAAGAATACAACTAAAGGAAAACGCCATTATCTAGTAATATATCTTTTAAACAATAGAAAGTCATGAAAAATTTGTAAAGGATATAAGAGGTTCTTCAACTTTGGATCTTAGGCTTTCCATTCACCATCACCATTAGTGTCAATAGTCAAAAAGAGAGCTCTCGAACAAATCCAATATTCAACCATCACGAACTCATCACATAAAAATTAGTACAGCACAAACACAAAACAACCATCTAAATGGCACCTCCAAAAGAGAGATATATCATTAAAATTCATAGAAGATACATCCAGGGATATCAGTGAAGATGATCCCTCTTGAAAGCTTGATGATTATGAAAACGATCCATGGATAAGGATTCATCTACAAAAGATTTTGGAGGATTCTAAAAGAATTGAAGGCAGCACATCCTTTTCTAGCAAGACAAGGTATTCGCTAGGTAAACAAAGGGCATACAAATAGAATATCCAGTTGTTGGAAATCAATGTTCACATTGAAATTCATACATAACTTTGGAATGGCCTTTTGATCATTATGGGAATGCCTATGCATATATGCTAGGTACCAAGCAAAATGGGCTGTCAATCGCACCGAAGGATATGGAGATTGTGAATATTGTTGGGCAAAATGGAGATAATTTTGGTACGATTGACTAGCAGTTGTCTAGTCCCCTGGAATTAATGGCCAATTAATCTGTGGTCCCATAAGAGAATCAGTTTGAGCTCCATCCTCTTTGTCTGGGAATGTGCTGATCAAATCCTTCATACCCACTAACCAACTAAGGGGGTTGAGAAATAGTAGTAGGAGATGGAAGAGGAATGAGTAAAAGAGGATGAAGAGATGGGTAGGCAAGATCATAAAATGAGGAATAAGCTAAAGAAGGATTAGCTGAAAATTTAGGCAAATCAATTAACAAAAGCGTTAATTGATAAGTAGGAAAAGTGGAATGTATATGGATAGATGGGGAAGGACAAGGCGGAGAAGGGGAAAAAACTCGATCTTTAATGAAAGAAAAATAGGTAAAGATTGAAATTTGAAGAGCACCCTGAGGTTGGAAAAGGAGAGGTAAGATGTCTGCTCTGCTGAGTTGGATTGATAACGGGAAAAATAAGCATCATAGCAATGGGCCATTTGTTGATAATAAAATAAGCTAGGAATGGAGGGACCTAAAATAGATCGTCGATGGTAGGCATCAAAGAAGGACGAATAAAATGGATGGTTCTTGGAAAGATAAGCTAAAAGATCCACCCTCAGTTGGTTATTGTTCTACACATGAGTAGAGGCTTTATTCGGTCGTTGGTTCAAGACTACAGAATCAATCATTGAATGCCATAAAGTGTCAGGGCAAGCAACCACTTTAGAAGAATAGCACTGAAACATTTCATCTATCCTCAACTCCAAATGGTTGACATATAAGGTAGCTTGTAAGTCCACATCCCCTACATACCAAGCTAGATCTACATCATCTAGAATTAATAGTTCACCTCGTAGATACATATAAGACAGCAACATTGTATCCAAAGTCACAAAATCTTCAAAGACCATATGGATAACTTCTGTCAGCAAATCAAAAGACTAGGCTCCACTCCAACCATCCTCTGGAAGAGGTAGGTCCATCATTGAGAGCTTAATATAGAAGGCCAACTTCTATAGTTGATAGTGGACAAAAAAGGAATGGTCAAGAGGAATATGCTCCTGAAATTTCTCAAATATAGACCATAATAAATCCATCCTAGACTACAATCTTTCCACTTTAGCTTGAAACAATGGACACAACGTGGCATGTCTTTGGAGAACTTCCAAGTCCGCAGGGGTCAAAGAAGGAACAAGTTGAACAATAGGGATATGTGAAGAAGAATGTGACTGGACCAGTTGCTCGTTAAGGTGCTGAATTTGGTTTCGACTTTGGTCTAAGGTGGTATTTGCTATCTTAAGCTCCTCTTTCTAGGCAGCTAGCAAAGCCTGAAGCTCGTGAGATTCCTTCAACAATCTATCTCCTTCCTCAATTACATTAACCACTTGGGTTTTATTGTCAACCAATTGAGTGTGCAAACTAGAAATTTCCATTTTCTAAACATCAATGATCTTAGTCTGTTACTCCATTTGGGTACAAAGATCACAAAAGTGTTCATGAGCATAAGCTAGCTCTTCATTTGCTTTTGTCAGCTCTTCTTTGGTCTGTTGGACTTCATCATAGCAAGAGGAATAGAGCTAATGGATGCATGCAGTCCTCACTGAGAGCTCAATAGAATGCTGAACATCTTGACATAGGAAGGGAATTGCATCTCCAGCTACCAAGTGTTGTATTAAAGGGATGGAAATATCCAGAGTACCCTCGCGTTGTGCTCTGAAAAGATTCAACATTGTAAGGAAAGCTGGTATGTGACTGCTAGATTGATCAAGAACAATGGAGACTGGAGGAGGAGTTAGGACTGATTCAACTACTCGTTTTAAGTGTTTCCTCTGAACTACCACAGGAGGGATAGGATTAAGATACTCAATGACGACATCAGAGTGTTCAATAGGGGGAGGAGCATCTAGTGGATCAACTATCAAGGTAGAAACTTCTTTCGAAGGGGCGGCATATGCCAAAGAGACAAAAAGGTAGGAACCAAATGTAACATTAGTTACATTACCCCTGGGGGATCTGACAAAGTGTTGGTCCATTTTGGACAGAATATAGGAACTCCAATCAATCGTTATGCCTTTCAACACTATTCTAAAAGTTGTAAACAACTCCTTTGAAAGGTAATTAGAAGGTGTCTTGGCAAGCATAAACCTGTCTTGAAGGAACTAGCATAGCTGCTTCCACACAGGATTGGAGATCATGGAGACACTGATGCCAGAAGTGGTAAGAACCTTATTGGGATCCAACACATCTTGTGTCTGCTTTTGCAATAATTTAAGGATATCCTCACTCTAGAATAGTTGTCTAGCAATAGGGAAAGAGTCTCCCTGATAGGGTAATGACAGAGCCTTGCCCAAACTTTTAAGCATCAGTTGGACAACTGTTCCTCTGATAGGACACCAGACCTCTTACTATAAGAGGCTAGAAACTTATCACAAGTATTAGTATCCTCTGGGATGAGTGATAATGAGAGTGCGATGAACTTGGCTAAGCCTGCTTTGCCAATAAGGTCAAACTCATCGACTAGAATAAGAACACACAAACGGGATTGACCGACTGACCATCCCAAACAATCCACATCCTAGAAAAAATTCGACATGACCACTACACATATGTGACCAAAAGCTTCATGCTATGCAAGACATACAAACACCCTGAATCCCCGTATCAAGCAAAAAAAGAAAACTACATACCCCACCCGTAATCGTATCATACAATTAAACCATAATACTTCAATAACCCACTCAGGACATAACTAGACTTCTATAAGCAATGACAGCTCGAAAGACTGCATGTGCCCATCCCACAGAGTGCATTTATTGAAAAGGGAAAAAACTGCAGTGAGGGGAATTAGGTTAATGAATGGTTCATTTTAATAAATTACTTAAAAATGGGTGAATTTTTATTAGGTTGTAAACCTTAATAAGAAAACGGCGGTTCCTTCTTAAAATATTAATTACAAATTATTAGGGTGAAACGGTGCTTGAAACGAAACCCAAACTTCGATATCCAGACTCAGGTCTTTAAATGCATATCCATTGATTGAAAAGTAAGTGTGTGTTTAGCACTTTTTGTGTAGTGCGTGCATTTGTGACGACGGGTTCATTTTTAATAAACTTAGATGTGTCTGTAGCGCACGAAGCATGTGCTAAGTGAATGGCTGGTTCATTTTATTTGTTTAGAAAAATTTGTGTTTGGTGCGAGTGCGCGTGAAAAAGTGGGTGATTTAAGTTTATTTTAACAATTAACCGTGGTTAAGGGGTGACCAAAAGAAATAAAACAGGAAATATAAATACCTACCAAGGGTGTGTATGCGAGAGACTGAGGTCGCACAGATGGGTCCCAAGATGCAATGAGTCCAACAAAAAGCAAAAGCCACTACTGAAAAAAAATGAAACACCTTATTTATTTTAAAAAACAAATATCAAGGCAAGGTTAGTGGGATCATATTTGGTTTAGTTAATTCTCATTAGTGTTTGGGTGTTGTTATTATTTTTATTGTTATTTATGTGTTTTTTCTTTGTTTGTCTATTTATTTATTATTTATTTTTAATTTATTATGATTTCTTTTACAAATTTAATAACTAGCTATCTACAATCAACCTTGAGTGAGAATTGAACCATCAGGCTTCAACAATGGATCTGTATTTTTAGTATTTTTTTTCAACCTATTTTTAAAATTTAAAATAAAATTTCTATGAATTTAAGTAAAAGTTTTAGCATTTTGGTCTTAAAATAATAGAGTGATCATGTGGCAAGGCTTTTTCAGCTTATATATATTTCAAAAGTAGTCAAATGCATTGATGGAATTTTCTATGACTTTTTTTAATTTAATTCTAATTTTTAGTGAATTTTTCTCAATTTTCAATGAATTTTGAAGGATTTTAAGGGTTGTTAATTTTTTGCAATTAAATCTTTGCATTGTAACTAGTAAGATAAACCAAAAAAAAATCCAATTTGGTAAGAAAAATTTCAATTATTTTTCTATTTTTTAATTGAATTTTTAATGAATTCTTTTAAGGATTTTAGGTGTTTTTTTGAATGTTAATAGGTTTCTAAAAAATAAAAAGGAGGTACCTAGGCTGCTTGTGAACAGCAGCTTGTGCTCAGACGGTATGCACCACCGCACGGACAAGTCGAAACACACATCCTCGCGCATGAACACGAATCAACGACTCCCGAACACAATACGAGCGCACCCGTGATGCGCGCGAATACCTACACAAACACCCGCAAGCAAGGTGGGAGGACGAGGTGGTGGTGGGAACCCGGTGGTGACACGAAAATGGAGAAAAGGTCGGCAGCGGGGTGGCAGTGGTTGTCGGCGAGTTGCTATGGAAGAACGGAGGCAAAGGGGGCTCGAAGGGTGCTGCGGGGAAACGAGGGCCAAGGGAGTGGGGTTTTCTTTTTGTAAGAAGTTGGGAATAAGGATTTAGTGTAAAAAATAATATTGATATTATGCCATGTCACACTAACATTGGTATAAAAGGAGAGGACATGTAATTTTTCACATCTTTTGACACATTAATACAATTACTGTCCTTCTCTCCCATTTTGCTCACAGCTTCCATGGCTTCTCTCTCTTTCCTGTATTTCTCTCTCCAAATCTAGTTTTTATCTCTCCTCTTCACTCTCTTTCTCTCTCTTCCTACAGTCTTTCTCTCTCTTCTGCGGTCTTAGAGGACATGTAAATTTTCACATCTTTTGACACATTAATACAATTACTGTCCTCTCCCATCTTGCTCACAGCTTCCATGGCTTCTCTCTCTTTCATGTCTTTCTCTCTCCAAATCTAGTTTTTCTCTCTCCTCGTCACTCTCTTTCTCTCTCTTCCTACAATCTTTATCTCTCTTTTGCAGTCTTCTCTCTCCTCTCTCTCTCTCTCTGACAAGTGGTATTAGAGCACTGGTCTTTGATCCATTTTTCCCTCTATTTTCAGTCCTATTTTCTTCCATCAAAATCAATTTCAGACAAGTATTGTACAAGACAGTGACTAGCGGAGTGTTGCAGACCATCTACAATTAGTAAGAGACTACATCTGGAGATCTCTAAGGTCAGATATGGCAGAGGATGGCTAAAGTGGCAAGTCGTCATCAAATTTCATGCAAAACTGGAGGTAACTAGGGTAAAGGAGAGTTAACCGGGCTTAGTTTGGGAACAAACTGTGGTTACTTTGAAAAGAGGGAGTTCTCTTTTCCCTTTCTTGGAGTTTCTTGCAGGTTTCATGGAATTTCATCAGCAAGATGTGCTCATATCTCTCAAATCTCTGATCTTCTTGGTCAATCACCACCTAGAATAGCTTCCTTGCTTCATACCTACAACATGACTACTCACTTGCTCCAGATTGGTTCAGCAATGGAGCCAGGAATAGCCCCGAAAATTATGGCACAATTTTCAGGCTAATTCCAGCCTCTGATGCTTGATCTCCATCCCTTGGCACTCTCTCTGATCTTTGGCAAGTGTAAATCATCAATGAAATTGGAGGATTGACCTCTATTCAAGAACTTTCAGCTCTCTTGTAAACCCTGGATGAACAGTCCATGGTAGCCATGAAAGCTTCAGCCCAAGCTCTCATTCGTCAACAATTTCTTGAGGATTCTTCATCAATTCAGCCTGTGGCATTATCTCAGTGAGGATTCTTCAACAAATTGCAAAGATTTCAGCCACCGGTGGAGGACATTGGAGCTCATATTGAAGGTTTATTTTGGGGCTTTTCTTCAAGAGGCTTGAATCTTTGATATTCAAGTGTTCAAGCAAGCTCGGGGCATTGATTATTCACGGATTTGAGCATATTGGAGCTCATATGGACTGATTTAGTGGATATTTCAAACTCCATGGTGGATTTTGAAGAATTCTTCAATCAATAGGATTGTAGCTGACATCTATCATCTTCTTCAAACTTAATCAAGGTATTTCTTTCACTTAATCTCTGAAATCTCTCAATAATCCACTTGCTAATGCTTTTCCACTTGTTGATGAGAGATTATTGATCAATTAGTTCTCTCAATTGATCAATAGATTAGTGATTAGTGTTATTCCTCATTAATCTCAGCCTATTCCATTGAATTTCAGTAATCATAACTTCATCATAGATATCATTTGCCAAGTTTGATGCATAACCTTGACTTGTTTTGGTTGAATTCTTTTGCCCAAGCTGAAATATTGTACAAGGGTAAGTACTAAAGCAATCAGTGAGTCATTGAATTGCATTGGTAAGACCCTTTCCCTATCCAAATTTTCCAGATTTCATTCAATTGCATCTCATGAAAAGGGCTGAATGAATATTCCAGCAATGCATTTCATACTGATTGATTAGAATAGAATGTCATTGCCATGTTGATATACCCACTAAGGAAAAAGGTGGATGCCGGGGGAGATAGTGGGACAAAAGAGAGGTGGCCTTCCCTCACTATTAAATATCCCAAAGGGGTGCAACCAACCGACCCGGGAAAAACATTGCCCCCGGTGATTCGAAGCCCGTGTAGGGAGCCTGTCATTCCGTTTTATCCCTCACAAAGGTACATCGAGTGGAGAATTGAAGATTGAAGAGTTTCCAAAGGCTCAAGTATCTTCACGATCAAAACAGGGTAAAACAAGGATTTTATAGGGCACTACAGGGCATTTACAAGTTGTTACAGGTACACATGCCTGGACAGTTTAGACTCAAAATTTGAGTTACAAAATTTTCTATCCTAAACATGCTATAGCGTGCTATAGCTCATCTCAAAGAGGGCATTCTTGGCTTCGATTTAAACTTAAAAAATTTGAAATCAGAGTTCCCTAGCAAAAGTTATAGCCATTTTTCTGACAGGGGGTACTGCAAGACTGCACTATTATGGCAGGACATAAGGGTAAAAATAAGGTCTAGGATGATTATGCTAAGCAAATCAAAGATTCCATGTTGGATAATGTACCTCAAGAGATCCTTGAAGAGCCTCAACAACAAGGGGAAATCAGTATACTCAATGATACCTTGTGCGTACATGAACAAAGACATAGAGTACGTCATGATGTCCTATTATCAAGAATGGAGCAAATGATTTTTTCTACTGATCAAATGGTCTTCCATTGAGAAGTTAGTAGATTCAATGACTCAAACAAAGGCTTCTATTGACAAGTTGGTCAGCCATCTAACCAAAATGGTCATGGTCATGGGATTATTGGACAAAGAGACATCCCAAATAGCTAATATGAAGTAGGTGAGACTTCACAAAGACATGATGACTATTTGGGCAATTTGAATGGAGCTAACTCTCAAGCTTTTGGGCTGAATAATCAACTTCCTAGGGGTCCTCTACCAACAGGAAGATTGCATAGTGGTTCTCAACCACCTCTTGGGAGATTTCCATCTCAAATTGAGGGTTCAATGCATTGTACTCATGATCAGTCTATTTTGGGACAGCAACCATTCCATGAAAGAGAGCTAAAGGACAAGATTGTTTTAGCCAAATTTAATGGTCAGACATCTTCACCATCTGATTTAGAGAAGTGGACCTCTAAGATAGAATCCTACTTTGATATATTCCCTAAAACTGATGACATGAAGATTCCTTTTGCTTCTTTGCATTTGGAGAGATTTGCCCATATGTGGTGGAGGTATATCAAAAGGAAAACATACTTGTAGAGAATTAGGAAGCTTTCAAGGCACTTATGGCTGAAGTATTTGTCTCCCCTCTTGAAAAAGAGAAATTGGCACGGAGATGGTATGGTTTGGAACAAAGAGGCCTAAGTGTAAGAGAGTACACTAACCAATTTCTCAACCTAACCATGTATGTAAAAACCATCAGTGATGAAGCTAAACTCCACAAGTACATGTATGGTTTAGAGCCATCTTTATCAGCTGATGTCATGGCACAAAATCCTACTTCTCTCTTTAAGGCTATTGAGCTTGCAGAGTGTTATGGAAGGAAATATAGAAGAGAATCTTCATTTCAACCTAGTTTTGGACAGCCAATGACTATTTTTAAACATGGGAACGTCGGTAACACTTATGGCAGCAATCATGTGCCAAATGGGAGCTTAAGGGTTCCAACTTATCCACCATTCAATGCTTCTAGACCTCAAAGTAATTTCAGGACAGCAAACAGTCCTAGAGTTGACTTCAAACAAGGGGACAACAAGCCTAAATCCAATTCAGCCAACATGAATCCTAAGTCCATTCCTATGGATCTTTACAAAGAAAGAAAGGAGAAAGTCTTATGTTTCAAGTGTGGGGAAAAGTATACACCTAATCATGCCTCAAAGTGTGTATATAAAAATGTCAAACCCATGCTTCAAAGTATGTTAGTCTTTGAGGATCTTGAAGATGAGATGGATGAAGCCATTGCAATTGCACTCAATGCTGAAAATGAAGATCTTGAGGAAGAAGTTGGGCAAGAGTATTTCTATGATCACGCTGACTCCTTTCTTTTTAATCCAGGTGGAAGTGTTCCTTTTGATCCAGGTGGGACTTGTAACGACACACTTGCTACCACTAGTTATTCTATTTCCATGGATGCTTAGACATGATCTAAGATCTCTAATACACTCCATATGAATGGTAACATTCATGGAAAGGCAGTGTTCATTCTGATAGACAGTGGCAGTACCCATAGTTTTGTGAATAAGTCCATCGAACAAGCTGAATTGTATTTCCACAGATTTACAGTAGCCATTAGAGTTCAAGTGTCCAATGGTGAAGAAGAAATCAGCACACAGATATGCCCACAGGTTTCTTTACAGCTGGCTGAAAATTTTGAAGCAAAAGTAAACCCGATTACTTTGGAAATGAGGCCTATAGACAGCGTACTCAGTTGTGATTAGTTGATGACATTAGCCAGGACCACTATGGATTTCTCACAGTTGTATATGGAGTTTAACTTCAATGGATAGCTCATCCATTTACAGGGAATTCCTAGTAGATCAGATTTTCAGCTTATTACCATTCAACAACTCAAACGGGAGTACAAGAGACACTCACAAATATTTGTTTTGCATTTGAATAAAGAGATACAAGATCAGCCCAATAATTCAGCAAGCCATCCAGCCTTGACAGCTCTTCTTGAGGAGTATAGGGATTTGTTTGAGGTGCTTACTTCATTGCCTCCCAAGAGAGCAGTAGATCACCCTATTGATTTGGAGCCCAACTCAAAGACAATCAATAAGCCACCTTATAGATTATCAAAGTGTGAACGAAAGGAAGTAGCCAAGCAAATCAAGGAACTTCTTGAGATGGTATTCATTGAACCAAGTTCTTCACCTTATGCATCTCCAGTTCTATTAGTCAAAAAGAAAGATGGATCTTTCAGAATGTGCATCCACTATAGGGACCTTAATAAGATCATAGTGAAGAACAGGTATCCGATACCTAGGATTGATAATTTTCTTGATGAGCTCAAGGGGGATCGACTCTTTACAAAGATTGATTTGAGGTCAGGGTATCATCAGATTCGCATGTGAGAGGGTGATGAAGTCAAGACTGCATTCAGGACTGATCGAGGGCTCTATCATTTCTTAGTGATGCCATTTGGGCTTACAAATGCTCTAGCTACCTTCCAGAGCCTGATGAATAAGATTTTACAGCCTTTCCTCTTTTAATTTGTCTTGGTGTTCTTTGATGACATTTTGATCTATAGTAATACTTTACAGGATCACTTGGCACATATGAGGAGGGTTTTTGATGTCTTGAGACATCACAAGATTTTTGCTAAGGAGAAGAAATGTTCTTTCATGCAGACTGAAGTGGAATACTTGGGACATATTGTCAGTGAAAAACGAATACAGGGTGATCCCAAGAAGGTGTAGTGTATAAAAGATTGGTCAACACCCACTACTACTACCTCTCTTAGAGGATTCCTTGGTTTATCTTCATTCTATCGCCAATTCATTAAGCATTATGCGGCTATTGCAGCTCCTTTGACTGATAGGTTGAAGAAGGAGGCTTTCTTTTGGGATGCTCTTGCAGATAGTAGCTTCAACCAATTAAAGGGACTCCTTACCTCTGCTCCTATCTTAGTATGCCCGGACTTCTCCAAAGAATTTACCATACAATGTGATGCTAATGGCCGTGGCATTGGGGTTGTTTTATTATAGGAGAATGGAGTGATTTCCTTTGAGAGCCGTAAGCTTACAGATAAAGAAATAGCCATGAATGTTTATGACTAGGAGATGTTGGCTATCTTGCATGCAATTAAGAAGTGGCACCATTACTTGTATGGCAGCCAATTTAGAGTACACATTGATTACAGGGTTCTTAAGTATTTCCTTACTCAATCCAATCTTACTCCTAACCAGTGTCGTTGGGTAGCTATACTATAGAATTATGATTTTGATATCATTCATACGAGGGGCAAAGACAATATAGTGGCTGATTCTCTTTCTCATATGTGGGCTTGCAAAGTTTCAGCTATGACTGAATTGCATAATGATTGGATTGAAGAACTACAGGAGGATTATCTTTTGGATGAAGAATTCAACCATATTTTTCAGAAATTACAGCAAGGTCTTATGGAAGAAAACTCGCATTATCAGTTCAAAAATGGCCTTATTTGGTTGAACGGCAAGATTGTCATTCCTTCTACCTCTTCTTTTACATGGAAAATTATGGAGGAACTACATTCTTCACCTTTAACTAGACATTTAGGAGTTTTCAAGACCTATGATAGGATCAGCAAAAGTTTCTATTGGAAAGGACTGTGGAAAGATGTCAAGGACTTTGTCATGAAGTGTATGCCTTGTCAGCAGAATAAGGACAGCACCCACAAGCCAGGAGGTTGTTATAGCCATTACCTATTCCTACAGGTAAATGGACTCATATTACTATGGATTTCATTACTGTCTTGCCTACTACCAAGAAGGGATGGAATAGTATATATGTGATGGTAGATAGACTCACCAAGGTAGCCCATTTTATTCTAACCAAGATCTAGTTTACTGCCTCTTAAGTGGCTAGTCAGTTTATGGAGTAGATTTTTAGACTACATGGATTACCACATGTGATTGTTCATGATAGAGACTCAAAGTTTATGAGTAACTTTTGGCAGGAAGTATTTACGTCTATGGGCACTAAATTGGCTCTATCTACGACCTATAATCCACAAACTAATGGACAGACAGAAAGAGTCAATAAATGGTTGGATACTTATCTTCGTTATTTCTTCTATGATGTCCAAACTTCATGGGATTCTTGGTTACACTTGGTTGAGTTTGCTTATAACAAATCTACCCACGTTAGTATTGGAGTTTCACCCTTTGAGGCTCTGTATGGTTACAAAGTGCCCTTACCCACAATCATCTTTAATGAAAGGATCAATCCTCATGGGAAGGAAGAGTTAGAAAGAATGCAAACCCTTCTTCAGCAATGCAAGATGAATCTTAGGAAAGCTCAAGACCAAATGAAGATGTATGTTGATGAGAAGAGGTGGCCTTTAGAGTTCCAAGAAGGAGAGTTGGTCTTACTGAAGGTGCCCAAGTCTAGGTACTCTACATTAAAAGATGGATCTAGTAATAAGCTTGCTCACAGGTTTTATGGCCCTTACCGAATCCTTAAGCGCATTGGAGACTTGGCATATAGATTAGAGCTTCCCTCTTCCACAAAGATTCACAATGTCTTCCATGTTAGTCAGCTCAAGCCTATTTATGGTGATCGAGTGGATATAACTGATGACCTACCACCTATTGATGAAGAAGGTCTTATTCAGTATATCCCAGAGGCTGTTATAGGTCAGCGTGAGAAGAAGCTTTGATCTCGTTCTATCATGGAATATTTGATCAAATGGAGAGGTTTACCACCTGAGGAAACTTCTTGGAGGCCTGATTCTATATTGGATGAGTTTCCTTTCTTTAAGGGATACATTAGTGTGAAGCCTATTGATTATGGAGCTAGTTATGGTGCAGACAGGATCAGGACAGCACGCTGTTTTAGAACAGTTTTTATCGTGCCTAATTTTCAAATTTAAGATATCTACATAGGCTTAAAGTACTTTTCAACAGATCTGTTTTGATATATGGCACACCTCATTTGGACACTTCTACTAAAAGTTATGGCAAATTTGGTCCAGCAGGGTTTGTTTACACATCAAGCTGTCTACTTCATTTTGAGATTATCTGTTGAAGATTTTGTGGTTCCTATACTTTTGAAGTATTCCAAATCATGTATATAGCTGAGGCCTACTCTTGTTCTTCAATTTTAGTCCATATATTGGTCATTCTTCATTGATTTTCCCATTTGTAAAGCTATAAAAACAGAGTAGTACTCTGTTCTATCCATCCTTTTCTAGCCTTTCAAGTTTGTTTTTTAGGACTAAAATTTTTGGGAAGGGATGGATTGTAAGAAGTTGGGAGTAAGGATTTAGTGTAAAAAATAATATAAATATTATCCCATGTCACACTGACATTGGTATAAAAGGAGAGGACATGTAATTTTTCACATCTTTTGACATAGTAATACAATTACTGTCCTTCTCTCCCATCTTGCTCACAACTTCCATGGCTTCTCTCTCTTTCATGTCTTTCTCTCTCCAAATCTAGTTTTTCTCTCTCCTCATCACTCTCTTTCTCTCTCTTTTTGCAATCTTTCTCTCTCTTCTGCAGTCTTCTCTCTCCTCTTTCTCTCTCTCTAGTTCTCTCTCACATTTATTTGGGTTGGGGTTTGGGGAGGTGGACAATGGGGTTTGGGCAGGGTGGTGGATAATGGGGTTTGGGCAAGGGGGTGGACAATGGGGTTTGGGCAGGAAGTGGTCAAGGGGGGTGGACAATGCGGTGGTGGGAGGGGGAACGACTGGCAGGCGGGAGTGGTGCGAGGGTGGACAATGGGTAGGTGGCGGCAAATGCGGCAAGCGGACAGTAGTCTAGGCGGCGACGATGATGTCGATGGCGGCAGTGGTCGAACGAGGCGGCGACGCAGCGACCAGAATCAGGCGGTGGTGGTTGAAGGTTAGGGAGGAGGAGGAAGAGGAGGAAGAAGAAGAGGAAGAAGAGGAAGAGGAAGAGGAGGAAGAAGAAGCAAAAGCAGAAGAAAATGGAGAAGGAGGAGGAGGGCGGCAACGCGAGGAGGTGACGATGACATCGGTGGCGATGGACGGCCGAACCAGGCAGCAGCGCGAGGAGGTGATGATGACATCGGTGGCGATGGACGGCCGAACCAGGCAGCAGCACGAGCAACCAGAATCGGGCGGCAGTGGGTGCAGGTAAGGGAGGAGGAGGAAGAAGGAGGAGGAGGAGGAGGAGGAGGAGGAGGAGGAGAAGCAAAAGAAGAAAAAGCAGAAGGAGGAGGAGGAGGAGGAGGAGGAAGAAGTAGAAGAAGAAGAAGAAGAAGAAGAAGAAGAAGAAGAAGGATGAGGACGAGGATGAGGATGAGAACGAGGACGAGGAGGAGAAGGAGAAGGAGGGGAGAGAGAGGGAGGGGTCGGGGAGAGAGAGAAGGAAAGGAGAGAGAAAGGGGAGAAGGGGGGGGAGGGAAGGGAAAACTGTCCGGGGGATTTTTTTTCTTTTTTTTTTAATTGTAGGTTTTTTTAATGGAAAAAACAATTTGAAGAAAAATAAGGGAAAAGAAAACAAGGAAGCCCCCTGCGTCCCGCGCATAAGCGTGGGGCGCGGTAAAAAAATTTGTAGTGGCAAGAAGCAATGAGGGTTGGGATGATGGCACGAGTGCAAGATGACACGACGGACGCAACGTCATGAGTAAAAATTGAAAAAACGGGCGAACACGCATGATGTGAGAGGCACGACGGGCGTAATTAGCTGAAAATTTGCATAAAAACCCAAACCATGTTTTAGAACGAAATGCAGGAAAAAGGAAAACTATGTTGGAAGTCAAGGGGAGACAATGGAAGAAGGCAACGAGGTGTGTGGGAATAATTCAAGGCGTTCACATTGGAAAAACGTAAAAATCGAGCCCGAAAACACATACGAAAATTAATATCGAAAAATCCATGGGCCGAAATGAAACGCAAAAAAAGGAAAAATGCGTAAAAAGGCATGTTGGACAGGTCTATCATGTCAAAACACAGTTCCAATGAAGATAAGATACGTTCACATGGAAAAACCCAAAAATCGTACTTGAAAAGGGATTCGAAAATTAATATTGAAGGATCCGTGCACCAAAACGAAGGGCAGTAAAAAGGAAAAATGTCAAGACACATACAATCTTCAAGGCCCTCACATGAAATCTCAGTTCGGATGGGGATAGGAGGCATTCATATGGAAAAAAAAGAAAATGAAACTCAAAAACACCAATTAATAACAAAAAATCCAGAGGGCGAAACAGGGCGAAGGAAAAAGGAGAATTGTGTAGGAAGGGTAGCCCGACACGGCCATCCAGTCAAAATTGGATTCCAAAGAGAATAGGGCAAGCTCACATGGAAAAAGGTCAAAGACGTACACGAGAAATGCACAAAACCACACAAAAATAAATAACGGACAAATCCTATGTCAGAAGGATAGGCAAGTAAAAGGAAAAATGTCCAGGGGAAGGCATAGGACAGGGCTAGCATATCAGATCAGCATTCCGAAACAATATGGGAGCGTTCACATGGAAAAACATCCAATTGGCAGGAATTGCTTCAAAAATTAATAACGTAAAAACAGCAAGTCGGAACAAGGAGATGTAAAAAGGAAAAGTGTGTCATGGAAGGGATGAACATGGCTATAAAGTTGGATCGGGAGTGTGGTGAACATAGGATACGTTCACATAGAAAAGGAAAAAAATTGTGCAATAAAAGCAACTGCAAGGGAAACTGCCTCAATGACAAGAGGTACGAGGGTGGGGGGATGGGAAAGGGACCCCATCATGGCAGAACTAGGACGGGGTAGACATGGACCCCATCAGGACAGAACTAGGATGGGAAAGGGACCTCATCAGGGCAGAACTAGGATGGGAAGGGACCCCATCAGGGTAGAACTAGGACGGGGTAGACATGCGTGATTGGTTAATGACAGACGCAGGGGATATGCACATAAGATGTGCAGGGATGTATCCCCACACTTAAGAACTTACCAATTAGAGTAGATTGATCGACACGGCCTAGGATTTGTCAACCGACTAGACACTAATGTCCCTACACTTAAGACATAACATGCATTGACAAACAGAAAGGTAGGGTTAGGTTCTGATGTAGCAGCTCACAGAGGCCATCATTTCACTGAGTTGAAGAAGGCTTACATATAGGGCTTCAAAATCCCCATAACCAGCATGCGGATTGTTGACTGTAGACACAGCATAGCAGTAGGACCTCTCACAGGCGCAATTGTTGTTGTGATGGTGAAATCATGTAATGCTGGCTTGAATGATCACCAATGTCTTGACTTTGATGTACCAAGGAGCTTTTCCAGGAGTAGAGAAATGTTTCTCTAGAAGGAATTGTAAGCTGAAACGGCCTCTATGAAGAGTTCCAAGGGCTCAAAGGAGGCAAGGTGTAGACTGGCTAAGGCTGCCACAAGCTTTGACTGAGGATGAAGTTGAAAAATGAGTCAAACACTGATCCTAAGCTATCCAGGGATGAAGAGGAGCTAAAGGAGAAAAGAGGAGACTTGAGACATGCTAAGCCATGCTCAATTGAGCTCCCATGTTAAAGATTCGGATCTAGAGCATGGTTATGGCGGCTTGTGGGCATAGACTGAACTCATGATGACATTGACCAAGGACTGAAGACCAACTGTTACACAAGTGAATTAGGTTCCAAGATGGCATCTTGGACTCATAAACACAATCTTGTGTAGTACTAACAAAGACAAGACACTTAACTGAAAGTACAAAGCATCATGACATTGTATTCATTCCATATTCAAAGTGGTAGTCAAGTACAATGCTTTATAGTTGTTGGATGGGTAGCAGTTTCCCTTTCTATGCATATGGGATTTAGTCTACCTGCATGTCCTAAGCCCAGAACTGCCTCATACAAAGAGGCTATAGGTGTGATTGTAAATATCTTAGCAAGCAAGACGAAAAATATGATAGAAGCTAAATCAATTGATGCCAAAATCATCTATGTATATTTGGAAACAAAAGCACTACACTAATTCTCATTATGTATAACAATGAAATCCCAAGTACAATGTCTTGTTCAATAAGGTCCCGACTCAAATACAAGAATAGTGGCCTTTCTAGGCCAAGGCACTCGCAAACTCCATTTTAAAATTCATTTCTATTGTTATTCCAGCAAGAATGATCCACTTAAGATTTGCCCAACGACTCAATCGTCACTCCAGTTTCTATTTACAGTTGTAGCCATATTAGTACATGTTTGTTCATTAACTCCATGAGAACTTGCTTTCACCTCTTCCTCTTCTTCATCTCTGTCAATTTGCTTATCTTTCACCAAGCTCTCCACCGCATTTGCCTCTTATATATTGCCTTACTTGCATATCTGAATCCTCGTCCCTGTCCTTGGTACCCTCATGTTAGTCTCAAACATCTCCATCAAAGCATATGTCTCATGCAATAATTTACATTCATCATATTTATTTTTATCATGTCTCGAAAACTGTCCTATAACACCACCCAGTAGAAAACTACTCCTATCTTTTGAAGGGTAACTTAGATCGCCAAGCTTTGAAAAGAAAAATTGTAGCCCCACTTGAGATCTACAACTTTTTTGAAGACCCCAGGACCAAATGTTGAAGGTATCAACCCCTAAAATTTTATCCGTAGCTTGAAACTATTCATTACAGTATGCTGCCCCAACTAGACATTGACCTTCCCAACTCTATCTCGAAGGCATAGGAACGCGGATGTCAACCAAACTTTGTAGGAACCTTCCCAATGTATCAAAGTCCACTTTGGACGCATCAGTATCATCATTAATCTTCTCCCAATTAAAATAGTTTGACATGTTTAGGACAGCCATGCATGTCCATTGCAATCTCCTATAGCCATATCTCCCTTCTTCTGGGTCAAACAACCATTGCATACTCAGCCAATCAATCATGCACACAACCTAGACACTATTTCTAGATCAAATAGTAGTCCATTAATCATGTCATGCCCTGTCGATATCCCTGAATCATACTCTTGTATGCATACTTTTCCTTGGAAAAAAAGTGGTAGTAGCATGCCAATGTATTCTTTATGCTTCTCTCAATTGTCTATATCCACTTGAACATCTGAAAAAAAATGAGTATCTTGTAATCCTTGTGCTAGCATTTCATTTGCACTCTCCAACTCTGTAGCATCCATATCCACAAACTTTGAGTCTCACATTTCTGAGTCTACTTTATACCTAACGCTTCTAGGCATTTTATTGTGGCCATTATGATGTTTACTTGGGCATTTTATGCTGGTCGACATACTCCATTTATGGCATGTTTTTGTTCTCTACATTCAAGCTCCTCCTGAGTCAGTCATTATCACCTATAGGTTCTGTTGGAGAGAGGCAACTTGTGCCCTTTCCTATGTAGCTAGTGACTCATTGTTGTATGCCATTGTCTCACATTTGGTATATGGATTTCATATTTTGATCATTCTTGTGATTTCTCTTCTTTGCAGTATTCTTCTATGTTTTTTTTTTCTTTTTTCCTTGTGTTTGGCAACTTATTACAATGGTTGTTTATGCTTCCATTGCTACATCCACTTTTGACATGGTATCAGATTTTAGGGTCCAAGTTTGTGTTGTTGCTTTCTACTATTTTAGGCTTTTGTTTTGGCTTTTTTCTAGCTGATTGGACCCGTTCTTGATTTTGTTGGACAAATTTTTCAGCATGGTTGACCATCTTTTGCTCATTTTTGACCTAGTTTCTACTCTTTTTCTCTGTTTTTTAAGCTCATTTGCGCTTTAGGGATAGCAAGTTGAGATGACCTACTTTTATGCAAGTTGACTGCATTTATTGCATTAATTGATTGCATTTTGACTCTAGCATTTGCATTTTCACTGCTCATGCTTGTGTAGGGATGGGCGATAGTGTTTCAAGCTGGTTATTTTTGCTATGCTTGGTCCATATTTTCACCTTGCCCATTGTGTGTGAACTTTCTAGTGAGCACCCTTGGTCGTATGAGAGACAACATTGAGATCAATATTGCAATGTATGAGAGCTCAAAGATAGTATTATGATGGTGAAACTGTATATTCTTCTATTTCTATTTTAATTTTCATGTTTAAAGACCCATAAGGCTCACCTCTCGCTCACTTTGAAGTAGGCTTAAGAAATTAGCTTACTAGCACATGGACACCATAGCTTGTGAATTTTAGGCAATGCTAAAATGTGTTGAAACTTTCTAGGATCGCTTTCTTTTTACTGAAAGCTTGGAATTTTTGGGATCTTATATGTTATGGGGCTATTTTAATGATCTAATCAAGTTTAGAATGCATTTTTAGTTCAGTAAACATCTAGTCGCATGTTGTGCCCACTTGTCATATCTTCTTTAGACACACCCTTCATGGCGATCAATGGTGAGAACAATTAACATGCTTGCACCCTTCCACAGAATAGCTTGAAGTCATGCCTCAACTATTTTGTGATCAATTCTATGATAGAGCTAGTGTTGTGTATCTATTACATAAGGATTTGTTAAATTCTTTTATGAAAAAAATAAACTTACAGTAAGGGATTTATAAATTATGGTAAAAATTCACAGAAGGGTCAAGAAAATATCGCAAATAGGCTACATAAGGATATATAAAACATACCATGAATTCACATGATATACAGGATTTATATACCAGTGACATCCTCGAGGTCGATGTCCTTTCCCTGGTCTTGTGTGGTTTGATTGTATCTCTCGCTAGTGGTCATATCTCTTTCTAAGGATCTGGTAGCAGTGCCATCTGGGGTTGTGGTTCTAAAGCTTCTCTCCTTGAGCAGGCCATCCATACATATGGCTTCTTCAAAGACCCTAGCTAGCACATCCCTTTGCAAGTTTGAGTTGCCCACCAAGGCCTTGTAGAGCTCTTTCCTTTGGATTATGTTTATAAATACGGTGGAGACCACCCATTCATTAGGTCATTTTGCTGCTAAGATTCTCTTAAAGATACTCCACACATGGGTGACGTCTAGACTAAAACTTGCCAAGTTTGTGCCTTCCAATAGCTGCAATTGGTGCCATCAAACTTGTTAATATTAAAGATAGTGACTATCATTGGAATCAGCAACCATACTACTAAGACCAATAAAATGCACAAAATGGCAAAACAAGCTGATGTAATAACCTACAAATTAGCACCAAAACCTCTACTAGATCAAGCTAAAAACAAGGGGTATTGACCAAGTAATGAGATGTCCACAAACTCAATGCAAAGAACTTCCAAATGGAGATGAATGCTTGCATAAATACTGCAGTAAAGTGAAATTACAACATGTTGAAAATGAAATATAACAGTAAAAAATCAATGCTAAAGAGGGGCAATCACATTGATACAAGACAAATTGCAACTGTTAGGGAATGGCTCTAACTAGCAATGAGTGAATATGCGACTAGCACTAAGAACTGTCAAAGGATCAATATGTCACACCAAGATACATCCCATAGGCATAACCATCATGCATATAGTAGGTCTCACTAGTAAAAATAGAAGAGACCAAAGGCAAACTCACTAAGAAATGCAATGGAACCTCAAATTATAGTCAACCAAGATGCATACATCACTGACAATAGCATGAGAGACATAGGTGCTGCCCCAAAAGCAATGTCATATTAGCACACTCGGCATCAACTACATACATAAAGCATGACAAGAGTATGTACATGTCACCAAGTCCCATGGTCTAACTATAAGACCCTCAAGCTCAACTACATAACCAAATGCTCAATATAACATCCAAGTGTCAAGAAGCGGCTCCCACTAGAACAAAAGTCAAATTCCAAACGAGCAAACAAAGCTCAAAACATCATGTGGAAGGCATCTAAAGGCAAAAAACCAAAGAGGGATGTCTATAGCATGTTGAAGATGACAAAGGAAAGGGTGCACACTAACGGTGGAAGAGCGATGGAATCAATTTAGCAGACATTCATGATGCTACCATTAGCTATAAGCAAAAAGGATGCATGCACTCTTCTCTAGTAATCATAGGTACAACACACCTTTATGACAAGAATCCAAGTGCCTATGCTTGAAAGTGTCATGGCAGAAAGAGCCCTAGATGAAGTCAATTTTAATACTTATGTCTCAAGCACCATTGAATATTTAGCCAAGGCACTAGTGTCCATCCAAAAACTAGCACAAGGTGAGTCACTGGTTGCCACCTCCAAATTCGATCGTCACAGAATGCTTGCATCCAAAGCATCAATAGTAGGGTTTGACAGGGTGATAACCGCTATTATCTAAGAGGCAATGGGCAAGGTGGAAGGTGAAGAGGAAGTGGGGGAGACCCTTGAGAGATCACCAATCCACAAACAATATCGGTCAAGTGATTGAATAGTGAATGAGGGTGGAGAACAAGGGATGCCATCTAGCCAATGAGGGCCAAAGAAGCTACAGATTAAGATTCCTTTGAAGAAGTGAGAGGAAACCAAGGAGAGGATGACTAGAAAAGAAAAGGCTAAGCTGCAAAAGGCACAAGAAAAGTCAAAAAAGTCTAAATAAGAGAGAGTGAGGAAATTGGAAGAAGAAGCATAAAGACTATGCAAGAAAGAGGAAGAAGACACTGCTAAAGCTATTCACATGTCAATAAGACAACGTACCAAGGAGGAGGAGTTAGCCACCATGAGCCCACTAATAGATGATGGTCCAAGCAATGCTAGTGCCAAGGTAGTAGAGATTGATCAAGGAAAAGAAAAGGGCTTGCTACGTTTGATCTCACTAGTTCACATGGCCCCGAAATTGCAACTACAACAACCACCCAAGGCACCACAAACACAATGAATAAAATTAATCTAATGGCCTAGGTGTAGTATCTAGTAGTGCAAGAAATAGTCCCTAGACCAACGGCACGAATGAAAAGACCGACAACTATGCGGATGTTGAATCACAACAAGATCCTAAGAAGTGGAAAGTAGAGGCATCAACAACGTCAATACCTACAATAGTGCCACCATCGATGGAGTATGATGAGTATGTCAAGGAGCTCCTTGCACAGCTAGAGAAAGAAAAAGAAGACAGTTGTGGCTCAGTTAGAGGTTGAAAAGGAAGCATTGGTGCATTCTAGCTGGAGAGGATGCACCAAGTAGCAGGGTATCAAAAGGAGATACATGAGTTGAAGGAAGAACTCAAGGCCAAGGAAGAGGAAGACAATTGGCAAGAAAGATTCGAGGAAGAAAGGCAAGAGCTGATAGGGTTACAAAGGAATGAAGATGGCAACTAGAAAGGATAGAGGAGGCAATAGATAGACTTGCAACAAAAGACACCACAAAAGGTCATGAAGAGAAAAAGCATTGCAAAGAAATGGAGGAAATGGAGAATAAGCTGATGTCAAGGCTAGAAGAGCAAGAAAGGTTAAAAGGTGAGATGAGGTGCTTGGAAGAGCATAAAGAAAAAGAAACCCAAATGTGGAAAGAGTAGGAGCCAAGAATGGTGGCTTTAACCCAAAGACAAAACAAAATTCTAGAAGAAATGAAGCAAAGAGTCAAAGAATGGGCAGCTAAGAGTAAGGAAAGAGTGAAGGACTTGGCAAGCCATCTAGCCCATGCAGAAAGCAAGAGAGTGCTAGTAGAGAGCAAGGCAGAAGAGACCATGACAAGGATGGTGAGCTCGCAACGTGCTTTTCTCAACAACATTCTAGATATCACACAACCAGAAGAGGACAATGCCATGTAAGTTTTGAAGAAAAAGTTAGAGATTTCCCATAGAGCTATAAGACATGGCTTGTGTGCCCAAATGTAAGAAGCAAAAACCAATCTAAGCCAGCAAGAGCAAAGAGATACTTGCTAAGTGCTGGGTTGATAGCTCAAGAAGTAGAATTGCTAGGATATAAGGAGGAACAAAGACTAGTGGAGTTCGTGAGAGGAGAAGAGCAACAGGTGTCACCTATTGGGGACAAGCTGGATTTTGAGATGGGCCAACAAGAAGAAGAACAAGTTCCACAACCAATCCCCCTATGATCAGAAGCACAACAAGAAGCTCCATAAGAAGATCCAACTCCAAAAAAGAAGGCTGAAGTTAGAAGGAAGAGAGAGAAGATGTTGGAGCATGCATAAAAGAAGGCTAAGGGCGCAACCCCTAGCAATTCTAGAAGTCCCTATCCCACTGAGAGAAGAGTGATTTCCTATAAATTAGAACCTTGAACTAGAGGTGTTGAAAAAATGGGAAAATAAATGCCAACCCTTTGAGTTTACCTTTCGATTTCCACCCACAATGAGCCAACTTCTATCCCCTAGAGTGATTGAAGAGGTGATAAACATGGAAATCCAATCCATGCAAAAAGTATTGCAATTGGGTAGCCGACGGAATAGGAATGTAAGTTTGTAACTTACGGAATACTTCCTTAAGCTTCTTGGCATAGGCTTTCACATTCTCATGGGGGTCTTGGCATGTTACATTCAAAACATGCAACCAGTATTGGCCACCTCTTTCAAGGGCATATTCTCCTCGGAAAGCTGCATAAAATTGGTCGATTGTGGTTATGGTTCCATTCTCTATGCTATGATACCATACTGCAGCCCTTCCTTTTAATGTCATGTTAAAGAACATCATAAGATGTCCCTCATCTTGGATGCGGTAATTAAACATTAATCTTTGGAATTCACAAATGTGAAACTCTGCATCTTCTTTGGCTAACCCATTAAAATTGGGCAAAGGAACTCCTAAAGCTGGCAGACCCGGCATCCCTGCAGGAATTGCAATGGGTTGTGCTATGACGACAATCGGATTGACAATAGGAGTTTGGACTAATGGGATCACACCCCCACTTGAAGTGGGTTGACTTGGTGGAAGAGAGGAAGAATTTGTGCTTCCTTCTTCACCTAAAGGACTATGTGCAGCAGTTGGGTTACTAAGACCACTGCCTCTTATGCGTATCGGGCTACTCCTTTGAGGAGAATAGCGACTTACAATCTCCAACCGCCGTCTAGCCCTCTCAACACGTTCTGCTTTTTATATTTCGGCTTGACGGTCCTTGTCAGAGGACATAAACCCATTTGTTTGGTCCCTAAAAACCCCTAGATCCGAGAACCATCACTTGTTGGCAGCTCCCGGCAAACGCACCACTGTGATGGGACCTCAAATGGGCCAGCACTGGCTATGGCACTAGCCAGACCTCATGCTCATAACAGACAAACATACCCTCACGGCCTTGCAGGCCAGTAGCGTCTATCTGTTGCTAAAGGATGAACTGTCCTAGAGCCTAATCTATGTGTTTATAGTTTTGTAGTCCAATGTTTCCCCTTCTATAAACTCCACAGAGGGAGAACCCTTACACATTGGCAATAAATGCCACGATAATCACATACATGGGAGGCAACCTCTTGGTGGAATCACTGCGGCCCCACTGCAGCTCTCCTACATCGCAGGGATTAGCCCCTTGATGCCCTGCTCAACATATAGAACAAGCGAACAAACTCCACTCTTTCACTTTGCAAGTATTCCAGGAGATACCATGTGTCCTTACCAAATAATCCCCCAAGGAACGAACATCTATCCTACGGCTTAGGTTGCCTTTCCACACTCAACCGTGGGTCATCATAATCAAAAACAGGTGCTATGCATCCAGTCCTTTGTATTCTGATACCATGGTTGACATGCACATGCAAAGGTGGATGATCCTAAAGTGCTTAAACATAATTTTTAATCAGAAATGTGTTGTGCACAACCAGGCTTTTCGATGCTCATTTACTAACTCGTTGCAGCGATCTAAGGATAGCACCAAGACAACACCTGTGCTACTATCCTCTTAATTAAAATACAACAAACTCTGTTTCATGATATGCATCAGCAAATCAGCATGCAAATTACACCATTCAAACATCCCAACCCCCTACGTTTAGGTATTGCTTTCGTTGCATAGATGTAGAGGTTCATTTTGTCATGTTTTGATGTATAAAAAGCGATAAATCACAAACTTTGACAAGGAGATAGGGCAAACTGAGGCTAAACCTCATGTTTTGCCGCTACCATACATCCACAAATAGTTATTATATTTTTTCTTATTTTTGTGAGGCGTATTTCTATTTTTTCCCTTATTTTTTTCATTTTCCTGATTTATTTGGCAATAAAATATGCTATTTTCTGATTTTTCTTATTCCAATTGCTTCAGCATACTAACATACAATTTATCTTACATTCCCCCCCCCCATGGGAATACCTTTCACCCACCCAAAACGACAAAACTACCATTTTACCTCTTAAAGATCGCATTTCGGGTTTACGGGAATTAAATAGAGTATGTAAATCATTGCAACATCAAACTTTTCTGATAAACAACAATTAATCATGATGCAACCAGCACTCAAACAAATTTTCATCCAATAAGAACATCATTATCATCATAAACTATAAAAAAACTTCATTTTTCTTCATAAAAATGGTCATACCGTGTTTTTACGAAACCCGAGATGCATTAAATGACTGTGTGACCAGCAGACGGAGCCTCCATTGCTCTCAATCCAATGCTGCACATCAATCTTCAGCATCTCCATCAATCTCCATCACCGTTTGCTTCAATCTCCTTCCCAATTCCTCCTTCAAGATAGTGCACATGAACAGCCCATAGAGGGGAGAGAGAGGGAGGAAAAAGAAAGACTAGATTTTGATCTCTTCATCCAAACAGCCATCTCTGGCACACAAAGACCGGCGATAGAATCAGGAAAGAGGGAGAAGTTGACCGGCAATGTCTGTTGTATGGGTTGCTTACAGCCCAGAATTCGATTTTGGGGTGGGGGGGTTAAAGTCCCAAAGGGCACCCCCCTTTGGTCTTAAATTTTGTCCACCCTTTCAAATCTTGGCCAATTTTTGGCCTCTTCCGCGTCCGGGCTGCATTTCAACCTCTGAAAAATCCTGTGCGTCCGTCTCGACATCCCGCACTAACTGGCAGCTCCCCGCATCCTGCACGGCAGTCGAAAAAATTATCAAAAATCCACAAGTGTTGCTTGGGCGCCTTTTAAAAGCCATCTTTCACTTGGTGCTTAAAATCGTCCTAGCTGCAGCCGCCGCCTTCGATGTCGATTATTTTTTCCCTAAATTCCAGATTTTTTGGTAAATTTTAGGCACATCCCGGGCTCAAAACTCCGCTCTCAGAGTGAGGGAGTGAGTGTGTGAGGGTAAGGGACTATGGTAGAGAAGCTCTCCATCTTCTCCTCTCTTCTTCTTCTTCCCTTCTTCTCTCATCTCTTGTCTCACATAACTATGGAGCATGTAGCTTGAAGGTGGAGTATTGAGGTTGCTTGAGCTCACATCTTGGATCATGGAGCTAGTAGAAGGTTTGAGAGAGAAGGGTACTTGATCGGGCATGGAGGTAAGCTCACTACCTCCTCGTAGGGTATAGGGTGTGCATGGCTATGTGAGAGGTATCCATTAGCATTCAACTCAAAACTTGAGCAATAAGCAGTCTGTGGGTCTTGGCAATCGAGCGAAAACTCTCATATTTTAGTTCCATTTGTTGGGACCAATGGATTTGAGCCTTGAGTGCTTGCATGCCCGAATTGAGGATTGGAGTAGGGATTTCCCCGAACCGGTACTTGAGGTAGATAGGTAGAAAGAAAGGATGTTTGATCTTCATTGCAAGTAAGGGTTTTGGATTCTTAAAGTTTAGATAGGTGATTTGATTAGCATTAGTATTTGCTTCTAATTTGTAGGCATCTAGGTAGGAAAAATAAGGGAAGAAAAAAGAAAAACATAGTAGGGTTTGAGAGAGAGAGAGAGAGCTAACAGGTTGCAACAAGAGACCAAGGCCAAGACCCATGGACCGCTTATTGTTCAAGCATTTTGAATCGAATGCTAATGGCTACCTCTCACATAGCCATTACACACCCTCTATCCTACGAGTGTAGTGAGCCTACCTCCATGCTAGATCAAGTATCCTTCTCTCTCAAACCTTCCAGTAGCTCCATGATCTAAGATGTGAGCTCATGCAACCTTAATCCTCCACCTTCAAACTCATGCTACATAGCCATGCAAGACAAGAGATGAGAAGAAAAAGGAAAGAAGAAGAAGAGAGGAGAAGATGGAGAGCTTCTCCACTACGGTCCCTCACCCTCATACACTCACTCCCTCACTCTTCAAGCACAAGCAAGAAAAAGAAAAAGAGAAGAAGAGAAGAAGAAGAGGAGAGCCACTTTTTGCCACATACCAAGAATGAGCTTCTCTATTCACTTTTTTGCCTTTATACATGTCCTAATCCATTTTGGACACCCATCCCCTTTTTTTACATGACTGACCATCTTGCTTAGGTCCTCTTTTCCTATTCTCTTCTATTTAAACTATCCCTTCACCTATGCCCATCTATACGTTACAAATTGCAAAGGGGGGAACCTGATGCTCTTTTACAAAAATTTAGGGGTGCTTTTGCATTTTAAAATGCATATTTTTCCTTTTGCATTTTCCTTAAACTTTTAAGGTTGCCCTTGTGCTTTTGGTCTTTTCTCCTCTTATTCCTTCTATCGGGTTTTTTTTGTATTTTTGAATTTTCTTTTGCTTCCTTTTTCTCTGTCTTACACTATAGTTAATAATATAGGTTTAGTATAATTATTTCCTTAGGGACTGATTTGGTGAGGGATATATTATCTCTTGGAATGAATATTGTAAAGAGTGGACTTTGTGCATATGTTTATATGTCGAGAGACAACACATCTTGGGGCCAATCCCTGAGGTGTAGGAGAGTCATAGTGGGGCTACAGTGAGATAAGTTGAGCAAATATATTCTTTCAATAAATCCGTTCATAGTGTCTATATACTCCTAGTCGCGAGGCCGTGGGGTGTTTGGATGAGTATAGGAGGCCCGATTAGAGTCTTAGAGCCAATGTCAAGTCCATTTTTGGTCCTTACAGGTAGTGCATTTGTCGAGAGCTACCACCAATAAGTGGGGGTTCCTGAACCTTAGTTAATTAGGTACTAGTTAGTTAGTTTATACCAAAGAGCATCAAGATAGACCCATTATTTCTTAATAAACACCACCAAGTAGAGATCCGAAAACAAAAAAGAGCTAAAAGGACATGACGACAGGCTAAAATCCTTAGGAGATATTTTCCTCAATGTAGTAGTCTTATACCCCTATGAGGAGAGGTCTTAGTGACGCTAGTGCCACAAATAGTTCATTTAGAGAAGGAGGAAGCTCTAGTGCTCCCCTTCTCCTAGTAAGTCAACCCACTTCAAGTGGGGTTATAGTCACACCATTACAAACTCCTATAGCAAATCTAGTTGTTGTTATGGTGCAATCTATTGCAATTCTTGTAGGAACATCGGATTTTCTAGCTTTAGGTTTCCCTCTACCTATCTTTAATGGGTTAGTGGAGGAGGATGCGAAACTTACGTCAGTGTGAATTCGAGAAACTTGTGTTTAATTGTCGAATTCAGGACGAGGGACATCTAATGATGTTCTTTAACATGACCCTAAAAGGGAGGGCTACAATGTGGTATCACGACTTAGAAGCTGGTATCATAACCACAATCGATTTATTTTATGTAGACTTTCGAAGGGAATTCGCCCCCATGAGAGAGATGGACAATGTTGGCTATGTGTGCTACATGTGACACATCAAGAGCCCCATGAAAATGCCTAAGCATATTATGATCATGGATTTATTGGAGAGACTGGGTCTACCAATCCAAAAGGATGTTGGGATGGTTTTAAAAATGGCCAATCGTAGCCTAAGGAAATCAAAAGGAATGGTAGTGCAAGTACAAAGTGAATGGTTGCTTATATTAAGTGCATCCTTAACTTCTATGTTATCTGATTCGCTAAGAGGCCAAGCTATCAGTTGTTGCTTGGACATCTGAGGATATTATATTCTGATTGTTTAGTGGATATCCTAGCTATTCAAGCAATTTTTGGGTGTGGGTTAAAGAGAATAATTATTGGTGCATATCCTAAGGGCCCATTGGATAAAAGGGCATTACCTCCCACTATAGAATGGGAGGCACTCGAGGGAAACTCAATTGTTGGAACCTCAAGTTTCAGGATTCTGAAGAGGGTTCTACCTTTTACTAAGGAGATTTACCAAGTATATTTAAATGAGCCAATAGAAGAAAATGAAAGGATTCATGATGTTGATCTGATAGAGCTAGATCTTGGGAATCCTAATGATCCCTGCCCCATTAAACTTGGCACTATGTTATATGTTGGCCGATGAGTGTGTAGATTATGTGGCACTTCTATAGGAGTTCATGGATATATTTGCATGGAGTCATGACAAACTGAAGGGAATTCCCCCCTCTATTATAGCTTATGATCTCATTGAAAGAATTTAGTAAGCCAATGACACAGAAGGTTAGATGTATGCCTTTTGAGTTGAGAGATCCTCTTTTTGATCATACAAAATGGCACTCTCAGCAATGGTAATAAGAAAGAAAAAGAACAATCAAATTTGTGTGTGTGTTGATTTTAAGAAATTGAACAAGTAAACGGTGAAGGACTATTATCCTCTGCCCTTCATCAATCAGATTTTAGATCAATTGGCAAGGTGAGAGATATACTCTTTCATGGACTATTTCGCGAGTTATAATCAGCTAGCCATAGCTAAAGAGGATAAGTTAAAGATGATGTTCATTAGAGTTTTTGGTACTTTTGCATACCATGTGATGCCTTTTGGCCTATGTAATGCTCGTGGGTCTTGGCATAGAATGGCTGACAAGAAGATTGCCGATATATCCCTTAAAGAGCTAAAGGTTTTCATAGATGATTTGGGAGCAGCTACCATGACCTATCCATAGACAATTGATTTTGCTGCGTGCATATTTTGAGTGATGTTGTGAGTATTGCATAGTGTTGAATCCTCGAAAGTGTGTATTTGGGTGTCTTATGGTTTGCTATTGGGTCATGTTGTGGGTGTGGTTGGTATTGCCACCGGCCCTAAAAAGGTGGTTGTTATTGTGGCCCTAAGCCCATCCACTTACCCTAAGGAATTTCACAATTTAGTTTCATCCATGGGGTACTATTGTCAATTCATTAATGCATTCGTTGAACGTTCGTTACCCTTGACAAATCTTTTATCTCACATGCATGTTTTTGAATGGATAAAAGCATGCAGAGTGGTTTTTAAAGATGCTAAAATGAAATTATGCAAAGCGTTGATTTTAAAATCTCTAAAAAGGGGTGAGGTTTTCCATGTATTTATGGTTGTGACAAGGCGTAGTATTAGTTGTTGCCTATCCCAAATTTGGGAGGCATAGCTTTATCATCCTATTGCATTCACAAGCTAAAAGTTAGGAATTTCAAAGCTTTTTTACAACTATTTGAAGAAGGTGTGCTTGGATATGGTGTTCGCCACACCAAGAAGGTTAGACACTATATTCTTTATGAGAAGATGGTGTTTTTCACCAAGGCAAAGGGATTGCAATTATTATTATTGAACAAGCTTCAACCCCCTAATCGAGTAGCCAAGTGGTTGATCTCTTTGCAAAAACTATGAGATTAGGAGCAAGCCACCAAAGCTGCAGGGTATCGTAGAGTGTCTAGTATATTTTGGCAAGCCTAAGGAAGAGTAGGCTGATAATAGTGATAGCAAGGACTTATGCAAAATTGATGCAACCTCTATTCCATCATGGCATGCGTCTATCATGCATTATCTATCAATAGGTGACCCGACGAAAACTCTTTCTAAATCTGAGAAGAGGAAGATTAAGTAGCAAGCACTTCGCTTTTCAATAATAGCGGGTGTCTTATGTAGGAAAGCTGTGGATGAGATTTATCATCATTGTGTGGTGCTTGATGAGTACCCTTTATTCTAAAGGAATGTCATGATTCAGCATATGGAGGCCATTTTTTTTAATGGCTTACCACCCAAAAATATTTACGTGCCTGCTATTGGTGGTCAATGGTTTTCCAAGATGCTTTTACATATGTTAAGCATTGTGATGTCTTTCAAAGATGCGATGCTAGGGAAAATCGTAAGTGGTCACTTAATCCTATTCTTGTGACTTTGCCCTTTGAGTAGTGGTGCATCAATTTTGTTAGACATGTGCATCCTTCATCTACTATGTGGAAGCGTTTTATCATTGTGGCGATGGACTACTTTCCAAAATGGTCTAAAGCTCAAGCTATGATGAAGGAAAAGGCCAAGGAAACATCTAGTTTTATCATGAAACAAATTGTCTATCATTTTGATCAACCTAAAGAATTGGTGTTCGACCATGGGACACATTTTTTGAAAAAGTTCATAGAAGCCTTGACTGAAGCTTTGAAAATTAAACATAATAAAACCGCCCCATATAATCCCCAAGCGAATGGACAAGTAGAGAGTACAAAAAACAAGCAACTTGTAGGGATTTTATCCAAGGCTATATCTGAGGGTAAGCATGACTGAGATAAGAAACTTCATGTGGTTGTCTGGGCTTATAATACTACGTTCAAGAGAGCAACATGCCACTCCCCATTTAAGTTAGTATATGGGGAAGAGTGTGTCTTGCCCTTGGAAATTGAGTTACCCACTATGAGGTTTGCATTGAACCATTCTTTGGATGAAGAGGAAGCATTGCAAGAAAGGTTGACCTCCCTAGCACATCTTGATGAGATCCAATTGGAGGCTTTGTTACATCAAGAGGTAGGAAAGAACAGGATGAAAGTGTTTCATGACCTTCATGCTAAAAGATATAAATTTGTGAAGGGTCAGTTGGTTATTTATTATGATGCACATCACGAGTTATTTCCTGGCAAGTTAGAATCCAAATGGGATTTGTATCGGAAAGAATGGCTCTACATCCCTTTTAGCAAATTTGTAGGGGTAGAGTTTAAAAATAAGTAAGATTTAATAAGTGGAGCCACAACACTCTGTTGGGGAGGAGGAGCTCTTTGTGAATGCATTCCAAAAGGTTCCTATACTTGGTTTCGTGAAGGCCCAGTACTAAAAGTTCCTGCTGTCCAAAGAAATTTGCTCAGTATCAAAGGGTTTGTCTAAAAGGTAACACTTAGTGTCAATAGTTCTAGCTCAAAGTTGTTTGCTTGATATTGGATAGTCTATCCAAAGTCTTTTTTGGCTTAGTACAATGTGATTTTGGCTAGAGTCAATTTTATGATTGGTTGATGTGGCTATTGTATTTGCTTTGTTTGAAATAAATGATTGTTTTTCACTTGTTTTTGTGTATATGATATAAAGATGTGAAATGAACATGTGCTAAAGGATTAATTAAGGAAGTTGATTTTGAATGACCAAACTAAATGTGTATGGACCTTAATTAGAAAACTAAAGATATTTTGGGTGTGTTTGTGGAAAGAAAGAGGATGACTTCCTAGATGGGAGTTGTCATATGGCTAGTTAGACTTGATTAGTTGAGTGGCTTCTCAACTAGGGTTTTAGAGGTGAATGATGACTTCCTAGGATCCAAGTCTTAAAATATGGTGTAGCATAGTTTTAGGGGTGACGGTATGAGCCTATGCATTATGGGTAGATGAATCAATGTTCTACTCTCCATTGTTTCTCACTCTCATTGAACCAAGTGTAGTGCTTGGATGTTTTGAGTTTTAATTGATCATACAAGTGGGTTTCTTAACTCGATGATAGAATGATATTAGTGACTATAGTTGAGTCATTAGGGACCTCACATCAACGCTTGTGGATCAAGTTGGATGCTCCCCTATGAGGTAGACCAAGAAGTTTCTAACCATCTAGGTCCATGTGTTCCGTAGGATTTGAGTTGTAATGCTTAGGGCAAGTGACTAGCCAATTATCTAGCATTACTCCCTAGGTTTCCCAAGTGAGTACATCTCATTTATATTTATACATAAATATTTTATTATTTTTAAGTATTAATGTATATCATACAACTAACTAATGTATATATAGTTATTTGATAACATTATAATTATGTCAAAAATATACATATATTTTTATATATATTATAAATATACACGTGCTAATAATAAATAATTCATATAATAGAAAATTATTGTTGTTATTATATTTTTGTTACATTTATTAATACGTCATACATATATTACTACATATGTATTAATATATATTTATACATATGATTAATAGTTCATCTTGTTTATAAGCATTGATAATAAGTGTGCATGTGGTTGTGTAGCGTAATATTTTATAATATAAATATAATAAAATAATATATAGATATTAAATAATTATATTATATAAATTAAAATTTAAAAGTATATAACATTATTCAAAATAACATTATTTAACATAGTGTTATCAACATTGACAATTAGGTCTATAACATTATATTAATAAAATTATTATTAAATTATATACATAATCAATAATATTATAATATATATTATTATTTATGTTATAAATAATGTATATATTATGCCAATAACATATGATTAGATATTGCAATATAATATTGCATACTTATGTATAACATATAGTGTTTATATATTATATATATCAAATATGAGAGTATATCTTATATCTTATATTTTCTCTATGTCTGTGGGCACACATGCACACACATATACATATATAGTTTACCATACATTTGCATGTCATATATATTCTATATTTTCTGTATGTAACATATATGTTATATATTATATAATGTGTATTGTATATACTATTTTATGATGTATGAGAGAGAGAGAGAGGGGGGGGGGGGGGGAGGGGGACACATTGTAGAGAAGAGAGGTTTGAGGTGAGCCTAAGTAAGTTCCAGCGGGTCCCCTCAAAAGCCTTTCAATAATATGTATAAGAGATTGTTAAACAACATAGATTGGTCATGGCATGTTGTTTACCCACACCCAAAACAATAAACCATCTCTAAGGAGCATTTGTTTATTGGCATAACTTACATGTAGATTTGACTTTCTAGGGGGACAAAGTTGTCATACAAACTTTTGAAATGTAGTCAACCTATAAACTATTATATAGTAAGACACCTAGTTACCAATCGTGCAAATTGTTAAACAAGCAAGTACAACATGATGTTTACCCTTTATCCAATACCATAAAGCATCTCTAAAATATCATTTTTGTTATTGGCATAAGTTTCATCGAGACATAATTCTATTTATCCAAGTTTTTGGATTCTTTCAATTCAACTCAATATAATTAATTTCTATAGCTTATTTTTTAAGTATTGTGGTTCTCTTATTCATGCTAATGGCCATGAATATTGACATAAGATTATCTTTACAACTCTTTTTTGTGGAGGAGCATATATCATCACATTGGGACTTGGTTTCATTTTAATGATTAACTCATTTGAAACATGCATAGTTTTCCTTGAGTTCTAATCTCCTCCTACCAGACATTGTTAATGATTATATTGTGACATGATAGGTCAAAAACATTGATAAAAGGGCCACAAATCCAAGAATTTGATATCCTAGTATGGATGTCTAAAAATATTGGAGATTGACCTTTTGAAGGAATGCTAATAAATAAATAAACATACAAAATTTTGTACTTTGTTCATCCTTTTAACAACTTGTTTTTTTAAATACACATAATTGATAGTTTGGAATAAGATATGGCTATTTGTATTAACATATGTTTAACATGCACTTATATCATATGTTAAGTTTGTGTTCCAAAGTACAAATTTCCATAAGATTTTATTATTTTATAATAATTGATATTTGAAAAATATGAATCCAAGTTTTTGCATCAAATGATGTTGAAAAGGGCATATGATTTAGATAAAGAATAAAAGCTTCTCTATTACATGGGTGGTTCATACTAAATAAGTCTCTCTCTTTCACTCCCCTCACACTCTCTCTCACTCACAAATAGGCTATGGAGGTGAAGAAATGGCATGTAGTGTGCAAGAAAAGAGAAGAAAATAAGATCTAACATTTAAGTTTAAATATTCTCTATGTAGAATTCATCTACATTTTTCTCAATATTTTCCAAAAATATACAGTCTTCATCATGTCTGACACCTTCTTAAGTTTTGCAACTAGCCTTGGTCCCTTCTCTAAATCTACCGATTGGTATACATTGACTAATTTGAGAATTTCATCGCACTCCTACTATAATCTTCTATGTTTGGGCTTAATATTACCCCCTCTCTAGATGAGTTCTAGTCTCATGGCACATAATTCTAAGGTAGCATAATGAAAAAGTACCAAAGACTTGAAGTCTAGGGATGTGAATAATGAAGAGATAATGGCTGGGTTGGAAGCTCTAAGAGGAAGGACATGGGTGTTGATGGTGATGGGGGTATATTCAAGATATCTTAAACAAAATGCCAAGCTCCTGGTGATGGTAGGATATAACATAAGTGTACTACAAGTGAGTGCTCCTATAGTGTGATTGGGAGATGGATATAATACCAAGCAAGTCAAAAGCTCCTAGATATATCTCACTCTTGAGGACCCAATTGGAAAAGGTGTGGATATGTGGTGAAATTCAAGCTATCAGGTTAATAGAGCAAACCCAAGGTATCATACCCTTGATGTATCCCCAATTGCGTCGTGGGGGAATGGGCTTGGAGTTATAGATGGAGATGATGAATCGAGGCCATTGAGCAACTTTAACTTGAGGATCCCTAATGCAACGTTAGTGCATGGACCTATCTCCTAATGGAGAGTTCATTATTTTTACTGCTTTTATTTTTTTTATTGTTTTTACTTATTGTTAATTTTATACCTCAAGCAATAGTTGTAAGTTTTGATATGGCAAGAATTACTCATGATGTAATCGTTTACAGCTAGCCACATCTAAATCGAAGACTATGGGGGGAAGGGGTGATAGCGACTAGTGAACCAACTCTCAACCCTATCTTCCAACAATTACAACCATTATGCTAGTAATAATATAGCACAGAGGATGAGCCTAGCTATTGCACTTAAGTCAACTCTATTAATTACATCCATCAACTCCAATATTCACATCAAAGAATAAGGGCAAGAAATATTCATTATGTAAGATATGCTCAATGCCCCACCCTTGAAAGGTTCCACCAACAATCCTTGGTGCTCAAAGTTGTAAGGTCCCCATTATAAGGATAAGCTATGTGTGATCCCATATATTAATTGGGTCTTAACTTGTATGTTAGATAAGTTCTATTGTTATCAGATGCTAAAAAGGTGACCTTGTGGGTCTAACATTTTGGTTACATAGAGAAATTAAGCTAGTAGCAACTCACAATATATTGCATCAAGTTGTGGGATGTAGGAGTTATTAGGGACCCCTATTTTAGGGTTAGGAGCTCCACCTAGGGGCCATGAGGCAACACCCATGACCATTAAAGGGAATATAAAATTTGCAAGGAGAGTGTTATTAGATATATGTAATGCCCCATTCTTGTAAGGTACCACCAATGATTCATAGTGCTCAAACTTATAAGGCCCCCATTATGGAGGAGAAGCCATGTGTGAGTCTAGACATTGATTGGGTCTTGGCTTCTGATCCAAGGGTGTATTCCCTCACTGACAAGGGAAGGTTCTTAATATGGTAGGTTGGATAAGGCTAACTTGACCATCTTCTCGAGCTATAAAGAAAGACTCCTCCAAAGTTGTATTCAATGTCCGAATTCTTCTAGCTAGTCTTAAGCTCTTCACCATACATCATATGTCTAGATCGCCATATCTAAGCTTCACAATGGAGGTACATGGGTGAATAGAGCCATCTCTTTTTGAAATTAAAGAATTTTTTGTTCTTCTCTTATTGTTTGTATACTTTATATCCCTTGCTTAAATGTTGTACATTACAATGTGTGATTTTTTAAATGCTTCTACTATAAGAAGAAAGGACATGCAACTATAGATTGTCATGTTAAGATGGGAGATGAAAAGAATGGTATCCTAAATAGTAAAGGGAAGGAGATAACCAATAAACTAAAGTAGAGCTAGAGTTATTCATGGAAATTATTAAGCAAGTATGTTTCTCCGATGCAAGAAGCATCTACCCCACTAACTTGGGTATTTGATGAGTGATGTCTCCCATCAACAACAAAGGTCTATACAACTCTGTGAAACCTCTATAGGAATCCATCACTATGATAACTAGAAACAATGTAAAATGATCTATCGATGGAACATATATTATTTCCTTTGTTGCTACAAATGGTGAATTCAAAAAACTTTCAAATATGTTTGTGTTCCAAACATTAAGAGAAATCTATTATGAGTTTCTTCCATGTGACCATGAAGTGAGATTCATGAAGACAAGTGCAAAAAATCTCATTAGTGTTGGCAAAGGAGAAAGAAGAAACAACTTGTAAGTGCTCCTATAGCCACCACTAGAATGGGCATAAGTAAACTTTGGCATAAAAGATTTGGTCACATTGGATTTGCAATATTAAAGGAGATGCATAAGCAAGGTATATCTATTCACCTACCTATATAGTGACTTAAACAAAGGAACAATGTAAATCTTACATGATGGGAGAGCAACAAAGAATGATATTTCTATGTCAAGACAACAATAATAGAGCAAATGTTGCTTTAGAGTTGGTAGATGCTAAGTTGTAAAAGGTAAGATGTCTACACAATCCTTGGGGGGATATTATTATTTCATGTTTATTAGTGATGATTACAATAGGAATATGTGGGTGTACTTCATTCATTAGAAGACTCAAGCTTTTGGTAAGTTTAAAGAATAGCTAAAACTTATGGAAAATGAAACATGGAAAAGTATGAAGCATTTTAGACATGGTGGTGATGAGTTCAACTCAAAGGATTTTGAAGACTTTTGCAAGTGAAAAGGGATTAAGTGTCAATTGATGATGCCTCATACACCTCAAGATAATGGCAATGTTAAATGCCAAAATCACATCATTGTGAAAATAGCAAGTTGCATGCTTAACGACAAGGAATTGCCTAACTAGTTTTGGGCTGAAGCCATTAATATTGCAATCTACATCCTTGACTAAAACTATATAAGGGCTCACAAGGGGAAAACACCTCATGAGGCTTACACTAGTAATAAATCATTTGTCTCACATTTCAAAAGTTTTGGATGTGAATGTTAGACACGTGTTCAAAAGGATAATTGAAACAAGAAAACCAAAAAGCATCAAATGAATTTTCTTCAATTATAGTGATGAGGAAAAGGCATACCAATTGCAATTGTATGACCAAGAGGCAAAGAAGATCATAGTGAGTCATGATGTGATGTTCAAGGAATAACCATATATAATGGAGGAAAAGGAAAGTCTTTCCATCTTCATCAAAGCAAAGTAGTCAATTATAAACCCATCCCAAGAGTTATCCATATCCTTAAGGAGGAGAAAGCATCATCTTTCGATGATGAGAAGAATATTCACCAACTTGTCATCATGCCACTAGAAAAGCCGTTGAATAATTCAGTTCAATATTAGTGAACTGCTTGCTTATGGAGCTCATAGGGAAATCCATATTTTGTTCCAACACTGCTCCATACAACAATATAAATGTAAATTATATTACCAATCTAGGTCTTGTAAGATTGGTATTATTAAGTAGAATTTTTTCTAGTGTCTCATATACATTATGTCACTCCTCAACTTTAGACCCTTCAACTCTTCTTAGTATTGAAATGGCCCTTGCGATGAACCAAAGTTCCCAAATAAGTGCAAAGAGTACTTCAAGAATATAAAAGACCTTGCAAACCTTAAAACATGAATCTCAAGATGAGAATTCAATGTTAAAATTCAAAAGTTTTTCATGGAGGCTTTGACATAATCAATAACTTTCCAACACAAAAAGCATGCAAGCATTCATTTCCTAGCATGCACTATGCTAAGACATTGTTTTTAGGTCAATGACATCGTTGTAAAAATTAAGATTTTGACCTAATTTGGTGTGAAAACTCTCTTAGGGTGATAATGAACTAAGAAATTTATTGGGTGAAATTCATAGAGTTCATCTCAAGGTCATATTTTATGCACAAATAGTCAAACAAACATGCAAAAATATTCTAAACATTATCCTAGCATACTATTCAACCTATAAACATTGTTTATGGATTACGTTTAGAGCAATGAACTCTTTCCCAACTCAAGAAATAAGAATCACAATCATGGGTGAAGATCTAGAGTGTTGAAAGAAGTGTCTAATGCCCACAAATGTCATTTTTTAGTTAATTATTGTACAATGAGCTATTCATAGGCTACACCAATGTGAAAATCTACTAATGTTATAACCCAAAAACATATTTGCCACCTCAAGAAATGAAAATCACAATCAAATTTTGAAGATCTCAAGTGTTGAAAGAAGTATCTAATGACCCTTGGGATAAAGAAGAGCTCTCATGTAAGAGTGGGGGTGTTTCCAAACCAGTGCAAGTCCAATGTAATAACTCAATGTCTAATTGACCTTTACCTTGATATGGGCCTTTTTATGGATTTTTTATATCTTACACATGACAAAATTATTATTATTAGTTTTCTATGTTACCATAACTCCCAAACAATATACTTACCCAAACAAACATCACTTCAAAGTCAACCTCAAGATGAAAATCCACATTTGAATCCATGGTATAAAAACTTCCATACTTAAGAGAGGATAAGAGCCATGAGCTTTTCTAGGCCAACTACACATGAAGGTCCCAAGAGCCCCACCTACCCTAAAATGTGAAGGGATGTAATGCCACATGACAAAAATTGTATAATCTTTACTTTTTTGGGACAATGAACAAATCTAGGCAAGCAACATTCTCCACCCATCATGCTCCATCCTCACCCAATACATATAATCACAAGAAAAATGTCAATTAAAAAGTTTTGCATTAAAGGGACTTGAACTCCCACTACTACAGAGCTACACAAAGGTGTAACCACTAGGCTACGATCGCCTTGTAAGAACTTGGGTGTTTCAATGTACAAAATAGTGATCCCCATTTTTTTACACTTTGGGATTAGTCTAGAGAGGGTGTGATACTACCATCTTGATCCCACATATTTGTAGGACAAATCTCACACAATTCATAGCACTACATCATGTCTAAAACACACAATAGAAACCAACTCCAAGGTATGCAACCACATCACAAGGCCCTCATGCCTTAGATATCCATCTCACACATCATCTTTCTCACAACACACATGTCACGATTGTCTAACTTGTACATGGGTATACTTGTCACTCACCAGTTCACTGACATCACGAGTCCATCCTCGACTCACTAGTCAACACCTTAAACCATCTTGGACCATGCCACCATGAAGGCATCACAGGTCATTTTCCACCTCTACCAATAAGTCTCAACTCCCAGTCCCCCTCAACTTCAACTTGGAGCAAGACCTAGTTGCAATCGCATCTACATTGAGAACCCTATGGGCAGATAGGCAAAAAGATGGTTGTTCCATGCGGCACAAACCCATGGGGCAAGGGGTGGGGGACATGGGGTTGCCCAAGTCTCACACTCCCTTCTCTCATATCTACCTCCCCTTGATTTAATTCGAGTCCACTCAGATAGAGTTGGTTCCCTTTAAAAAAAACTGAGGTTAATCCCATGAAAGGAGGCACTATGAGGGTTCATCAACCATACAAATGCATTTGGCACAAATTGCTCTAGAGCTGAGGCAATGATTTAAAGGAGCAAGTTTCCAACCAATATTACAGACTCCACCCCTCTCAAGATTCCCCACCACCATTTAAGGGAAAGAGCTTATCGATTGGCCAGATCTTGATCCACTTGCCACAGGTTGTTGACCTTGATTCAAAGACAAAAGAAGGGTCACTTACCCTAATTTGCTTTGCTTATAGAACTTGCAAATAGGTTCCAACCTCTTGTAGTGAGACTAGCCTTTCCATTATAGAGGCTTCACATGAATGAGAGATCTATCCCATCACCTCATGGAAAGCTCCACCC
This sequence comes from Lygodium microphyllum, assembly GCF_053477565.2. Lineage (NCBI taxonomy): Eukaryota > Viridiplantae > Streptophyta > Polypodiopsida > Schizaeales > Lygodiaceae > Lygodium > Lygodium microphyllum. The sequence continues at coordinate 134,637,898 of NC_141156.1, read as the reverse complement.
ATTTCTAAAAATCCTTAGAGTCTCCTTTTGAAGTTTTCCATGAGTGTTCCTCCCTGGTACGCTGCAACCTATCTTGGTTGGATCTTGCATTCCCTCCATCCCCTGCTTACACTTTGAGGCAAAGATCAACTTCCCTTGTCTCATGAAGGGCTCTATGAAGGAAATGCTTCCATTTTTATGAGGTTCGATGCTCCCACACAATTGTCTTCACCCGTCAGTGAGACAATCTACTCTCACCTTGACCTACCAAGCCTTGGTAGAAGACATCTCACATGAAGTCAGTATGCTTAGAAAGTCGGCAACAGATGACCCAAGATGGAAAATGGTGCCCCACTACCACTAAAGATGTCCATTCACTTATTCCCTTCCTTGTATAACTTTGGCACCTTGGCAAAATACTCTAACCTCATCCCCTTCATGCCACAAACCTTTCAGCTTCACAAAAGGTCCCTCCCCATCGCATCACATCCAAACTTGCACATGTCGTCACCCTTCTAGCTTCAACCATGGTTCCCTACCTTGATCTCCATGTGGTCAGCATGCTACATTCATATGTCCCAATTTATTTAGACTCACCCTAGGGTCATGAGCATTACACACTTTTCCAACCTTCTCATAGGCCTTCATCAGCACAATATCCCTACTTTCCCACATCCCCAACCATTTCCCATTTATACTCACGACTCCACAAGTCTTCATACCAACTGAATTTGCCCGCTTATTTGTATCGCTCATTAGCCTCTACAAGCCCTAGATTATTTGTTGCAAGAATTCACTAGCTTAGGAAAATTGAGAAACTAACAAATTGAAATGAAGAAGAGTTGTGAGACAAGAGTGCATGAGAGACAAATTGGGTCCAATCATCCCCCCATGCATTGAGAGGGCACTTCCCAATGCATGTATTTGTAATTTTAGAGTATCTCATTGTAAGCCTCACTTTTAGGCTCTTACTTTGCATGAATGTTTTTTCCCAAAAGCATGGTCCTAAAAATATAAACCTGTATCCTATGCTCATAATTTTACAAAAAATAATATTATAGCCTTTTTTAGGCTTATTATAAAATAATATTCTAATAAATCATTTACATATGTATATATACAATATGTTGGGGGTAAAGGCCCTTGTGCCTAATCGCATGTGTATTCATTGCACTAATAGTACCCATACACTTGTACATCGTAGGTATGGCAAGTGTCCATCATTGTCACTTCATTCTTTATTCTTTCAATGACATTTGAATAAGGGAAGGTCAGTCATACATTATGACTGTTAGATTTTCTACATATAAATATCACTGAAAACACACTGATAGACATAAGTGCGAGGTCCAAAGTAAGTGATCAAATCAACCCACTATAGGGTAATTGCATCCAATACATATCAAGAGAGCATGCATATAAAACATCCCACGGTCTTGATGAAAGTAAGCTCAAGCTCAAGTGCATAAATCCAAAGCTCTATGCAATATCCAAAGTAGTGTAGGTAGCCCCCACTGGAATGAAATCTAATGCCAAATGAGCAATACAAGCTAAAAACCTCAAGCACATGACATCTGAGTATCCAAAGATACATGAAGCATAAGTGGGATTATAAAAGCCCATAACTGTGTAAGCCATTGAAGTAACTAAGGCATGTAACTACATCCAAGATGAATGTAATGGAGCCCAAATCTTAGCTTAAAAGCATACCATAGCATATCAGGAAACTTACATAAGAATCAAAGTGGTGGTATATCCACTGAGTATCCCATAAAGCATCAATGAGTATTAGGCATAAGCTTTTCACTGATAAATGCTTGATACCATATTATTACAACACTAAACCGATAGTGAAATCTAAGCTATTTCAACCTCAAATCAGTCCCAAATCCATAACCATACCATCTGGACTCCAAAATAGCATCCCCGAAGCATCAAACTAACATGCATTATGGAATTTACTATTTGCTGTTTAAACTAGATTTGTTCTATTTTGTGTGAAATAGAGAATAGAAAATTGCACACAATCAACTTTGTGAGTGATAAAATTTGTAGCTCTCGTCACGCTCCTCGTTTCTAGCTATAAAATTCATAAATCTGATATTGTATGCAAAAGTTATGACCAAAATACTAGTGTTGTCAAACTACCATATATGTCCACGACTTCTACAGTATGCTTTGTATCCACTCAAAAGGGATAAAATAGTTTCTCCTCAGCTCAGTAAGCACTCAAAAGAATTAGCTATGCCTTGGAAAGCTTCTCAACAAGCGCGGAGCAAGCTGGAATAATCTAGAAGAAGGAAAGCCTCAATGCATACCTTGAGAGGAAGACAAAATGACTGCCATGAAACCTTGAGTTGAGGCTTTGAATCTAGGTTGAAGCAAAGGATGAAGAAGCTCTCCGAATGGTTGGATCTAATACCAGTTGAAAGGTAGAGCTCGAGTGAAAGCACACAAGTGCAAGCAAGAGTAAAGCAAGAGCTATGGCAGAGAGAGAGAGAGAGAGAGAGAGAGAGAGAGGTCAAGAATATAAATAACTCAAGTATTCCATGACCCTCATATCTCAAATACTAGTGTCCCATACCACTAGAAATGGAAGATATGTCATATTCTGAGGACTTGAAATATCATTGTGGTAACCTAGCTCAATAAATTTGAGCTTCTAGAATTTAAAACTTCCATAATAGATATGGATAATTATCCACACATCGGTGCTACCTCAATGTGGCAAATCTACACCACAAATCAAATGTCCTTTCTTATGCGGCAAACTTGCCACCATAGAGGTTACCAATGGATAGGGGAGATACTTGAAAATAGCACCAACATTAAATCCTCATTAAAACAAAAAGAGAATTACCCAACATAATTAGTTGTCAAGTCAATCAAGAAGGAAACAGTTGTTGTGCGAGATAAATAAACAGTTGAACTGAAGAACGCATCTTTGATGCTATTTGTGAATATCGGTGCTCCTCCCATATACCTTTAGTAGATATGTTAATAGATACAAAGTTGAAAGTAGATGTTGCGATCATGAAATGGTTTCTTCTTTGCATAGGTCTAAATAGAATACTTAAATGAGGAGATAATAAATTTGTGGCCATTAGGTGTAGATTATAAGAGAAACACCTTTAAGACACCCCATCCATAGCATAGAAAAGAATGTGGATAATAATAATAATAAAGAAATACAAGGACTTCATTATTTGTCCTAAAAGCACAAAAAAAACCTATTAGTAATATTTTTAGAAAAATCAATTACCAAAAAGGAGAAGACTCTCTTTGTTGTGTGTCATGGAATTCTATCTATTCATTCGTAGTTGGAGTTGAAAGCCTTGCATATTGACAAGCTTCTCAAAATCCCATAGAATAAATAATCCTAGAGAATAGAAACCCACCATATGAATAGCCTAATAGTTGCACTATAACTTCCATTGTGCATAGAAACGGTCCATTAGTACATCCTATAGAAATAAATTTCCAAGCATGCAAACAAGGTCATGATTATTGAATATGATTGGCTCTTCACTACACAGAAATAGAAGCTTTGGAAGATCTGCATGCACCACGAAAAATAAACTCTGACTTGTTGCAGATGAATTTTTCCTATAGTATATTCATGTATGGATCATCATTTGTATAATCTTGCAATAATAAATTCATTGCATGTGAATAGGGTTTTGGGTTTGAAATATAACCTATTAATTCCATGTAAACAGAAAGATCTTGTTGAAGAAATATATTTGTAAATATGCAAAAAGAATTTTGTGTAAGAACGGCCTTTACAAACAATAGAATTCTTCAAAGTATCCTTGAAAATAATGTTGCAGAAAAACAATAGCTTAGTAAAGTTGTTCAAATAGAATTCTTGGCAAAGGACTACTTAAAATCAAGCCCGACAAGAGTACATGCAAGAACAAGTGTTGCAAGAGCATAAGATTGTTAACTTAGAAGGGTTGTGAAGGGGTAACTTTAAATTAGCCCCCTTCCCCCCTGCAAGGGTATGGGCTTTGTAGCTATACCATGGTGTTGGAGCCAAAAACACCTATATAGGGAGTAGTAGTGACTCTGAGCCCTGCTTGGTTTCCACTCTACATGTGATTCCCTATACTCAGTGGTGGTGAGCCCTCACATATGCAGCGTCACGAGGGTGTATTCATGAGATGTGCCTCAATGGTGTATCTTTCTATATCATGAAGACAAAGGATTCATTATTGATATATCTTGTGTGCCTTTCCACTGTGCCACTTCTATGCCTCATGAAGTCCCATGAAGGTCCGTAATACTTGGTATCAAAGTAACTCTAGTGTTGCAGAGCATACTAGCTCAAGAGGGGAGCATGCTCACAGATGCAGAGGAGATCCTGCCATAACACATCACACAACACAATGCGACGACCCTAACATGACACGATGTGACATGACACAACATGATGTCCCACGTTGCGACATCCCCCTTGGGCATGTTACCTGCTCAAAATTGGGAAAGAACTTGTTGTGCCAACAAAGTTGAGAGGGAGTTGTTGCATGATAGGGACCCATGGCATACCATTCAAAAATGTCTTGAAAAGATTTGAAGCTATGGAAGGACACTTTCTTTGAAGAGGAAGATGAGCTATGTTCTTGGCTCAAAATCACATACAAGAAGAAAGAACTGCAACTTAAACTGATCGAGAAAACAAGGAAGACCATCAAAGCACTAGAGAAGACCCACAATGGAACAAATGTGTTGCATAATCTTGAAGATAAGGCTGAAGAGTTGGATGAAAACTTGGAGTTCGACTACCAATTGATCATGATACGAGAGAGAGGCAAGCTGTGGCAAGTGAAGATAGCCCCAGACCTTGACACAGAGCTACAAGAAGAAATCATGCTAAGGTGGAACTGAGAGACTACCTCTGGATTTGAAAAAGCCAAAGAGTGGGCCAAATCATACTTGAGCAAATGAGAGCCGAAAGAGTCCAAGACCTGAAGAATGGAGTGCAACCAACCAAAGAAGAACCAAGGAGCCCAGAAAAGAAGAAATAGGTGAAAGAAGAACAAAAATTCTGGTCAAATGAGGATAAAGAAGAAGGGAGAGGATGAGCTCATCTCGGATCTTGGAGCACCTCATCCCCAATAAGAAGGAGCCGACTATTACTACCCCAACTACTATCTTAAAGACTACTACCAAGAAGGCTACCATGAAGACCAATACCTCTACAACGAATACCTTCCCTGGAGAAGATGGATACTACTACCCCGAAGATTTTCCCATCAACTACCACCCAAAAGGAGTTTACCTCTACACCGACTACCCCTATCCCGAAGAATGCCAACCCAAAGGAGTTCAAGAAGAGCAAGAAATTATAAAGTATTATGTGAAGGAAGTGTTATAATATCAAGCTCCCGTTACTCTTCAGTTAGTCTATCTTTATGTGTGTGACCGGATACAATTGTATACATGTGTGACATTCCATAAGTCGATGTAGTTAGTGACTTAACCACAATTAGTCTTGGTTAGTCATACCTATTTGTGTAAGTCTCTTTCAGTTATCATGATGTAAGAATAATGGAAGAAGAACAACAATGAGCTAAGGCTGATCTTCTGCTCCACTCTGTCTCTCTCCCTCTCTTCCAATATGGTATTAGAGCCTTCATGGATGGGCTCATTGAAGCATGGAGCTGTGAAGGAGCTTAAGGAAAACTGAAGAAAAGGGTTTGCATAGGAAATAGGCAGGCAGCCATTATTCTTGAAAGGTATGCATTTACTTTGTGAGGTTCTATGCTTCATGGCAGTGGTGGAGACTTGTTAGGGAGCTTCAGGGAGAATTCTTGAGCACATTTGGGTGCTCATCTTCATCAAAATCAACACAACCTGCTGCTGTTGATCAGCTCAAACCTGCATGATTGCACCTGGTTGTATGCTGATGTCAGATCTCTAGAAATGATTGAAATTTTTGTCTGAAGCTTGTGTGGAGCCCTTCTGGAAGGCATATGAAGTCCTGAAAGCATCATTGCTTGACTGAGAGCTCATCAGGGAGCTTGAAGAACCAATTACATATGTAAAATAACAGTGGTCCACTATATATAGACAACCTATAGCATGTATCCACCTCTGACATGAGCTTGGAGCTCTCAAACTTGTTAAGTAGTAGCATTGAAGCATATGTATATGCTGGGAAGTCATATGGACTTGATGTCATGCATTAGAGCTGGGATTTTATGCTTAAAAATATTCAGATCTGGAATTTTTTAATGGCTGGAAATTGTCACTGAATGTAGGCAACAAGCATTGTCTTTTACTGAAGCATTACATGTCATTTTGGATCTCCTGTCATTTGTATGACCTGAATGCTTTATAGGAATCGAGTGGTGGTACTTTCTCTTACTGTGCATATGGGATTCTGGTCCTGACCCCTCACTGCTCCTCAGACAGGGTCTGAAGTAGGTGTGATTGCAAATATCTCAACACTTGGAAAACTAAAGAGAGCATTAGATGCAACTGAGGATTGAAATCTGGAGATGAAACAAATGCCTTGACATCTACTTGGCTGGTCATTTATAGTAAATGCAATCTATGACCTGGATTCATGAAGACAGGATGTCTATGGTTACCCGAATGCTTGTGTATTGAGCCTATCACTTCAAAGTAAATGTATGACATGATTTGAGGCTGTTTTGGAGCTGGATAGACTTGGTTTTACCAATCATTTGCTGACTGCAATCTATGAACAGGAGGTTTGACACTTATACTTGGTGTCTATGCATTGATTCGTGCCCGTATAGTCATGTTTTGACTGCTACATGTACTAGTAGATGTCCATGAAGGTTTGGGACATGTATATGACTCAGTTTTTGGCTTTGAATAAGCTACTAGTCACACTGACTGTTGACACTGTTCAGACTGCATGTATGTACCCTGGCAGTAAGGCTGCATGTTACAAACCTGAAGCAACTACATAGCATATGTATTGAAAAATGTACCTACAAGTAGGACCACATGTTTGTGGATATTTTTGAGTAGTTAAAGGGCTGAAATGCCCTGGTTTTGATAGTAAAATTGTTGCAAAAAACTGTCATAAACAGTCAAGAACTACAGTGAGTCAGGGACACTTATTGGCTTGCAGGAAGTCAAACACAGTCTACTGCACCATGGCTAATACACATGGCATTGACAATATTACCCAGATTGTTGGAGAGAAGTTGGATAATAAGAATTTTGCCTTGTGAAATTTCAGAATGAAGAATTTTTTAGTTGGCAGAGGTTATTGGGACTTATGTACTAGTGATGAAGCTGAACCTAAAATGCCTAAAAGGAATTCGACAAATGATCAAAAAAGGGCTCATAAGCTATGGACTAAGAGAGCATGCAAGGTGTTACATTGTTTTTCCTTATGTATATCAGATGCTATGGTTATACTGTCAAGATTGTGGGAGAGAAGGAAGGAGTCTCACTTGTAGCTTTCTTGCTTGCACAATGGGGGAATACACACAAGGGTGGAGGCTGAAAACAGTTTTCCTCTTCTTAGTTGTGTAAGACAAAAGAACTCAAGTACAAAGAAAATAGAAGAACCCTAGATATGGGTCTCAAACCAAACTCAACTAACTAAGGTGGCATACTAACTGAGCCACGAACTAGAGTAGATAAGGATAGCTATCATGTAGCTATTATTCAGGGGCGGTGTACCAACCGCATCTGCAACTGACAAGTCGGTGACATAAATACACAACGGTCACCCTGGCGTATCACGAGTGGAGCTCGATATGTCAACACTCCCCCTCGAGCTCAATCCCAATTCCTGCACACCAAGTAGGTCTCTGAACTTGCGCAGCTTCTCTGCGCCCAATGCCTTCGTGAATATGTCAACTACCTGATCCTCTGTGCTGACATAAACTAGATCAATAAGACCTAGTAAAACCCTCTCTCGCACATAGTGATAATGCACCTCAATGTGCTTTGTTCTAGCATGATAGACTGGGTTATTTGCCAAGTGTATACTACTCATGTTGTCACAATAAATGACAACTGGCCCATCTGTAGACTGATGTATATCATAAAGTAGCTTATGCAACCAAGCTACCTCACATGCAGCCATTGTTGCACCCCTGTACTCAGCCTCTGTGCTCGACAAGGCAACTGTAGGCTGTTTCTTGCTGCTCCAAGTGACTGCAGCACTCCCAAAAGAGAACACATATCCACTGGTAGATCGTCTATCAGAAATACTACCAGCCCAATCAGCATCAGTGTATCCATGCAACTGTATCTGAACCCCAGTCTCATAAAATAGTCCATACTGCAATGTGGACTTCACATACCTGAGTATGCGTCTAGCCGCATCCAAATGTGGTTTCCTTGGAGCCTGCATAAACTGACTTACCAATCCAACAGCATAGCTCAAATCTGGTCTGGTAATAGTCATATAAATCAAACTTCCTACTATGCGTCTGTACATAGTAGGGTCTTCCAGAAGCTCACCCACATCTGTGCTCAGCTTCACATTCTGCTCCAAAGGAACTGAAATAGGCTTACAGCCTGTCATCCCATATTTGGACAGCATGTCCAATCCATATTGCCTCTGCAAGAGCTGTATCCCACTTGGTGATCTAATCACCTCAATGCCCAAGAAATAACGCAGCTCTCCCAAATCCTTCATCTCAAACTTCTGCTTCAATAGCATTTTCACATGAAGGATATCTTCATCACTGTCACCTGTCATAATCAAATCATCAACATAAATGACAAGTAGCATAATACCTTTCTCTGTTTTTCTCACATAAAGTGAGAAATCTGCCTTGGAAATCTGAAAGCCAATAGTGACAAGATACTGTCCTATCTTGTCAGACCATGCTCTAGGTGCTTGCTTCAAGCCATACAAAGCTTTCTTCAACCTGCAAACAAACTCAGGATGAACAGCATGCACATAACCTGGTGGCTGCTCCATATAGACCTCTTCTTGCAAATCACCATGCAAGAAGGCATTCTTTACATCCATCTGATGTAAAGACCATCCCTTTGATGCAGCCATAGCAATGACTGCTCTTACGGTTGCCATCCTTGCAACCGGACTGAATGTTTCTTCATAGTCAATGCCATATGTTTGTGCATACCCCTTGACTACTAATCTTGCCTTGTATCTGTTCACAGAACCATCAGCATTGTGCTTTACCTTATAAACCCACTTACAGCCAATTGCATTCTTACCTTTAGGCAAAGGTACCAATTCCCATGTAGCGTTTGCTTCCAAGGCATCCATTTCTTCATCCATGGCTTTCTCCCATTTTTCTTTTCCCATGGCTTGCTCAAAAGAAGTGGGTTCTGGTTCCTGTATCACCTTGACCATATATGCATAGTGAATGGCTGTAAATCCATCATATTTCAGCCTATCCACAGGATACCTAACTCTGGTAGACCTGCGCAAAGTGGGTTCACTCCCAGGTGCTCTCAAAACATCCCTGGTCTTCCTTACTCCAGGTGTAACAATAGAAGGAATACCCAACTCATCATCAATGCTCTGTTCTGAGCCACTGGATTCACCATCCACATAAGAGTGACCTGCATTCACATCAAACATGGGCTGATCAACCTTCTCTTTTCCTTTTCGTGATACCTGCATACCACTATCTGTATTACTTTGAGAAGATTCTCCTGATCTCAATCTGCCTGTCCATGGCGAAGAATGTGAACCACTGCTAGAGGACGCTCCAGGTCCACTAATATTTTGTGACTGCTGCTGTGAATTCTGTGCAGCATTACCATTTTGTGCATCTACATCATCAATCACATTTACTGGTTTATACCAGCTACTCATCTCATCAAAAACAACATCTCTGCTCACTGTAAACTTACGAGTAGAAGGGTTATAGCATCTATACCCTTTTTGCTGCAGAGAGTAACCAATAAAGATACACTTCTCAGCTTTTGGATCCAACTTGGATCTCAACTCATCTGGCACATGTACATAGGCAATGCAACCAAAAATTTTCAAATGAGAAATATCTGGTTTCCTACCAGTATACCTCTCCTCTGGAGTCATTCCATGTATTGCTGCAGTGGGAGTCCTGTTCATTATGTAGACTGCTGTAGCAACTGCTTCAGCCCAATAAAAATCTGGCAGGTCTTTTTCATTGAGCATGGCACGAGATACCTCTCCAATATGCCTGTTTTTCCTTTCTGCAATTCCATTTTGTTGTGGGGTATAACTGCATGAATATTGCTGCTTTATGCCATGCTCCTGCAAGAACTTTGCAAACTCATTTGAGAGATACTCTCCCCCTCCATCTGACCTCAGGCATTTTATTTGCAGGCCTGTTTCTTTTTCAACCATAGCTTTAAGAGTTTTGAAATGCCCAAAAACTTCACTTTTCTTTTTCATAAAATACACCCAAACTTTTCTGCTATAGTCATCAATAAAACTGACAAAATAATGACAGCCTCCAAGAGATGCAGCTTTAGTAGTCCACACATCAGAGTGGATTAATTCCAATGGCTTCTTACTCTCTTGAACATGTCTAGGAAATGGTTTCCTTGCCTGTTTTCCAAACTGACAGGCTTCACATACCTTATGCATTTCTGCAACCTTGAATTTAGGCAATCATGCAACAATATTTTGGGCCTGCATTGATTTAAGTCGCTGTACATTAACATGACCAATGCGTTTATGCCAGATATCAATATCTGCAACTACACCGGTCCCATGTGCAAACATTGCTGCACTCAATTCAGACATGTCTGCATCCAATGTAAACATTCTGCCCTTCTTCTTTCCTTTTGCTATCAAGCGACCTTTATTTTTCATATCCTCAACAAAGCATCCATGAGGATTAAATCTGACCTGCAAGCCCTGCTCAACCATTTGACCAACAGAAACCAGATTCTTGGTGATATTGGGGACATGAAATACATCAGACAGGTATTTCTTTTTCCCATCCTGCATAGACAAAGGAATTTTTCCAATCTGCACAATCGGATGTGCAGTATCATCACCAGTCTCCACAAATCCTGGTTTTTCCATTTTCCTTGCATCCTCCATCCATTCTGCATGACCTGTCATGTGGTTTGATGCACCTGAGTCAACATACCACACATCGTTGCTTTCTTCTGCATTTGTCACAGAATTGTTCATGTGCTGCACCATAAACAAATGCTCATTTCTGTCATCACCCTGTCTACTAGAAGATGCATAATTTCCTTGTTGCAGTTTTCCATTCATGATGTCATTCTGCTTTTTATAGCAGTCTTTAGCCATATGATCCATTTTACCACAATAGTAGCATTCAACATTACTGTTTGCATTTTGACCTCTTTGCCATCCACCACGACCTCTTTGGCTCCCCCTGCCTCTAGAGTTACCACGTCCTCCTCCATAGGACTGGTTTTCTTGAGTTTGCTGCATATTCTGATTTCTACCACGGCCTCCAAATCGGCCTCCTCTACCTCTGCCTCTACCTCTTCCAGCATTTGAGTAGAAGACAGCTTCTTTTGAAGTTCCTCCTGAAGAAGATGCACCACCATTTCTCTGTTCCTCAGAAATTAGAAGAGCAATCAACTCCTCAAAATCTGGAAATCTTTCACGAACTGAAATGGATGTCCGAAACTGTGCATAATCCTTTCCTAGACCATTCAAGGTCATAGAAACTAAATCATCATCTTCTACTGGTGACCCAATGGAAGCAAGTGCATCTGCAATCTTCTTCACCTTCATATGGTAGTCGTTGATGCTCATATTTTCTCTTTGCACATTGTGCAACTCTTGCTTGAGCTGCATTTTCCTAGCTTGCGTATTTGTGCTATACATTTTTGACAAAGTATCCCATGCCTCCTTTGGCGTACTTGCATCCTGAATATGCACAATCATAGAGTCTGAAATGCTGATAGACAGCCAATACATAACTTTCCTGGCTCTCTCATGCCATGCTTTAAATGCCTGCATTTGCTGTTGATTGGGAACATCAGGAAGAACTGGTTCTTCTTCATTTCCTGCAACAAATTCCCAATATCCTTTTCCCATAAGGAAATTCGTCATTCTAAACTTCCATGCTTGGAAGTTGTTCTTGTCAAGCTTTTCAGTGACAATCTGTGAAAGAGAATCAGATGCCATTACAGAAGACTGCAAAAAATTTTGTCACTGCAAAAACCACAGCTTCACCCTCACAGGGGAAAATCTGCAAAACTGGCGAAAGTGGTATTTGACCACACAGTCACTTCCTAGTGACGATTTTGCATCAACAGGCAACAGGGATGATTCTGTAACTCCCAATGTCTCTGCGCACAAGCATACAATGCAATTTTTACAGTAACTATTCACCGACCTGTAGAACAGTGGCTGCACAGCATAAAACTGGGCGTTTTCCTGAGTGCGTGCAGAAAACTTCCGCCTCCAAAACAGGCCCCGAAATGGCCTCAAATCAAAAAAACAGGGTCGCCAAGGGCTAAAGCCCTATCCCTCAGCATATACTGCCCTCTTGCTTCACCGCGAAGGGCGTCTCAACCTGAGACAATGCACTCCTGCACTTTCCGGCTGTGCTACCTGTAGAGATCTGCTCCCAAAACAGAAAATGAAAGCAACACTGCTCCTCTTACCAGATCACCGCGAGCTTGGCTTGCTTTCTTGAGCTCCTTACCACGAACAAGGCTCTGATACCATGTCAAGATTGTGGGAGAGAAGGAAGGAGTCTCACTTGTAGCTTTCTTGCTTGCACAATGGGGGAATACACACAAGGGTGGAGGCTGAAAACAGTTTTCCTCTTCTTAGTTGTGTAAGCCAAAAGAACTCAAGTACAAAGAAAATAGAAGAACCCTAGATATGGGTCTCAAACCAAACTCAACTAACTAAGGTGGCATACTAACTGAGCCACGAACTAGAGTAGATAAGGATAGCTATCATGTAGCTATTATTCAGGGGCGGTGTACCAACCGCATCTGCAACTGACAAGTCGGTGACATAAATACACAACGGTCACCCTGGCGTATCACGAGTGGAGCTCGATATATCAACATATACAAATTACTAGATGCAGTTCCCCAAAGGATGCATGGGACATACTCATGAAGAATTATGGAAATGTAACACATGCAAGAAAGATTCAACTAAAGCAACACTTCAATAACATGTTTAGGAATGGCAGAAGCATTTAGGCCTACACTACAGAGATCAAGAACATAGCGGATCAGCTTGCCACCATTAGATCTTCAGTGTCTGAGGATGATATGATTGCAGTGACATTGAATGGACTTGGAAAAGAGTATAAAGAATTTGATACATCTATTTCTGTGAGAGCTGAATCCCCTAATTGGGATGAGCTGATTACTTTGCTACTACATGACGAAGTTAAGGTTGGGCTAAATACAAGTTCTAGTATGTCTCAAAGCAAAAACACTATTATTTACTCTAGCCAGCATGGCAAAGGCGACAAAGAATGTGGCTCTTTTTAAGGTCGAGAAGACACTTGAAGCACTTATGGGCAGCAGAGCAGCAGAATGCTTGGCATGGCATGAATACACAGGGCCAGTGTGGATCTGGCGATTTTTGAGGTAGGGGGAGATTCCCTAGAGATAGAGGAGGATCTTGGCAATCAAATGATCAGTTCAACAGGGACAAGGACCATCATTATTATAGAAAATATGGGCATACAGCCAAATATTATCATAAGAAGCAGGCTAACATGAAACCCAAGGGTAGGCAGTATGGAAATTATGCTTCATCTAGCGGAGTTCCTAATGATCAGGGTGGCAGGTTGTTTGCCATGCAGTATGTGTCTAAGAATGCATCTAGGCAGAATAGAGATGACAGATGGTACATTGATTCAGGAGCTTCAAATCATATGACACCCCATGGAGAATGGTTTGATGAGATGGTTGCAGGTTCACATGGACATGTTTGTACTGGGGATGACACCCACCATACTATTTACATAAAGGAGTTGTACCTTTGTTGATGCCTAATGGCAAGAAAAAGAGTCTGCATGATGTACTACATGTATCTACAATAACCAAGAATCTTTTGTCAGTTGGATAGATGGCAGAAAAAAATCTACATGTGAAATTTAATAGAGATGGATACTTTGTTGAATAATATGGTAATGGCTACAAATTGGTTGCTAGAGATCGAAGAGATGGCAGAATGTTTACTCTTGATGCATCAATTCCAGAATTGAGAGCAACCATGTTTGCACATGATGGTGGTGCTATATGGGATGTTCAGATATGGCATAAGCGGATTGGCCATGTGAATGTATAAAAGCTAAAATCTATGCAGCAGAAGGAGTTTGTGCTTGGACTGCCTAAGTTCAAGTATCATAACTTTGGACATGTATGTGATGCATGTCAATTTGGAAAGCAGGCACGATTTCCATTTATGAGACATGTACGGAATATCTCATGACCCTTGCAGTTGATACATTCAGATGTATGGGGTCCATCTCATAATGCTTTGTTTGGTGGTGCTCGTTACTATGTATCCTTCATTGATGATTTCAACAGCTGGTACACTTGGCTTTACATAGTGAAACATAAGGATGATGTGTTTGATGCATTCAAGGACTTCAAGAAGCATGTTGAAAATGAGTTGAGTTGTAAAATTTCATGTCTTAGATCAGATGGAGATGGAGAATATGTCTCTAATTACTTTGACAGGTATCTTGCTAAATATGGGATCTCAAGATAGTTAACTTGCAGCTATACACCGTAGCAAAATGGTATAGCAGAAATGAAAAATAGGGTACTGATGGAATCGGCAAGAGCTATGCTGAATGAGAAGAGTTTGCCAAATGGTTATTGGGCTAAATCAGTAGTGACTGCTGTCTATGTGCTGAATAGAACCCCTACAGCAAGGATTCATGATGTAACTCCATATGAGAGGTTGTATGGTCATAAACCTGACATTTCACACTTGAAGGTATTTGGCAGCATTGCATATGTGCATGTTCCTGATGAAAAGAGGAAGAAATTGGATCCTAAAGCTGTCAAGAGTGTGTTCCTTGGTTATGCACAATACCAGAAAGCTTACAAGTGCTATGTACCATCTACACATAAGACATTGATTAGCAGAGATGTTGTTTTTTATGAGCTGGCATCGTGGTATGGTAATCATGTTGCAGTGTCTACTGATGGATCAGTCAACACTAGTAATGTTGAAAATACACCAACAGTGAGTACATCTATGAGTGGTCCTACTACAGGTGATGGGTCACCTACAATAAGTCCTTGGTCAGGATGCTTGTGGAGTCATACTCCTACGTCCACTGACACAGATATGTCAGTGAAGGGGAGATTGGATAAGGGAAAAGAAAAGATGTATGAGGATGTGACAAGTCCACTTACAACAGGTTATGAGTCATCTATCAGTGATAGTTTGGATAGTGAGTTGGGCATTTCGTCTGTTATGACGCCTGGAGCAGGGCAGAGTCATTATGTACCGCCTCATGAGAGGCAAGCTCAGAGTGAGCCACAGTTATAGAGATCTGAGAGAGTCAAAAAACCAGTTGACAGGTTCACATACACTGGTTATTCAGCCCAACATTATGCATATATGGCTAGTGTGACAAGTTACAAAGAACCTACAAAGTTTGATGATGTAGTTATACAGATGATAATTGGTGTGCTACCATGGATGAGTATGCAGCCCTGGCTGAAAATGAGACATGGGAATTGGTTGAGTTTCCTGAAGGCAAAGTCCCCATTGGCTGCAAATGGGTGTACAAGGTTAAGTGCAAGTCAAACAGTTCGTTAGAACGCTATAAGATTAGGCTGGTTGCAAAAGGGTATGCATAACAGTATGGCCTTCACTATGAGGAGACTTTCAGTCTGGGGCTAAAATGGCAATAGTTAGAATTGTCATCGTTTTGGCAGCATCCAAAGGCTGGAAATTATGGAAAATGGATGTCAAGAATACTTTCTTGAACAGTGATTTGATTGAGGAAGTATATGTGGAGCAGCTTGAAGGCTATGTTCACCCCCTGGACTTTCTTACACATGTATCTAAGCTAAAAAAGGCTTTCTATGGGCTGAAACAGGCACCTAGAGCATGGAATGCTCGGATCAATAGTTATTTACAGTAACATGGATTTAGATTGGGTGATGCAGATCACAGTCTTTTCACGAAGGAGACAGATCATGGATATGTGTTTCTAGTGGTTTATGTAGATGATCTTATCATCACTGGAGATGATGAAGAGGGCATTGCTGAAATTAATCATGTTTACAGGTTGAATTCAAAGTCAAAGACCTTGGTGAGCTAAAGCATTTACTTGGGATTGAGGTAGTCTCTATGCCTCAAGGTATATGGCTGCTACAGAAGCAGTATGCTCATGACATGTTATAGAAGTATGGTATGGCTCAATGCAAGCTTATGGAGACACCTCTTGATCAGAATGTCAAGCTATAGATTGATGTTGGGAATGACATAGAGAATGTGACCATGTATTGATAGATGGTGGGCAGCTTGATGTACTTGACTATTACCCATCTTGAGTTATATTATGCATTGGGGCTAATTAGTCAATTCATGCAAAAGCCTTGCAAACCACATTTAGATGTAGTCAAGAGGATCATGAGATATGTAAAGGGTACTACATATTATGGGTTGTTTTATGCATATGGAAAATCTCTTGACTTGACAGGGTTTGTTGATGATGATCGGGCTGGTTGTGCCTATGATAGGAGGTCAACCAATGGTTATGCATTTGGATTGGGCGCAGCAGTATGATCAATTTGGCAGAGTAAGAAATAGCCTACTATTGCATTGCCTGGTACAAAAGCTGAGTACAGAGGAGTTGCCTTAGCAGCTTGCGAAGCAGTTTGGTTGATGAAACTGCTGAAAGACTTGGGGAAATCAGAGTGAGATTGCATTGTGATAACCTCAGAAGTGTTGTGTTGGCTAGCAATCCTGTCTACCATGCTAAGTCCAAACATGTTGAGGTTCACTACCATTTCATCAGAGAAATGGTTCTTACAGGGCAGATTGACTTGATTCATGTGAAGACCGAAGACCAAGTAACAGATATATTTACCAAGTCTCTTGGTAAAGAAAAGTTCATATACTTCAAACAACTACTTGGAGTTTATCAGATGGTTTGATCTTGAGGGGGAGTGTTAGAATATCAAGCTCCCGTTACTCTTCAATCAGTCTATCTTTATGTGTGTGACCGACATTAGCTAGATATAGTTGTACACATGTGTGACATTCAATAAGTCCGTGTAGTCAGTGACTTAACCACAGTTAGTCTTGGTTAGTCATACCTATGTGTGTAAGTCTCTTCTTTCAGTTAGTATGACAGAAGAATAATGGAAGAAGAACAACAATGAGCTGAGGCTCATCTTCTGCTCCACTCTGTCTCTCTCCCTCTCTTCCAATAGGAAGAAGGATGGAGAATGGATGTGTGTTTAAAGGTAGAAAATATTATGATTGAGCTAGGATAAAGAGAGAAGATGAATATAGGTGGACATGTTAGAAGGATGAACCCTTACACCCACATGTTGCAACCCAGTTGAAAGAAGAACTAGTGTTAAATTAAATGGAGTTTGAGAAGAGGGAGGTTGAGCTCAATCCTAATCTTGGAGAACCTCTACCCATTGAGATTGAGGGTGAGGCCAAGTTGTGGCCCTCCTGTGAGGCACAAGATGCCTTTGATGAAGAGGATGATGAAGAAGTAGATGAGGAGATAGACTTAGAAGATGAGAATGGAAGAGCAAAAGTACCTTGGACAAGGCATCCACTACATGGAGCCAACACTTCTACTTTGGTTGATGAGATAGGTGAAGGAGAAGATAAAGATAAAGAAGAAGAAAAGGGAGAGAATAAGCTCAACCCAGATCTTAGAACACCTCTACCCCAACAAGTCAAAGAAGAAGAAGAGAAGGGCAAGGATGAGCTCAGGCTAGATCTTCGAACACCTCAACCCCGACAACCCCAACCCCAACAACCAACCAAATCCAAAAAGTTCAATGATGATATACTAAGAAGAGAGTTGGAGAGAATCATGAAAATATCGGCTGAAATAGAAGAAGACGATAGGAAAAGAAGAAGAAAAAAGATTTATTAGATGGAACCATAGAGAAGATTTAAAAAAAGATGAAACAAGAAAAGAGAATAAAGGAGATGGAAGAACAAGTAGAGTTAGCTAGAAAGCATATAGAAGAGAAAGAAAAGATAAAGCAAGATATGTGGAAACAAGTAGAAGCAAACAAGAAGAAGAATGCTTGTTTGATCAAGTAGAAAGAGACGAAGGAGCCAAGTTAGTAGAACAAGTGTGGAGAGCTAGGAAGCCAAATGAAGAAGATAGGCTAGAACGAGAAGAGCAAGAAAAGATAGATGGTTGTCATTCCAATCCTATGGATCCATGACACATAAAGTAGTTGGGGCCGCATGTTCACTTTAGATGATGGAATTTTCGCTATGTATACTAAAGGAAAAGGAGTGGTTGTAGCATCACCCCAAGAACTTCAATGATACCTCTACTTTCACAACCAAAATCTAGTCTAAGTGTGACAACTTAGTCCATTCCCCCCTCCTCCCCCAAACCTTCAACTCCAAATGAGACTAAGCAAAGCCAAAGAGCTGCCATGTACCAAGACCACACCTTCTATGGTGCGACCACCTCATAGAAGCAGGAAATTGGCATACCCTGGAGTATGAGAGCACCCTCAAGAGAAGGATCGCAAGGATTATGGTGTGGAGATTGCAGCTGGTGCCATGCTGAGTCTAGCATCCCAAAATGTCAACGCACCCCCTCCAACTCAGAAATAGGTGACCACGCTGACCCCGACTTCCCCCCATCACACTCATCCGGGTTGGAGCTCGAGTAATGATTTGTTCAATGACTATAAAAGGGACTCTATGAAGTCAAGTGATGAAGACGGGCCAAGTTCCCCAACTTTTTCCAGGAAGGCCGCAAGGGCCATGGTTATCCTAAGATGGGCCGAGGCCCAAAGAGAAATGCAAATGCAGGTCCCGCACCGAGTTCGAGCTCACATGGAGGTGACCCCCAACATGGCAAGATCGAGTTCCCGTGACCAGTTCTCTAGCAATGCCACCGTCCCACCCCAACCTTCTTGACAAGGCCGGGCACATGGTTATGAGGTCCACAATAAAATAACTCTTACTCATGATGCGAAGGGCAAACAAGACTCCTTGAGCCGGGAGGGTAAGGACCCCGACGCGATCACCTAAGAAGACTCCTTGAGCCGAGAGGATAAACGAATGGCCACATCTTGTGCTAAGCCCCATGGAGTCTCCTTGAGCCAAGAGAATAAACAAATGGCCAACATTCGAAGCAAGACCTAAGAAGACTCCTTGCACCAAGAGAATAAAGAAACAAGCAACCCCCATGCCAATGAAGGATATCAAGCAAGCTCCTTGCGCCAGGAGGATAAACAAAAGGACACCCACCCTATGCCCCCATCGAAGATCCAAAGGATGAAGAACTCCTTGAGCCCGAAGTCTAAACAAATGGCCACCCCTGAGGCTGCAAGACTTCAGAGTTGCATAGCAGAAGACTCGCGGAGCCACGAGACTAAAGAAATGGCCATCCCCCATAAATGATGGTGATCAAGCAATCTCCTTGTGCCAAGAGAATAAAGCAATGGCCCCTTCAGCAGCAGGAGACAGGACAAAAGGAGCAAAGCTGAGCTCCAAGAAGCAAAAGAAGATCAAAGCACAGGTGAAACCTTTGAGCTTAACGCCCTATCCCGAGGTGAAGGATGAGACTCCTGAGTCAAGTCCCGCACCTCAATCCAAGTCTATGAGTAGGAGAAAGCAGGTGACATTTGCTACACAAGTGACCATCCACTCCTATGAGCGCGATGAGGAGATAACGCCTTGTACCCAAATGATTGATTCAGAGGGGACCGAGCCTCACACAGCAAAGCAGAGGCAACTATTGGGGTGCCTCTTGTGTGGACCGATCTTGGTGATTGGGTCTTTGTGAATGGATCCCAAATGGCTGAGTTACACAACGACGCAGAGTTCGTGCTCACCACCATGAAGGTGAATTTCAAGGAGGTCCCTTTGCCTAAAAGGCCTACTCGTGCCTTCAAGACCATTTCGATCTCTAGACCAAAAGGGTGTTAATCTTCTTGGCAAGTTCAAGGTAGTTGGTTGGCTGCATAATCAAACCAAGTTGCTTCCAAGGAGACTTCACCCTCCAAGTTGTTCACGTTTGATACAGCTCATCATGGAGAGAGACAGGTTGGAATGAGCTAGGTGTGAAGACTTAGCTCACACATGCATCCTGAAGATAGATCTAGACATGCCAAGGTCTGAAAGTGATGTGGGTGGGACACAACACCAATCCACTTCCAACCTCATGTGCCTTCAAGTATGATATGGTCATTGAGGGCCAATTCAGAGTTGTCACAACGTAGGCATGGCATGTGTCATGCAAGCTAGGCGGTTCGATGCTATGCATTTGTCTATCCTACTTGCCCTCTGTGCCTCAATGCGAGAGCTGGCCATCAAGGGCCTTACAATACATATAGACACAACATGAAAAAAT
Organism: Lygodium microphyllum; assembly: GCF_053477565.2. Classification (NCBI taxonomy): domain Eukaryota; kingdom Viridiplantae; phylum Streptophyta; class Polypodiopsida; order Schizaeales; family Lygodiaceae; genus Lygodium; species Lygodium microphyllum. Next base: position 134,617,448 of record NC_141156.1, on the reverse strand, counting down.
ATGCCTAAGGGTTGCCTACCTAACTCAGTTGTTCTGATAATGGTGTATCTGGGTGACAAAGGCCTAATGGTTTTGACCGCAAGAGGGAAGATGACCCTTGCACTACAGGCGCAGCAATTCGATGCAACCCGTCAAGTTGCCATGCTTTGTCCAGGTGCTCCAACTACCTAGTCCATGCACGACAAAAGCTCCCACCTCACCTTTTGGCGTCCAGGTGTTTTCCAACGAGAGGAAGGGTGCTCAATGCAAGAGCAATGGATCTCTCGCGATGCGTGAGGCAACAAGAAGCAACACTGCGTGTTCCTTGGCACATTCCTGTTCTAGGTGCTCCCATTCCTCAAAGGTCCAAGCGGATGAAGATGGATGGTGTGGCATACCGGGATTGTGCCTTCCGCGCAAAGAGACATGCCACCCTCACAAGATGGCGGTATCAGCTCTTCTTCAAGAAGACAGCTCAAGGTGCCAAAGTGCCAATCTGGGCATTCAAGGCCCAAATTAAGAAATTTCATGCCAAGCAAAAGACCTGAGCAAGTAAGGCCCATCACCTCTCAAGGGGGGGGTGTGACTCCACAATGCACCCCTTGGAAGATAATGAGGCATGCGGCTACCCCGCAGTGGTCAAATGCTGCCTCATGCAAGTGGAGAGATGCGGCCACTCCAGCATGGTCAAATGCTCTCTCTTACCTTGAACACAGATTGACAGATGAGGCCAATCAAGGCCATACTCTGCAGGGTGCCACCTCCTGGGCCCTTGCATTCATGGCGTGGCATGCTCCCCATTGAGCTTCTCGCCTTGCCTCTAAGTCCACTGGCATGGTCTGCGCACTCATACTGCTAGGACCTTGTGTTAGGGAAAGTGCACAAGGCTTGCCTTAACCAGGTTACCCTCCACTCTGTGCTTGTAAATTTGGTCAATAGGTGGATGGATGAAGTGCACAGTAAAAGAGTCTTCCTAATCAACGTCCCTGGGCCACTCCACACTTGTAATTGAGTCATTGGGTGGTTAGCTTACTTGTAGTATGAAAAGACCATGTTCCACACTTGTAATCGAGTCTATGGGCATGGCACCTAGAGGGTAGACCCTAGCTAAAGAGTCGGCAAAGACCCTCGTAATTTTGCAGTCAAAGAGTATAGCAGGGAGACACTGGCTGCCTTGATAGTGAGGCACATTAAGACCCCTGAAGTTTTGAACTCATATTGCCAACCCCTTGAACAACCTATTGGTTTTTGGGGACTCGAGAAGGATGTCGAGTTCTTCAAGGGGGGTGTGTATGAGGGATGTGAGCCTCTCAAGCCCTTTCCTCACCCAGGTGCCAAGTCGTGTTGGAGAGCAGGTTGATATTGCGCCAACCCTTGCCCGTGAACCTTCTGCCTCATGCTTTTGCACATTGTAAAGCTTCCGTGCCTTCGTGCCATCGTGTAACACAACTTCGGGCCCTCAAGAGGGGCCCTCTGTTTTTAGCCCCCTCTCAGTTGTTGTTTCCTCATGCCATGTTGTGATACACTTCCACAAGCTTGTGAACAAGCTGAGTGGTTGGTAATACCCCATGACGCGGGCTTCACGGGTGGGTCTCCCCTACCCCCAAACAGATCCATGGCGGGTTCATCACAACACCTATACAGGGAGTAGTAGTGACTCTGAGCCCTACTTGGTTTCCACTCTACATGTGCTTTCCTATACTCAATGGTGAATCCTCATATGTGCAACATCATGAGGGTGTAGTCCCGAGATGTGCCTCAATGTTCTATCTTTCTATATCATGGATACAAAGGATTCCTTATTGATATATCTTGTGTCTTTCCATTGTGTCATTTATTTGTCTCATGACAACTAATAACTTGAAGTCCCGTGAAGATCCATAACACCCCCTCCCCTCCCCCCCACCTTCAAAAGAATTAGACAGGCGATAATGAGAGGCCTATAAGCTTATCAAGCTAATAAGGTTTAAAAACCTTATTTTCAAGCCCTAAACTTTAATGATAGCAGAACCCCCCTCCCCCCAAGAAAGGATCGAAGAAGCACAATGGTGGCCAGATTGACGCCCCCTCCACCTTCAAAAGGATTAGACGGGCAATGATGAGAGGCTTATAAGCTTATCAAGCTAATAAGGTTTAAAAACCTTATATTCAAGCCCTAAACTTAAATGATAGCCTTTCTTTCTTTTTTAATAACCTTTCTAGCTTATAAGCTTAGCTCATAAGCTTTGTAAGGCTTCAAAGATTTATTCATCGTGCAACGATCTAACTACAACAATTTAGGTACAGCAACAATGTTGGCGATAAAAATCGATGGCTAAGAGAGTGTTTGAAGGTGGTGTGGAGGTCACCTAATCTTGCTACTCACATCCCTAGGAATTTATTCCATTATGAGATAAAATCACTTTTCTCCTATAAGCTTATCAAGCTAATAAGGTTTAAAAACCTTATATTCAAGTCCTAAACTTAAATGATGGCCTTTCTTTTTTTTTAATAACCTTTCTAGCTTATAAGCTTAGCTCATAAGCTTTGTAAGGCTTCAAAGATTTATTCATTGTGCAACGATCTAACTACAACAATTTAGGTACAGCAACAATGTTGGCAATAAAAATCGATGGCTAAGAGAGTGTTTGAAGGTGGTGTGGAGGTCACCTGATCTTGCTACTCACATCTCTAGGAATTTATTCCATTATGAGATAAAATCACTTTTCTCCTCCAATACTACTATTAGAGTGGTTTTGCTTATGAGGTAGTGGTTTTTCTTGCTTATTCAAAAAAAAAAGAAGCCTGAGAAGTCTCTCTCACCCCTTTTCTCTTCGAATTTGTACTCCCTTAAAAACTCCAAACTTGAAGCCAAAAACTATTGTGTTGAGCTTTCGACCATAGAATATTTGATGCCAGGAGGCATATTTCACGGTGGATTCCGTGCCACGGTGGATTCTGTGAGGTTTTACGATGGATTCCGTAAACTTTGATGACCGGGGCTCATACACAAAGTGGATTCTTTGTGCAAGAAGTTGATGGGGACGCCTGTCCTTTTCGAGCGTTTCATTAATTTAGTGTGTACATGGGTGATTCCATAGCGGGTGATTTCGCAAAAGGCATATTAAATTAATAAACGTTTATGAGTTTAGAGTGCGCACTCCTAATAAATTAAGGTTAGGATTGATTTCTAACCAGTTGATTTATTTATGTAGCTGAAGACTGCTAGGTATTCACTTTTGTCGGTTTAATTGTATTATTTTACTAACGATTGTGAATGCTTCAATTGATGTGTAGAGATAGCAGCAGTGGCGGAGGAAAGCATTGGAGGATAGCGAGTATTCGATTTATCATTTATATTTTGATAGGTGCCACACCTATATTTTGTCACGCCTATTTATTGAGGCGTCGGATATTTATTATTATTTTGTATGCGCATGGGCGCACGATTATGTTATTTCTACTTGGACATTGTATTGGGCATGCGAGACTCTTTGGGCACCGTCCATTAGCTTTATTCCTATTTTGTGTTAAAGCAAACTCAAAAGCTAAAAGCTTGCTATTTTGTAATTTGGGCTATTATTTGAGCTTGAAGATGATTAATACATAAAATACATGCTTTGTGGAGCGCTCACACAAGGCATGGGGGGAGATTGCACCCAATTGGTCTCTTGTTCATGTCGTTCATGCTTTTTACATTGAATTTTGTGCAAAAAGTAGAGTTCTATTGTTCTTGGGGACCGTCCGGCATTCACTACGCAAGCATACAGCATCCGATCTGCGCACCAATATTGGGATGAAACTTGATGATGATGATGGTGCAACCTTGCAAGATAGATGTATGTCTTCTCTTCAATCTTGACGAGTTAAACAATCCTACACTCTAATACCAATGTTGTAAGAATTAACTGTAGCTTAGCGAACAAAATTGAGAAACCAACAACTTGAAAGAAAGAAGAGTTAAGAGACAAGAGTGTACGAGAGAAAAACTGGGTACAATCATTCCTCCATGCATTGAGGGGGCATTTCCCAATGCATATATTTGTAATTTTAGATTATCTTATTGCCCAAGTTACATTGTAAGCCTTACTTTGAGGCTGTTGCTTCGGACGACTGCTTTTTTTTCAAAAGTTGGTCCTAAAAATATCATTCTCTATCCTATGCTTATAATTTTACAACAAAATAATATTATATCCTTTTCTAAGCTTGTTTACAAAATAGTATTTCAATAAGTCATTTGCGCATGTGTACATACAATAATTGTGTGTTATGGAGCACTTATTAAAATATAATAAATCCACACTAATGAAATATCAATCAATAAATAATCATTGTGCACTAACTTGCACTCCACCCAAAATAATAATCTACCAATAGTCATGCGTGGCACCGATCGCCTTGCACAATGCGATCGGTGCCACGCATCCCCACATGCCAATAAAAATTCATATAAAATGAATACTAAAATAAATCATCAAAACTATTTTTCATAACATTATTTATCCTCCCTGGCACCCCATGAGATTCCAACAGCCCATTCACTTTCTATAGGCTCACCCAAGTAGCTCAAACACAAGATTGGATCCAGAAGGTTCTCATGGTACATAATGGCACCCTCCCCATAGAGCTCACACCACAATCCAAGCTTACTCATGATCACCTTTCTAAATCCTCCCACCTGTTGGTCTCTCCTATAGGCTCACCCAAGTGTCACAAGCATCCTTACCCGCATATATCCTCCCTCCATGTAATTACTAGCTCCCAAAGACCTCCCCACAATCTTCCATCCACATACTCTGCTCTACCCTTAGGCTCATCACTTAGCTCAAACACAAGATTGGATCTAGAAGGTTCTCATGGTACATAATGGCACCATCCCCATAGAGCTCACACCACAATCCAAGCTTACTCACGATCACCTTTCTAAATCCTTCCACCTGTTGGTCTCTCCTATAGTCTACCTTCTTTTATACTACCTCCAAGTCCATGAGTTACTTTAATTCAATATGTAAGGTATATTTGCACAATCAAAAGATTCACCTTCAAGTGCTCTGTCCGTCCCAATAGATTTTCCCCTAGGGTAAAGGGGCCAATAGATTGTCATCTATCAGTCCTTCATTATTAAAAAAATTTCCAAGTGAGTTGAATAAATATTTTTTAATAGTCAAACTATTTAATATTATATATAGAGCTCAAAAAAAGTATTGGTATATTTTGATATTTTTATCAAGTAGCCTTAGTTACAAACCAAAGGTTCATAAGAGTGAGGCAATGAGGGGTCAATAGAGTGACACTCAAGGATGAATTGTTTGACTTAAGCTCATCTGCAATTTTAAAAAACTCATATTATAATGTTAAGTGACTCAAAGAGCCACATCTTTCTAGTAAAATTGTCAATCAATTGGGATGGGGTGTTTTCCTTTTGGAGGGCGCTATTTTATTGGCCCCCTTTACCCTATACTTTTACCAAGTCCAAGATTGGCAATGTGTACAAGCGCAATCAAAACATGTATTTTCACCAAGTACCGAAGCTGTGTGCAATCTAATGCTTGCATTGAACACATTCCCTTAAGCTTCCCAGCCATTCCTATGAAGCAATCCAGATAGTCTCATACTTCAAATGTATCAAAACAACCATGATAGGTTTTATGAATAATATAGTATATGGTCACCACATATTCGCATAAATAATTATAACATTATTCTAAGTTTTCCAATTCTGTTTCTCCAACCATCGACTGCCTAATCTTACACCAGTCATTACGGATTTATGCTCACCACATCGCAGAATAGATCGATCCAATGCAACAAATGCACACCAATCACGAGCTCTCTCCAGAGACTCTCTCTCTCTCTCTCTCTCTCTCTCTCTCTCTCTCTCTCTCATTCTACCGAGGAGCCATTCTTACTACTTCACGATGAATGAACAATTTCCTGAATCCACATAAGGCGACCAAAACAGGATGTGATTAGGCAACAATGGTGCATAAAATGCCGTCAGTCAGTTATTACAAGTCATCATCGGGGCTAGGTATTCTCGATCCCGATGTGCCAGAATAAGGTCAAAAAATGATTTCCTTGTAAGGTCTTCATAGAATGGTGAAAATATGTTGCGGAGCGGAGTGCACACAAAAAGATCCTTAGAACCCTTCGTCTCTGCTGATGCTATCGGGCTCAATATAATCAATGTAATGGTTAGTTAGGCAAGATGGGGAATCAGGTTGCGAGCAACCATCCGAGAGCGACCTTAATGTTATGCTTGGTATTTAATATTGGGTACTCTCCTCCAACGTATGTATAGTGTTGGTTTGAACTTGAACAAGCAGGTAAGAATAAATGGCAATGGCTCCCTCTCTTTCTTTACTGCTTGGGCAAATGCAACCAAGCAGCCCCTGATAAAAGCAACAGTTCCTTGATATCTACTGCTTCAGCTCAGGCATAATTTGCTCCAGTTGGTGCACCACCTCACCCATCTCTGGCCTCTCTAAAGCAGGTATCTTCACACAGGTCATGGCCAGTTGCAAGGTGTTGATAAGCTCATCATCTCCTGGAGCTCTCCCTCTCATGATCTCCAAGTCAAACACTTCATGGGTCCATTCTTCCTTCACAATGGAGGCTACCCAGTCCGGAAGGTCCATCCCATTCTCTCCAGATGTGCCTTCTCCTGGTGCTTTTCCTGTCAAGAGCTCCAACAACACTATCCCAAAGCTGTACACATCAGTCTTCGGAGTGGCCTTCCTGAGCTTTGTCAGCTCTGGTGCTCTGTAACCCAGGGCCCCAGCTGTTGCTATCACATTGGAATTAGCTGCTGTTGTCATGAGACGCGACAGTCCAAAATCAGACAGCTTAGGATTGAGATGAGAATCCAGTAAAATGTTGCTGCTTGTGAGGTTTCCATGGATTATGCTTTCCTGATCATGGAGGTGTGCAAGTCCACGCGCAGTGCCGATTGCAATGGTCATCCTTGTCTGCCAGGTCAGGGGTGCTTCAGGGCCTCTTGCTGCCAATTCAAAAAGCTTGTCAGAGGTAGGCACAAAATACATTGCATCACAGTCTACCCAGCCACACTCAGCTATGCATGTGATCCCTCACTCGCAGAAACCCATGATGCTGTAATTAACAATAAGGGAACTATGATGGAAATTTGTCTAGACTCTGTTGTGCATGATGACAGATAGTTGGGGAGGCAATCCTTACCATGCAAAAAGGCAGCGAGGCTCCCTCCTGGCATGAAGTCAAAAATGAGAAGCTTCTCATCCTTGGGTCCCCAGTAGTAGGCCCGGAGCGCGAGCAGGTTGGGGTGACGGATGCGGCCGAGGGCGGTCACCTCCACTTCAAAATCTCTCTGGCTCTTGACGATGCCTTCTCTGAGTCTCTTGACGGCCACCTGGTTCCCATCCTGGAGGGTAGCCTTGTAGACGGTGCCGTACGTACTCTTGCCCAGAACCTCTGCAGTGGCAGAGAGGAGGTCGTCTGCTGCAAAGCCCAACGACCCTTCGAAGTGAACTAGCTTGCCGCCGATGTCTCCTCCTCCTCCTCCTACTCCTCCGGCAGCTGCTTCCTTCTCCTTGCCCGGGCCAGCCTGCAGGCCCGTGCTCTTGTCTCCAGGGAAGCCCGCCTCCGATTTCCTGCAGCAAAACAGGAAGAGAAGAGAGCAGACGCAAAGAACCAGAAACACAACGATGACAATGCCGATGATTAGGAAGACCAGGCTAAGGACGCTGAATCTCTTCTTAGGGCTGGAGGAAGATGGGGAGGCTCGGGCGGGAGTCTTGGTGACCGGGCCAGAGGTAGGAGCCGGGCCGGGAGAGAGCAAGGAGGCGCTGCATGGGAACGCGGGGCCGTAGCCGCAGAGGCCCGGGTTGCCCACGAAGGCGCTGGCGTCAAATCGGCGCGCCAGCCCGGGAACGCGCCCGGTCAGCCGGTTGTAGGAGCAGTTAAAGTAGGTTAGGTTGGCCAGGTGTGAGAGGGAGGCCGGTAGCCCCCCCGACAAGTTGTTCCTCGACAAATCCAGTGTCGATAGGTGGGTGGCGTCCCCCAGCTCCTCCGGTATGGCCCCACCTAGCCGGTTCCGCGACAGGTCCAGGCTGCCCAGCGCCACGAGCCGCCCGACACCTGCCGGTATCGCCCCCGACAGCATGTTCCGAGAGAGGTTCAAGTACTCCAGCCGCGTGAGTGACGCCAGCGTTGCCGGTATCGCGCCGGATAAGTTGTTACTGCTCAAGTCCAGCCGCCGCAGCAGCGTCGCGGAGGCAGCTGCCGACGCCGGTATCAGCCCCGTGAGGCTGTTTTGGCTCAAGTCCAGCGCCTGCAAGACTAGAGAGAGGGACGGCGGCACCGCACCGGTAAGCAGGTTGCGGAAGAGGTACAGCCCCCGGAGGTTGCGGAGAGCCGAGATGGAAGACGGGATGGTGCCCGCGATGGCGTTTGTGTGCAGGCTGAGCTGGCGCAGGCCCACCAGCTGGCCTATCTCCGGGGCCAGGTTCCCGCCCAGGCGCTTGCTTGGCAGGTGGAGCGCGACGACCTGGCCGTTCGCACAGCGCACCCCCGTCCACGTGCCGCCGCAGGCGCCCGCCACATCGTTGCTGTCCCATTTTGCCAGCACGCCGTTCGGGTCCATGAGCGCTCTCTTGATCGCCAGCAAGGACGCCAGGTCGGAGTCCGTTATCAGGCTCGCTTCTGCACTGCCGCTCTTGCCCTCCGCCACCTGATTAACCACGCCACATAAGAACGCCAGCATCGTCACTGTACTGAGCAGCTCGAGCTTGGCCCGCCACCATTTTTCGGGGTCCGCCATGGCCGGAGCTAGCTAGGGGCGCTGCAGCTTGCTTTGCTAGCTCCGACAAGCAGAAGAGCTGAGCGTGCTCTCCCTGTAGGTGCGGGAACAGCTCTGCTGTTGATGCAGCACGGGCGATTAAGCTTCAACGGGGAAAAGAACCTGTGTCGCTCTCTCAAGTACTCATTGCGATTCATACGCTAGGTGTCTGTTCGTTCATGCACTTCAAAGCTTGAGAGAGTGAGAGAGAGAGAAAGACTAGCAGCAACGAGCTTCTCACACCTAAGTACTAAACATCCCCCAACGTAGCGAAAAAGCTCGTATCACAAAGCACCAAAACACATTTAGTTACTTGGACGAGCAGCTAGCTAGCCAGCTTTCCTCGCAATCTGCTTCAAGCCACAACACCTTGACACTAGCTATAGCAGTACTGCCTGCCTTTCACCGTGTCCTCTATGCTAGGTATACCTAGGTCTAGACGTATTTGTATATCTATATCACTCACTCCAACACAGTCACTGGCTTCTCCTCCTCCAACGAAATGGAGATCACGATCTAGCTTCAATCAGAACCCGCATGCTACGGACTCCGAAATATAATTGTCTCTTTTATAAAAATAAAAATAAAAATAAAAACCTCGCCCTAATACCACCCACCATGATCGACTGCTGATGCCTCGGACAACGCATTAAATCCCAATCCCCTCGTCCTTTCATGGAGTCGTCTCTAAATTTAGCATTGACGTCAAAATGGCAGGGAGTATGGCCGCAGTACCTCGGGTGACGAGCTGGTATGAGACAGGAGTAAGTAGTAAGTACTTACTCTTACGCACGTGCCACGAGGGAAGGGCCCAACGGCTCTTGTTGAAAATCGGATGGGCGGCCGTCAGTGCCGCCCACCTTCGGGTCATTTTATTCTTACGTTATTTAATCACTGAGATTACAGTCAATCTCTCTTTTGGGCCAACGGCTCTCTCTCTCTCTCTCTCTCTCTCTCCGTATAGGCCTATCTAATGTTTGATTAACAATCTCTGCCAACGGTTCATCTTTTTCTTCTACCACTCCCGGGCTACTAAACGCTCTCTCTCTCTCTCTCTCTCCCCCATTCCATGTCCTCTCCTGGTATCTCTCTCTCTCTCTCTCTCTCTCTCTCGGAATTCCTGAACCCTTCTGACCCCCCTCATGATGATTATCGTGCCACCCCCTCCCCACATCATGACCTTTTGGTCCTCGAATCTTTGCCTCCTTCACGTCCCAAAGCTCCTCTTTCCGACCCTTCCCTGCAGCCTTTTTACCTTCCTTCCTCAAGTCGCCTGCATCCTCAGTCTCCCCGTCAAAGTTAACAATCATAATTAAGGAGCAATTCAGCAACGGATAAATCGTGCGTTACTTTTGTAATCTAAGTTTAACGCACCCCAGGACCCCATGCCCCCGGCCCCCTCCCCCCCCCCCATTCGGACGCTTCCACATTCCTTCGTTCCGTCCCACTTCTCTACGGATTTGGATGCTTGTATACCCCCCCACAAAAGCCGTGCCACGCGTGGATTAGCAATACTTTCTACGAGTCCCGCGAAATCAAAGCCATGGCACGTGGCACAAGTTTTCATCTTTCATACAAGACTTACAAAATCCTGGACTATATATAGCCTTTTCCCATCCCATGACCTCCCAACTACATTGACATTGGAGTTGACTTTGTGTGGAGCTTTCCTCATCAGGGCTTTTAGAGCCATGCTTTCCTCCTTGTGGAGCCTCAACTTCTCTCTGCGCACATTCCAATTCACTAAAGGAACATCTCTCTCTCACCTAGGCATTAGGAGATCCATCAAGCTTCCGATGGAAAGCCTACCCATTGAAGGCTATGAAATCTAAGACACAAGACTACCTAAAGCGTGATAGCTTCGCTCAAAAATACATTAGGGTTTTGAGTCATGTGTACAAAACTCGTAAAGAAGGGGCAAACATGCAAATGGCAAAAAAGTCGTAAGGAACATCTCCACGGTTTGATTACATTCTTTGGTATCTCTTACTCAATCATAAGGATGAAAAATAGCCTTGATGCAGGTTAGAATCAAAATGCGGCTTGAGCATGCATTCCTCCAAGTATTTCATGTGCAGGACCAAGTCATCAACATTCCAAGGAGTTGCCCCGTTGTCCATTTCCTTTGTCATAGTTCTGAAAACTTTGCATTAAAATCCAAAATGAGAACTCTTTTTAGGGAGAATGCACAATGAGAGATTTATGCAGTGCTTTCTCCAAGCTACTTTCCTTGCGCTATCAAAACCATGGAGGAATGAAATAGACAACTGCAATTCATGTTAGGAAGGCAACTATATCTCCAACCTCTTCTATATTTCTAAATAATTAAATACAGCCAATTATATAAAAGAGAGAAAATTTAATAAGCCTTTTGACACATGGTAAGCAATAGTTGATTGGAACTTTGAAGCTTCCACTATGCTTTGTGCACAAGCAACACCCCTCTTTAATCACCTTGTATCTGAGTTCTTCATGTTTTCAGCAGTCGCATGCTTGTATCTGCCTGCCATCTCTCTGCATAGAAGACAAGTTTTTAAAATTGCAGTGAAAGTCAATCATCTAATTATTTTAATGACAGCAACTATTGGTTATGATATTATGTGTTTATGCTTTCAATTTGTTGTATTTAGTTGTAATGTCAATCATTCTAAGGTGGGCTTCATAGTGTATTTTCATTTTTAATATATGATTACTTTAGTATTTCTTCTACTCAATTGTTTTTTACAATACAATATATGTTTCCAATGACTTTCGTTGACTTCTTTCATGCTCTAGCTTTTTTAGCAATTCATGTCTTGCTTCGTCCCATTTGCCATTGGATGTCCCTTCCTTTCTATTCCTTAAACTCCTTGCATATACCAATGTATATATGTGGTTCAAGGCACAAATGGGCATGAATGTGTCACTACAAGTAATTACCCTTGTAGATGGCCCAATTGATGCTTGTTATGAACTATAAATAAAATTTATGAGCAATTTTATCAGCTTGCTTATGCATGGATCAAACAATCACATCTGAAATTGTGTTTATTATTACACATAACAAATGTGTAAATAAACACATTTACAAATGTGCTTATAAAAGCTCCAATAGAAATGCTTATAGATGTATCATTTTATGTGTCACAAAGTGTGAAAGGCCTCCACAATTTTTGAAAAGAAATCGTTATATTAATCTTCTGGCAATCTTATCAAGAGCCAAGCTCCCTCCCATGCAAATCATACAAAACTGAATGGCACCATAAGACTAGGATGTGCACAATTTAATTTTTTACATTACTACGAGTGTGATTTAGGTGCACACAAAAGGAAGGAAGATTGGTCATATGGCCACAAAGTGGGCTAGACACCTCATGGAAAGGTAGAAACCCTAAACCTAACAATCTTGTATTTATGGCAGAGGAGTATCGAGGGTGGCGATCAAGTCCCATCCTTAGGGGGTGAGTCACCTGCCTGGAGAACAAAAGACCAGTAGGCCTCAAGACGTTCAAGCTCCTAACTTCTTTCGCGGTGGACTATCATCTTCCTGATTTCCAATGGCACTTCTTCTTCTTCTTCTTTATTTTCTCTTTCCTCTAGCCAGCTCCCTAGCTCTCAAGCAATTGCATTGGGTGGCAATCCACTAAATACTACATTTTCCATTTTTGAAAGAACCATAGCCATTTTTGTGCTTTATGGTTCATGATGGCTACTTTCTACTCCTTGATAAGCTTCAATGGTGAGTAGTAACCTTCATCTTTGCTTCCATCCTTGCTATGAATCTAGCATGGTGGAGAACCTGCAATAAAAAGTTAAAAGTTAAATTGATTCGACTACTTCAAAAATCACCCCACGAACACAATTGAATTCCTTTTCAACCAGAGGTTCCAAAGAACCACCCCCTTAAACAAGTCTAGGTTGATGAGTTGATGAGGGTATCTTGTTGGCTTCTCCTAACAGAATCTCCTTCTAGCTGAATTAGTAAGGGTGGCGGTGAAAGATAGCTTTATACAACCCTCTCATTGTGTTTTGGTTATCAAGGTGCAAGTGAGAAATATATGTGGTAGAGTTTCTATTTCTTTGCCACATCGTGGACAAATTCTTGTCCCCACTCCAATGCTCCTTGCTTTTTCTTAGGTCCATACACTTTTGTGAAGGATGAGCCACATGAAGCTTGAGATTTTTGGTTGTATTGCTGCTGACCCAACTTTGTTTAAATTTAAATTCCCACTAACCTTTGGCTAGGAGATTGGCCATCTTCAATTGAGTTTATGTGTTACCTATGTATTTGAAGGGGGAAAGTGGGGCACGGGAGAGAGTTTTACCTACATCTTCCAATAGAATGAGTTAGAGAAAAACTTTTCATTAATTTGAATGAACAGTGGAACATTATTATGCCATATCACTTTCCTTTCTAAAATGATTTCTAAGTCCTTCGTGTTAAGTCTAAATCTTAGTTGCATTGAATGCCAACCTGTTTTGGAGGAGTTTTGGAGGAGAAGTCCCACATATCCTTCTAGATTTTGAGGCCTTTCCTATTGATACAGGTCACTTGCTTTAGTTTTTCTATTGGGTAGGGCAATATGGTAATATCGAGCCAGATGGAGTCCTTAGCTAACTAGCACATGGTTTTTGTTCCTTTAGGGATTTGAAGGAGGAGTTTGAAACAAAGCCATATGCCCCATAACTATTTGACTACTGGAGTAGTTGTTATGGGTGTGAATTTTACATTAGCAAAATCATCGTATGGGTGGAAAGATTGTTGAACCTGAATAAGGGCAAGCTGAGACTTTAAATTTGGCTAAGGAGTGAGCAAATAGGATAAGCCAATCTTCCTCAAGGTGGGACATGCTTCTTAGCACCCACTTGCTTGCAAGCTTGTCAGTCAGAGAGTGTATGCCTAGGGCTGCAAGGCCTCTTAGCTTTTTTGGTAAGGTACACGTTACCCAAGCTTAGGCCAACTTTGTTCTCCATCTCTCTTGCTCCTCTATTGTCCAAGTGTATTAGAGTGAAGGAGAGGGACTGAGAGAGTGAGAGAGTGTGTGTGGAGTGAGAAATTGACATATATTGGAGCTTCACCTATTCTCTTCATCTCCATTCCTTTGTGGTGAATTAAGTGCTTGAGCAAGAGTGTATGGCATTGAGTGTGTGAGGGGAGTGAGAAATGTACAACTTAAAGCCCTTGTCCATCTCTTCATCTCCTCGCACTTGTAGCAACAATCCCTCTTAAGCGTGTTGGTGATAATGGAAGCAAGGAGCCAAGCAAGCAAGTGCATGCATGGATCGTGGAGTGCAAGTTGCTGATGCAAGTGATAATGATGTTGTAACTATTGGTAAGAGCACTCGCTACATCAACATTGAGTCGTCAAATTCATGTGTGTGTGTGAGAGAGTAAGCTAAGTGAGAGATAGTGAAGGCTTCATGTGTCAAACCCTTGAAAGAATAAGGGCGTGTCCAATGGTCCCAAGATTGACCTCATAGAGCACAATATTTTGGTTTCATTGTCAAGACATTGGACATATCAACCTCAAAATCACTTACATACAACTTCACATTGTGGAAAAGGAAACAATGCACAAGTGTCAAATCTGAAATGCAAGTGAATTATAGATAGGTTGTGCTATTTGGAGTGTACGTTGGAACAAAAAATATTGTACGAATTGTGATGCATTCATGATACATCAAGCAGACAAATGAAGTACTTTTAAGGACATTGAAGCATAATGAAAGTTAATATTTTGTTTTTTTTAATAATGCATTGGTAGAATGATATTATCAATATCGGGATAAGAAAAGGTGGGGGGGGGGGGGGGGGAGTAGAGATACAAAGCCTATAGTTAGGCTAGTTTCAAGACAACATTCCTATGTCCTTGACAAGGCTCTATAGAATACTCTAAAGACCTTATCTGTGGTCTGGTAGCCTTTAAGCACTACCAAGACTTCTCGCTTGAGCCTAGCCCATTGTAAATTAGGACCTAAAGTTTTCATATTTCTACCAAAGACTTTCTCATTTCTCATTCTCCGTATCTCCTGGAGAGTCATCACTCTAGGTACATTCCACATTTTCATTGTCTGGTCATCTTTTTTGCCCTGGTCACCAAACAACACCATCTTGACATCACTTTGCTCAGTGAAGCCTGCTCTTCTAATCCAAGTCTGTAGTTGTCTCCAAACTCCCCATACCTCCCTGCATTCCCAAAAAATGTGCCTTATTGTTTCTTTCCCATGCTTGCACAACCCACAGAGTGGCGAGACATCCATGGATTTACTCAGCCTCTCTCTTGTGGGGAGCTTGTTCATTACAACCTTCTAGAGGAAAAAATTTAGTCTCTTGGAGGGCATGGCCTGCCTTGTTCTTAGGACACGGTAGACCCAGGTCCTTTTCTTAGAGCATGGGTGCCATTTCTTCCAGTACTCTGCAACTCGAGGTATGTGGGTGGGATCCTTCTTGATAAAATCCTTACTGCTCTTGCATTTCCACGGTACCTTACTTGCTGGGCTAGCCATAAACTTAGTAATGTTAGCCTCTTGCACTAGCTTGGAGGTAGGCCATACTGCCCTGCGCCTGCCCATTATGCCTTCCACAAAGTCTCTTTTTGTACTGGATAATAGGGCAAACTTCTTTGCCACATCAGCAATGCTCATGAATTCCATACTACCTGGGTCCCATAGATCCTCCCATTTGTTCATACCTCTGTTGGCAAGTCATTGGGAAAGCAAAGGCCCTTCTTGGAGGGGTCCGTGTGGAGGGTTTTATGCATCCTTGAATGTCTAGATCACCTACTTAAGAGAGGAGTTGCTAAGCAGTACTTGATGAGGAGCATAGGCTAAGCTTGGGATGCCAAGCCCACCTTTAGCTTCTCTAGCTATGATCAAAGGCCAATCAATAGCTCTCTAGCCATGTTGACCAGCCTCCTTATCCCACAAGGCTATAAAGAATAGCCTCTCAATTCTCATCCATGTATTTTTGCCAAAGTGGAGTACCATGGCTAGAAAGGCGATTATGGGCGCCAACATTGTCTTAATCACCAGCAACTTGCCAAGAAATGAGAGTTGCATTCCTCTCCATGTCTCGACTTTGGCCTTGACCTTTGATTCCATCCACTCCACCCTTTGTTTCATGGTTAGGCCTACCCCTAGAGGGCAGCCTAAATATGTGAACACTTGCCCATGCTTTATCAGCTTGAAACTCAGGTCCTACAACCAAGGGGGGAGGTTCATTGTAACCAATATACACTAGTTCAATTGGCTGATACGAGAGCCTGAAAAATCTGAAAACTCATCATATACCTATAGCAGTGCATTGACTAATTGCAACTTTTGACTGCAGCTCTGTCTTCACCATATTGAATTATCGTTTGCGAAGAATTTTGCAACAAAGTGTTTACCACCAGGGATTGGAAGGGCCTTAATTATGCCATGTTGGACCTTTAGCTCTAGGTTCCTTAGTAGTGGGTCAGTAATGACAGCAAAAAGGAGTAGGGGAATTGGGCATCCATGTCTAACTGACCTCTTAATGTTGAAAGGGGAGGTCATTATGCCATTGATCTGTATTACAATCGAGGCGTTGGTGAATAAGGCACCCACCATTTGCAGGAACATCTTCCTAAAGCGCATTACTTTAAGAACCTCCATGACAAAGTGCCATCCTATTCGATCGTAAGCTTTGTCGTAATCCATATTAATAAGTACAAAGTCAAACCCCAGGGTCAATACATGATCTATTGACTGGATCACGTTTAGGATCGCATCATGGATCCTTTGACCATGAACAAATCCATGTTGTTGTGTATGGAGTATCCTCCCAACTATGAACTTAATCCTAAATGCTAGGGCTTTGTCATAGATCTTATACCCTACTCCTAGCATCGTGAGTGGTCTCTAGCTACCCAATTGGGCCCTGTCAACTCATTTTGGAGTGAGCTTGATTAAGCCTCAGTTCATGGATGCTAGGAACTTCCCCTCCTTTCTGATCTTGTTCATCAAGTTGCAGAGATCTAAAGAGCGCACACTCCACAGTGATTGAATCACTTCCACCGAGATACCATCTATTCCATGTGACTTCCCTAGCCATTTTGTCAACCACATACTATAGCTCTTCTTTAGAGAAAGGGTGACCCAGTACAACAGCCTCCCCTTGAGAGACCAAGCCCCTACTCGGTTGTAGGAAAGCTGCCAACTTAGTATCATAGTTGTACGGGACGTCAACCTCCGAGCCTACAATAGCAAAAAGGTGTTTAGTGAAGGCTTGGGCGATCTCTACACTATCCTTTAAGATCTTCCCATTGCCTTCATCAATAATGGTGATCAGCTCTCTTTGCTTTTTGATTTAAGTGCTCTAAAGCATGTTGCACCAAGTGCATCTCCCACGACATACCACATGCTCTTCAGCTCGATCTTAGCTACCTCTATCTTGTGCTTCTGTAGAGCTTCTAGGAATCCTTCCACCTCCATTAACAAGCATTGAAGGATCTTGTCATCTGAGTGCACGCGCAGTGAACGCAATATGCATTCCGCATGACTTCCACCTTCCCATATTTCCCATCTCACTGAAGCATGTTTTCTACAATGCTGCTTGGCAAGGTCAGTGATGCTTCTCATGTTCCATGCCCACTTTTGTGCGTGGCCCTTTGCAATAGCCCTATTCTCAACCCATGTAGTCCTGAGCTGCTCACAAAAGGCTTCTTTCTGCAAGAAAGAGATGTTAAACTTGAACAGTGGTGGACCCTCCCTATCCTGTTGCACTGTGGCTAGCCTTAGAGTGCATAGGAGGGGTGTGTGATAAAAAAGAGCATACCCACCCTAGTTAAGGCACATCTTATCGAGCCTCGCGGCCCGCCAGTGCTCTCCCGTTTGTTTGTTGTGCCTTGTAAAAGGAGGAGGGTTGTCCCTACTGAAGACCATGGCCATGTCAACTAATTCTTGATTTACCTCCAAGTCATTCCATTTCTCTCTTTCTTGGACCATCATAGTACCTTTTCCATGGGACCGATCCATTTCCTGCAAGGTCATATTCCAATCACCTAGGAGGATTTCATTCTCATCTCCCCCAATTGCAGCCAAGTGTTTCCATTAGGTTGCCCTCTTAGCGGAGGCATTAGGGCCATAGATGGATATCCAATATGGAGAAGATGTTTCTATCCACCAGCAATTAATATTTTGTTGGAGTATTGAACAAGGAGAGAACATAAAGAAAAGAAAAGTAATGTGTTTAAGCGTCTCAAAACTTTACATTAGTATGCATACTTTACATTTTTTGGATCAAATCTTGTAGAAGGAACATCACTTACTATTATTAAGGAAATCTTTTGGGGGAGGGGCCATGTGTCAAATATCTACCCCTCCCTCAAAAGCTTCCAAGGCTGCCATGTGGCCCTTTTTCCTTCTCTCTCCCTCCCTCCCTCCCCCCTCTCTCTCTATCTCAATCTCTCTCTTGGTTGGCTACACACCCTTGATCTACATAAAAAATGCCTATTTGTGAGCATCATCCTTCCCAGTCTAGTAAATCCTAATGGCTTCTTCTCAGGCTAATGGAAATGTTTTCAGCTCTACCTTCAAAACATTGTCTAAGCACTATAAGTCTCTTGCCAATTCTACAATCATTGTGGACGAAGCACATCCTATGCTAAATGGATCTTACCTGAAATAGGAGCAGCACATATTTATGGAGAAAATCAGTTGTTTAAGTTCAAAGCTTCAACTCTGTATATAGAAGGAATACTCACAGTAGGTGATACTCTTTTTGAAGATCACCAGCATGTTAACCTTCTATCCCTAGTATTACCCAAAATCCAAAAATAGCAATAGAGAAAAGCTTATCCTTATTTGCACTCAGGGTGTATAGTTGTAGATGTTATTCTGTTATTTCGCATAGGTTTACCTGTCTCTTGCATGGCTGTTTTCCTAAATACTAGGCATTGTGAATTAATGGATATGATCACAGGAACTATAGTTTCTCCTCTCTCTAATGCCCCAAATTTTTTTGAATTATGAACTAATTATGTTATTGCTATGGATGACCCTTATTTTCCTGAACTATTAATGCTCCATATCTACACAATGGGTTTACATATGAAAGACTCATCTACCCACTTGGCAATGTAGTATCATATGGTGTTTCGCTGTATGTCTTTAGCCATCCCTAGAGCAGTTGAAGGAATTAATTCTTCTAAAGACAAAGGTCAAACCATCATCATGAAGTCAAATGAGAGTACTCAAAGATTTCTACCAAATTGTGTTAATTAGTTAGATACAGAGTTACCTCATGAATGACAATTGGACATAGCTTCATTGCAAAAGGAGTTGTTACCCCTCGGATGATTAAAGTCCAGAATATAAAAGGCAAGACCCTACATCTTCCACAAAGGATGACTCTTGATGCAATTGAAGGTCCTCAACATACAGTGGTGGTTCCACAACCCACACTCAAAGTGTCTCCATCACAAAAGGCAACAAGTCTCAAGTTCCATACATAGCCTTGTCTCCATGAATAGGTACATCATGCTATATACAAGAAGGTAATTGAACATTGAAGGGAGCTCTCTTTCTCAACCCCCGAGGCCTACGGACCGCTTATTGGTCAAGCATTTCAAGCTAAGCATCCATGGCTACCTCTCATGTAGCCAACGTGCTCTCCCTACCTATGGGGTGTAGTGAGCTTACCTTGATGCTCGATCAAGTACCCTCCTCTTTCTTGCACATCGGTAGCTCCATGATCCTCAGAGCAACCTCAATCCCTCTCCATTAAGTTCCATCCTCCATAGCCGCACGAGACAAGAGAAGAGAAGAGAAGAGAAGAGAAGAGAAGAGAAGAGAAGAAGATGAAGATGAAGAGAGGAGATGGGGAGCTTCTTCTCCTCGATCTCTCACTCTCACAAACTCACTCCCTCACTCAAGTGCACACAAGAAGGCGATAAAAAGAGAAGAAGAAGAAGAAGCTTTTTGCCACACACCAAGAATGAGAGTTTCCATTAACTTTTTGACTTATATGGATGCCGTCTTTCCCTTGGGTGGTCATCCCCTTTTTACATGACCAGCCCTTTGGCAATTGTTCTCCTATCTTCCTAGCTTCCTTCCTACCACCCATCTACCTTTACAATTTGCACAGGAGGGAGCCTGGTGCTCTTTTACAACAGTTTTAGGGGCGCCTTGTATTTAAAATGCACTTTTGCCTTTGACTTGATTTTTGAGGCTGCCCTTGTGTTGAAAGGTGAGAAGGATCGAAGCTTGCACTCGAGAGCTATGGCAGGAGAGCAAGAGCAAGAAAGAGAGAGACAAGAAATGGGAACTCCAACAGTCACAATGTGTGATCGGGCCTTCCTTTATTCAAACTATCACTAAAAGAATAAAGAATAAAGTGACAGTGATAGGCGCTCGCTGCCACCTATAATGTGCAGTGGCGGTGACTGTCAGTGTAGTAATACACGGGCGGCTAGGCGGAGGTGCCTTTACCCCCAACAACCTCCCACTTAAAGGCGAACCTGCGCTAGTGAGGAGTGAAAAGAAAAAAAGAAAAAGATAGTACAACATGTACACATGTACAACAGAATGAGGAAAGACGTCATCTCATCCCACGCCCATCAACCTCCTGAGAAAGGCAAAGCGCTCTATAGAGAGGCTTTTCGTGAGCAGATCTACAAGGTTCTGGCCAGTCGAGATCTTGACAAGATCAACAGACTTGTCCTCCAATGACCCCACGTATGAAGTGATACCTCATCTCAATGTGTTTCGTCTTCGCATGGAAGACCGGATTCTTGGCTAACTGAATAGCACTCAAGGAATCCGAATGTAGTGTAGGGATAGCATCAATACTAAGGTCAGCAATCAAACGACCCAACCAAATGGCCTCCTTGCAAGCCTCAGTGGCTGCAACATATTTGGCCTCTGTAGTAGAAAGGGCCGTGCATTTCTGCACCTTGGACATCCAAGAAATAGCACCTTCAGCACATGTGAATACATAGCCGGAAGTGGACTTCCTACTATCTGCATGTCCTGCATAATCAGAGTCAGTGTACCCCACGACTCATGTATCCTGGCTGCCATAGCATATGCACATATCTGCAATGCCCTTCAAGTACCTCATGATACCCTTCATGGCATCCCAATGCTTCTTGCCAGGTGTAGCCATATAGAGTGCCACAACACCAACTGCAAAGGCAATATCTGGACGAGTGGCTATCATGGCATACATAAGACTGCCCACTGCGGATGCATAGGAAATCTTGGCCATCTTGGCCCTCTGCTCATCTGTCTGCGGACAATCAGCTTGTGATACCTTTACATAAGAAGGCAATTAGCATATCATCCACATAGAGTGCTAAAATCAATAAAGAACCATCACGGGCTTTCTTCGTGTAAAGACATGGATCCATAGCACTCCTGGTGTAGCCCTATACTTACATAAAAGCATCAAACTTATGATACCACTCCCTAGGTACTTGCTTCAAGCTATAAAGACTTTTCTTCAATTTGCACACTAGGTGCTCCCTGCCAGGTTCTGCAAAGCCCTTAGACTGCTCCATATAAATCTCATCATGAAGTCCCCATGTAAGAAAGCCGTCTTGACATCCATTTGGCATAAATTCAAGTCAAGCTGAGTAACCAAAGCCCAGAATAAGCGCAGGGTGGTCATCTTAACCATAGGAGAAAAGACCTCATCAAAGTCCACACCATGCTTCTGCTTAAAACCCATTGCTACCAGTCTAGCCTTGTATGCCGGCTTGGGGTATCCAGGGGTACTTTTTAGCTTGTACACCCACTTGCATGGCAACCGGGTATCTAGGGGTACTTTTCAGCTTGTACACCCACTTGCATGGCAAAGCCTTCTTGCCCTCAGGCAAGGAAACTAAATCCCAAGTCTCATTCTTATGCAAGGAGTCTATCTCAAACTGCATAGCCCTCTCCCAGGAGTGATTGTCACCCTTGCGCATAGCCTCATCATAGGTGAAAGGCTCTCCTGCATCTATAACCAGGACATAATGCATCGAGGGTTGAAATCTATCAGGTGGACGTCTGTCTCTAGTAGACTGTCTCACGGCAGGCTTTGCTGCCTTTCCAACTACATGTCCAGTACCCTGACCATGAGCATCTGCTACAGCTGTAGGCTGTCCAAATGGTTGTGTGGAAGCTCTCGGCTCCTCCTAAAATATGACCCTACGGATCTCAACAACTCTCTCAGGCTGCCGATGCATCTTGTCTTCATGGAAGACTACATCATGACTACGGATGAGTTTTCATGCTTGCGGATCACAAAGACGGTAACCCATCTTGCCTACATCCCCATAACCAAGGAAAATGCATTTGACACTCTTAGGATCCAACTTACTTCTCTTGTCCCTGGGCACATGGTAAAATGCCTCACATCCAAAGACACAGAGATGTGCATAAGAGGGAGGTTTTCCAGTCCATACCTCCTCTGCAACCTGGAAATCCAAACCACTAGAAGGTGATCTGTTTATGATATGCACAGCTGTACTAACTGCTTCAGCCCAAAAGCTCTGTGGTAGGCCTGCATGGCTAAGCATACTACGTACACGCTCCTGGATGGTTCTATTCATCCGCTCAGCCAAACCATTATGGGGGGGTGTAGGGGGCGGTCAACTGACGCTTAATATCCTCTCATCACATAACTGCTCAAAAGCACGTGAGACATACTCACCCCCATTATCTGTCCTTAGGCATTTGATCCTATACCCAGGCTAGTTCTCAATCAATGCAAGCCATCTTTGAAACTCAGCCAAGACATCGGATTTTAGCTTAATGGGATAAGCCCAAACTTTTCGTGAAAAATCATCTATGAAAGTAACAAAATACTTTGCACCACCCATAGACTGACAAGGCATAGGCCCATAGACATTCGAATGTACCAATGCCAAGGGCTCACTCATGCGTGGCCTACTAGACTTCTTATGCGTAGACCTAGTCTGCCTACCATAAAGACAATGCTCACATAAATCAAAACATGCATAATCAAGGGGCGGTAAGTATTGCAAACCAGAAAGCATTTTCATTCCCTTCAAAGACATATGGCCCAAATGGGCATGCCAAAGAGGTACATGTGGGATAGAACCCACAGACAAAACATGATCAAGGGAAGAAGCGGATACAATCAAGGGATAGAGACTGCTAGCATTGGCACCTCTCGCAATCACAAGTCTGCCATGAGTGATCTTCCATACAGAGTCTCCAAAAGATACATGATAACCTGTGTCATCAAGCTGTCGAGCGAACATGAGACTGTGTGTCAAAGCAGGTACATGACGTACATCCTGCATAACAAAACTGCTACTAGAAGGAAACTACAGCCTAACATCACCAATGCCCACAAGATCAAGAGAGCTATCATCACCCAAGCGCATAGAACCCGAAACAGTACGGTATGAATGAAACCACTCTCAGCAAGATGTCACATAAAAGGACGCACTTGAGTCCAAGAGCCAACACTGCGCATACATAATGTGTATCTCTGTCATCTGTGAAGCACTAGAAGAAGCTGCAAGGATATAATAATCATCAACATCCTTAGGCTGCATAACATTGATCTCTTCAATTTTAACCCTGGACTTTGCAGGCACTATGCAGCGACCAGAAGACTTATCCTGCACTTTGTCTTTCCCCTTATCTTTGCGCCTTTCAGTGCGTAGTTCATGGCATTATGGCCTAATATGGCTCTTTTTCCCACAATGGTGACAAGTAACATCTGCATTCCTGCCACGGGATTTGCTACATGACTTCCTACGAGACTTGGACTGAGATTTTTGAGAATCCTGTCCATGGCCACTGCTACTACCATGCTTTCCATATCCATCATTCCTGCCTCTAACTATCATAGCATGCCCCACACGAGAGGCATCCAAATTCTTATGGTTAACCTCTTCTTGTGCAGAAGAGCACTCTCAATATCAGATAATTTCAAGGGAGCAGTAGAGGCACATAATGCAGTGCGAAATACATCCCATGACTCATTATGTAACACTCCCGATTTCTAAAACATGCATTCTTCATATGAACCTCCTCTTAGGAGGCCAAAAGGATAATTCATGGGGAAATAATGGCAAATTTTTTTAATTATCCCTCTCTCCTCTAGCCGACTGTCATGTTGGAGGAGAGGGGAATAGCGAGGGCAATTAAGCTCCTTGCTAGAGCTCACAGAAGGGTAAATCCCATGCATTGAGTCACGTGGGGGCATGAAGGTCCCCTCCCTCAGCTACTATGAATGCCATGGGGGTGAGTAGGAGGGGGAGAAAATGGGACGCTGCTTGGCCGTGAGGAAGGGGGAAAGAAGGAGAACAGACTTCGTGCATGCAAACGCCGTGTGAGAGGGAGGGAGTGGAGCTGCCTGGGGATCACCATCAGCCGCCGTTGAAGTTGCCGCCATCATGCTGCCATCTGCCCGCTGTCATTTCGGCCTACCCGCCAACTGCCACCATTAGACTGTCATCCACCCTTCCTCCACGTGTTGCAAGCTTCTTGCAGAAGCTTCCAAGAAGCTTCTTGGAAGCTTCTAAGGGGAGGAGCTAAGCCCCCCTTCATGTGGCTTCCTTAAAGCCTTCTTTTAGAAGGTTTTTTTTAACCCTCCCCCCCCTCCCCCTTTTGTCCACCGCATGCATTTTAAAACCTTCCCCTCGCCGGGATTTAAACTCCTCCCCGTGGGTTCCCCCCCCCCCCCCAAAACCGCCCCCCCCCCCCCCCACAAAAATTTCTCTTTAAGGTCTTTTACACTCTTTGCCCCCCTTTTTCAATCCGCTAAAGTCCATTTAGTACCCCCTTTTCCCGTGGAGTCTTATCCGAGGCCTTTAAAAAGGCTCATTAAGCCCTTTTCCCCCCTTGCATTTCCTACAATCTCCCAATAGCCCGATGTCGTGTTGCTGCGCATCCGAGGCGTATTTACCTCCATTTTTTTTGTTGTGCATTTGTGTTAATTTCTACGTGTGATTCATTGTTTGTGTGATGCATTTTGATAATCCGCATCCGATGTATATATTCCCTTGGTGCATGCATATGATTTTGTTTGGATGCATGATGTGCGTATATTAAGAAAAATATGAAAAACTGATGCCAAAGGACATTATCCAGCTGATAATTTTAATGATGAACTCGAAGAAAAGTGCAGGATACCGTGGAATCAAAGGAAG
Organism: Lygodium microphyllum; assembly: GCF_053477565.2. Lineage (NCBI taxonomy): Eukaryota > Viridiplantae > Streptophyta > Polypodiopsida > Schizaeales > Lygodiaceae > Lygodium > Lygodium microphyllum. The sequence goes on along the minus strand of NC_141156.1, from coordinate 134,592,563 downwards.
CTTTATAGAAGCTGACATTTAAGCTATGAAGACAAAGGTGTAAATTCAGGAATATCATGTGTAATGGGCAAAGCTTAAGGAGTGCTGAACGGGTTCCCTTGTCGAGATGAAGACTCTTGGAATGCACTTATTGCTGGGTATGTACAGCACTTGGGACTGCTGTGGTGGATATGTATCCTGAAAGTGATGCATTTAGCATCATCTTTGTTATCTTTTCATTTGGGCACATATCTGGAGCATAAGTGAACCCAGCAGTGACAACAGGATTTGCAAGTGTAGGGAAGTTCCCTTGGCTTGATGTTCGTTGGTATATTCTGGGGCAGTTTGCTGGTGGGATCCTTGGATGTGGCATAGGAACATCACTTTATGGAGTGAGTTTAAAGGATGCTTTGGTAATACCAAATGCTTGGGGATCCCTTGGCTTTCTGCACCGATACAGAGAAAGAAAGGGGGAAAGAATAGAAAAAGATATTCTTAGATTGGTCCAAGAATATCGAGTGGTGGCGGAAAAAATGGAGGGAAGAGAATTCGAATGGGATAGAGGGAGGAACAGACCGCATGTGGAGGATACGAGTGTGGAAGAATTCGAACGGGGAGCTCTTTCTATCTCTCTTTTCTCTCTATCTGTCTGTGTCTGTGTGTAGTCTGCCTGTGGACCCTGGGACGGCATTTCTGCCTCAGGGCTTTTCCGAGATGGTGGCAATTGTTGAAGACTGCGAGACCAGATCAGGTCGCCAGGGAACAGGGAAACCGAGATTCTCTGTAGAATCATTAACGGGGCGTATTCTTGATTGCTAGCAAAAAGGTTTTTGTAACTTGCTTTGTTTATAGGCGTGGTAACAAGACAATCGAGTAAAAAAAAAAACAGTTGAAGAAGCTCCATACACTCGATACGAAGGATCTTACTGAATTTGCTTATTGTTGCTCTGAAGATAACTGGGGAATGTTTTCTCATATGAGGCAAAGAGAGGGAGCTCTCTTTTGATGGGAACAGCCTGCTTTTGGTAAATCTCTCAGACTCTCATGACTCGGCTTCAGCAAAGACAAATGTCTTCCCCAGTTATGGCGAGAACTTGGATACCTTAAGGCTTACACACAGACAGAAGAAGAAGCAACCATCATGTATCTCATGTTTTACACCAACGAGAATGGCGAAAAGGTCTACACGCTGCAGAAAGAGTCTCCGCTGGGCACTCCCACTCAATCAGCGCATCCAGCTCGTTTCTCTCCAGATGAAAAGTTCTCGAAGCACCGTGTTGTATTGAAGAAGAGCTTTGGCCTGCTACCCACGCAAACACCCATGCCAGCCTACTAGTTGTCTGATAATACAGCGTATTCTTTGAACTACTTCATGGAGCAAACATCCCGGTACAACGATTTGGTCTTGGACCTCTTCTTCCCTGCAAAGTGGTCCCGCACACCGCCCAGACATGGTTGAGGAATTACATTGCCGGGGTCATCTTATACTTTGTGGCAGGCGGTCTCTGGTGTTGGTACATCTACTATTGGAAAAAGCATGTGTATTTCCAGGCTATGCCTTTATATGTTTCCTTGTCTACAGCATCAGAATACATGATTGAACAAGGCTGGACTAAGTGTTATCCTAATATCAGCCATATTGGATTGCTTCACTACATAGCATGGTCGATTGTTTACCTTATGGTAGTAGAGTTTGGCATTTATTGGATGCATAGAGGTTTACATGATTGCAGACCCCTCTACAAATGACTACATGCAATACACCGTATTTTCAACAAAGAGAACACTCTATCGCCATTTGCAGGGTTGGCATTTCACCCAGTGGATAGGATTCTGCAGGCCTGTCCACATGTGATAGCAATTCTGTTTATACCGACCCACTTTATAACTCATGTTGCTCTCATATTTCTAGAGGCTGTTTGGACCACCAATATTCATGACTGTATCCATGGAAAAATTTGGCCAATCATGGGTGCAGGCTATCATACCATCCACCATACAACATACATGCATAATTATGGGAACTTCCTGAAGCAGCAAAATCTCGTATGCATTTTTGGCAGCCATGCTTATGTGGATGGATCTTTGGTCAATTTTTGTTGCTCCTGAAATGAGACAAACAGTGGCTATGGGTGTCTTCAAGAGGTTATGCTAGAAAACAGGGAATGACTATTCTTATGCATAAACGATTCCAATTGAAAACCCTTGATGCTCAAAAACAGGAGTTGGATTGCTGAAAATTTCTGCTAGTCTGATGTACCTGCTGCTGTTGTGATCCGAATTTGATAGAAAATCTCTGAAAGCATCTGAAATCAGATGTGTGGAACAACAGAAGGATCACTGCACTAAAGGACATGCTTGATTGGATTAGAAGTTAATGCTCATTATTCTGTTCAAAGTAAATGACATCATACATCTGAATGTAAACAAAGTGATACTTTCACTTAGATGCAATGCTGACTAAGAGAATCTTCAGTTTATTCTGAACATGAACTTCTTGTAACTCATTTGACAAACAATATAATGATCTTGGCATCAACTATTGAGTTATTGAGATCTTCTTGTTAGTCTTTATTTCTTGTTGTACCTTGAACCCCGTGTTCTGCAGCCCTTGCATGAACTTTACGACACCGAGTGCTAAACCCCTTCCCGTGGGCCTTCCCTATTGCCCTCTCAAGCGGGTTCTTGTTAACCCGGGATCTTTTAAAAATTCCCTTTGCCTTCACAAAGCAAATCTTTTACACCCCTTCTTCCTTGAAATTTAAGGAGGAATCCTATAAAACCTTTTAAAGCCGACTCCGAAAGACGGTGAAGCGGTCATAAAGGGAGTTCGCGTTCGAAGAAGATTGGCCAACATCATAAATCTGCGTCCAAGGCGGAAAGGCCGAATTCGCGATGGCCCCTAAGAAGGCACAAGGCGCAACCGCAGGAGGATGGTCTCCTAACATCCATGTGGACATTTCACCACAAGTCTAGGTTTTTCTTCCTAATTTTGATTTACGTCGTTATAATTCAATTGTGCATGGATCATTTATGGAGATAGGATGCATTTTTTGATTAAAATACTTTGACTACTTTAAAAGAAATAACTCACGATGGAAGAATTCGGTCATTAGAATTTTTCAATAGAATGAACAAAATAAAGCGAGCATAAGATTTCTATGCATTTCTGGCAAGTGGTTTTTATGCATTGCAAAGTAATGAAATTAGATTAATTAATGCCCATCTTTACAAAACGAAATTATGATAGTGCACTTCAATTAAGCATGGAAGGAATAAACTGCATATCGCATTATTGAACATCTTTTCTTCGAAATGATTCTTAAAGAAAGTTGCTAGCAACCGTAGGAAATTGCTAGGGATGCATGAAGAAGATTTAACTCTAGGCAAGTGGCCTAAAAACTCAAATCAATGAAAGGGTGTGTAAGTTCAGCATACGACAAATTCATTCGGAAAAGAAAGTAGAAAAAGGCTGCATGTTTAAACATAAAATCCTAAAGCTTAGTAGCATAAATCTTCTTTGCATGTTATGGGATGATCAATTGGAATTATGCTATAACTTAACCTATGCTTTGATCTTAACCCGAAAAGTTAGGGTTTGTAAATCAACTTATAAGTAGACAATGAATCATCTGGTTACGAAAATGGTAGCATAATCATCTTCAAGAATAGACAAGTTAAATTGGTTTAAACCTAAACACCTAAAAACCGCAAGGGACTCGTTTAGGAAGGGTTAATTCAATGTAACCTATCCCAAAGAGCTAACTAGGATTTAACACGTTGAGGACGTAGCCTAGTCGCTCTTATTGCCAAAGCTGAAACTCCTATACCCTAAAGACTTGCCCACATTCATGGAATGTAGGGACAGTAGGACATACTTGCGAGAAATGATCTAGGTTTTTTTCCCTAAGGATCTCTCGCTAAAAAGATGAAACTCGGTTTGACTTGGAACCATAGGACCGACAATGTCGGCCTAATGCAATCAGGAACGGATTGTTATATCTAATCATGTTTTCGTGATTATAAGACTCCATTCAATGGGTAAATAGTCCCATCGTTTTGATGCGACACTTGTGCAACAAGTTGCAGAGTCGCATGATCTTGTGATTTGATCACAAGGGAATGGCCAATTCCTCGGAATGAGATTTGCAGATTCTTACGCAAGTTATCTTGCAAGAGGATGAATGATCGTGCTGATATAGTACCTTTCTTGGGTAAAGTAACCAAGAATACAGGGATTAGATATTTGCTTGGAAGCAAAGGACCAATCAGTAAATTGAAATAACATATTTACTGCAAATAACACTTAAGGTATTGGTTAAATCGGGTTAATAGGGTATGGCCATAACCCAAGGATAAGTGTTAACAAACAAACCCTTGGGGATCTTGCCAAGTCGCAATTGACCCCATATCGAGTGCTGGATGCATTCGAAAAGAAGTATTCACTCCTTAGCAGTTGGCCAAAATAACGACCACTGGAAATGATTGTTCTTGTAACAATTTAGAGAGCACTGTTTTGCTTTGTTTGCTCAAGGAATTAAAGGATGAAAAGATATCTAATGCTTCAGGTTGAAGTCCTGAAGGGAGAGGCAGCTTCAGTTACCCTTGACTGCCTACTTAACCCTAACCAAGGGGGTTGTTGACCGTGGCGGGAAGGTGGACCGAACCTGCCGTGAGAGGTCTCTCCGTTGAGCGCTCCTTGGAGTAGGAGGATGCTTGGGTGCCAGGGGGGGCTCTGGCCATAAATCCCTCGCCTTCCGGGCCCTGCACAAGAGGCCAACGTGACTTGGGATTGGATCTCAAGGCTCGCATACTAGTCTATGGGCGGAATCTTGGATTAGTGATCCCTGTGGATTGCTGGATAGCCTTTGGGTGGATTATGGATAAGCCTACGGGCTGGACTTTATGTATTTCAAAGATAAATATGATAACCTGTTGAAAAGGAAATTGTTTGACATTGCTTTTCTATGTCAAGTGCTATGATTACGTGAAGGAACTAGTGCCTAACGAGCTAATTAAGGAAGCTGATTGATACATGTCCAACTAAATGTGTTAGGTAATTAAATAACTAAAACAACCTGAGGAAAGTGTGGAGGATGTGGCCATAGGTCCGTCCTATGGATGGGTGGTCCGAGTTGGCCGAGAACTTTTCTCAATCACGATGGACAGCAAGAAGATCATTTTCAAAGGACATGAACAACAAGGGCGCTGATCTAGAGTCCAAGTTATAATAATCCCGATTTACGCTATTTTAAGGGAATGGAATGGGACTATGCCTTATGGCAGAGAGGTTGAGCCTTGCATCCCTCTCATTTTCCATTCTCCTTGCACCAAGTGCAGCGTGAATCCGCTTCGAACCTGGCGTTTCTGCGTAAAGTAGTTCGCTTGGGGTTCGACGCTAGTTACTGTCTAGGAAATGACCATTAGGGAAAAACCCTGATTCAGGTCGGTCCTAAGTGGGAACGGCCAGAATACTTCCGCTACGTGGCAGACACAGAAAAGTCCTAGATCGCAAAACCCGTGACATTCCATGGGAGCGCGAGGCAGAGCTTTCTAGACATCCATTCTGATGGACTACTAAGACGTGTCCTGAAGATTACAGGCAGACACGTTACAGTTGGTATTAGAGCGAGAACCAACGAAGGATTTGTTTTTTATGAAATCTTAATAAAAAGAAGTAAAGCAAATGTTGCGTTTTGAATATTTCCTTACTTTCGATGTTGTCTTGCAAAATTACGAAGCATGGAACAAGTTCTTAGTGTTTCGAGTCATGTTTATGACTGCGATGCATTCTCTGGATTATCGACAAAGGGTTGAGATGATGAACATCCTAGAGCGTATCTATAATCCATCACCTTTGTACATGGAACGAAGATGAACGGGTGCCTCGGGAATCTACTATATAGCTGCCCACTGATTTGCATACCTTCAAACCAACCTAAAGAGGATCAAGTGGTTGGAAGACCTGAAAGTCGTGAAGTTGTTCATTTTTGTGGAGGCTCACGTAAACTCAACTTTACATATTCGAGGTCGGAGGGTTGAGCTGAACTCATATGTATATGAGGAAGTGACTCGTGTAATCCCCACTTACAGGATCAAGGTGTTGGGGCGCCATGAGAAAAATGGGTTCCAAAGGAAAGGATACCCTGATCTTCCAATGACTTACCGATTCCTGAAGATCCATGACCCGAAACCAAACTATTATATAGTTCCCGTAGATAAATGTAATACAACATTATTCTCCCCAAACTAAATGTAAACAGTTGCCCTATCATCCCAAGAAATATTATATTTCGAAAGGGCTATGCCCATATAAATACAATAAGACTTCTTTTTATCAATGTTTGTTTATGCATGAGAATTGATAAGAAGTTAAGTGGTTAGATTGCTTGGTTGATAGCTGAAATGGAGATGAAATATAAATCGTAACAATTAACGAGTAATAACATTAAGAAACCTTTATCTAGGCACAACCCCAGGTATAGAATCCCAGTTCGCCTCCTACATCAAGTACTGCTGTAATCCAGGAGAAGAAGTTTCTTCTCAAGCAGATTAAGCCGCCCGAATTTGACGGGAGAGGTAGGTCCATCCAAGCAGATGCTGAAATTCGGATTAAATCCATGGAGGATTACTTTGAAGCAGCCGGTACTGCACCCGCCAATTAGGCTATGCTCACCAAGCTGAAGCTCACCGGCGTGCTGAAGAAAGCCGTGCAGGGAAGATACTTACCACTTGCATATCGCATGCAGAAAATGAATGAGTTCTACGAGCTAAAACAACTAGGGCTCACTCTTGACGCATACTACTCTAAATTCGTCTCACTTCTTAAGTATGCGCCACAGATAGACATGACACAACAGGTGTCAAAATTTTGTGTTGGTTTAAATCCACCAGTGATGAATACCCGTCTCAAATCTATGCGCCCATCAGATCTTTAAGATGCACTCATTCGAGCTTCCCCTATAATTCAGGAGGTGCAGGCTAGACCAAGAGGTAACAAAACTTGGTCTTATAATGGCCCGAACAGAGGAACATTTAGGCCTCAGATGAAAAGAGTTCAAGGTCAGAATCAGGGACAAAGAAAGAAAGCAAGGGCTAATAATGTCAACAACTTTGTCCCTACCCAAAGCAATGGTCGGAACTTCCGTTGTTTCCACTGCAACGAGCCAGGACATTTCAAGAGGCAATGTCCCAAGCTTGGAGGAGGACATCGCCAAGCACCTTTTCAAGGAACTGGTCGTGGATAGGGAGCCGCTAACCGAGGCAGAGGAAGAACCTCCTATGTTGCCAATAGGCAAATGTGCGAAGAAGAAGAAGATCCGACCATGGAAGCAGAGTTTGAAAGGCGATAGTCCATGCCGCTCTTCATAAGAAAGGGCCGAATCGCCAGTTCTCGGTGATTCAGACACCGTCGGACTATCAAGAGTAAAGGTTTCAAGACCTTGATTGATTGTGGCAGTACATATTCCTTTATCTCACCAGCTTGTGCAAAAAGATTAGGAATAGCCATAGTAGAAGCACCTATCTTGCTTGTGGAATTGGCAAATGGTCGTGAGGTTACTTGTACCAAGCAAACTGCTAAGGTGGAATTCTTTCTGGCAGGAAAGACGACTTCGGTCAAATTTAGAGTCGTGAATTTAGGTATCCATGAGTGTCTACTCGGAATGGATTGGCTTAAGCCTAATGACGCCCACATTCATTGTGGAAAGGGCCAAATTTCCTTTCGAAATGCTGAAGGGGAATTGGTCACAACTCAAGGTGAGGCTGGAAATCCAAAAATTGAATTGGCCAAAGCATCTCGGATCATAAAGGGAGTCAAAAAAGGACTATTACTTGATTAAGCTCAACAAGTTAGATCAGAAGCAGGAGTCTAGTGAAGGGCCTTCTTGGCTAAAGGAATACGCGGACGTATTTCCTGAAGAATTAACAGAACTCCCGTCTCAAAGAGAAGTGGATCATGAGATCAAGCTAGTACCAGGAGCTGCGCCAATTCCAAAGAGACCTTATAGAATGTCCATACCGGAAGCAATTGAGCTGAAGGAACAACTCAAGCAACTGCTAGATCAGGGCTACATCTGTCCTAGAAGTTCACCATGGGGAGCTTCAGTACTGTTCCAGAAAAAGAAAGATGGAACACTTCGACTGTGTATTGATTACAGAGGGTTGAATCAATCAACTGTCAAGAACAAGTACCCTATTCCTAGAATAGATGAGCTTCTTGATCGTCTTCAGGGTGCGAAGATCTTCTCCAAGATTGATCTCAGGTCTGGTTACTATCAGATAAGGATCAAGGAAGAAATTATTCCAAAGACGGCCTTCAACACAAGATATGGGCACTTTGAATTCCTAGTTATGTCATTCGGGCTTATGAATGCGCCTGCCACCTTTAACATGTTAATGTAGGATATCTTTAGGCCATATCTTGATGACTTCGTGCTCGTCTTCTTCGACGACACTTTAGTCTATTCCAAACAAGAGGAAGATCATGAGACCCAACTTTGGATTGTCCTTGAGACAATGAGGTCACATAAGCTGTACGCTAAGATGAAGAAATGCGCATTCTTCAAGCGTCAGATTGAACATTTGGGATTCATCGTATTAGCGGAAGGAATCTCAGTGGATCCAGCCAAAGTCAGAGATGTGCTAGAATGGCCAATATGAGCAATTGTCAAAGAAATACGCAGTTTTCTTGGATTGACAGGATGGTATAGGGTCTTCATAAAAAACTATGCTTTGATTGCAGCACCTCTAATGGACTTACTAAAGAAGCAAACATCCATTGCATGGTCAACTCCCGAACAAACTAGCTTTGATAGATTGAAGCAAATTTTGGTATCAGCACCTATCCTAAAACTTCTAGACCTCAGTAAGGAGTTCGAGGTAGTAGTTGATGCTAGCACACTTGCCTTAGGATGTGTGCTCATGCAGGAAGGTCATCCTGTAGCATACTCTTCAAGGAAACTGAAGAGTCATGAGAAGAATTATGCTACCCATGATCTAGAATTGTTAGCTATCATCCATTCTCTAAAGCTTTGGAGATGCTACCTGTTGGGTAACAAGTTTACTCTACTGACTGATCATAAGAGTCTCAAGTGGATCTTTACCCAGAACGAGCTCAACATGAGGCAACGTCGGTGGATTGAAGTGCTGGAGGAGTATGACTTTGAAATCAAGTATCGACCAGGAAAAGAGAATGTAGTTGCTGATGCACTCAGCCGCAAGGCATTCCTTAACTCATTAATCTTGCAAAATCCATCAACAGCTAGATCTCTAGCTACAAAGGTATCTATGCCAAACAATCCAATACTTGAGTTAGCTAGAGAGGAAGCATGCCATGATCCAGCCTATCAAAAGATGCTAAGGGAGATCTCTATCAAGGATCAGGACCAAAAGCTACAGGCTAAGTATCATGAATTCTCTATCAATAGTGGACTTGTCTACTATAGGACAAGAGTATGTATACCAGTAAGCCAGACACTTAAGCAGAAGATATTGTGGGAAGCTCACGATTCCCCTTTCTCAGGACATCCTGGCTATGCCAAGACTCTCAATGCAGTTAGAAAGAGCTACTATTGGGTGAGACTTAAAGGTGACGTGCTCAAATATGTCACTGAGTGTTTGTCTTGTTAACGTATCAAAGCCGAACATGTCAAGATGCCAGGGAAATTGCAGCCACTTGACATTCCCCAAATGAAATGGGAATTCATCAGTATGGACTTTGTTGTTGGCCTACCCCAAGTTCAGGGAGGATACAACTCCATCATGGTTGTGGTTGACATGCTTACTAAGGTTGCACACCTTATTCCAGTAAAGACAAACTATAAAGCCTCAGACATTGCAAGGTTGTTTATCAAGGAGATATTCAAGCTACATGGGTTACCCAGAAGAATCATTAGTGATCATGATTCTCTCTTCACATCACACTTCTGGAGAGCTATCTTTGAAGCCATTGGGACTCAACTCTGTTTTAGCACAGCTTACCATCCCCAAATTGATGGTCAAATGGAGCGAGTCAATCAAGTTATCAAGGATATGCTTAGGGCACACTGCTGTCGTAAGCCAAAAAGGTGGATTCAATACTTGCCTTTGGTTGGATTTGCCTACAATGCTTCTTACCAACAAAGCATTCAGATGACCCCTTTTCAAGCATTATATGGTCATGGCTGTCGAAGTCCCCTAAACTTCTCAGATCCAACCTTGAGGGTTGAAGCTTCAAGGCAGATGTTGGAAGAGATGGATGACCAAATAAAGTCAATAAGACAGGACATCCAAGGCGCCAAGGATAGACAGAAGGCATACGCGGATTTGAAGCGTCAAGATAGAATCTTTGAGGAAGGAGATATGGTCTTCATTCACGTACGTCCAAAGAAGAGTTCTCTATCCTTAGGGAATTGCAAAAAGCTAAGTCCAAGGTATTGTGGACCATACAAGATCCTTAAGTGCCTAGGACCTAATGCTTATAGACTACAACTCCGTGAGAACCTAAAGGTTCATAATGTATTCCATATCAGCCTATTGAAGAAGTATGTACCTAATCCTAACCATGTACTTGATGACCAACAAGTTGTAATGCCTAGTCAAGGAGTCCTTGAACTACGGCCTGACAGGATCTTAGATATTAGGGAGAGAAAACTGAGATCCAAAACCTTCAGAGAATGCCTCGTCCAGTGGAAAGATTATCCCCAGGAGAATGCCACTTGGATAGATGAAAGCACTCTCAACCATCAATATCCCCAGTTTATCTCGAGACGAGGACATCTCGATTCCTCCAAGGGGGAGAGAATATAACACTCCCGATTTCTAAAACACGCATTCTTCATATGAACCTCCTCTTAGGAGGCCAAAAGGATAATTCATGGGGGAATAATGGAAATTTTTTTAAATTATCCCTCTCTCCTCCAGCCGACTGTCATGCTGGAGGAGAGGGGAATAGCAAGGGCAATTAAGCTCCTTGCTGGAGCTCACAAAAGGGTAAATCCCATGCATTGAGCCGCGTGGGGGCGTGAAGGTCCCCTCCCTCAGCTATAAATGCCATGGGGGTGAGTAGGAGGGGGAGGAAACGGGATGCTGCCCTGGCCGCGAGGAAGGTGGAAAGAAGGAGAACATACATCGTGTGTGCAAACGCCATGTGAGAGGGAGGGAGTGGAGCCGCTTGGGGATCGCCATCAGCCCGTCGTTGAAGCTGCCGCCATCACGCCGCCATCATTCCGGCCTACCCACCAGCTGCCGCCATTAGACTGTCATCCACCCTTTCTCCACGTGTTGCAAGCTTCTTGCAGAAGCTTGCAAAAAGCTTCTTGGAAGCTTCTAAGGGGAGGAGCTAAGCCCCCCTTCATGTGGCTTCCTTAAAGCCTTCCTCTAGAAGGTTTTTTTTTAACCCTCCCCCCCCTTTTGTCCACCGCGTGCATTTTAAAACCTTCCCCTCCCCGCGATTTAAACTTCTCCCCATGGGTTTTCCCCCCTCCACAAAAATTCCTCTTTAAGGTCTTTTACACTCTTTGCCCCCCTTTTTCAATCCGCTAAAGTCCATTTAGTACCCCCTTTTCCCGTGGAGTCTTATCCGCGGCCTTTAAAAAGGCTCATTAAGCCCTTTCCCCCCCTTGGATTTCCTACAATCTCCCAATAGCCTGAGTGCTAAACCCCTTCCCGTGGGCCTTCCCTATTGCCCTCTCAAACGGGTTCTTGTTAACCCGGGATCTTTTAAAAATTCCCTTTGCCTTCATAAAGCAAATCTTTTACACCCCTTCTTCCTTGAAATTTAAGGAGGAATCCTATAAAGCCTTTTAAAGCCGACTTCGAAAGACGGTGCAAGCGGTCACAAAGGGAGTTCGCGTTCGAAGAAGATTGGCCAACATTATAAATTTGCGTCCAAGGCGGAAAGGCCGAATTCGCGATGGCCCCTAAGAAGGCACAAGGCGCAACCGCAGGAGGATGGTCTCCTAACATCCATGTGGACATTTCACCACAAGTCTAGGTTTTTCTTCCTAATTTTGATTTACGTCGTTATAATTCAATTGTGCATGGATCATTTATGGAGATAGGATGCATTTTTTGATTAAAATACTTTGACTACTTTAAAAGAAATAACTCATGATGGAAGAATTCGGTCATTAGTATTTTTCAATAGAATGAACAAAATAAAGTGAGCATAAGATTTCTATGCCTTTCTGGCAAGTGGTTTTTATGCATTGCAAAGTAATGCAATTAGATTAATTAATGCCCATCTTTACAAAACGAAATTATGATAGTGCACTTCAATTAAGCATGGAAGGAATAAATTGCATATCGCATTATTGAACATCTTTTCTTCGAAATGATTCTTAAAGAAAGTTGCTAGCAACCATAGGAAATTGCTAGGGCTGCATGAAGAAGATTTAACTCTAGGCAAGTGGCCTAAAAACTCAAATCAATGAAAGGGTGTGTAAGTTCAGCATACGACAAATTCATTCAGAAAAGAAAGTAGAAAAAGGCTGCATGTTTAAACATAAAATCCTAAAGCTTAGTAGCATGAATCTTGTTTGCATGTTATGGGATGATCAATTGGAATTATGCTATAACTTAACCTATGCTTTGATCTTAACCCGAAAAGTTAGGGTTTGTAAATCAACTTATAAGTAGACAATGAATCGTGTGGTTACGGAAATGGTAGCGTAATTATCTTTAAGAATAGACAAGTTAAATTGGTTTAAACCTAAACACCTAAAAACCACAAGGGACTCGTTTAGGAAGGGTTAATTCAATGCAACCTATCCCAAAGAGCTAACTAGGATTTAACACGTTGAGGACATGACCTAGTCGCTCTTATTGCCAAAGCTGAAACTCCTATACCCTAAAGACTTGCCCACATTCACGGAATGTAGGGACAGTAGGACATACTTGCGAGAAATGATCTAGGTTTTTTTCCTTAAGGATCTCTCGCTAAAAAGATGAAACTTGGTTTGACTTGGAACCATAGGACCGATAATGTCGGCCTAATGCAATCAGGAACGGATTGTTATATCTAAGCATGATTTCGTGATTATAAGACTCCATTCGATGGGTAAATAGTCCCATAGTTTTGATGCGACACTTGTGCAACAAGTTGCAGAGTCACATGATCTTGTGATTTGATCACAAGGGAATGGCCAATTCCTCGGAATGAGATTGGGAGATTCTTATGCAAGTTATCTTATAAGAGGATGAATAATCATCCTGATATAGTACCTTTCTTGGGTAAAGTGACCAAGAATACGGGGATTATATATTTGCTTGGAAGCAAATCAGTAAATTGAAATAACATATTTACTGCTAATAGCACTTAAGGTATTGGTTAAATGGAGTATAGGGTACGGCCCTAATCCAAGGATAAGGGTTAACAAACAAACCCTTGGGGATCTTGCCAAGTCGCAATTGACCCCAAATCGAGTGTTGGATGCATTCGAAAAGAAGGATTCACTCCTTAGCAGTTGGCCAAAATAACAACCACTGGAAATGATTGTGCTTGTAACAGTTTAGAGAGCACTGTTTTGCTTTGTTTGCTCAAGGAATTAAAAGATATCTAATGCTTCAGAGTTGAAGGCCTGAAGGGAGAGGCAGCTTCAGTTACCCTTGACTGCCTACCTGACCCTAACCAAGGGGGTTGTTGACCGTGGCGGGAAGGTGGACCGAACCTGCCGTGAGAGGTCTCTCCGTTGAGCTCTCCTTGGAGTAGGAGGATGCTTGGGTGCCAGGGGGGGCTCTGGCCATAAATCCCTCGCCTTCCGGGCCCTGCACAAGAGGCCAACGTGACTTGGGATTGGATCTCGAGGCTTGCACACTAGTCTACGGGCGAAATCTTGGATTAGTGATCCCTGTGGATTGCTGGATAGCCTTTGGGCGGATTATGGATAAGCCTACGGGCTGGACTTTATGTATTTCAAAGATAAATATGATAACCTGTTGAAAAGGAACTTGTTTGACATTGCTTTTCTATGTCAAGTGCTATGATTACGTGAAGGAACGAGTGCCTAACGGGCTAATTAAGGAAGCTGATTGATACATGTCCAACTAAATGTGTTAGGTAATTAAATAACTAAAACAACCTGAGGAAAGTGCGGAGGATGTGGCCATAGGTCCCGTCCTATGGATGGGTGGTCCGAGTTGGCCGAGAACTTTTCTCAATCACGATGGACATCAAGAAGATCATTTTCAAAGGACATGAACAACAAGGGTGCTGATCTAGAGTCTAAGTTATAATAATCCTGATTTACGCTATTTTAAGGGAATGGAATGGGACTATGCCTTATGGCAGAGAGGTGGAGCCTTTCATCCCTCTCATTTCCCATTCTCCTTGAACCAAGTGCAGCGTGAATCTGCTTCGAACCTGGCGTTTCTGCGTAAAGTAGTTCGCTTGGGGTTCGACGCTAGTTGCTGTCTAGGAAATGACCATTAGGGAAAAACCCTGATTCAGGTCGGTCCTAAGTGGGAACGGCCAGAATACTTCCGATACGTGGCAGACACGGAAAAATCCTAGATCGCAAAACCCGTGACATTCCATGGGAGCGCCGGGTAGAGCTTTCTAGACATCCATTCCGATGGACTGCTAAGGCGTGTCTTGAAGATTTAGGCGGACATGTTACACATTAAGAGTACCAAGCAAGAAAAGAGGAGTGACATCCTTTGCAAAAGTGATGTCTTGCGAAGTCAAGTTCTTGAGTATAGCATGGAACTGGCTTAAGTGAACAGACATAGTCACATTCTCCTTCATGCGCAGATCCATAAGCTGCTTCAGCCAATACATCTGACTCACTGGACTTTTCTTGTCATAGAGATCCTTGATTTTATCCCACAACTGCCATGCACTCTATTTTTCCTCAAATACATTGTAATGAACTTATCCTGTGAGAGATAATACAATAGTGAACTTGCATAACTCATCAAGCTCAAACCATTCCTCATCTGGCATAGTTGCAGGCGGCTGCCCGCTGAACCTCAATGGTTTGATATGCAATTTCTGCACCAATACCTACCTAATCTGGCTCTTCCAATAATAGTAATTCGTACCATCAAGCTTAGTGATGTTGAAAATAGCATGATCAATGGACGAACTCGCCATAATGCAGGCTGGAAAACTGTAGACAGTTCAAAATTGCTTGCTGTTTACTACAGAAAATGACAAAAAAATCACCAAAATCGAGAGAAAATGGTGAGAAAAGTGTAACCAAAGCTGCTGCCCACCAAGTACTAGTGAAAGTACATCATTTTAGAATATTTCAGCATGAAAAATCCATGTCAATCTGGAGTTATATGCTTGCTGTAATAAATGACAGCAAGGTACTGTGAGAGTCAATTTCTGACCAAATCATTGCACCAAGTCAATAAATGGCAACCAAGACATAACCAGCCATAAACGAGCATAAATTAGCACCAAACAGTCATCAAGACCCTGAGAAAACACCCAAACATGTCACCAAAGCATCCGTAAGTGAGTAGGCATACCTCCTGGATAGTAAGGCAAAGTATAGATAACACTGGCAAGACCTCACACCAGTAGGTGTATGCTCACTAGAGTGCAAAGCCCAAGCTCATGTCCAAAGCAATTCCAAGATATCGGTGCATGAACCATGCAACATTTCAGTGTAAGAGATCCCAAAGTCTCAAGTATCTGCAAAATGCTCAAAATAGCATAAACCTCCTGCTCAATGTTGGTCAAGCATACAAGATGCTCCCACTGGCTCAAAAGGCAGATAAATGAGCTCAACAGCTCAAGCAAACCAAGTCAAAGTACCAAAGATAGATAACCAAGACAATGGCTCAATAGCATCCAAGATCATGATGGAAAAAGCCAAGTCGTAACGGAAAAATCCAAGTCAATGTCCAACTGCTCAAGGGAATACTCAAATGGACGTCGAGACGAGCTCAAACAACTGCCGTCCACAGCCAAAGCATAAAACATTCACCAAGATATCATAACCCGTACTGGGTAGCTAGGCATAAACCATGTCATAGATGAAATGCAAGCTGCAAAGAAGTGATAGTCAAACCCAAATCGAGCTCTAATCTCAGCTCAAAAGCATTCTGGAGCATAAACAAGACATGTGGCATAGTCCAAATACATCATGACATCATACCGAGTAGCTGGGAGCACCCTGTGACCAATAGGCATAACCCAACTGTAGCATAAATAGCTTTAGTCCTGAAGTTTCCAACAGCATATAACCTCTGTAAAATTGAGCAAATCAGTGCTCAATCCAAGCTCAAATCCATAGGCAAACCATAGGCATATATTTCCGTATGTATATGTTGCAGAATATTCTATCATCAGAATTTGGCAAATCCAACATCACCATCGCGTCCAGAGCATGCCAAAACCCCAACTTAGACTCTTACCTTGCCTGAATCGGGTTCCGAATGCCCGAGATATGATAAAAAGAGTGATTTTTGGGCCAGATTTTTAAACAGGTGCAAAAAAAACTGAGCTAGTTGGGGGGGATCTGCTATCCCACATGTCAACAATGGGATCCAAAGGGGGTACAAATGGGGGCCAAAGAAGGCCTATGCCAAGCCTCAGTAAGCCTTGATAGGCTGGAAGCAAGATCCAGGTGAAGGAAGCTCCAAGAGATGTGAGCTATGGCTGCCCACAACTTGTGAAAACCCTGTTTACCTAGACCTATGGACTGAAATAAAACTCTGAAATAATGAAGCAATACCTCAATGTCAATGCCCTGATGGTACCTCAATAGGCTGAAAGAAGCTCGGGAAGCCAGGGAGTGACGCGAGCTCAAGAGAATGAGTTATGGCTGCCAAGAAGGAGACCCAATGCGAGTGGGGAGTCAATGGGAAGCTAAGAATGACACGAGCCAAGCTCAAGAGTCGGGAAGCCGTGCTCTGATATGAGTTGAAAGATGAGAAGGATGGAAGCTTGCACTCGAGAGCTATGGCGGGAGAGAAAGAGCAAGAAAGAGAGAGACAAGAAATGGGAACTCCAACAGTCACAATGTGTGATCGGGCCTTCCTTTATTCAAACTGTCACTAAAAGAATAAAGAATAAAGTGACGGTGATGGGTGCCCGCCACCTGCAGTGTGCAGTGGTGGTGACTGTCAATGTAGTAATACACGGGTGGCTAGGCGGAGGCGCCTTTACCCCCAACACGTGCTTTTAGTTGTTCTCCTTTCTGCGTCTTTCATTATGTCCGATTTCCTCCTAGGCCACCTCTTGTAGGTCCCACTTGCGCTTTTTCCACTTTTTTTTGCTTTCTTCTTGTGATGAGATTATCATTATCCCCCTCCTAGTTTAGTGCTGATCCCATGGCACTGATGTGTAGTAGTTGGAAGGTGGGATGGGTGTAGCCAGATGGCTTTTTTGAGTTTGTATACAAGCCCTTATGGGGGATGGTGTTGGATGGACCGGCCCTTGAAATTGAAGATGTAGTTGGGGTGGGTCCTTTTTTGCTGCTAGTGTTGAGGGGATTTGTCCTTTGGAATTGAAGATAAAGTTGGATGAATCCCTGCATGGAGAGAGGTGGATGGGCGGATCCATCTTTCAAATTGAATATAGTGTTGGATGGATTCCTGCTTGGAGAGGATGGCGGGTGGATGGATCCATCTTTTGGCCCTTCATGGTTGCCTTCTCCTGTGTTGTTCCAAATGAGCTTCTTCATTCACTTTTTGATTGGGGCTGCCTCGGTCTGTCTCTACCTTGGTTTGCTTGCATGGGAACGTTGTTGCATAAGATGGCCCCTCTCTTAGGTGGGTGCTAGGTTCGAGACAATGCGGTTTTGAGCTGATGAAGGATCGATAAGAAAGGGCAGACGTGTGAGTCGATGATGATGGGGTTGTAGAGGAATTGGGCTTGGAACAAACGTATCACCCGGTTAAGGTGGTGGGGACTGGGGGTGTATTGTATGGATGATGGGGCCTCCAAAGCCAGTGGTGGTTGGGGCCTTTGTTTGTACCTGGAAAGAAAATAAGATGCACTACCTGGGAGTGTTTGCTCTGCCATGTGGTGTGTGGTGCACGTGCTTGTGGAATTGGGAGATGGGTCTAACCTTGGGCAAAAGCCCTCGATGGTGTCCCACACTTGTAGACCCAGTTTGTGCATCATTGTATGTGTGGTGTGTCACTTAGGGAGACAAGTCTGGGAGAATATCCTACCCTTGATGTGCCCTAAGCATGTGCAGTGGGGGACGGGGCTAGGTATGAAAACCCTAGGTGTAGTGATTGCGGCACTCAAGATGCTTTTGGAAGATCTAGTGTTTTCACTTTTTCTTTCTTTGTCTTTTTCTTTTTTCTTTTTCTTATTTTTCTTATTTTTTGTTTTTTTTTTTGGAGTAGATGATTATAGCCGGCATTTTGATGCAAGGGGTGCTCTTAGGCTCTACCCTGATCTCCCTCGAACAATTCACGAGGTGGTCTTAGGGACTTAGTCAAAAAAGGTGTGGCTCTACATGCATTCCTTAATACTAGCCTTTGTGTTAAGAGGTGTGGTTGACAAGAAAGGATGATTGCACCTCGTAAAGTGGCTATTGTTCATGCCCTCAAGGATCTTCATACAAAAAGAGGGAAGCAAGGTCACCCTCATCATGAGCCTAGCCATAACATAGCTATCTATTCCTAAGTTAATGTCAAAAAAGAGTGGGGGAAGGTGGGCTTCCTCAGCTATATTGGCTTTTGTTTAAGCAAAAACCTAATGGTCCTAAGGTAATTACAAGTAGTTATAAAGGTTGGGTCTGGGCAAGAAGAGAAATCCTTGAGGAAGCGGTTGATGGATGGGCGCAAGTCCCTTGCTTTAAAGGTCATGCATTCCTTGGGAGTTGTTGCACTGACGTTGTAGAACTTCAGGAAGTTGTACCTGCCATGCACCCCCTATCGTAATCCACCGATAGCATACCGCAAAGGATCGTCCATGCATCAAAATTGGTGTCCCAAATCCTCCTCCACCACTTTGGTTGCACCTCATAACCTCGATGCTTTTGGGAACTTGATAGACCTTATCTGGCGAGTAGTCCGGGGGTTCCTACCTCCATTGTGTGATTACCATGCTCCGCTCCTCGACCCATTGGTTTGCTAGAGTATTGCCCAAATGAATGATCCTTTCCACTACCTCCACGGGTAAGAATCAATCCAAGGCTCGTGGGTAGAGGAAGGAGAACTCGAAGGGTCAGGATTGGAGCTCTTGCTGTCGCGAGATAGTTAGCTCGTGCGGCCAGTTGATGGGATGGTGATCCTCGCATAGTGGCATGGGATCGTCAGGAAGAAGGTGTTGTGGCCAATGTTCGCGCTCTTTGCTAGGCTTGCTCCACAAGTTCCCATCTTCTTCTTCTTGTAGCAATAACCCTCTCGGGAACCTGGGCACCCTCTAGCTCTTCTTGGGGTAGATCAGGCAAGGGCTTACTGGGCTTTCTGATTTGTGGTTCTTCTTTGAGTTCTTACTCGAAGCCTGCGGCCCTTCCTCGGTGTCTTGTGGGTTGGGACTAGGGGTGGATGGGGCTGCTCTTATTCCTCAAATCCAAGTTCCCTAAGCTCATTGGTGGAGAGGCCGGCTTGTCACAAGTAGCTACGTTGCTGCTCCTTGGTTATGCATGTGCCGATTGGGAGTGCACGCTTTTGCATGCCATACCTAAAGGCTCTGGTCGTCAACTCCAACTTCCTTTTCATTCTATCCATCGAATCCTTGCCTTCAACTTGTGTGACATGAAGCACTGTGCTAAAAAAGGCTTGCCTCTACGTGTCAACGGCCTCAGCTCTAGATTTTACGAGCACCCTCTCACACTTTGCCACTACTAGACACTTTGTCAATCCTCGCACTCTTTCAAAGTTGCGCCTCTCCCACTGCTATACCTTCTCTCCCAGATCTTCCTTACCTCTTTCCATCTCTTGAGACATCATCATTACCACCTGCTACTGCTCATTCCACACTTCTAGCATTTGGATCTTCTCTTTATCCCGACGGTTCAGCTTCTCTTTAGCTATTCTTCAACCTTGATCAACCATGGAGAACTACTGGTGGGCCTCTACGAGCCTTTCTAATAGATCCTCAGTGATTTGCATGTGGCTTTCTAGCTCTACCAAGTGTAGTTTTATTTTGGTCATGGCCATGGCCATTAGTCCCTCCAGTTCTTGTTGGGCGTTTTGCAGGTTGTCCTGGAGGCTCCTGGTGGCTTCTTCTACGGCCTCCTCCTTCTCCTTCGACACGACTCCTATCTCTCCCTATAGCCTTCCTTTCTCCTCCATTGCTAACCATAGCCTGAATACCAAGGCATCCTCATGTTCTTGGGGTTGTTTCTTTGATGCATGGTCTCCTTCCCGCTGGCTCTCCCATAGTTCTGCATTCATCCCTTCCACTCGTGCCATTTGTTGCTGGAGTTCAGCATATTGTTGGATGAGCAACTTGTCGCCCCATTGCTCTGCCACTAGGTCTTGGGCTTCATCCTCTAGCCTTTACCTTAGGTGATCTTCACTCTCTTGTGCCTCCTTTTATTTGGCACTGAGTTGCTCTTTTAGGTTTCAAATTTCTTTCTGATGTTCTGCGGCTTGCTATGTTATCTCTAGCCTTAGAGTTGCAGAAACTTCTCTTTTGGCTTCTAGTTTTGCAGGCACAGCCTTCTTCTCTTCCTTAGCCTTCTCTAGCTGGGCTAGGAGTTCAACTACATAGGCATCATAATCCGCAGTCGGGGGCACTATTGGTGGTGCTGTGGTGGTGGATGCTTCCAACCTTTGTTGCTTTGGGCTTGCCTTGACTCGGCACTTGTTGCAGTCGGTGGCCTTTTGGCTCTTGCCCCTAGTAACTAACTCTTGTACTTTCATGACCAGGAACTGCATCATGGATATGAGTTGAGTGGTGTCCATGGTAAATGTTGGCTCTTGTGTTGTGGAGGTGGTGGTGGCGGTCTGAGGTGTGAGAGTCAAAGGGAGGGGATGGAATGGGGCCTTGCTCTTTCTTGCAACAACAAGGGCTGCTCCCTCGCTGCCACTTGGTTCACCTTCACGCGGTGGGCTCAAGGTGGCCATTTCTTCGGTACCGTGGGTCTCCTCTACAAACCTGTGCATGGCCTCTGCCATGTCTTCATCCTCCTTTCTCCTTAGCTCCTTAGCTTCTTCTTCTACTCTCCTTCTCCTCTCCTTCTTGGCTCTTTGTGATTCTTCTCTCACTTTCTTAATTTCTTCCTCCTCTTTTCTCCTTCGTTCTTCTTCCACTCTTTTGGATTCTTTTTGGGCTCGTTTCACCTCTACTCATTCTTCCTTCATCATCTCATGTCTCCTTTGTTGCTGGGGCTTCATGGCCTTCTTCTTCTCTTGTGCCCTAGCCTCTTTCTAGGTAGCCTGCACTTCCTGCTCTCCCTTGTCGTTGATGGTTTGATTGTTGGATTGCTCTACATCAGGGTGCGGGGATTGCTGGGGTGTCTCTCCTACCTCCTCTTCAACTCCTTCTGCCTTCTTTATGGCCTCTTAGATGATAGCCATTAAAAATCTGCCAAATCTGATCGTGGAGGCCTTAGAGGTAGGCTTCTTACACGCTGAGATTTGGCCGTTGAAGCTAGGGATTCCCCTCCTGTTGATGATGCACTTATGACTAGGACTGTGGCCGAGTTCTTAATGGTTTTCATGACAAACCAGTTCCAATCCACTTCTTCAAGGGACCTTGCGACTATGCTCTCCAGTAGTGGCACACCAATCTTGTTCATTAATGCGTTGTACCTCTCTCCCGAGAAGAGGGCATGGGCCATCTTCGCTTGCATCCTTACTTCTGGGTTTGGGATGTTTGCCAAACTTATTTCATCCAATGTGTGCACATCATGCTTGTTCACTCCCAAAATGGCATATACATCTCTCTGAAGGTGTTTTTCTTTCTTGGGGGCTAAACTAGGGCCTTCTCCACCATTGCAATGCTTAGGAGCACCTCCACTTGATGTTCTTCTTCTCCCCTCCTAACCGTTATCGTGCCGCAGTTCCGTGCATCATCAAAACTTCTCAAGAACTCTGTGCGCATGCTATAGTCAACTGCTTGCCCTACTTTCTCCACATACTTTTGGAGGGCACACTTGTCCACTAGCTGCTTCACAGTCAACTTCTCCAAGATGGCTTTGTCCAAGTTCAATGTGTGCTTGAAGGTGAATTGACTGAAGCCCCTTGTTTCCACACTTAGGCCGTATCTCATTTGTTCTTCCTCCATGAAGGGGAGTTTGCCATCTTTATCTTGCCCTACCATTATGGGAACTTGTCAGTTACCATAGTCCAACATTAGTATTCCTCAAACGGCTTTTTGGCAAGCAGGGAATTGATTTTGCTTTCATGAAGAAAATGAACAAGCTAAATTAAAGACATGAAATTTTCGAACAGTAGTCTATTCATTCCAAAACATTTTTGACATTTTCTTTCCAACCCTTTCTATTCTTTCCTCTTAACTTTGATTAAGGATTTTTGTTTCCTTCTTTTTTCCTATCACCTTACCCCCCCTTAATCACCTAATCACCTTACCTCCTCCCCCCTTGAGAAATGATAAGAATCCCTCCTAGGATTGGACATGGGAGAGGCAATGAATTTGAGCACAGTATGGTGCTATCTATTTTGGCATAAGCCAATTGTAGAAATCAAGGTTGTATTCCAAGTGGGCATGACGATCAAGATTACGAGGGCTAATGCATACTTGGGCAATGTAAGTTAGGACATCGGTTAGAAAATCACCCAAGTTGATGAGGCTAGCCACATGTAGCTCTTCTTCCATAAAGATGCGATCAATGTAAGGATGGGCCAAGACTTGGTCATCTAGATGTTTGTTTCAAGTGATGGCCAAGACCTTGAAAGAGGTTGGTGCTACGTAAGTTGGGTCATACTCGGTTGTTTTAATGGCATGTCGCTACTCAACATTTAGTCATTACTTGGCAATCTAGTTTCTCCCATTGGAGACATAGATTACACCATTTTTTTAAGAACGATGAGTCAGAGTCAACGAGGCGAGTGAGTTTCTCAAGCTCAGGGTGACTAGGCTGTTGGGGCTTGCTATATGATGTTATTAGCCATCTGATGAGCACATGCTCTTTTGAGATTTCACCATTATCGATCAACTCCTTTGCAACCTTGGGGAGTTTTACGGTCATGAACTCATATTCTTCCCAAGTTTAGGATAAGGAACGAACATCAGAGGCAAGGGGTTCATCAAGCAAGTCTTTCATAGCTCCTAGCGAACATGGTGAAAGTGTTGTCCAAGAGCTTGATGCAAGTCACCAAGTCACCTCCCGTATTCTTAGCAAGGTCCTTGGCGACCATTAGAAATGAATGTCACTCATAGGAAGTGTTGAGAAACACGAATCTAGAGCTATGCTAGCTATGGTGGATGAAGGTTATACACATAAAACGTGACCGAGATAAAGGATTGTAACTCAAGTGAATTAGGTTCCAAGATAGATTAACTTGGACTCATAAACACAATCTTGAGTGTCACAAAATGATGGTACTTTTTTTTTTGAAAATAGAGCCAAGTACATGCTTATATAGCTTTTGGATGGTTCCACTCTTCCTCACTGTGGTTATGGGATTTAGAACATCTCTTCCTACAGCATACATCATTTGTCTATCTTCCATACAAAGCCACTTATGGGCAAGCCTCTTTGGGCATACATTTGGCCTTTATGGCCAAGCATCATTTGCTATTCTCAACACCCCCCTCAAATGATGAGTCTCTACCCTTGCTGGCTTTTGTCCCCCCTACATGTAAGCATGGCCAGGGAGACTAGATCTTTGGTAGCCTAGTCAAGTTAAGGCTTGAAACTTTACATTTTTGGTAGGGTTTTGTCAACATCCACTATGGGAAACAAGATCCACCAAGGGAGATCCACTATGAGAAATTTGTTGTTGTTAGCAGCAGAAATTTCTTTATCTTTTTTCATGCTCCTTTGGCATCCTTTGCTTTTCTTGATCTTTCGAGTGTCTTTGATCTCCTTGGACTCCTTGGTCTTCTTAGTTCTTTTTGTCTTCATACTCTTTACTTTGGTTTTTGTTATGCTTTTTATCCCTTTTGTTGATGCGTGTACATGCTTTGATGGGTATATGGCCTTGTCTTGACAAGCTCTCTTTGACATACATGGCATAGATCTTTGGATACATACATTTTAGGATTTTTTGAGTAGTGCAATGGCTTGTGCATACAAGATGGATACATATCTCTTTTGATAGCATTGGGGTTTGGAGTACATTGACATTGGATATTTTAGAGTGATGTAGGCAAACCATTTCAAGTGTGGGAAGGTCTTTCCAATCGACATTCAACTCAATGGCAGTGTCTAATCCCAATGTGGTTTCACAAGAAGATGCTAGTAGTGATTTGATCAATAGAGCATTTTGCATATCATGACTCTTTTGAGTGTGAACTGCCTATTAGAGTGAGTACACCAATCGATTCACTACGAATAACAGTGCTTATAGCACATTGATTTGGGAAGTGTAAAAAAAAAGGGTTGAAAAGAGGGGGGAGTTTTAACCTTAGTAGATACGGTTTTAATTAAAAAAGATAATGCAATCGTGAGAGCTTCTAGCACAGTCGTGAGTAGCTTCTGGTGTCTTTTTTTCCGTCTCCTCCTCTCGACGTGCTAATGATTTTGCTGCTTGTGAAGAGAACAACCTTATGCAGCTCGCAATCTGATCTATTTTCCAGATTCTTAGCTCCTTGAGTTGTAGATGCTTGAGCTGGAATTCATTGACTGAGCCGATGAATCTCAGCATCAGTGTCCTCTCTGGCTTTGACTTCGACATCATTAGCCATTCACAGCAGCGACTCAATCTTGAGCTTCTACACACAAAAAAGGGTCCAGCTCAAGACATCTGTTAGCATTCTTCAGTCCTTTAGGTAGTGCACCAAGCTTAGTGTAGCATGCTACTTTGTTGCTGTAGACCTACCACATCACCAGATCTGAAAGTATACTCTGAATTTATGGATCTTGCATTGCTTTCGTCTATCTCTCCTTGAGTTCCTCTTCGCTTACTACCCCTCTATTGGCAGCATCAATTTTAGCAAAGCATTTTCTAACATCCTCTAGTAGTTGAAAATAGGCTCCCAACTTGGCCTTCAAATCCTCTCAATAGATAGTCTCTCTATCTTTCTCCTACACCACTGAGCTGATTCTACTCCTTCTAAGCTAAACCACTATCATTATTGTGAGGACCAAAAAACAAGGTAGTAGAAGTAGAAGAGAGAATGGGTGTGGCTAGACATAGCTCACCATGGCTCTAATACCATGCTAAGAAACACGGATCTAGAGCTATGCTAGCTATGGCAGACAAAGGTTATACACATAAAACATGACTGAGATAAAGGATTGTAACTCAAATGAATTAGGTTCCAAGATAGATTAACTTGGACTCATAAACACAATCTTGAGTGTCACAAAATGATGGTACTTTAAAAAAAAAAATAGAGCCAAGTACATGCTTATATAGCTTTTGGATGGTTCCACTCTTCCTCACTGTGCTTATGGGATTTAGGACATCTCTTACTAGAGCATACATCATTTGTCTATCTTTCATATAAATCCACTTATGGGCAAGCCTCTTTTGGGCACACATTCAGTCTTTATGGGCATACATCTGGTCTTTATGGCCAATTATCATTTGCTATTCTCAACAGGAAGGCCTAAGAGCTGGTGGTTGCAGTGGAATTGGACTAGATAGTGATGGTTCTAGCAGCAGTGGACTAGACAGTGGTGTTTCTAAGGGTAGATCCATAGTCTGATCCGTGTGTTTAGTGCTTCTTTGGGGTATTGAGGGTGGCTCCAGTGGCATAGATGATGCATTGCCTTCCTCTTGCGCAGCCACTAGGGCGCCAAGCTCTCTAGACTTAGATGATTCTAGGGTATCAGGCTACTGCGTTGGTCGATAGATTGGTTGGGGTTTTTTTACTGCAACTGTCATTTCCCTTCTTAGGCACCTAGATCCAAATGTTGCCTTTGTAGTATCCTTGGGCTCGCAATAGATCTTTGGGGATCCATCGCGGCTTGGTTGTTCGCCTATGTCGATAGCGTCAAGGCTGTCTCTGAGGTTTTGAATGGTGACTCCTGGTCTTACGTGGCCGTGGTTGCTTGCTACGAGAAGATGGTCCTTGGTACTTTGGTGCCCATTATAACATGGGCTCTTTGGCTTTGGGGATGGCCTTATTTGGCAGTGCTTTTGTAGTCTGGGTGGGTTGTGATGAGTCACGACCCCCCTCCTTAGGCTTGAGCTCCTGGCCATCATGTAGAGTGGGCTCCTTCTTCAACATACTCGCAGTTTTTGCAGCTTGTTTGTATGTCTCCTCTTTGTCTGAGAATGGGAGATCGATGGTCATTAGGATGTCCGACCCTTGAGCATGGTACAGATGGCATCTAGGTCGACAGGGGTTGTCTTCCAAGTGTCCATCTCAACCCTTACGACTTCTGTTTGGTTTCCTAAGAAGATTAGAACGTTGCCCCAATCTTTGACAACTTGAGCGTTCCTCATCTAGGGTCGGCCTAGTAGAATGTTGTAGTCCACTCCCTTCATGACAATGAAGTTCATAGAGAACTGGACACCTGTGATCTTCATTGGCCAATTCTTTAAGACTCCAAATGGCCTTACTTTTGTTCCATTGGCTAGAGTGATGTTGAACCTAGTGATTTTGACAGGTGGGTTTCCCCAAGCATGGAGAATAGTATGGCTCAACACACCCACTTCTGCCCTAGTATCTACGATTCCCTTCCATGTTACATTTCCTAGGGCTAGGATAGGCAAGATTGCGTGCGTCTCAGTGCCTTCCCAAAAGGCGTTGACGCGTACTGACTTTGGCACTGAGTGCAGTGTCAAGCAGAATATCTGCATGAGTGCATCATGATCCTACAAGTCAGTTGTAGCATGTTCCATCGGTTCTCCCACCTAGTGTTTCAACTCCTGCCATAGCATGGGGTGCTAGTTGAGTAGGTCTCCTAAACTCGGAGTCACTGGCGTGGTCACTAATGTCGCAAGGAGGTTGTTGGTTGCTTGCCTCTCTCCTAGGTTTTTGCTTCTTGGCCATTGGTCTTGAGTGACTGGCTGGCATGTAGCATCTAAACTTGGCCTAGGTGGCGCCACCTATGGCATGGGTGTATCTCTCGACCTTGGTCGTGCAGGAGAGACTAGTGTGCTCACACTAGAGAGAGCCTTGATATCATCCTCTAAGATAGGCTCAGTGTCCGTGAGGTGCTCTTGGGCTTCCTTTATCCACTCCTTGACTTTGGCTTTTGCCTCAAGTTGATGCCTAGGGTGAGGATACTTCCCTACCTTGGCACTCCCTTTCTCTGTCATCTTTGGAGCGGTGGTCTTTGCCTTTGCATTTGTGACCTTCTTGCCAGTCACTAGCGTTGTTGCATCCTCAGTCTTAAGTGTGCCCTTTGCGTAAGTTTTCTTCTTCCTTCTCCTTCGGCTCTTTTTTCCTATTGAGGTTGCATCTAAATTGCTAGGCTCTGGCAATGATATGCCTGCATGCTTCGCTTTGGTTACGACATGCAGTGGGATGGGTGTGTCCTCATTGTCGAATGTCTCGACTCCAAATAGCCCCAAGGGCATTGATGGCACGATTACCAAGCTAAAGGATGGCTTTCGTCTTGAGCAATTGGCAAAGAGATGAGTGATGCCACACTCAACATATCTAAGGTCGGCCTTCTCCCTATTCACTTGTTCTCTCTCTAAACATCGTGATGGGATATGTTCTCGGTGACCGCAAGTCCATCACAAGATTGGATCTTGGGTGAGCCATGCGAATCCTCTACCCCTACCTCTACCTATCACCATCACCGATATGGGTCGATAGTCCATTAGGAATGGATTGCCCTCTTCGTCATACGAGATGTAAGGGTTCACATAGGCTTCATCTTCGTTAGGCTCCTCCACATAATGGACTAGAGTATTGCTTGGTGGATGGGTTACATAGGGTCTTGGTGGCCTCAGTATACCCACTAGGTTGATATCCATCCTAGGGATGGCTAGTTTTGCATCGTTTGGTGCTGGGAGCGCTAGCTAGACTCCTCTTCCAAAAATATTTGGTGGCCTGTTCCCTAGGTACGGTGGATTGTACTGCTGGACATAGGGGAATCTCCTAGGCAACCTAGAGTGCATGGCATCATGGCCGAACCTACCACAATTCACACAAGGCCTAGATCTAGGATCCTGGCACTCGCCTGGGAGGTGGTTGCCTCCACAATGCACACAATGGACGTGTGGTCGTGTTGGTTTCCTCACCAATTCCTACAGTCATGCTAGCTCCATTCTCACCTCGGCTAGCTCCTGGCCTTGATCTATATTCTTCCCCTTGTCCTGCATGCTAGGGGTTGATCCCTCGCTCGAGATTGTGGTCCTTTGATTGGAGTTGTCGCGGTTCGAACTTTGAGAGCTTCTCTCTCTCATCTGGTCATCCACCCTTATTGCCTCGCCAAAGACCCTAGCTAAACATCTTGATGCAAGCTAGAGTTACTCACTAAAGCCTTGTATAACTCCTTGCTGTGGATTTCGTTTATGAACATGGAGGAGATAGCTCTTTCATTGGGTCACTCTCATTTGCGGGGATTCTCTTGAAGAGGATGTGCACATGAGTGACATAGTCTCTTATGTCCTCCTTGTCCTTTTGGCTGACGTTCATTAGTCTAGACTATGAGGTTATTAGAGTATCCTGCTTTTGATAATCTCTTAATGAAGAGATATTTTAGTCGTGCAAAGTTTGCTTGCTCTGCCACGTCTAAGTTGGTGTATCATGTCCTACCTTTATTGCCTAAGCAGAGCCTAAACGCCTGGGAGCGTTGTGTAAGGTTTGTGAGACCGTTGGCCTCACAAACTTGCTTGAACTGCTCTATGAAATTGTACGGCTTGCTACTAGGCTGGTACTTGTCCAATTGCTTAGCTACTGCAGGGATTTTTGATTGGCTATTCACCCCCTAAGTAATTCCTAGGCTTGAGAGTAGCGAGATCGCTAGTGTTGCTGCACTCTGTTCGACAAACATGTTGTCCATGATCCGCTTTTTCACAAGCTCTCTCAGTGTAAGGTCTACCTCTAGCGTGCTCTCTCTCTCTCTCCACATTTGGTCCTACCTTGCAAAAGGCTAGCACGTGTCGATCTTCGTGCACGTCTATGTCCTACTGCAGCTTCCTAGCTCTTTGGTCACGGTTGTAGGAAGCTATGCCTTGCAATGCTTTCTTAACCGCTTTTCTCTCTTCCTCTAGGCTTGCCACTACCTCCTCAATTGGCCTACCATGGATTACTGTCCTGGTTAGCAGGTCATACTCCTGGACCATGTCTTGAACCACGACATAGAATTCACCCAAGTCCAGTTGATCGTTACTTTGGTCTGTGTTTGCTCTTGACATTGTTATTGCTTCCCGCTCCACAAGGTTATTGATTGGTCCGAGTAACTCTAGTAGCGCTTTGCTCTCAATCTTGTTGTCCTTTCAATCCTCCTGCTGTCTTAGAGGGTCCTATTAGTGGGGCTCCAGGGAACTGGACTATGTTATGGGGTCTTCTCCTATTGGTGGGTTCCTTCGAGTTATTATGTCCGAGCGTGTTCCTTGTTATTGAAAATAGTCAACTTATGTACACTCAGTGCTGGGTGCTTTATCATGCATGGTGCAAAATCAAGTTTTTCGTTCTTTTGGTGCACTTGTGTGAAAGAAATCATTATGGGGTGTGCAAGCAAAACAAAACAATCATATAGGTATGGCTACCCCCTTGGCTTGTCTACAACCTAGTATGGCTCTAAGTGTGATCTCTGGTCGCTCCTAAGGATTTTTCGGGGTCTATGCTGCTCCCTCTATGCTCTATCAAGGCTGGGTTACCATATAAAGGTCGGTTTTTAGCTCTTAAGTCAGGCTACTAGAGGTCGCTTCTAGACTGTATAGTTGTGGTTTTCTTTGATTTTTGGCTTTGATGAGCCGGATCGGGCATTTAAGGATGTTCGAGAGTGTGTCCCAATTGGTCGTAACCTAGGGAGGTGGTCCTATTCCTAGTTTTTTGTCTTTTGCCCAACTAGTCTGATTCCCAGAATCAGACTGTCTACGATTCTGGGTGGTCCGGGTATGGGAGTCGGATGGTAGACTAGATCGGATGGTTCGATCGTTCAGTGGTTCGGTTGTGGGCTGGATTTGGTCCCGACTAGCAATTGGGTGTTTGACTAGACGGGTGGTCCGATTGAGGTGGGTATTTGATTGGATGAGGGGTCTGGACCACATGGTCTGACTATGGGAGTTGGATGACCGACTAAAGCGTCCGATCGAATGGTCCGATGTGTGGTTGTGACTGCCTACAAGACTTTCCAGATCAAGCAAATACATAGCAAGGAAAGTTTGTATCAACCTAGGGTGGCCGAAAAACTCTGAATCATGTGATCTCTTCTTTGACATGCAACTCTCTCTCTCTCTCTCTCTCTCTCTCTCTCTCTCTCTCTCTCTCACTATGCAGAAATGAGATCTTTCCCCCTATCCTTGGGGTTTTAGGGTCGTGCCTTACTCAGTCCTTACCTCCCAACTCCCCCTCCTTAGTCATTAGGCCTAGAAGCCCATCTTTTTTCAGCTCTTTTCCTAGTTGTGCCCTGTTTACATTAGCGAAACCCTACTGTTTTCTCACAATCTTTTGGTCCTATCCTACCTTAATGCAAACAAACCTATCTACCTCAAGTACTGACTCGGGGATGAAACCCTACTTCCATGCTTGATTTGAAGCATGCGGCGCTCAAGGCTCGAATCCGTTGGTCTCAGCAATGGAACCAAAATGAAGGGAGTTCTCTTGCTCAATCCCCGAGACCTACGGACCGCTTATTATTGGTCAAGTGTTTCAAGCCGAGTGGCCATGGCTACCTCTTACATAGCCGACACGCTCTCCCTACCTATTGGGTGTAGTGAGCTTACCTTGATGCTCGATTGAGTATCCTCCTCTTTCTTGCACACCGATAGCTCCATGATCCTCGATGCAAGCTTGAGCAACCTCAACCCTCTCCGTTAAGCTCCATCCTCCATAGCCGTGTGAGAGAAGAGAAGAGAAGAGAAGAGAAGAGAAGAGAAGAGAAGAGAAGAGAAGAGATGAAGATGAAGAGAGGAGATGGGGAGCTTCCTCTCCTCGATCGCTCACTCTCTCACACTCCCTCACTCCCTCACTCCCTCACTCAAGCGCGCACAAGAAGGCAAGAATAAGAGAAGAAGAATAAGAAGCTTTTGCCACACACCAAGAATGAGAGTTTCCATTAACTTTTTGGCTTATATACATGCCCTCTTTCCCTTGGGCGTGATCATCCCCTTTTTACATGGGCAGCCCTTTTGTCCATTGTTCTCCTATGTATTTAAAATGCACTTTTGCCTTTGACTTGATTTTTGAGGCCGCCCTTGCGCTTTTAGTTGTTCTCCTTTCTACCTCTTTGGTTGTGTCTTCTAGGTCCTGACTTGCGCTTTTTTCACTTTTTTCTGCTTTCTTCTTGTGTTGAGGTTAACAAACGTGCCTCTTCATCAATGGTTAATGTTACACAAGAATTTGAGTATGAGACACACCAATATAAGACTGCACCATATTTAAGACCCCAAGACCCACTGGCCATTTTTAAAACCATCCCAACATCCTTTTGGATTGGTAGACCCAGCCTCTCCAATAAATCCATGCTCATAATATGCTCAGGCATTTCCATGGGGCTCTTGATGTGTCACATGTAGCACACATAGCCAACATTGTCCACCTCTCTCAGGGGGGCGAATTCCCTTTGAAAGTCTACATAAAATAAATCGATTGTGGTTATGATACCAACTTCTAAGTCATGATACCACATTGTAGCCCTCCCTTTTAGGGTCATGTTAAAGAACATCATTAGATGTCCCTCGTTCTGAATTCGACAATTAAACATGAGTTTCTGGAACTCACACTGATGTGAAGTTCCGCATCCTCCTTCGCTAACCCATTAAAGATAGATAGAGGAAAACCTAAAGCTAGAAAATCCAATGTTCCTACAGTAATTGCAATATATTGCACCATAACAACAACTAGATTTGCTATAGGAGTTTGTAATGGTGTGACTACAACCCCACTTGAAGTGGGTTGACTTACTAGGAGAAGGGGAGCACTAGAGCTTCCTCCTTCTCTAAATGGACTATTTGTGGCACTAGGGTCACTAAGACCTCTCCTCATAGGGGTATCAGACTGCTACATTGAGGAAAATATCTCCTAAGGATTTTAGCTTTCTGTCATGCCCTTTTGGCTCTTTCTTGTTTTTGGATCTCGGCTTGATGGTGTTTATCAAGAAATAATGGGTCTATCTTGATGTTCTTTGGTATAAACTAACTAACTAGTACCTAATTAACTAAGATTCAAGAGCCCCCACTTATTGGTGGTAGCTCTCAGCAAACACACTACCTGTCGAGACCAAAAATGGACCTGACATTGGCTCTAAGACTCTAATCGGGCCTCCTATACTCACCCAAATACTCCACAGCCTCGCGACCAGGAGGATATAGACACTATGAATAGATTTATCGAAAGAAAGTATTTTTCCCAACTTATCTCATTGTAGCCCCATTATGACTCTCCTACACCTTAGGGATTGGCCCCAGGATGTGTCGTCTCAACATATAAACATATGCATAAAGTCCACTCTTTAGAATATTCATTCCAAGAGATAATGCATCCCTCACCAAATCAGTCCCCAAGGAAACAATTATACTAAACCTATATCGTTAACCCTAGTGCAAGACAGAGAAAAATGAAGCAAAAGAAAATTCAAAAATACAAAAAAAAGGTCGAGAGAAGGAATAAGAGGAGAAAAGACCAAAAGCACAAGGGCAACTTTAAAATTTTAAGGAAAATGCAAAAGGAAAAATGTCATTTTAAAATGCAAAAGCCCCCCTAAATTTTTGTAAAAGAGCACCATGCTCCCTCTTGTGTAATTTGTAATGTGTAGATGGGCATAGGTGAAGGGATAGTGTAAATAGAAGAGAATAGAAAAAGAGAACCTAAGCAAGATGGTCCATCATGTAAAAAAGGGGATGGGTGTCCAAAAGGGATTAGGGCATGTATAAAAGCCAAAAAGTGAATAGAGAAGCTCATTCTTAGTATGTGGCAAAAAGTGGCTCTCCTCTTCTTCTCCTCTTATTCTCTTTTTCTTTTTCTTGCTTGTGCTTGAAAAGTGAGGAAGTGAGTGTGTGAGGGTGAGGGACCGTGGTGGAGAAGCTCTCCATCTTCTCCTCTCTTCTTCTTCTTCCCTTCTTCTTCTCATCTCTTGTCTTGCATGGTTATGGAGCATGAGTTTGAAGGTGGAGGATTAAGATTGCATGAGCTCGCATCTCAGATCGTGGAGCTACCGGAAGGTTTGAGAGAGAAGGATACTTGATCCAGCATGGAGGTAAGCTCACTACACTCTTAGGGTAGAGGGTGTGTAACAACTATGTGAGAGGTAGCCATTAGCATTCGATTCAAAATGCTTGAGCAATAAGCGGTCCATGGGTCTTGGTCTTGGTCTCCTGTAGCAACCTGTTAGCTCTCTCTCTCTCTCTAAAATCCAACTGTGTTTTTCTTTTTTCTTCCCTTATTTTTCCTACCTAAATGCCTACAAATACCTACAAATTAGAAGCGAATACTTATGCTAATCAAATCACCTATCTAAACTTTAAGAATCCAAAACACTTACTTGAAATGAAGATCAAATGTCCTTTCTTTCTACATGTCTACCTCAAGTACCGGTTTGGGGAAAACTCGACTCCAATCCTCAATTCGGGCGTGCAAGCACTGAAGGCTCGAATCCATTGGTCCTAGCAAATGGAACTAAAAAATGAGAGCTTTTGCTTGACTGCCAAGACCCACAGACTGCTTATTGCTCAATTTTGAGTCGAATGCTAATGGATACCTCTCACATAGCCATGCACACCCTCTACCCTACGAGGTAGTGAGCTTACCTCCATGCTCGATCAAGTATCCTTCTCTCTCAAACACCTTCTAGTAGCTCCATGATCCAAGATGCGAGCTCAAGCAGCCTCAATCCTCCACCTTCAAGCTCCATGCTCCATAGTCGCGTGAGACAAGAGATAAGAGAAGAAGGGAAGAAGAATAAGAGAGGAGAATATGGAGATCTTCTCCACCACAGTCCCTTACCCTCACACACTTACTCCCTCACTCTCTCACACTCCCTCACTCGCTCTCTCAAGCACAAGCAAGAACAAGAAGAAGAGAAGAAGAGAAGAAGAAGAGGAGAGCCACTTTTTACCACACACCGAGAATGAACTTCTCTATTCACTTTTTGGCTTTTATACATTTCCTAATCCATTTTGGATACCCATCCCCTTTTTTACATGATCGGCCATCTTGCCTAGGTCCTCTTTTTCTATTCCCTTCTATTTACATTGTCCCTTCACTTATACCCATCTACACATTACAAATTGCACAGGAGGGAGACTATGATCTTTTACAAAAATTTAGGGATGCTTTTGTATTTTTACATGCATCTTTCCCCTTTTTCATTTGCCTTGAACTTTTAAGGTTGCCCTTGTGCTTTTGGCCTTTTCTCCTCTTATTCCTTTTGTCAGGTTGCCTTTTTCTATATTTTTGAGTTTTCTTGAATTTTCTTTTACTTTCTTTTTCTCTATCTTGCACTAGGGTTAACATTATCCCCCTCCTAGCCGAGTGCCAATCCCATGGCACTTGTGGACAACTACTGATGAGGGCTCGGGTAGTTGAAGGGTTGCCATGTGGGTTGATGATGGGGCCTTGTAGGGATTGGACATGGAGAAGAAGCATTTCAAAATGGTGGAGGTTGTGGCTGAGAGTGGATTGAGTGGGTGATGGGGCCTTCAAAGTTGGTGGTTGTTTGTGGGGTGTTGGATTCACCTAAAAAGGAAAAGAAGGTGCATTGTCTAGGAGGTGTATCTACCTTATTGTGTAGTGCATTATGTCCATGCCAATGGAACTGGGAGTTGGGTCACAACTTGGGGTGTTGTCCCATACTTGAGGACCTAGTTTGTGCATAGAGGAGGTGTGGTGGGTGTAGCTTAGGGAGACATGTCTAACTATAAGTGTGACCTCCCTAGGTGTGTCATGCCCTTGATGCACCCTAAGTGTGTGAAGTGGGGGAACAAAAGGGTTTATGAGGTCGAACGAGGCCACCGAATGCACCTAGCTTGAGAACCCCTAGGTGCAGTAATTGTGGCGCTCATCAAAAGCGAGATGTATTGATTGTTTTCTCTTTTGATTTTCTTTTCCTTTTCTCTACTCTTTTTCTCTTTCATTTTGTCTTTTCTTTCTCTCTCTTTTTTAAAATGGTATGCAAAGAACTAGTCCTCGTGTTCACGGTCACGGGAGGAAAAGGTTGGCTTGAGGGACTTGCTTAGAAAGTTCTTACCCTATATCTAGCCCTTTAGATTTATGCGTACATTTAGAGGGGTTGTGGATAAGAATGGATGACTACATCTAGTGAATTGTCTATCATTCATATCCTCTAGTAGAGCCATGGAAAAATATGGGAGAAGTGTGGCTTGCATCATGAGTCTAGCCATTGCGTAGCTATCTATGTCAGTGTTCAAGTCAAAAAAGAGGGGTGATAGGCAATATTCTTGAGCGGCAGGATCCTATGTGAGCAATACCCTAAGTAACCTAAGGTAATTGCAAGTCGTAATGAAGGGGAGATCACAGTAAGAGGAGAACTCACTAAGAAAGCGGGAGATAGAGGGCCTAAGGTCATCTACGGAGAATGTGAGGGCTTCTTCTAGTTTAGTGGCATTTACATTATATAACTTGGGGAAGTCATAGTGGCCATGGATGTCGAAATTAAAATCCACTCCTACCCTTCTTGGATATGGCATGTAGGTTGGATCATCTCTCTCATAGGGTAGGGTGTTACAAAAAGACATCCATGCATCCATGTTTGCATCCCAAATCCTTCTCCTCCAATTGGGTTGTGTTTCATAACCCTTCATAGTCTTGGGCACTTCCATGACCTTATCTTCCCAATAATTTGGTGATTCTATCCTCCACAATGTTGGGTTATTTTCTCTTTCTTTGTTCCATTGATCCGCAAGTCTTTTGTCCATGTTTATCACCTCTTCAACCACTCTAGGGGATAGCACTTGGCTCATTGTGGGTGGAAATCAAAAGCTAGACTCAAAGGGTTGGCATTTATTTTCCCATTGTTTCTACATTGCTAGTTCCATGTTCTAATTTACAAGAAATCACTCTTCTCTTGGTGGGATAGGGACTTTTGGAACTGCTACGGGTTGCACCCTTAGTCTTGTTTGTGCATGCTCCAACATCTTCTCTCTCTTCCTTTTGACTTCGGCCTTCTTTTTTGGAGTTGAATCTTCTTATGGAGCTTCCTGTTGTGCTTCTGATCATGGAGGGCTTGGTTGTGGAACTTGTTCTTCTTCTTGTTGGCCCACCTCGAAATCTATTCTATCTCCAGTAGGTTACACATGTTGCTCTTCTCCTCTCACGGACGCCACTGGTCTTTGTTCCTCCTTATATCCTAGCAATTCTACTTCTTGAGCTGTCAACCCAGCCCTTAGCAAGTATTCTCTTTGCTCTTGTAGGCTTATATTGGTTTTTAATTCTTGCATTTGGGCACACAAGCCATGTCTTGTAGCTCTGTGGGAAATCTCTAACTTTTTCTTCAAAACTTATGTTGCCTTGTCCTCTTCTGGTTGTGTGATATCTAGAATGTTGTTGAGGAAAGCACGTTGCTATCCCACCATCCTTGTCTCCATGGTCTCTTCTTCCTTGCTCTCTACTAGCACTCTCTTGCTTTCTGCATGGGCTAGATGGCTTGCCAAGTCCTTCACTCTTTCCTTACTCTTAGCTGTCCATTCTTTGACTCTTTGCTTCATTTCTTTTAGACTTTCGTTTAGTCTTTGGGCTAAAGCCACCATTCTTGGCTCCTACTCTTTCCACATTTGGGTTGCTTTTTCTTTATCCTCTTCCAAGAACTTCATCTCACCTTTCAACCTTTCTTGCCCTTCTAGCACTGACATCAGCTTATTCTCGGTTTCCTCCATTTCTTTACAATGCTTTTTCTCTTCGTGACCTTTTGTGGCGTCTTCTGTTGCAAGTCTATATGTTGCCTCCTCTATCCTTTCCAGCTGCCCTCTTCATTTCTTTGTAACCCTATTAGCTCTTGCCTTTCTTTCTCGAATCTTTCTTGCTAATTGTCTTCCTCTTCCTTGGCCTTGAGTTCTTCCTTCAACTCATGTATCTCCTTTTGATACCCTACTTCTTGGTGCATCCTCTCCAGCTAGAATGCACCAATGCTTTCTTTTCAACCTCCAACTAAACCACAACTGTCTTCTTTTCTTCTTTTGCTTTCTCCAGCTGCACAAGGAGCTCCTTGACATACTCATCATACTCCATCGATGGTGTGACTGCTGTAGGTATTGACATTGTTGATGCCTCTACTTTCTAATTCTTAGGATCTTGCTGTGATTCAACATCCGCATAGTTGTCGGTCTTTTCATTCCTACCGCTGGAGCTTCTCCACTTGATTCTAGGGCTATTTCTTGCACTCTACCCACCAGATACTACACCCATGCCATTAGATTGCTTTTATTCATTGTGTTTGTGGTGCCTTGCCATGGTTGTTGTAGTTGCAATTTTGGGGCCATGTGAACTGGTGGGATCAGATGTAGCAAGCCCTTGCCTTTTCCTTGCTCAATCTCTACTGCCTTGGCACTGGTATTTCTTGGACCATTGTCTATTAGTGGGCTCATGGTGGCTAACTCCTCCTCCTTGGTGCATTGTCCTGTTGACATGCGAATAGCTTTAGCAGTGTCTTCTTCCTCTTTCTTGCATAGTCTTTATAATTCTTCTTCTAATTTCCTCACTCTCTCTTCTTCAAACTTTTTTAACTTTTCTTATGCCTTTTGCAGCTTAGCCTTTTCTTTTCTAGTCATCCTCTCCTTTGTTTCCTCTCACTTCTTTAGAGGAATCTTAATTTGTAGCTTCTTTGGCCCTCCTTGACTAGATGCCATCCCTTGTTCTTCGCTCTCGTTCATTGCTCTTTCACTTGACTGATCTTGTTTGTGGATTGGTGATCTCTTAGGGGTCTCCCCCACTTACTCTTCACCTTCCACCTCGCCCACCGCCTCAGATAATAGCGATTAGCACCTCGTCAAACCCTACTGTTGATGCTTTGGATGTAGGCATTCTGCAATCGAATTCAGAGATGGCAATCGGTGACTCACCCCGTGCTAGTTTTTGGATGCATGCTAGTGCCTTGGCTAAAGATTCAATGGTGCTCAAGACATAAGTATTAAAATTGACTTCATCTAGGGCTCTTGCCACCATGACACTTTCAAGCATAGGCACTTGGATTCTTGTCATAAAGGTGCGTTGTACCTATGATTATTAGAGAAGAGTGCATGCATCCTCAGCTGACAGTAGCATCATGAATGTCTGCTAAATTGATTCCATCACTCTTCCATCGTTAGTGTGCACCCTTGCCTTTGTCATCTTCAACATGCTATAGACATCCCTCTTTGGTTTTTTTCCTTTGGATGTCTTTCACATGATGTTTGAGCTTTGTTTGCTCATTTGGAATTTGACTTTTGTTCTAGTGGGAGCCGCTTCTTGACACTTGGATGTACATTGAGCATTTGGTTATGTAGTTGAGCTTGAGGGTCTTATAGTTAGACCATGGGACTTGGTGACATGTACATACTCTTGTCATGCTTTATGTATGTAGTTGATGATTAGTGGGCTAATCTAACATTGCTTTTGGGCCAGCACCTATGTCTCTCATGCTATTGTTAGTGATGTATGCATCTTGGTTGGCTATAATTTGAGCTTCCATTGCATTGCTTAGTGAGTTTTCCTTTGGCTGGTCTCTTCTATTTTTACCAGTGAGACCTAGTTTATGCATGATGGTTATGCCTATGGGATGTATCTCAGTATGACATATTGATCCTTTGATAGTTCTTAGTGCTAGTCACATATTCACTCATTGCTAGTTAGACCCATTCCCTAATAGTTGCCATTTGTCTTCTATCAGTGTGATTGCACCTCTTTGGCATTGATTTTTTACTGTTATATTTCATTTTCATCATGTTTTAATTTCACTTTATTGTAGTATTTATGCAAGCATTCATCTCCATTTGGAAGTTCTTTGCATTGAGTTTGTGGACATCTCATTACTTGGTCAATACCCCTTGTTTTCATCTTGATCTAGTAGAGGTTTTGGTGCTAATTTGTAGGTTATTACAACAGCTTGTTTTGCCATTTTGTGCATTTTCTTAGTCTCAGTAGTATGGCTGCTAGTTCCAATGATAGTACTATCTTTAATATTGACAAGTTTAATGGCACCAATTGCAGCTATTGGAAGGCAAAAACCTGGCAAGTTTCAGTCTAGAAGTCACCCATGTGTGGAGTCTCTTTAAGGGAATCCTAGTAGTGAAATGACCTAACGAATGAGCAGTCTCCATCGTATTTATAAATAGAATCCAAAGGAAATATCTCTACAAGGCATTGGTGGACAACTCAAACTTGCAAAGGGATGTGCTAGCTAGGGTCTTTGAAGAAGCCATACGTATTGATGGCTTGCTCAAGGAGAGAAGCTTTGGAACCATGACCTAAGATGGCATTGCTATCCAGATCCTTAGAAAGAGCTATGACCATTAGTGAGAGATCCTGCCAAACCACACAAGACCAGGGAAAGGGCATCGACCTCGAGGATGTCACTGGTATATAAATCCTATATATCATGTGCGTTCATGGCATGTTTTATATATCCCTATGTAGCCTATTTTGCGATATTTTCTTGACACTTCTGTGACCTTTTACCATAATTTATAAATCCCTTACTGTAAATTTATTTTTTTTCATAAAAGAATTTAACAAATCCTTATGTAATAGATGCAAAACACTAGCTCCATCATAGAATTGATCAGAAATTAGTTGAGACACGACTTCAAGCTATTATGTGGAAGGGTGCAAGCATATTAATTGTTCTCACCATTGAACATGTGTCTAATGAAGATATGACAAGCGGGCACAACGTGCGACTAGATGTTTATTGAACTAAAAATGCATTCTAAAGTTGATTAGATCATTAAAATAGCCCCATAACATATAAGATCCCAAAACTTCCAAGCTTTCATTAAAAAGAAAGTGATCCTAGAAAGTTTTGACATATTTCAGCATAGCCTAAAATTCACAAGCTATGGTGTACATGTGCTAGTAAGCTAGTTGCTTAAGCCTACTTTAAACTGAGCGAGAGGTGAGCCTTATGGGTCTTTAAACATGAAAATTAAAATAGAAATAGAAGAATATATAGTTTCACCATCATAATACTATCTTTGAGCTCTTATACATTGCGATATTGATCTTAATCTTGTCTCTCATACGACCAAGGGTGCTCACTAGAAAGTTCACACACAATGGACAAGGTTGAAATATGGACCAAACATAGCGAAAATGATAAGCTTGAAACACTATCGCCCATCCTTACACAAGCACGAGCAATGAAAATGCAAATGATAGAGTCAAAATGCAATCAATTAATGCAATAAAAGCAGTCAACTTGCTTAAAAGTAGGTCATCTTAACTTTCTATCCCTAAAGTGCAAATTAGCTAAAAAACACAGAGAAAAAGAGTAGAAACCAAGCCAAAAATTAGCAAAAGATGGTCAACCATGCTGAAAAATTAGTACAAAAAAATCAAGAATAGGTCCAATCAGCTGAAAAAAAGCCAAAACACAAACCTGAAGTAGTAGAAAACAACAACACAAACTTGGATCCTAAAATCTGATACCATGTCAAAAGTGGATGTAGCAATTGAAGCATAAACAACCATTGTAATAAGCTGCTAAACACAAGGACAAAAGGAAAAAAAACATAGAAGAATACTACAAAGAAGAGAACTCAGAAGAATGATCAAAACATGAAATCCATATACCAAACGTGAGACACTGGCATATAACAATGAGTCACTAGTTGTATAGGAAATGACACAAGTTTCCTCTCTCCAATATAACCTATAGGTGATAATGATTGACTCAAGAGGAGCTTGAATGTAGAGAACAAAAATATGCCATAAATGGAGTATGTCGACTAGCATAAAATGCCCAAATAAACATCATAATGACCACAATAAAATGCCTAGAAGCGTTAGGTATAAAGTAGACTCAGAAATGAGAGACTCAAAGTTTGTGGATACTGATGCTACAAACTTGGAGAGTGCAAACGAAATACTAGCACAAGGATTACAAGATACTCATTTTTTTTCCGATGTTCAAGTGGATATAAACAATTGAGAGAAGCATAAATAAGACATTGGGATGCTATTACCACTTTTTTTCCAAGGAAAAGTATGCCTACAAGAGTATGATTTAAGGATATCGATAGGGCATGACATGATTAATAGACTACCATTTGATCTAGGCACTAGTTGGGGCAGCATGCTGTAATGAATAGTTGCATGTTGTAATTTTAGGGGTTGATACCTTCAACGTTTGGTCCTTGGGTCTTCAAAAAAGTTGTAGATCTCAAGTGGGGCTACAATTTTTCTTTTCAAAGCTTGGCGATCTAAGTTACCCTTCAAAAGGAAAGAGTATTTTTCTACTAGGTGGTGTTATAGGACAGTTTTCTAGACAGGATAAAAATAAATCTGATGAATGTAAATTATTGCATGAGACATATGCTTTGATGGAGATGTTTGAGACTAGTACGAAGGATAGGGATGAGGTTTCAAATATGCCATAAAAGTGATATATAAGAGGCAAATGCGGTGGAAAGCCTGGTGAAAGATAAGAAAATTGACAGAGATGAAGAAGAGGAAGATGTGAAAGCAAGTTTTCATGGATTTCATGAACAAACATGTACTAATATGGCTACAACTACAAATAGAAAATGGAGTGATGATTGAGCCGTTGGTCAAATCTTAAGCGGATTGTTCTTGCTGGAATAACAACAGAAATGAATTTTAAAATGGAGTTTACGAGTGCCTTGGCCCAGAAAGGCCACTCTTCTTGTATTTGAGTTGGGACCTTATTGAACAAGACATTGTACTTGGGATCTTATTATTATACATAATGAGAATTAGTATAGTACTTTTTTTTCCAAATATACAAAGAGGATTTTGGCATCAATTGATTTAGCTTCTATCTCATTTTTTGTCTTGCTTGTTGAGATATTTGCAATCACACCTATTGTAGCCTCTTTGTATGAGGCAGTTTTGGGCCTAGGACATGCAGGTAGACTAAATCCCATATGCATAGAAAGGGAAACTGCTACCCATCCAACAACTATTATACTTGACTACCACTTTGAATATGGAATGAATACAATGTCATGATGCTTTGTACTTTCAGTTAAGTGTCTTGTCTTTGCCAGTCCTACACAAGATTGAGTTTATGAGTCCAAGTTGCCATCTTGGAACCTAATTCACTTGTGTAACAGTTGGTCTTCAATCCTTGGTCAATGTCATCATGAGTTCAGTCTATGCCTACAAGCCGCCATAGCCATGCTCTAGATCCCAATGTTTAACATTGCTCTTTCTCAAGAACTCTCGTAGTTTGTGGCTAAACACACTAGTGTCAGATTGTGTGGGAGCCAAAGTCTGTGAAGAGGAGCATGATGTTCACCTTACAACCAGCTAGGTGACATCTCTAGGTGCTAAAGACCTTGCATTGACTATTATATAGCGTAAGACAACCTATTTCCACCTCATTCCCTATTGCATTTTGAGCAAGACCGTAATACAAACCTACATTTGATCCAATGGACCCTTCATACTCGTTGGACGGTGCATACAATGTCAAAGGGGTTTATGTCTATGGTATGAAAGCATATTGGCAGTTGTGTATTGAGTATGTCAGTGGTCTACATGGGGGATTGTGGAAGACAGGTTCTAGAAGGCACTGCAATGGATTGCGTGTACGAGAACTGATAGGTGTTGATCACACTATATTAGGAAAGGACTCAAGAAAGTCAAGAAGCGGAGTTTGCATGCATGAGACTAGAAGACAAGTGGGACTCAACTAAGGCTCAATAGCCTAATTTTGGACGTTGTGGGAGGAGTAAGAAATCTTGGATGTCTTGGGGAGAATGCTCTCATAAATTGAACTTGCAGTGATCAATCTCCTACATTTCCATCATCTCATGCACATGTTGAAGACATGTTTTGCTCACCCATATGTTGAACATATGTATATACTTTGTGATTAAGCAAACAAAAAAAAAAAAAGTGAGAAACTTTGTGTTGGGATAACTCATCTTTCATGCAAAAGGTAGACAAACATTACCTATAGATCATAGGTACTCCCAAAGATTGCATAGAGGCTTCAAAGTGAGAGCTTGTCACAATTTACTACTATCTAAACTATGTATACAACAGGGTATCTATTGTCTAAAAGGTTTTCTAGATTGACTTATGGTCTTCAGAGACTCCTGTTGAATGCTACTAATGCTCTATGGTTGATAGATGATTGCCAAAACCAAAGTACAAGCTTTGGAGCGATTTTTGGGCAGCAAATGCATGTTTTAATGCTATTGTAATAAATCTATCTAAAGGGCTAAAATAGATTTTGAAGGTCCATGATTTAATAGAGGTATTGATGCTTTTTGATGGATGATAGCACTTTTGGGTAATGATACTTGTCATTTACTATAGGGATTTTGTTATATGTATGGTAGTACTCCCAGAGATTTCATAGAGGCTTCAAAGTGAGAGCTTGTGTATATGCAATTTACTGCTAATCTAAACTAGGTATACGGTAGGGTATCCACTGTCCATAGGGTTTTCCAGATTGATTTATGGACTTCAGAGACTCCCATTGAATGCTATTGATGCTCTATGGTTGATAGATGATTAGTGATTTTTGGCAGCATATCTATATTTTAATGCTCCTATAATAAATCTATCTGAAATGGCTGAAATGGATTTTGAAGCCCATAATGGGTTAACAGAAGTATTGATGCTTTCTGGTGGATGATAGCACTTTTTGGTAATGATACCCATCATTTACTACACGAATTTCATTATATGCATGGATTTATGAGGCACATGTCACTGATTTTGGAGCAGAGATATTGATGTATGTCAGACTATATCTGAGTCATAGTCTCAAAATGTGTTATGGGCTAGCATGCAAAGTGTGTCTTCATGCCTAGGGTTTAGGCATATTATATGGATGTACTGTGATTGATTTGCTAAGCTACATGTGATAAGAAATCTTTTAATTGTGCCTTGATAATTGTCATTGGATTCATCTAGTCTTTATATTCTCTTTCTTTCATCCTGTTCTAGGACTCAAAATCTATGTACCCTTCTGTCTTTTACCCTGGGGTAGACCTTTAACCTTGCATACTCTGACAAGGCTATCTAGAGCAACCTCAAACCAAGATGGATAGACCTGTGTTTGTGTAAGATAGCCATCTTCTTATGCTATGTTTTCAGCGCATGGATCTCCTCTTGGCAGTGCCTGTCAATACAACAGTCTTCTAGGCAATAGGTTTTAGCACTCTAGCAAGTACATTTTGTGTTGTGTTTTTGCAAAGGGTAATAGGCTTCTCACACTGGGCAGTACCTTAGTAGTTTGGGAAACACACTTTGCAAGTGGGTAGCCTATTTTTAAAGGCAAGATGATTATCTTTATTTCTGTGTTTCACATTGGGCTGGTCTTTCCAAACTTGGCCAGCACCTCACTAGTTTGGGTGGCCTCTCTATCATGCCAATATTAGGACAATATATCTACATTTATTGTAGGGATTCCATTTTCAAGCACTCCTAGTTCTTGACCAGCCCTTGGATTGGCCACATTTATAGGTTGAAGACTTGTTTTCCTCTCCATTTACTACCCCATCTCTCTGACCAACATTGCGTGTTCCTTTCGTCATCGGATACTCCCCGTCTACGTCGCCTAAGTCAACCTTCTTCTGTATCATGTCCCGATGGACCAAGATTACTTTGAGGACACCTCTTATTGGTTGCTTTCACTCCAGTGGAAGCATCTTCTTTGCTTTCTTGCAAGTACTTATTGAAGGATA
The DNA here is from genome assembly GCF_053477565.2 of Lygodium microphyllum. Lineage (NCBI taxonomy): Eukaryota > Viridiplantae > Streptophyta > Polypodiopsida > Schizaeales > Lygodiaceae > Lygodium > Lygodium microphyllum. The sequence goes on along the minus strand of NC_141156.1, from coordinate 134,547,671 downwards.
TCTATGGCCAATGTGTATGCTTTGGGGGATTGTGTGGTTCATGACAATTTAGACCGATCTTCCTATCATTTTTTCTTGCTACATTCTTTGGGGGACTTCCAAACACCGATTGGCATTGATGGCATCTCCTGAAGCAAGTGTCAAGCCTATGCTCTCTACCCACATCCAACAAGCTGGATGGGATGAACTTGTGAGAGTGTGCAACACAAAAGGAAAAGTGATCATAGAGAGGAGGAGGAGAAAAAGAGAGAATGCAAGAGAGAAAAGGAACAATGTGACTACAATGGCTGAAGGTACAAGGCTGCAACAATCAGCCCCAACTTGCAATAATGGGACGAACTTCTCTCAAATGAGAAGCTCATGGCTACAAGAAGTGAGAAGACTAGTGTAGAATACATCCTATGTTGATGGTGGAAGATGTGAGAGATGTGTCACAGCTAGGTCCTTCAAAGAAATATCCATACTAAGGGATGCAAGCTTATCCCAAATCTCCTCCGTCCTATGGATGTGATCCCGCATTGTAGGGAAATTTGCGGGACCAAAAGTTGTCATATCTTCAAATCGAGATACAATCTATGCCCAAATGTCTAGATGCAAAAGAGAGATGCCAACATCTTCCAAACCTCTATGGCGATGTAGATATATCTAACATGCATGAGCACAAAATATGCACAACTCAAAAAAATAAAAGAGCAAGCTCTAGCATTCAATCGATCCCATAGGACTATTGAATCTGTGAGCCACACTATCATGGTTATTTAAAGTAGATTGGGATACTGAGAAATAGAACGCAGATAATGTCAAGGTTAAATATATCGTAGAAGATGCAAGAGAGACATTGATACAAGTTACAAATGATATCGTTGTTTGGGATGTAAAGAAAGATAGCCTAAGCAAATTAAGTGGATTAATGATGTGGATCTTTGATCTTGACATATTCCATGTGATATACAAGTTATTTAAAGTTGAAGGGGATGTCTTGTATGTATGTATGCCTTACTAGTCGTCTATTGACCCAGGAGGGCATATATGGCTATAGGAGATTGCAAAGGGTAGGCAAGGCTGAACTAAAGAAGTTTAAATGGGATTTCTCAATTCCTTAATCTCTTAACCAAGTGGATGAAGCCCAACATAGATGAGAGAAATCGAGAATTGATTGAAAGTGCCTCTCAGATAGCTTGATGAAGACTTGAACATTCCCTGTGCATAAATAAGATTACTATTACTCAATGTTGATGAAATAATCTTCAATCCTTTCTTCTTGAATGCTTGGAAGTAATCTTGAAGCAATAGCTTGAGATTGAAGACTTAATCTGTTTGTCCCAAATCTTAACTCCATAGAAGCTCTTGAGGTTGTCTTGCCTAATCCTTGCAATTTCTTCAAAGAATCTTTACAAGAATGAATCCTAGGACTGAACTGATGAGAAATCTTCAAGAAATTTAAGGAGAGTTGAATCTTGAACTCAAGTTTTCATGGCTACCATAGCTAGGTTTTGCAAATGTTGGAGAAGAAGAGAATGCCACCAATGCTGACAATTTCTTAAAGATTTTACTTGCCAAAGATTATTTGAAGCACCACAAGTAAGATAGGAGTCATTAGTACCAAGAATAGGGCTTGGATCGCCTAATTTTAAGCTTGTTGTTGCTGGGTACATCCTACTCAGTTCTGGCTCACGTTCGTAATGATCTTGTTGAGGATGAAAATTAGAAGAATATTCAAGTATCAAATGCTTGCAACAAGCTAGGGTTTGTGAAGTAGGAAGAGATCTTGGCTAGAAACTCCATGAAACTTGTAGAGAAGATTGAGGAAAGGGAAAAGAGAACCCTCTCTTTGAAAAGTAACCAATACTTACTACTCCTCTAATCCTAGTTAGCCATAGTCCTCCAAAATGCTCTTCAAAATATGTAAAATTTGATCCATGACCTACTATTTAAGCCATGGTTTTGGCTAAATCTCTCCAAAATCTTTGTCAAAGCACCAAGTTTAGCCTTTTCTCTAAGTAGAATGCTTGCAAGTACCTACCATGTGGCCCCTATACCTATTGCCCAAGATTTAATGGTAGAAAAATAGAAAAAATATATAAAAAATGAGAAAATTACATGGATCAAAAACCTATTATTTGAAACCACTTGTTAAGAAGGGGCCTGAGAGGTGAGAGAAAGGAGTGTATAACATAGAGAAAAAAGAAGAGAGAATGACTGATAAGGTGAGAGAAAGACTAGAAAGAAAGAAAATAAAAGAGAAGCCATGGAAGCTATGAGCAAGGAGGTGAGATGAGAGACAATAATTGTATTACTATAAAAAAGGTATTAAAAATTACACATATTACACCTTTTATACCTATGTGAGTGGCAAGGTATTATCAACAATCTCTCGTTAAAACATATATCTTCCTAGATTCTTACAAAAATTAGCAATGAATTATGGCTACCTTTAAGTATGATAAAATTATAATAAATATATCCATGGCTTGAGCAATCAGATGGAGATGAGGCATGTTTCCATCCCTATGGCCACCTTGATTACTCTTTACCTAGAGTATTGTACACTGCTTAATACAACTGACCACTATTAGGTAGGTTTTGGTCTTCTATATAAGAAGGTTCACTGTTATGGCAGCAAGCGAGAACCAACAAGATGTTGGTTTGAGTTTATAGTCTCTATCCTAGACCTAAGATAGGGTTGGACACCTATATGAGCCCAATGTGATTTAACGTTGAAAGGCTTGGGATGAATAGGGAAAGGGTGGTAACTTGGTTTTCGATTGGTTTTCTTTTGAAGTGATTGTATATATTGAGAATGAAAATCAAGAAATCTCCATGTGTGCAACTGTCATCCCCCTCCTCCTTCTTTCCACCTCCTCCTTACTCCTCCCATGCTGCACGATCTTCCCCCTTGGCCCCATGATTGTTGTTCTTACCTTCTTCTTCCACCCTAGTAAACTCCCTCTTCATCTCCCTTGTTGGGATAAAGGGTCTGTGTGCGTGTCCACCCGTAATGGCTTGGCTATACATAGTACATATAACTATCTAAAATCATTATTGAGGCACACTCTTTAGTACCACAAATCTTATGTCTTTGTATCTTCTTTCTCTCAACCTGCATCTCTACACAGAAGCTCCATTGCAGCTAACTCAACAAATTGGTATCAAAGCTTGGTTCAAGCAATCAAGAGCTTGGCATTTCTTCAAGTGCAAGATCTTGAAGTTGAAGAATAGTTCACTGTGAAGAGTCTGCCAAGCAAGGCAGCAAGGTTTGAAGCTTCTTCTTGAAGTTTGAAGCTTCCCTCATCATTTGAGCTTGTTGGTAGCCATCGTTGGCCACTTGGGGACCCTCCCCATCACCTCCAACACTTGGACTAGCATTCCAATCTCTTCAGGGCTGAAGGCGCCATCAGTGTGGGTAAGTAGATCCAATTTTCAACATGCTCAAGAGTAGCTACTCCTCTTCATTTGACATCATGGTTTTGCTCCATACTTTGCATCTAATGCTTAGCATTGAGCATTGAACTGTAGTATTACACTTGGGGCTGATATACATTCAGCTTAAGGTCTAAAATACACAGTATTCAGATCTGTAATAAATAGGACAGCACGTGCTCTCTTGAGATTGATGCTCATATGATAGCAATCTGGATGTATCTTGACGTTGGATGCTTTGGGAACCATGTGGCATTGTCTTGAGGCCATTCTGAGCTGAACTTGGCAAGGATTTGGCTCATTTTGTAGATATATTTGTGGTTGGAAACATGACATCAACTATTTCTTGATTGAATAATGCTTATGATTCACTTATGTGATGACTATTTGATGCCCATTCAATGCTACATGACTTGGAGATGTTATGTCCATGATTAGAGATCATTTTGGGGTGATTAGAGTCATCATTTTGCTTGGTTTTGATAGAGATTTGGTTGCTAGAATAACAAGGTTGACTGACATTTTGACTGCGTATGCATTATGTCTTGTTTCTAGACTTGGTCGTCTCAGGCATTCTAAACCATGTATTCATGCTTATGGTTGATGCTACGTGCTTGGATATTATTATGGAATGCATTTGAGTAGTGATTAAAGCTCATTTTTGGATCAACTTTACCTACACAGCTATTACTATACATTCAGGACAGTTTCCTACATATTTAGGACAACATACTTCACTGTCAGGAAATTTGATATGTTTCTACGCAAGAAGATTATGGTGATGTTTTGAGTAGCTTTGCATGATCTTTGGAGCTCAATCTCGTCTAAGAGCTTATTTCAGTTCTAAATTTTCAGGAGAGATTTTTCTTGAATGTCAAAACTGCACTCCTTAATTGCAAGACATCCACCTATTATTGTCAAGAATTTCAGGATTGCACTCCTGAATTGCAGGACAGCCACCTGTATTGTTAGGAATTTTAGGACTGCACTCCTGAATTGCACGACAACCATCTGTATTGTCAGGATTTTCAGGATTGCACTCCTGGATTATAGGACAACCACTTGTATTATAAAAAAATTTCAAGACTACACTCTGTTTTTTGTTAGAAAATTGGTATGTTTACTATCATTGAATGCTTTTGAGGCATTTTGGGCAATGAACTGATGTATGTTCTTGCTGCTACATACTTGGGGATATTCCTAACATACTATTGAGTGGATTTTGGAGCTTTCATTGCTTGGCATTAGCTATCAATTATTGTCATACAGTTATTTGGCTATGAATCATGGCTAGCAGTAGTGATAATCATCTTATGAATATTAAGAAGCTTGAAGGAGCACACAACTTTGTAGTTTGGCAAAAGCAGTGCTATAATATCTTGTTGTAGAAGAAGTAAGAAAAGCCTATTAAAGTAAAGGGAAGAAAACCAGTTGATATAAAGCACGATGACTTGGATGAGCTTAATGAGCTTACACGCTCGACCATTGAGCTATCAATTTTAGATGCCTTATTGTTTAACATTGAAGGGTTGGATTCTGCTTATGACGTTTGGAAGTGATAATAAGAATTGTATGCCTAGAAGAGTGTTGCAAGCAAAGTCTACTGGCTGAAGAAACTCATAGATTTGCATATGAAAGAGGGTACTACAATGTCTACTCACCTTAGTGAGTTTAACTCCATTTTTAGCTATCTTGCTGCTTTGAAGTTCAATATTAATTATGAGTTCAAAGCTACGTTCTTGCTTTGCACTCTGCCAGAGAGTTAGGATACATTTGGGACTGCTATGAGCAATACTAATGCTATGCTTTTGTATGTTGATGTAGAGAATCCTCTACTCATGGAAGAAATGACAAAACAATGCATCCAGTAAGTCTTCCAGTGCTTTGCATACTAGAGGTAGATCACAGGAGAATGGCAAATCTGATAGCAAGGGACGCAGTAAATCATGTAATAAGGATGTTGAATGCCATCATTGTAGCAAGAAGGGTCACTTCAAACGTGAGTGCTATAAGTGGAAGAAAGAGAAAGGGAAGGGCAAGAAGATAGATGACATCAAGGAAGAGAATAAAGAGAGTCAACCTACTAAGAAGAGTAGTGTAAAGATCGAAGAGGTGAATGTAGTTAGGCATGAGAGCGATAGTGGGAATGATGTACTCTTTGTCTCTTCAGGTTTCACTGCACATGTTTTGATAGCCGATACGGATGATGACATGCACACTTGTATTTTGGATTCAGGTGGCTCTTTTCATGTCACCCTTCACCATGAGTAGTTTAGAGACTGCCAGGGTTATCTCTAGGAGGAAAGAAATACTTTGTCACATTTGTCGATGATGCTACTCGGAAGGTATGGGTTTACCCTATTCGTAGCAAGGACAAAGTGCTTGATAGGTTTAAAAAATACTTGGCACTGGTTGAGAACCAAACTAATAAGACACTTAAGTGTCTTTTCTTTGACAACGGTGGGGAGTATGTGTCCAAAGCCTTTCATGCATTGTGTGATAGAAGGGGGATAAAGAGGGAGCTCAGTTCCCCTCATAATCCACCCAAAAATGGAGTTGCAGAGCGCATGAATGGGACCATATAGGATAAGGTCTATATGATGCTATCTCATGTTTCATTACCCCATGGCTTTTGGGCAGAGGCTGTTATGATAGCCATTCATTTGATTAATAGGTCATCGAACAAGTCTTTGGGGGGGGAGAGTCCCTCAGAAAGAGTGGTTGGGCAAGCCACCTTCTTATGCTCATTTGCGAGTTTTGACTGCGAGGATTTTGTGCACATATGGAAAGAAGAATGTGACTAGAACCAAAGTCCTGTAAATGCATATTCCTAGGATACGCTGACGAGGGTGAGATGGGGTATAAACTTTGGGATCACGAGAAAATAAAGATAGTACGTAGCAAAATGATGACATCTTCCGTGAAGATCGCATGCATAAACAACGCGGGAAGACTGAGGAAATTAGGAGGGTTGTTTTCAGGGAGGATGTACCTTTTAGATAGTTTTTTGTGCCCAGTGGACAACAACGTATACCTATTGTAAATACTCATGAAAATGCATGAAATGGTGTTGGAAATGACCAATAAGGTATTGCCCATGATACACCACAGATTCAATGTGAAAACATGTAGTTAGGACAACCTAAACTGTCAGGACAACATGCTAGAATTTCAGGACAACAACCTATACATGCAAAATTGCAGGCTCGTATTTCAGGATAGCAGCCTATACATGTAAAATTACAGGCCTGTATTTCAGGACAGCAACCTGTAAATGCAGATTTGTAAGCCCAGCAGCTAGCAAATGTAGAACCTTCGATGCGTAGGTTAACCTGACCTTCAAGGCAACCAAATAGGTTTATTCTTGCTGCCCACTATATTGCAGATTGTGTCATGTTGACAGATTGTGGTGAACCATCATGCTTCAAGGAAGTAATGACTAGACCAAACATCAAGAAGTGGTTCAAGGCCATGCTATCGGAAATGGAATCACTTGATAAGAATGGTACTTGAGACTTTGTGCAATTGCCTAAAGGGCAGAAAACTCTTCCATGCAAGTGGGTTTACAAGATGAAGGTCACTTTTGGTTTACAAGATGAAAGTACAAAGCATGGTTGGTTGCAAAGGGGTACAAGCAAGAACATGAAATCGACTTTGACGAGATCTTCTCTCCTGTAGTCAAGATGACTACTCTAAGAACCATTTTGGGCTTGGTTGTAATTGAAGATATGGATCTCATATAGATGGATGTAAAGACTGCATTCTTTTACATGGTGATCTGCGTGAGGACATATATATGCAGCAACCTAAGGGTCTTGTTGCTAAGGGCAAATTGACAATGGTTTGTAAACTAAAATGGAGTTTGTATGGCTGAAACATGCACCGCAGGAATGGTACCATAAGTTTGAAACTTTCATGAAGTTTCAGGGCTTTCAAAGAAGTCAAGTTGATCACTGCTTGTACACCAAGAAGGCAATAGAGGGCAGCCTGATGTTGATGACATGCTAATTGCTGGCAAGGATACTCATGCCTTGGATTCATTGAAGAAAAGTCTTCATGGTAGCTTTGATATGAAGGATCTTGGTGATGCCAATCACATTCTTAGGATGTGAATACTCAGAGATAGATCAAAGGGGTTACTCTATCTATCTTAGCAAGAGTATTTATCTAAGATTTTGCAGCATTTCAATATGGAGTGGGGGAAAGCAATGAGAGTTCCATTGCCTCCATATGTGAAACCCAATGCAGAGGACAACCCTACATCTATTGATGATGAGAAGGCTGAAATGGCCAAGATTTTGTATGCTTCAGTTGGTGACAGTTTGATGTATGCTATGGTTGCTACACATCCTGACATTGCCTTTGCAGTGGGAGTGGTTAGCAAGTACATGGCAAATCCTGGCAAGAAGCATTGGGAAAGCAGTGAAAGGTATTATGAGATACCTCAAGGGCACAAAGGATTTGTGCATCTGCTTTGGTAAGCGGAAGACATCTGTCGTTGGATTTACGAATGCAAACTATGCTGACATGCGGACACTGTAGGAAGTCCACTACAAGGTATGTGTTTAACTTCACATGGGGGTTTGTCTCTTGGATATCCAGGCTACAGAAGTGTGTTGCACTGTCTACTATGGAGGCAGAGTATGTGGCTATCACTGAAGCATACAAAGAGCCCTTATGGCTGCCACATTTGGTTGTTGAGCTTGGGATTACTGAGGTTCATGTCCTCCACTGTGATAGTTAGAGTGCTATCATGTTAGCATGGAACCCTATCTTTCATGCAAAGACAAAACACATACATGTGAAGTATCATTTCATATCAAAGAGGTACTTAACAGAAAGAGCATTGAGCTGGTCAAGGTGCACACTGATGATAAATCTATAGACCTTCTCACGAAGGGTCTTCCAGCAGAGAGGTTTACCCATTGCCGACAAGTGATGGGTACTGGATAGGTATAGTCTCTTCAACTTTGTACATACTTAGACTCCGCTAATTCTTTTCATCTAACTTTGGGCACATTGCCTTTAGGGGGGATGTTGTCGTGTCCACCCATAAGGGCTAGGATGTACATAGTATATATACATATCTAAAATCATTATTGAGGTACACTCTTCATTACCACAAATCTTGTGTCTCTATCTCTTCTCTCTCTCAACCTACATCTCTACACAGAAGCTCCATTACAGCTAATGCAACATCCCTGCCCCATGCCCATGCCTCCTCTTTATAGTGTTGCTCGACCTCCCTATCTCCACCATGCCCATAATCTCATGTCACCTCCTCTAACATCCCCTACTCCAACTTCACGTGTAACCCTCCATCCTCTGCTCTACTAGCCAAGTTTTCATCCTCTCTTTCTCTCTCCATCGTCCCCCTCCTCCTCCTTTACTCCCTCCCTCTCCAAACTCCTCCCCCTCCATCACTCTCCACCTTCTTCTCCTAGGCCACTCTCACAAAACCACCACCCCCTATAAAACCCCATCCACCTCCTAAACCCCTATTCCCACCACCTTGCCCGACATCACTACTATCCTCTCCATAGCCCCCTTTTGCAAGGGACTTTCCTCCAATTTCTCTAGAAGCACAGCCATATCGACACTTCAACAACACACCTTGTTCACATGTAGGGGATGCTAGCGATTTTCTGTGTATCTGTTATCCACATGGTGGTTCACATGTGGGTACTCATGATCATGTGCATGCACCATAGTAGCTGATCTTCGCATGTTCCCTAAAATTTTGCATATTCTTGTGGACTTGTTGCTACAATTATTCACATTGGTGATGAGTATGTACACTTGTGCATGGTAAGGAAGTGAGCGCTCATGTGCTTAGTTGCTTGGTAGATGCCTTTTTCTCATAATTAAAACATGCATCATAACAAAATAATAAACAAGAATAAAAATTTTAAACACACACACACACACACATAGAAAGACAACAAAATCTCTTGTAACATGAGAAAATAATTGACAAAAAACAAAACCAACACAAAAATCCAAAATAAAATACAAGATACATATAAATGAACAAAACACAAAAATCCCCAACCAAACACCCACATTCAAAATTCTTATAACCACTAAAAAATTCATTTCACAAATGAAAGAAAAACACTTAAGAAAAATTGAAAATGACAAACATAAAACTTAAAACAACTTTATCAAAACAAAAAAACAAAACCAAAAAAGAATCAAAGTGTTACATAAACATCCACAAAAGTGATGAAACAAAACCAATTGATCACAATACACTGTGCATAAGAAATATATGTATATTTTTGAAAACCACAACAAAACAAATCAAAATACCACACATACACACACAAAACCCAAACATACTAGTTTCCAAAACATCACCCAAGTAGTGAGCATGCCTACCCAATATCCCCCCTCAATAAATTGTAATGCAATTCTCGAAAAACCCCAATAAGATTATGGCCATGAGACCACATATAAAATTTGTTTATTAAAAGAAACAAAAAAAAGAACAATAAAACAAATAAATCATACTTAAATATAACTTTCACTCATCTTATATAAACCTTCAACTGCTATAAATATAGTAACTTACACATACACTTAAATAAAATAATAATTTGAAAAAATTTAAAAAAACTTGCAAACTATTATTTGTACATCTTAAATTTAGTCTACAAGATTAATTTGAAAAATCAATATTGAAATGAAAAGAAAAACTTAATGTGTTAAACTTCCCTGAAATATTAATTCTATTTTCTTATAATGAGCTAAAACGTGTTGCCATCATATAGAAGGTATTAAGTGAAGATCCTTTGTAGAATACATGTGTTGAATATTTGTATTACTATTTTTAATCTTATAACTTAAATCCCAAAATTTGTCCCTTCTAGCAAAAGCTCACATTTTTTATTTTCCATTTGTTGAACTTTTGAGGTCATTTACAAGAGGGAATCATTGTTATACAATCATGAAGTTTTTAGGTTATTGGATACCATATGTCCCCTCTCTTATATTATAGCATGTGCTTATATAGAGTTAAATGGTCACCTAGAAGAAGTCATGGAAGAAGTCTAGAGTATTGATAAGAAATGAGGTTGGAATAGAGCAAAGGTAATGAAAAAAGGACTTTGGAAGAGTTGAGATGCCAAAAAAATGAGAGTGATGAGAGAATGCACACAAAAAGGGCATGAACTACAAAAACTTTTAAAATATCTATGAAATTAAGATAAATGTTTTTGGATTTTTAATTTTGAGGCAACTTTAAAGATTCCATTTTTGAAAAAGTCACATCATGGGACTAAAAGTTTTTTTTTAAAAAACCCAAACAATGTCATTATCAAATGATACACCTTTTGACTAAAATTATACACCTTTTGACTAAAAACCAAACAATGTCATTATCAAATGATACACCTTTTGACTAAAATTATATTGTGAGAATAAGTTTAGAGACTCCTTTTGAACTTTTTGCTAGAGATAGACGAGGTTTGGCCAAATTAGTAGAAAGTCAAATGTTACATTAGGCCACACATGGTAGTGTCCTATTGACCTAATCACTAAACTTGTCATTAGAGAACACTAATCAAATTTCCTTTTCGACTTAATTTTTTTTTCTAATACTTCTATATCATCCAATACTTGCTAGTATTAATGTATCCTCGTTGGATAACTTTCCATTGACCTTCATAGGTGTAGTTATCTCCTTGTAATCGGTCATGTCAAATGCTTTTAAGATTGCTTTATAGAAGGTAATATTTTACTACTTATTTTAATATTTTAATATTATTTATTATTTTAATCATTTTATTATGTTTGAGATTTATCTCATATCTTAAAAGTTTTTTTAAATTTTAAATACTTTCATTGAGTTTAAAATTTCACATTTCAAAAGTATTTTTAATTTATAAATTTTATGTATTATTTCTTAATACTTTTATTCTATTAAAGGATTATCTCAAACTTCATAAGTAATTTTTAATTTGATCACTTTTTGTGTGTATTAGAGGCTCACCACACACTCCAAAATTAAGATATTAGGATTAATCATTTTTGCTATGTTATATTGGAAGCTCACACTGAAACTCCACACAAACAAAATACTTGATTTGATTTTTTATTGCTAGTGTTTGAGACTTACACTCACACTACAATAGGAAGTCCAAGCAATAAAACAATTATTTTTGTGTGTGTTCAAGGCTTGCCTCATAATCCAAAAATGAATTTAGACTATGGTACTCGTAGTTGTGTAGTGTTAGAGGCTTATAATCACACTTATACTACAAATAATAGACTTGTGTGTAGATTTGATATTGGTAGTTTATCACCACACATTTCAATCATCATACTTGGAAGCATTCATTTCAAATCACCACGTCTCAATATCTGGACAACTATCATAGTTAGGCTAAGCACTTGAGTGAGAGACTTATCCCACATTATAGGAAAACTTTATGGTTTAGGGTTTTTGTTCTTATGCTTTTTTTATCATACTTAAAATTAAACAAAATTTATTTTAAAGAAATATTATTCAATTAAATTAGTGACTTTACTGCATTATATTCATGTAGGGATTATCCTTTTTTCTTTGGATCATGGCCAAAGTTGATGAATGTACAACAGAATCTAGCATGCAACTTGTTCATCTAGATCATAACAAAGCATAATAAATCCTTGATGAAAAGTAAGGAAGATGGGAAAATCAAGATATATCCAAAACATAATACATATTGAGGAGAAAGATGACATATAAGGGAAGCCACTCTCCTTGAAGGAGGGTAGAAAGCTTTGCCCAAACTAGTTTGTGTGCAGCACATTATTCCACACATCAAGTAGGCAAAAGAGATTGCTCCTCTAAAACTTTCAAATCTATAGTACATGGGACTGGCCAGAGTCCTTCTAGCCAAGTTCGTTTGACAACAAATAAGTTTCCCAAACAATAATTAGATAGTCATCTACTTTGTCCAATAATGCTATTGTCAAGCGTGCAAGGTGGCCTAAGTGGCAGCCCCCGAAGCATTAATGGAAGGCAACGAAAAGATGTCATCAAATCTAACAAAAGCAGCATAGTACTGCAAGGAAACATATTAACTAAGGATTATGTTAGGAGTATGTTATAGCAACAAGGGTACCACAAGCTTTATAAGAATGAAGGAAGAAGTGTTGGCTCTCTTCAACTAGATTTCCCCTCTTGACCACTCCTATTTCTTCACCTTCTTTGGTTGTTTCCATTGCTCCTTGAGTCATCCTCATATGGATACTCCTGACTCGCCAATTTTTTTCTCTCAACTCAGTGTCATGTGTCTTTCTCTTTACTTTCTCTTTCAACCCACTATTTGGGTCTTGTCCTTTCCTAAGACCTAATAATTCTCCCAATATCTCCCACCATAGTGTAACATTATTGAGAACATCCAAGTTAGTCCAATTCATTTATGAGTATTTCTTCAGGAGTAGTTGTCTTCTGAGATGTATTCTATGTTCCAATGTCAATAGTACCAACTATGTATACATGTTTATGGAATATATGAACATGCATTTTTGGCATGAATTATTGAGGCTCAGAATGATGTCCACTATTGTTGGTATGCTTTATAGTTAAATAAAAAATATTAGCATATCCATGTTTCATGTATGGAAGGGCTCTGCTCTCCCATAGAATCTGGACTTGATTACACATGGCGACCATGCTGATCTTTCCTATGCATGCTAGTCTACATGTGCATGTGCTCCAAGGTCCATTGAAGGATGTTCACTCTATGCTCTCACAATATTCTGGGTGTGAGCAATGGCACCGAATTCCGTCTCTTAAGGGAACTTCATTTTTTAGAGTGATGATAGTATTCGACTGGAATAATCCACTCCGTAGCCCAACAAACAATGCTCATGCTCTATCCATGAACCTCAGGATGTGCACCCAGGTCCATTAGTCTCCTTTATCATGTCGTTAAATCTTACATGTTGATTATTTGCATCAACTAACCTAGTAGTGGTTTTACCCTTTCCGTCGTGTGGTATCCTAGTTAATACTTGGATGGCTATTCAAGCATGGGTTATGTTTCCAAAGTTTGTTGGCTTAATGGATGAGAACTCAAATACATTCCTTAGGAAATTTGAAGTGGCATACATGATCAATTTTCCCACCCAAGTGGATCTTGCCTACAAGGTGGCTATATTTGAGTCATTGCTACAGAAACAGGAGATGACTTGGCTCACTACAAAAAACAATTGGGCAATGTTTAGCAATTGCTTGAATGGCATTCTGTTCGTGATTCCAGCAGAACCAAACCAATGCCCAAAAACTTGAATGGATGTGTAGGCTAAGGAAAAATATGGTCATAGTCCAAAGCTATACAACTAGATTTAAAGTCTTGAGAGGACGAATATCCCTGCTTGCCCAACCAAATGGAGAAACGTTGCATTCCTTGTATGTACAAGGAAATAGGGAAATATGTAAGGCATTAGCTATAGTAGATCTCTCTGATATCCTGACTTAGATTATTTCTACCAACACATACTTTGCATATAGATGTTTTTAGCCAAAGACAAGACTAAAAAAAGTAGAAGGTTAGCCAAACCCACTACCAAACCTTGTTAAATGGAGCCTAGTGACTTTGATATGGATTCGGATAGAGGGGATGTAAGTAGCAATGAGAAGGAGGACTTTGAGAAAGAGAACTGTCAAAAGTTGACAAAGTCCAAGAGAGAGGACAAGTCCTACAAACCCTTAGAGGAGGGCACTAAAAAACCTACTGTCAAAACCCTCTGGTGTACTAAGTGTAATAGTCTAGGTCACTTGGCTACTGAATGGTCTCAATGAGCAGTGGTCAGTATTTGCCACATATCTACTCACAACATTGATGTTTGTTAGTATAATGCCCGTAGCCATATGGGTAATATAAGGTCTTGGAATGGTGCCCAAGGAGTGCAACCAGCTAGCTAGAATCACCCTAGGCCCTTTGTTGTTGTTGTGGCCCCACTAATCTCCTATATATAACACAAATACATGTCTCTTGGCATTGGCCATGGAGGAAAATGAAGAAATAGAGGAGGTATAGGATGATATTATTGCCCCCAAATAAACAATGTATTTTTTGTGTGTAAGAAGGGCACTAGAAATCCAAGTGTCTCAAAGGACGAGCAATATGATGCCCAAAAGTAGTAGAGTTAGAATGAGACTTAGCTGCTAGCTATCAACATGGTGCAAATCAAAGAACTCCATGAGCCAAAAGTAAGTGTGGTTACTCAATTGGAAAAGGGAACCAAAGGCAAAGACGACAAGTCCACAAGAGTCTCCTAGGTTGAATAAGAGAAGGTCCATCACCAAGTGGTGGCATGGATAACAAAAGAGCCAACAACACTAAAGGATATACATCTAGTATCAATCCCACCCTCCAAACCCACAGGAGAAAAAGTGACCACAACAGCATCGGCACGTAGTAGAGACTATCACCCAGGTTCAACACCCACACATCCATGACAAGAAGCACCTATCGGTACTGGCTATAATGTTGTGCATGTTGCTAACTCTTGATTGCAATCAAACCTGTGAGGGCACAAGGGAACTAGCCTACCCACCAAGCTAAGGCTTCAACCTCTACATAAGTGATTCCAAAGGCATTCCACACCCAGACCTCATGGGGTCCAATTTCCATTTCAATCCCACTAGGGAATTTTTTGAAATTGGTCCCAACATTCAAGAATCACCTACCGAATATAATCTAGCCAGATCAACACATTTTATCAGAGCCCAAAGTAGTGGCATCGACTGCATCAACATTGAAAGAAGAAGTTGGAAAGGTGTTGTAGAAGCCTATCCCTTCAGGACTATTGTCACTGACCCTACCATTCTAGTCATCTCTCTTGGATTTTAGAATCGGGTTATCAACGATGTCCTATTGGATAGTGGGCCTAGAGTCAACATCATTATGATAGCCACCCACTTGAAGAGATTTTGGGCCAATGAACTTGAAGCCAGCCCCATTCCTAGTTTGCATATCCAACCAACAATGAGCCAGGCTAGTCAACATCATTTGTTTAGTCCTAATGGAGGTTGCCAATGTGTCATTCTTGATTTCTTTCATAGTTCTCGACATGGATCATGAAAGTAAGGATTACTACCTATTACTTCGATGACCCTCGTTGTTGCAGTTGTCACAATTAGGATTGTGACCAGCTGACTATATGATGATATCACAATAAAATCAAAATATTTCTGAATAAAATTTTGCATCCATTAGCAGCATGCCAACCAGTGGTTGTGTAGACCATTTAATATGGTGGATGGTCTAGATGATGATGAGGAAGCTACATTTCTAGCAAGTAATGCCTAGTTGGAACCATTTTTCCTAGTGGATGTGCTACAAATTAGCCAATATAGTACCTAGATCTACACTCCCCACTCAGTCATGTCTAGGAGCCTAACTCAACCCAAGAGTAGAATTCTGATGACCCAAATAGTCAAACTCTAGACTCTGAGGTGGAAGCAACTCAAGATACAGCTATAGCTAATTTTGACATTTTGAATGTGCTTTGACAAGAAAGAGAATTTGAAGTCCAAATGTAGAATGTCACCCAAGAAAGGAGGATGCTCACACCACAGTTTTGGAAAATGACACAAAATTGGTCAAAATCAATGCTCACTTGTGCAGCTTCACTTTTGCAACCAATTGTTATCCTCCTAGCTGAATTCAAGCATATTTTTCATTGAGTCTACTCTAACATGAAGGGGTTGGATCCTAGATTCTACTAGTATTGGATTCCTATCAAATCGAATGTTGTCGTAGTCCACATGTAGAGATATAGGATGAAGTGCCACATGGCAAAGATAGGACTAACTCCTTTTGTCATAGTTCTAAAGAAAAATAAGAAGCTTCAAATCTGCATAGATTACCAAAAGCTCAATGTGCCAACAATTCTAGATCACATTTCCATCCTATAGCTCGACATCATTCTCAATGAAATCATTGGTCATGATATGTACTCATTTCTGGATGGATTAAAAGGTTACAACCAAGTCAATCTTACTCCATAGGCTCAAGCTAAAACAACATTCATTATGGCTTGGGATGTCAATGTTTGTACAGTAATGTAATTTGGGCTAAAAAATACCTCAACTTCCTTTCGATGGGATATGTAGGAAAATTTTGAGCCCTATCTTAGCAACTTCACACATGTCTTCTTAGATAGATTGATCTATTTTGCAATTGATTGCCCATGCATCCAATTATGCCCTTGGAGCCTTTTGAAAAATGGAAACTTGACTTTGTCAACTCCATCCAGCCTACCACAGCATACACCCACAATAGGTATATCTTAACAACCATAGACTACTACACTAAGTGGGTTGAAGCATAGGCACTTCCCAACAACTCCACACTAGTAGTAGCCAAGTGTCCCTTCAAGGACATCTCACGTGCTATGGTTGTCCAATTGAGTTAGTCAATGATAGGGGAAGTCACTTTGTCAATAAGGTCATCAAGCATATGACTTTCACCTTCTTGGTCCTTCATAAGAAATAATCTCCATACTATCCACACGCTAATGGCTTGGTTGAATCTACCAACAAAACCCTTTGCAAAATACTTACCAAGCTCGTCGAGCATCATCAAAAAGATTGGGATACCAACCTCTTGGTAGCCCATTGGGTTTACTGCACTTCATTCAAAGTAGCTATGGGCCTCATTCCATTCAAGTTGCCTTTAGTATAGAGGCCATCATGCCTCTAGAATTTGTAGTCTCGAGCCTCCAAATTGATGTTGAAGATTGCCTAATCCTTCAAGAATCCCTCCCATTTTGCATAGAAAACTTGGCTTAGGTAGATGAGGACCACAATCGGAGTTCTTACCTCCTTTCCAAAGTTCTATCCTCCAAATAGAAGCACCAAGCATATTGCTTTTCCAAGAAGTGGCTCTTCTTATGCAGACGGGCCGTCATAGTCTTCTACACTCACATGGGCAAGCTTCCCAAAAAACTAAAAATGTGATGGAGTAGCCCCTTTTAGATATTCCATGCCACATCCGATAATTATTTTTATCTCACTGATTTGCAAGGTAATCTACTTTTGCAACTCATCAAACCCACCCAACATGGATTCACCCCCCTCATAAGAAAAATTCTATTCAATTTTCCATTCATTGCACCTTCTATTTTTAGTTCATTGTAATCCTAGCACCCTCTCACACTTGTCTTTTCTAGGCCATAGCTTCTTTCTTTCCATCCATGGAGTCATTCTCCTCCATCCTTCATCTTGACAAAGCCCCCCATCTCACCTCTGAGGCCAAGGATCCTATCCTTCTATGGGTGAATAGCATACACCTTAGTGCCTTCCTTGCCCTTCCATGGGATTTAATCCTAGTACATTTTGATGGAGAGACCATCTTTCTTTAGCTACACAATGCGGACCCCCATGTGTGCCTCAGCTACCACGACTGTGAGCTTACCCCTCGGCGTGTGCAAGAGAAGCTTCATCTCCCCATGGACAATGCACCTGATGCCCCCATGGTGCTTCTCCCAACAAGGAGATGGACGCCCTCTTCACATCAGCCTACCAAAATGAGTACCACCTCAACTCCATTGTAGAAAACTACAAAGAAAAGTTCAAGATACTTAAGTTTTTTCTTGAGGCTCTACTTGTAGGCCAAAGCCTTCAATGTATCATGCAAGGTGGCCTTCGGAGCTCTTCTTTCTCCTAGAAACTGTTAGAATATCAAGCTCATGTTACTCTTCAGTCAGTCTATCTTTATGTGTATGACCGACATTAGTTGGATATAGTTGTACACGTGTGTGACATTCAATAAGTCAGTGTAGTCAGTGACTTAACCACAGTTAGTCTTGGTTAGTCATACCTATATGTGTAAGTCTCTTTCAGTAGTATGATGGAAGAATAATGGAAGAAGAACAACAATGAGTTGAGGCTCATATTCTACTCCACTCTGTCTCTCTCCCTCTCTTCCAACATGGTATTAGAGCTTGAACGCCTAAAGCTTGAAGGCTTGGCAGTGGCCATTTGACATCAAGACATCAGATCTGAAGAAAACGTCATCAAAGGAGACTATGCTTGTAACCCATTTTTTTGCAGAAGCTATATCTTACTATAGAAATGGTTTTTGGATAAATGGCACTACACTCCTAGCCATTTCGACGTAGTCTACAACTTTGTAGAAGAAAGTTTTTTCAAATTCCTCACAGATTTTGAGATATTTAAGTTGATGTGCAGCAATCACATCATGGAAATTTTTTATGGTTGCTTGGCAAGTTGTAAATACTTTGAACACCTGATCATTGAACTGCCTAGTATAACCGAGTAACCCATTTTCACACTCACACACAAACTTCAGCAAATTTGTGATTCTTGAGAAAGTTGGAGGTCTATTGTTTAAGAGATCAATTGGGTAGATTCCCCCATCAACCCACAAATCCACATGTTTCAATCCCATTTGCATGTAACTCTACAAAACCTGAGGGTTAACACTCATACGCTGGGTTCTTTTGAATAATGGGGCATATTCAATCTCTACCTCAATACACAGCTCCTTCTTTCCTATATTCATTTTACTATTAATAGAAACGGGGAGCCTACTTGGTTGTCACAGGAGGTAGAGTGGAGATTCACAAAGAGGCACACAAAGGTGCCAAGGGAAAGGAGGGTGTAAGTAATTCACTCTGTTAATGAAGGTTGCATAAACACAGATCAAAAGAGGCCACAATAGAGCCACGAGAGAGTATAGATATGGGGGAAAACAGCTCAGATGGTAAGGATGTCCAAGACTTTTCGTATTTTAGATATTTCTATTTTACCTCCAAAGACATCTCCAAAAAACACAAAATTTGACCAGTTGGTTTGTTTTTTGACCAAAAGCTAGAATATAAAAAATCCCCAAAATATTTTAAAAGAAACTTTAAAATTTTCATTTTCCTTATTCTCGATTAAAAAATCAATTACCTCGTATCTACTAATCATTTTGCATTGTGAAAACAAAGCACCACACTCCTGTAACTAACTCCTTTTTTAATATAAAATTTGGTTGAAAAAGACTTCTTGAATGAGGAGAGAGAAGGAATCTGAGTATATCTTTGTAGATAATATAAAAAAGGCAAAATGAGATTGCAAAAGTGGAGAGAGAATATGATTATCTTACTATTCTTTTATCCTCTTTTCCTTATTTTAAGGAGGAGAGAGGAGGGGCTAAAAGGCCCATTTGTGAGTTCATTTTTTTCCTAATGCCTTAAGTGTGATAGGGAGTATTTTATGGGAGCTCATGTAGTGGTAGAGATTGATTTTCTACCTCTATTGGGCATGATAGTAAATTGCTCAACTCTTGATATTGCCATGTTACAGTGGAATGCATATATAAAGTCACTTAACCCTAATTTTCAGCATATTACAGGTAGAGAAAACCTCGTGGCTCACATGCTTTCATAAGCAAGGTTTGAAGATGAAGAGGAGCTAATGGAAGATGAAGAGGACAATGTGATAGGTGCTAAAAATGACTTTATGACAGCAGAGAATGAGTATGCAGTTGTTGTTACCATAGGTATAACTATTGTAATATTGATTTTACTAGTAAGAAAAGAACTTACAGCCATGGAGAAGAGATGGGCACTAGAGAAAAAGTATCATTAGTATTATGCTTCAATGAAAACATAATTTTTGGAAGAGTTTTATGAGAATGATTGGTTGAAAATAGGCCAATATCTCATCCTCATAACAAAGAAGGCTAAGTGGTCCGAAGTTGAATTCAAAAGGATTAAAAGAAAAGCTTACGGGTTTTTCTTGAAAGATAGATATTTATAGAAGCATACAAAGAAAAAGAGAGGAGCTTGAGTACGTGTATTGGGAGATAGGGCTTCTCAACAACACGTGATGTAGGAGTTTCATGAAGTTTATGGGCTAGACATAGAGGAGTTTGGGGCACATTTGCCAAGATCAAAGAGAAGTATTGGTGGCAAAACATGTATAAAGATGTGGAGCATTATGTAAAATCATGCAATGACTGTCTGATGTATTCCATGGTAAAGCATAGAGATGGGTTGCAACCAACCTATTCATTGTCTATGCATTACAAATGGGTAGTTGATCTGGTTACCATGCCTACAGGTTTATGGAATATGAGATATCTTGTGCTTGCATGAGAAGACTTGACAAATCAAGTGGAAGGTCGAGCTCTTAGTACAAAGACTACTCAAGTAGTTTGAAGGTTCTTATTGGAAGAAATCTTTTTCAGGTATGGTTGTGTTGGTAAAGTGGTTGAAGATAGAAGAGAATTGGATGCAGATGAGGCTCATGACTTCTTTTCTTGATTGGGTATCAAGTTGGCTTTAACTTCAGCCTACAATCCTAAAGCAAATGGCAAAAGTGAAAGAGGTCATCAGCCTATCATTAAGGCATTAGCAAAAGTCATGCAAGGGCAGGATGAAAGAATGGCCAAGAATGTTACCCTTTGCTTTGTGGGCTGATAGGACCACTCATAGTGCAATTACAGGGTATATGTCTGCTGAATTAATGTATGGACAACAACCAATCATGCCTATTGAGGAGACTATTGCTACTTGGAGTGTTCTACCATGGGAAGAGGGGTTGAATAGAGAATAGTTGCTAGTCCTACGCATTAGATAGTTAGAAAGAAGGCCTGAAGACATTGAGATAGCCATGAAAAAGCTGAAGACTACAAGGATCAAGAACAAGAAGAGGTTTGATAAGCGACACAGACTTCAACCATGAGCTATATAAGAAGGGGACTGGGTGCTGGATTATGACAACAACTTGGAAATCAGCATAGTGCCAATTGGAAGATGGCAAAGTGGTGGTTTAGCCCATTTGTGATAATGTTTGTTTTTGGCAGTGCTACCTATGCATTAAATGAGATGTGTCAAGAAACACGTGGTGGGGTCAAGAAACACGTGGTGGGGGGACTTGTTTGAGCTGCTGTGCCAAAAACACACTGTATACACAAGTGGAAGCTCACTCAAGAACACAAGAAGAGAGATGGAGGCCAAAACATTTTCTTGCTAATTTCTTCTTCTTTCTTCCACACACTATACAATAAACACAAAGTATAGATAAGATACAACATAAAGGAAAGTAGCCTTCTAAGTCAAGCAGTGCATAACCGACTACACTAATCGATTGGTGCTATGTCTTTGCCAATTGTAGGTAGGTGTAACAAACTAAATATAATAAGTGACCACCAGCATGCTAAGTGTAGACGTGCGGACCCATCTAGCCAGGCGGTCCATCATCAATGTCCGCAGGTGTTGACATATACACTTAGCTATCTGACATATACCCATCTATCTATGCTAAGTGTTGACATGCTAAGTGTAGGCCTTTGTGAAAATGTCAGCTATCTGATCTTGTGTGCTGACATATACCAAGTCAATCTCTCTTGCAAGTACCTTATCTCTCACAAAGTGGTAGTGCACCTCAATGTGTTTGGTCCTAGCATGGAACACTAGATTCCTAGCTAGATGTATGCTGCTCATGTTGTCACAATGAATGACAATTCGACTATCTCCCTGCACGTCCAAATCACCTAATAACTTTTACATCCATACCACCTCACATGGTGCCATAGCAGCACCTCTATACTCAACCTCTGTACTCGATACAGCAACTGTAGGTTGCTTTTTGCTGCTCCCCAAGGGAAAACATGAATCCACTAGTAGATCTTCTATCTGACATGCTACCAACCCAATCTGCATCTGTGTATCCAAAGACTTGTACGTCCTTACCTGTCTCATAAAAAAGTCCATAATGTAAAGTGGACTTCACATACCTCAATATACATCTAACTGCATCCAAATGAGGCTTTCTAGGCATCTTCATAAACTGACTAACAAGGCCAACATCATACCTCAAGTCTGGCTTTGTGATAGTCAAGTAAATGAAACTCCCTACTATCCTCCTAAACATATTAGGGTCTTCTATCTCATCCCCAACGTCAGCACTCAACTTCACATTTTACTCCAATGGTACTGAAAGAGGCTTACATGTTGTCATACCATACTTGGATAACATATCCAAGCCATACTGCCTTTGGGATAGCCATATACCATCATCACATCTGATCACCTCAATACCAAGAAAGTATCTCAGCTCACCCAAATCTTTCATCTCAAACTTCTTCTTCAAGAAGTCCTTAACTTCAGCAATCCCATTCTCATTGTCATCTGTAATAATCAAGTCATCCACATAAATGACTATGATGACCAAACCTGCATCTCCCTTTCTCACATAAAGTGAGTGATCAGCATCAGAAATACAAAATCCAATATTAACGAGATACTCTCCAATCTTGTCAGACCATGCTCTAGGTGCTTGCTTCAACCCATAGAGTGCCTTCTTTAACTTGCACACATATGGGGGATGCTCTAAACCTCATAACCTGCTGGCTGCTCCATATACACTTCTTCTTGCAATTCACTATGCAAGAAGGAATTCTTAACATCCATTCGCTGCAAACTCTCTGCTACCAAGACAATCACACACCTAACAGTTGCCATCCTAGCAACTGGACTGAATGTCTCTTCATAATCTATGCCATATGTTTAAGCATAGCCTTTTGCAAGCAACCTAGCCTTATACCTGCTAACTGAACCATCTGCATTATGATTGACTTTGTAAACCCACTTACATCCAATAGCTTTCTTACCCTTAGGTAAGGGACCTAATCCCAAGTCTTATTGGCTTCTAATGCAGCCATCTCGTCATCTATTGATGCATCCCAATGAGAATGACCAACACCATCCTCAAAACAAGTGGGCTTAACATCCTCAACTAGTTTCACCATATAAGCATAATGGTGAGCTGCATAACCTTCAAAGCCAAATCTTTTAACAGGGTATCTGACCCTGCTAGATCTGCGTACCCCCGGATCACTCAATGGAGCCTTTACATTACTATGAACTCTCTGTACACTTGGTGTTCTAACTGAAGGAATACCAAGCTCATCATCCAAACTCTCCAAACCACTAGAATCTCCATCAAATCCCAAATGACTGGTAGATGCATCATTACCATCCAACACTTTCTTCTTTCCTTTGTCCTTCCCTGCAACACTTATAGATCCACCTGAAGATGTGGGGCTACTCCTTAGTCTCCCAAACCAAGGGCTCACTGTAGGTATAGTACCAGATGATGTTTTTGGTCTACTAAGACTCCGCGATTCTTGTTTTTCTTTCTACACATAGCTGTCCTGATCATTATCATCATCTAATACATCACCAGCAGGTGCATACCAGTTGCCTATCTCATCAAAGATAACATCCTTGCTCACTCTGAACTCACCTGTGACAAGGTTATAAAGCGACACCCCTTTTACTCTAAAGAGTATCCAAAAAAAAAGAACATATGCAACACATCCAAATACCTTCAAGTGCGATACATCGAGCTTCTTGCCCGGTAAAGCATTCTCAGGAGTCATCCCATGAATTGCAGCTGTGGGAGTTCTATTCATAATGTAGACAGCAGTATGGATAGCCTCAGACCAAAAATGTTTAGGCGTATTCTTTTCAGCCATTAATGCCTGTGCAACTTCTTCAATATGCCTATTTTTTCTTTCTACAACCCCATTTTGCTATGGGGTATACTTGCAAGTAAATTGCCTCTATCCCATAGTTCCTCAAGAAGCCACTAAACTCATTAGAGAGATACTCTCCCCCTCCATCTGATCTCAAGCACTTCACTTTTAAGCATGTTTCTATTTCAATAGCTACCTTAAAAGATTTGAAGTGCTCAAACACATCACTCTTTTCTTTCATGAAGTATAACCATAACTTCCTTGAACAATCATTAATAAATGTGACAAAGTATTCGCTGTCACCAAGAGAAACATTTTGCGTAGGCTCCCAAACATCTGTATGCACTACATCAAGTATTTTCCAACTCACTTCTCTGTCATGGGAGAAGGGTTGTCTTGCCTGCTTACCAAACTGGCATGCTTCACAGACTTTATGCAATTTTGCAACTCTAAAAGAAGGCAACCCTGTAACCAATCCTCTGGACTGCATTAATTTCAGCCTTTGCACATTTGCATGTCCAATACATTTATGCCATATTTCAATATCTGCAACTACTCCTTTTCCTTTAGCATACATAGCAGCATCCATTCGAGGAATTTCAGCATCTTAAGTGAACATGCAGCCAACTCTACTTCCTTTTGCGACTAACCTGCACTTATCATTAAAGTCTTCTACAAAACAACCTTTTGCATTGAATCGGATCTACAACTGCTGCTCTACCATTTGGGCAACAGACACTAGATTCTTTGTGATTGATGGCACATGTAATACATCAGTCAAACTCTTTGTCTGGCCATCATACAAGGACAAGGGAACCTTTCCAATGTGTCAAATCAAGTGGCATGAATCATCACCCATCTGCACATAACCTGGATTTTGTAAGTCCTACATCTCTCCAAACCATTCAACATGATTGGTCACATGATTAGATCCACCTGAATTGACATACCATACATCATCATGTGTCCCCTTTCTTGTAACTACATTCATCATATGCTGCATGACAAACAAACGCTCATTTTTGTCTTTATTCTGTCGTGAAGACGATGCATAGTTTCCTTGCTACAATTTACCACTATGAATATCATCCTTCTTAAAATAACAATTGGCTGCAATATAACCTGTTTTGCCACAATAATGGCAAACAATAGCAAAATTTCGAGAATCTCTATTCTACCATCCACCTCTTTCTCTAGATCTCCCCTGTCTCTAAATTTTCCTGGACCCCCTATTCTACCATCCACCTCTTTCTCTAGATCTCCCCCTGTCTCTAAATTTTCCTAGACCTCCTGAAATCTGCATTTCACCAAATTGTTGATTGAACCTGTTTTGCTGGTTATTGCCAGCACGTCCCATACCACAGCCTCTTGAAAAGGATCTACCATGTCTCCTTCTTGAACTTGAGTAAAATGCTTGAACCTATTCACTATTTTTTTCCAGACGAGTCACCCTGCATATTGATCTTTTCGGTAATCATGACAGAGATCAACTCATTAAAATCTAGAAATGGCTTCCGTATGTATACTAAAGTAACAAATGATTTCCATGCCCTCTCATTATTAAGGCCACTCAAAGTGGATGAAACCAAATCATCATCATCAGGCATTGCATCAATCGCTGCTAAAGCATCTGCAATGCTCCTCATCTTCAACACATACTCATTGATAGACATTTTTTCTTTCTTCAAGGCATTCAACTCTTGCTTGAGTTGAATCTTTCGTGCCTTTGTATTTATTGAAAACATGTTCTCAAAAATTGTCCAAGCTGCATGTGAAGTTTCTGCATTCCTGATATGTCCCAACATTATATTATCAATGACTGCAGATAACCAGTACATCACCTTTTTGTCTTTCGCATTCCATTCTTTCCATACTTTTAATTCATCTGTAGTCGGAGGGATACCTAGCTCTGGCTCATTTTCTTCACCTAAAACAAACTCATACAGGCCCTTTCAAATGAGGAAGTTTGTCACACTGAACTTCCATGAAGGGTAGTTGTTCTTGTCGAGCTTCTCAATAATGGGATTTCCACTGTTCTCTGCCATGATCACAAACAAGGATACAACACAACAAGCTAGTCTTTTGCAATCTTTCACAACACATGCACAACAATATACCAAGCAACCTTTTTAATTGATTGCTCAATAGTACATGTAATCTGAAACCTGTTTGTAGACAAACCTTATGTTTGCTTCGTGTAAACACCTCAAAAATTGCAGATTCAAAATCTATAACCTGTGCACCCACTTTTGGTCAATACAGCCAAAATCACAGTGTACCCTGAAACTAATGTCCGCAACCCCGCAGCTCTAAAACGGGGCCTGAAACGGCCTCAAATGCCCAAAATAACTGTTCCTAAATGGCTTATTTGCAAAATATACAGTGCTCTGCTCGCACACCAAATCTCACAGCAATATGAGATTTTCACTCTACCCTGTTTCTGGTGCCTCCACAGGCAGTATCCAAGAGAGAGAGTGGAAGAATGGGAGAGCTTCTTACCCGTTGCTTGCTTGCTCGAACCTTGCTTCTTCTCCTTCACTTCAACCTTCAAAATCAGCCTCTCTCAGTGGCGCGGCTCTGATACCATGTCAAGAATCACATGGTGGGGGGACTTGCTTGAGCTGTTGCGCTAAACACACACTGTATACACAAGAGGAAGCTCACTCAAGAACACAAGAAGAGAGATGGAGGCCAAAACGTTTTCTTGTTGATTTCTTCTTCTTTCTTCCACACACTATACAATAAACACAAAGTATAGATAAGATGCAACATAAAGGAAAGTGGTCTTCTAAGTCAAGTAGTGCATAACCAACTACACTAATCGACTGGCGCTATGTCTCTGCCAGCTATAGGTAGGTGTAACAAACTAAATATAATAAGTGATAAGTCAGTGGCCATGTGAGTATCATAATGACCACCAACGTGCTAAGTGTAGTCATGTGGACCCATCTAGCCAAGCGGTCTATCATCAATGTCCGCACATGTTGAGCTTGCCATCTTAACAAGATGGATAGAACAACTCTAAGAATTCCAATGGTTGGAAAATGTATCAACCTCAGTGCTACTTATGCGTTGAAGGAGTTGGATACTAAGCATGAACATGAGAATATGGAAGAAGAAAAGGTAGAAGATGAAGACATTGACATGACAGAGGATACTTCTTTTGATACTACAGATCTGTAAGACTTTGGCACATGCTGGAGGATGTGTATGTTAGGAGGGGGTGGACATCATGCCACTACACAGACACAGTGTGAAAAACTCTAGAGTGCATCGTCGTCCGGCTTTCTTATTGATATAGAGAGCCAATGCCATATTGGTCATTAATGTTAGTATCCTAGTGTGGATGGTTCAAAATTACTAGATTTTTGGACAAGTTTAGCCAATTTTTAATATTTTAGATATTATCTCTTGTAAATATCCAAAAGTTGTAGACGACTTCTAGAATAGGATGGCATGTCAAAGAAAGCAAGTGGCTTTCAACCATTTTTGGGGGATTTTATGCAAAAAGAAGGATTGGCAAAATTGCACGATGCGCAATTGTAGTTTATAGGCAACAAATAGCACTCTAAACTTGGAGAGAAAGGAGTGATCTGAGAGAATTTTGGGCAGATGTTCTAGTATTTTACCCCCCTTTTAGGAGCCAATGGAAGTATCAAATTGGTGGTCTGAGCAAGAGAGAAGAAGCCATCATTTTATGCACATTTTTGGTCTACAAGAGTTTTATCTTCTCAGAATGCAAAAATAAATTGATAGGCTTCACCTCTGTGAGTATTCTTTTACATCTTCTATTTCTTTAAATCCCTTCTCTTTCGTCTACTCCTCTCCCTAAATCTCCCTTCACCCTACTATCTCTTACCCCCTGGTAGACTTTCGACCCCAAATGTTCTAACAACTTATATTACTCCCCTTGTTTCTCGCTCATTATAAACTAAGTATAGTATATAGATCTACTTCGGTTTGAGTTAACTTCTCAATATAGTGGCTCAAGGACCTATGCTAGATAAGCTCTTGGGTGACCTTAGTGTCAAATTAGCAACCCAAATTTAGGTCAATCTTTATGGGTTATAGCTAAAAACTTCTATTGCAAAGTGGACTTGAGATAGCCCAGGTGACAAACCTCATGTTATTCTAAGGAGTACCTAGGAAGCATCACCTAGAAAATATATTGATGAACCATGAAATTATGTTGCTAAAGTCTTCTAGTGTTGGGGGTAAAAGCACCTCCGCCTAGCCACCCGTATATTACTACACTGATAGTACCCGCCACTGCACACTGCAGGTGGTGGGTGCCTATCACAGTTACTTATTCTTTATTCTTTTAGTGACAGTTTGAATAAAGGAAGGCCTAGCCACACATTGTGGTTGTTGGAGTTTCCATTTCTTGTCTCTCTCTTTCTTGCTCTTGCTCTCCCGCCATAGCTCTCGCGTGCAAGCTTCGATCATTCTCACCTTTCAACAGGTATCAGAGCTCGGCTTCTTGACTCTTGAGCTTGGCTCGTGGCATTCTCAGCTTCCCATCAACTCCCTACTTGCACTGGGTCTCCATCCCGGCAGCCATAGCCGACTCCCTTGAGCTCCTGTCACTCCCTGGCTTCCCAAGCTTCCTCTCGGTCTATTGAGGCACCCTCAAGCCCTTCATTCAGAGGTATTCAAGCATTCTTTTGAGGTTTTACTTTAGTTCATAGGTAGTAGAAAATAGGACAGCCATTGTTGAGCTTCCCCATGTAGGTTTGAAGCTCTCTCTCTCCACTTGGTTTGCTGAGGCTTGTTAATGCCTATTGTAGTCCACCCTTGGCACCCATTTGAGCCCCCCTTCCACCTCATTAAGCCCACATGGTTCAGCAACATCTACAGGAGAAAATGTGCCAATTTTCAGCATGTTCTTGACAGTAGCCCCACACTTTTCATCTCCAGCTTCTTCCCCAGGCCATTGGGCACTTCAAAAGGGTCTCATTTGATGCCTATACACATGCTTGGAGCTTGATATTGAAGCCTTGAGCATTGACATTGACTTGGGTCTAATTTTTCACTATTTTGGGACTATCAGAATAGTCCACATGCAATTTATAATAGTGCTATAGTGAAATTTGATGTTTATGCTTGCGCGACATTGCTATTTGATGCCTGGTTGGTCCCGGTTGATGCCTGTTGATTCGGGGATGTATGCCTATTGATTTGCCACCATTTTGGAGCTGATTTTGATGCTGAAATATTCAATTTTGCATAGTGAATTTCTATTGTACACAGTTGGGCTGAAGCTATTTAACTCATGCTCGGTTATGCCTATGCTATTCGGGCTATGTTTCGGGCATACATAATGATGTATTGACATTTGGGGACCGACTTTGAGCTTGGCTTACACTCCAAATCATTGATTGAGATTGAGCTCAGATTTGGAAAGCATTTGGATGCTCCGTCTTTGATGCACTTATGGCATGCTTTGGTCATGCTGACCACTATTACGGGTTATGTCACCTATGCATGCTAGTTACATTGTTTGGAGCCGCTTGCTACTAGAGCTTTGTCTTGGCTTAACTTTGGACTCCCAAAGCTTACTTGGGCTATTTATTGGCTTGCCAAAGTTTATTTTGGGATGTACTTAATGTCTATGGATGCTATATATGGATGCTCTATCGCCTACATGTTCGGGATGTATCATTAATGCTTGATCTTTGACACTTATCACTGGTGCTTATACATGCTTTGTTTGAGCTTTTTTGCTTGATATTTACGGCTTTTGTGCCAGTGGGAGCATCTTTGGATGCTTGATAGATATTGAGCAGGCGGTCTATGCTATTTGAGCTTTTGAGACTATTTGGGATTTCTTACCCTTTGGGATAATGCATGGTTCATATGTCTTGGTTCCTTCCGATGCTTATGAGCTAACTCTTTGACTTGGGTCCCTTTCCTTGTGAGCTAACACCTACTTGTGTCAAGTCTTAGTAGTGGTAGGCACACTTTGTTCTGTTGTGACTGGGGGGTGTGCCTACTCACTGGCAGATATTTCATGACATGTTTGGGTATTGGATTCATGCTTATCGACTGTCATATGCCTATGTTATGCCCGCATGATGCTGGTTATGGTCTTGGCAGTATATGATTGATTTGGGATCCGCTTCTAGAACAGTTAGCTCTCATTTACTGAAATCTATCATTTATTACAACAAGCTGAAATCTATAGATTTTGAGCACTTCTCTGAGGGCAATGCTTACTATTTGATGTTATCTTGGTCATGTTTGGTGGATATGTGCTTCTCTTGGTAAAATCCACTCTTTCAGCCAGTTTTAGTAGTGGTTTTAGTACATTTTCTGCTAATTACAACAACCTGCAATTTTGCCTTTTTTGCATTGATTTGGGACAGTATGGTTGGTCATCTGAAAGACGTAGCTCTCTTTAACATTGCCAAGTTGGATGGTACCAACTATGGATATTGGAAGTCCTAAATATGGTAGGTTTTGGTGCAGAAATTGCAGATTAAACCCTTGCGCTTCAAGGGTGTCAAACCTGAGGATATGGATGATGATGTTTGGATGGAAGTTGATGAGCTATGCAAGTCTACCATTATTTTGTCACTCTTAGAAGAGATCCATCATAATGTTGTTGAAGATGAGAATCAGAGTGCATGGGATTTATGGGAGAAGATTTAGGAGCTCTATGCGCAGCAGAGTCCTACGTCACAGATATATTGGCTGAAGCAGTTAATGGACCTTCGCATGAAGGAGGGGACCTCCCTTTCTTCTCATTTCAGTCAATTTCATGCTATCATGAAGAGTCTGTTGTCACAAGGTATTGAGTTCAAAGACAACTTGCACCCGTTATTTTTGCTTGGCACCCTTCCTGAATCATGGGGTGTATTCCATACTGCCATATGCACGAACAAGCTTGATGGGCTAAAAATCAAAGATGTTGAGAGTGCTTTATTGACTAAGGAAATCAACAAGAGAAATAATGATGCTTCCCACTCTTCACATGCATTGACCATTAGAGGTGGCAGAAATGGCAAACATGATAATGATCATAAGGACAGGGACTCTCAGAAGGCTAGGTCCAAGTCACGTGGTCATAGTAAGTCCTATGGTGATGGAAGTCTAATCTTACATGTCATTATTGTGGGAAAGCATGACATATTAGGCCGCAGTGCCATAAAATGCGTGATGATAAGCACAAGGAAAATGGAAAAGATAAAGTGCAGGAAAAGTCTTCTGAGCATAGCATAGTACCTGCAAAGTCTAGTGTGAAGATAGAAGAGGTTAATGTCACACATGCCATTGATTCAAATGATGATTACATACTTGCAGCTTCTTCATGTAATGCCTTACAGACTTCTAAGATACACTCTATTTATGCGCAATGCTGGCTCTTGGTTTTGGGTGCGTCATTTCATGTGATACCCTATAGAGATTGGTTTCATACCTATCGTACTATGTCTGGTTCTGTGCGCCTTGGTGATGAGGTCTCTTGACATTGTGGGCATTGGAGATGTTAGACTGCAGTTTCCTTCTGGCAGCTCTTTTGTTTTGCATGATGTACACCATGTACCTATGTTGACTCGCAGCCTTATGTCAGCTGGATAGCTTGATGATGCAAGGTATTTTGTCTTTTGGAGACTCTGCATGGAAGATTACTCATGGCAGGCTTGTACTTGCAAGAGGTGCCAAGTCTAGCAACCTCTATCCCTTACTTATATCTGGAGCTACATTGGATCATGTTTTGTCTGTGGATTCTATTCCCCATGTATCCGTTTGGCATGCTCATTTGGGACATATGTCTCTTAAAGGAATGAAAATGCTCCGTGCTTTGCAGTATCTTCCGCCTTTTGACTCTAACAACATATTGGGGAATATGTGAATTTTCCATAATTTTGGGACACGTAGTCAAATCTTTCGATTTGTCATAACTTGAACACTATAACTCCAAATGGAGCACTCTATAGCTCAATAGATTCCATTTTTCAAGTGCTTTCCAATGATAGGTCATATCATATGGTTTTGAGAAACTTATGGGCATGTTATCTGGGTGCCACCTTTTTAGTATTCAAAAAATGGGAATTGGGAGATTCCCAAACTCATTAATATTGTGTTCTCTTCACATTTTGATTCTTGTGATCATTGTTTGTATGGCAGGCAGAGTAGAAATACACATAAAAAGTCTGGTAAGAAACGCATGGGTGAGCCCTTGGCTCTTGTGCACTCAGATGTATGTGGGCCCATGCCCTGTCAGCCACTTGGTGGGGCAAAGTACTTTGTTACTTTCATAGATGATTACTCACGTAAGGTTTGGGCTTATCCCATAAAGAGAAAATTCGATGTACTAGACACATTTCAGCATTGGCTTGCATTGGTAGAGAACCAGTCTAGGAAAAGGCTCAAATGCCTAAGCTCAAATAATGGGGGTGAGTATGTATCACATGCTTTTGAGCAGTTTTGTGATGAGCGGGTTATTAAGCGTCAGTTGACCTCCCCTTACACCCCACCCCAAAATGGTATGGCTGAGCGCATGAATAGGACCATTCAAGAAAGGGTCCATAGCATGCTTAGCCATGCTAGCTTACCACAACACTTTTGGGCTGAGGCAGTTACTACTATAGTGCATCTCATTAACCGGTCGCCTAGTAGTGGCATTGACTTTCAGGTTGCAGAGGAGGTATGGGCAGGAAAACCCCCCTCTTATGATCATTTGCGTGTCTTTGGATGTGAGGCATTCAGCCATGTGCCCATAGACAAACACAATAAGTTGGATCCTAAAAGTGTCAAGTGCATTTTCATTGGCTATGGAGATGCAGGAGAGATGGGTTACCATCTATGGGATCTGCAAGCACGGAAAGTGATCTGCAACCATGATGTCATCTTTCATGAGGACAAAATGCATATGGAGCTTGAGAAAGTGGTTGATGTACGCAAAGTTATCTTTCAGGAGGAGCCACCTACTCCCGTTCAGCCCGCTCCATGACCAGCTAGACAGCATGCAACATCACCTGATGCTCATCGCCTAGATGTTAGACATGCTGATGTTAGACAGGATGTTGGTCAGGCAGCAGAGCCTAGATTGAGGCATTCTACTAGAGATAGACAACCTCCTGACCGTTTTGCACCCTCTATGGATTATGTATTGGTTACAGATGTAGGAGAGACTCTCACTTATGATGAGGCTATATACCGAGGTGATTGTCACTCTTGGGAGAGGGCTATGTAGTCTGAGCTTGACTCATTGCATAAGAATCAGACTTGGGATTTGGTTTCCTTTCCTCAAGGTAAGAAGGCTTTGCCATGCAAGTGGGTGTACAAGCTGAAAAGTACCCCTGGACATCCCAAGCCGGCATACAAGGCTTGATTGGTTGCTAAGGGTTTTAACCAGGAGCTGGTGTTGATTTTGATGAAGTCTTTTCTCCTGTGGTCAAAATGACCACCCTACGTTTGGTCTTGGCCTTGGTTGCACACCTTGACCTGGACTTGTACTAGATGGATGTCAAGATGGCTTTTTTACATGGGGACTTGCATGATGAGATTTACATGGAGTAGCCAAAGGGCTTTGCAGACCCTAGCAGGGAACACCAAGTGTGCAAACTAAAGAAGAGTCTATATGGCTTGAAGCAGGCATCTAGGGAATGGTACCATAAGTTTGATGCATTCATGTAGTCACAGGGCTACAGCCGCAATGTTATGGATTTTTGCTTGTACACAAAGAAAGCCCATGAGAGTTCTTTATTGATTTTGGTACTCTATGTGGATGACATGCTTTTAGCAGGGACAGCTCATGAGGACCTCGATTCTCTTAAGGCTCAGCTCAAGAAGAGCTTTGAGATGAAAGATCTGGGACATGCCTCTCATATACTTGGTATGCGCATCACGTGCGAAAGATCTCAGGGACTCCTTTATCTATCACAAAGGGAGTACATACATAAAATCCTTGAGCACTTCCGCATGCAGGATGTTAAGCCTATTGGCTATCCAATACCTTCTCATGTGAAGGTTTCACAGGCTAATTGTCCATAGACAGATGAGCATAGGGCTGAGATGGCCAAGATTCCCTATGCATCAGTAATGGGCAGTCTTATGTATGTCATGATAGCCACCCGTCCAGATATTGCTTTTGCAGTTGGGGTTGTGGCACATTATATGGCTACACCTAGCAAGAAACATTGGGATGCCGTGAAGGGTATCATGAGGCACCTGAAAGGCACAGTAGATATGTGTATTTGTTATGGCAGCCAAGATATAGAAATTTTGGGGTACACTGACTATGATTAGGCAAAACAGTGTACGACCCTTTCTACTATAGAGGCCGAGTATATTGCAGCCACAGAGGCTTGCAAAGAGGCTATCTGGTTAGGCCGTTTGATTTGCAGACCTTAGTATGACAAATGCTATGCCTACACTGCATTCGGATTCTATGAGTGCCATTCAGTTGGCCAAGAATCCGGTCTTCCATGCAAAGACGAAACATATTGAGGTGAGGTATCACTTCATCCGCGAGGTCATTGAGGACAAGTCTATTGGCCTTGTCAAGATTCCAATTGAACAGAATCCTGCAGACTTGCTCATGAAAAGCCTTACTACCGAGCGCTTTGCCTTCCTCAGGAGATTGATGGGCATTGGATGAGATGACATCTTTTTCCTCATCCTGTTGTACATGTGTACATGTTGTGATGTCTTTTCTTTTTTCTCTCACTGGGGGAGATTCACCTTTAACTGGGAGGTTGTTGGGGGTAAAGGCGCCTCCGCCTAGCCACCCTTGTATTACTACATTGACAATACCCGCCACTGCACACTGCAGGTGGCAAGCGCCCATCACAGTCACTTATTCTTTATTCTTTTAGTGACAATTTGAATAAAGGACGGCCCGGCCACACATTGTGGTTGTTGGAGTTCCCATTTCTTATCTCTCTATTTCTTTCTCTTGCTCTCCCACCATAGCTCTCGTGTGCAAGCTTTGATCCTTCTCACCTTTCATCTAGTTGTGCACATTACATAGAGTGCCTATTTTTATTCTAATATGGACTAGCATTTCTTACAAGTCACATGGGGGAATGTTACAAATGTTAACTATGGTGCTTACTTGCATGTCCTCCTTACATATTCCACTCCTTTAAAGGGTCTACATGCACCCCACATTGATCCTCTTATAGCCTCTTTTATCTCTACTGATCCCATTCTAGTTAAAGAGGATAATGATTCTCCAATATCATGGTGACACATTGAACAAAAGGTTTGAAATGTGCCATTGATTTAGCTCATCTTCAAGTCCCTACAATCTCTATACTTGCCACATGAATAAGTTCTCTTCCTGTATTCCTGACACATCAAATTTTTTTCTTACATACATAGTGAGAGGGTAACATTGAAGTGATGCCTCCTTCTCTTCATCACCTTGTGGGGCAAGTGATTCCATTTCATTCTTGTGTGGGGCATGTGTTCAACAACTTTATTAGTCTCTTCATTAGGAAATGCAACAATCCAAGGATGAAATCTATCAAGCCATGACTAAGTTGAGTTCTACTTAGGAAACATTGACTAATATCACTCAATAGATGGAATAGTCAACTAAGTTGCTACAAGCTCATAAGGTTGAAATAGCATCATTGCAGGCACAAATTATTGAAGGCAAGGCACAGTTAACCTCTATCATGACTAAAAGAGATAACCTAAATGAGGAGGTTCCTTATTTGAGATCTTAGATGAATACCTAGACAGTTGAGTTGCAATCCACCAAAGCAACCATTGATTAGCAAGATAAGAAGATTAAAGAATTACAAGAGTGGCTAGCATAGTCTCGTTCCTCCCTCCACCAAGGCCCAGTGTTTCAAGGATTCCTTCACTCTCCTTAATGAACTTGGCTGCTCTTCAACACAATGCTTCTTTGTGCCTTCTCTTTCAAGGGAAAGATGAAAGACTACAAGCTGCATGCAAATTATTATGACTATTTTTTATCATTCTTTTTGGATTCATTACTATCGACAATAGTCAACCTTCTACATTAAGTTGTCCATAATGCAATCTTTTTCCTCTAGAGGAAGGCTAGGCTAGAGCATGGACATCTTCCCTACTCACAAAAGTGCTTTGAATGGTTTTTCAAGACTCTATTACTCTAGACACAGTGTTGATGTCTTTCATGTATATCATGGGAGACTTAATTAAATTATATTTTTCTTAATCCTCCTCAATTGATCAATCAATATCATGGATTTGATTTTTCCATTTCTAGACAATGAGCATAGATTCCATAAGATTTGTTAATAGGTCCAAAAATTAATTAGCATGTTATTCCAGGAAGTTGGGATGCTCCATCCAATGCTTTCAATAACTATGTCCAATTTGCAATGATATAGTAGCAACACCGCTTCTAAGGAAAATATAAACTCACAAGTAGACCTCTTATTTTGAAATACTACTAGCTCAAATTGCATTTCTATAACCATGCAAGTCCAATGGTACAATTGCCACATAAAACAGGGCATAGTTAAGTGTAGAACTGACATAGTGCCTCATATAAGTTTGTAGTATGGAAACGTATGGAAGAAATCGTAGCCCTAAGAAAGGTTGTACTTATGTACTCTTATGCATCTTTGTAAGGGGCATAAACTTTTACTAGATAATCCATATAATCCATCAATAAAGATCATCACATAAGTTATAATTTATACATGCAAAACATTGAAGTTTAAACATGCAATGCATTTTTCTCATAGTGCATTGTATATGAAAAGCACAATGGAAAAATTATAATATGTACACTTTAAAACAAAAATCTACATTAATTAACATTGTTCATTCATTGATAAATCACTTGTCAATGATAGTATTACAATTCTACATACATGACATCATTGCATTGTTAGATAGTATTGTATTTATAAGATTTCAAAATCTGATAGATTTGAATCTATCAAATGAACTATTGCTTGGGCCTAACTTTGATGAATGGTTAGAACTAGATGCATCACCTTGCATTTGTGCAATTTGTATTCTTAAATCATCAAAAAGACATTAAATTTGGAAAAAAATTTACTCAAACATTTCGCTATGCTTCAATAGATCCTCAATAATTGGTTCTTGTGATTCTAATCAGGTTCCTTATCTTGCATCCCAAAACTCTATCATGCTCTTTAGCAAGTATCATGACATGTCTCTTTTTAGTTGGTTGTGGAACATCTTCTCTTTATGCTTGTATCTTATTATCAATGTATCCTTTGTTGACTCTTACGTTTGATGAATTTTCATTACTTTCTACTCGACTTCTTAAAATATAATGCATATAATGTAATTGGGTCTAGATTCTATGTGTGGTTGCCATGTGCAAACTAGTTGCACTAGCTCTATAGGAGAGCAAAGCCCTCCCATACCTGAAACACACGTGACACAAGGGTATGTTGGCATCTCCAACTTAACTACAAAGCATATCAACAATAATGAACATTATTGTGAGCTGTAATAATTCATGCCAAAAATGCATGCTCATATATTCCATAACCATATATACGTAGGTGGGACTATCGACATCGGGACACAAAACACATCTCAAAAGACAACTACTCAAAAGCAATACATATCAATGGACTGGACTAACTTGGCTATTCTCAGCAACATTACACTGTGGTGGGAGATATTGGGAAAAAATTTTGGTCTCAGGAAAGGACAATACCCAAATAGTAGGTTGAAAGGGGAAGTAAAGATAAAGAGAGATGGATGTAGGTTAAGAGAAAAAAATGATGAGCCAGAAGTATCCATGTGAGGATGACTCAAGGAGCATTGAAAATAGCCAAAGAAGGTGAAGCGATAGAAGGAATGATCAAGAGGGAAAATCCAATTGAAGAGAGCACAACACCTCTTCCTTCATCCTTATAAAGCATGTGGTGCCTTTGCAGCCATAACATCCTCCTGACATAATCCTCAGCTAATTTGTTTCCTTGCATTACTATGCAACTACCATTAGAGTTGATGACCTCTTTTCATTGCCTTCCGTGAATGTTGTTTTGGGTTGCCACTTAGGCTACTCTATGTCTAACACATGGCACACATAAAGAAATCGAGAGCACATGAGTTATTCTTTGATGGCACCTTTGTCTTCCAAAGCGGGTGCATCTTGTGTGGGGTTAGGGTTGGGTGTGTTGAGATATTTGCAATCACATCTACTATAGCCTCTTTGTATGAGGTAGTTCTAGGCTTAAGACATGCAGGCAGAATGAATCCCATATACATAGAAAGGGAAAACTGCTACCATCCAACAACTATAAAGCATTGTACTTGACTACCACTTCTTGATATATGATGAATGCAATAGCATGATGCTTTCTCTTTTTAGTTAGTGACTTGCCATTGTCAGTCTACACAAGATTGTGTTTATGAGTCCAAGATTCCATCTTGGAACCTAATTCACTTGTGTAACAGTCAAGTCCAGTGTCTCTGTCATCATGAGTTCATTCTTCTACTTTCATCCACCATAGCTCCCTGCCATGCTCTAGATCTGCATCTTTGACATGGTATCAAAGCCCAATCGAGCATGGCTCAACTCTTCTCTCTACTCCTCCAGCTCCCCACAGTCTCATATCAACTTAGGATAAGTACATGACTTCATTTTTAACTTTAATTTCATCTTGCACCTTGTGGCAGCCATAGACAGTCTGCACCGTGCCTCCTTTGAGCCCTTAGATCTCTTCATAGAAGCCATATCTTTGCAAGATTAATTTTGGAGATATCTCCCTTGACTCAGGACACTTCTCTCTGTCACATCATCAAACCCTAACATTGCTTCCTCTCTAGACCAACATTGTGTGAATTCCAGCTCACTGTCTATTCTATGCCATCATCAAGTCGTACTACTGTCGCTGCGCACACAGTCTGCAATCTTCCCTGCGACCATAGGGCAATTGAAGGTTG
Organism: Lygodium microphyllum; assembly: GCF_053477565.2. Lineage (NCBI taxonomy): Eukaryota > Viridiplantae > Streptophyta > Polypodiopsida > Schizaeales > Lygodiaceae > Lygodium > Lygodium microphyllum. The sequence continues at coordinate 134,508,879 of NC_141156.1, read as the reverse complement.
GCTCATGAACTCTTTCCCCATCAAAGGATTCATTAAATGATTCCCTCTACAAGTTGATGTAATAAAAAAACTAGTTGACTACTAAACCCGAGAAGAAGACTTCATAGCCATTTCAACAACAAGCTCTTGAAAATCTTCAGTTTCTCTCTCTTGCCACTCAAATCATATACCTACTACTTTGATCTGAGTCCCACTTAGTGCCAACCAAGACTTGAGCATTTAATCTTGAAAATTTGGAAGACCTTGAAGATTTGAAGCACTCATCTAAAGGACAAGCATCAAGAATAGTGAGATTTCATGCTATCTCTGCCTGTGTTTTTAAACACACTACAAGTCAACTTGGTTGATGGTCATCTTCAGTCTGTTGAAGAATTTTTTAAGCTATTCAAGATCAACTCCTTGCTAGACCTTTGGAACCAATACCCTATCATGGGAATTTCAAATAAGGAGAATTTTGTATGGCTACTTCCAATGAAGAGTAACATTACTCTTGTTGCTCATTTCAATTACATAGAAGATGTTTTTACTCTACCTGCAGGAGGAAATGGAGCTGCTCACACTCAACTGCAATCAATGATTCCATCTAAAGATTTTGAAGACACTCAAGCTACCTTGGTCATCATGAAAACCTCAAAGATGATACCTTCTCTTGAGGGGAACATGAACATTGTCATGAAAGAAAATACCTTGATATTTTTGTACTTTGGAATCATGCTAATTCCATACCTTGTAATTTCCAGCCCTTGTAAATTCAGCCCTTGCCTATGTAAATGTACCCTTAACTTTGGAGAGGAGGAGGTAGGATAAAAAAGGCAAGAGGCAAAGAGAAAACATCTTTGGGCTCATTCACTAACTTTTGTTGTTTTACTTTCTTGATGTTAGCTTCCTTCTTGCTAGATGAAGCATCAACCATGGCTGTCATGTATTTTTGGAGCTCTCATCATTAATACATGGAAGATGTCTTGGTGCTATAGTTCTTTTGTTATTTCATGTCTATTTCAATTTTAGTTAGATTTCTTTTCCTGGTTGAATGCTTCATTACATTGGTATTAGAGCATTAGTTTAGATCCTGTCAGAAGTCATTTTCATGCAATAGATTTAGTTGCAGTGACTAGGGAGTGAAAACCGTAGTTAAATTCAGTCACAAGAGTTATTTCTTCCATAACCGTGGCCTGACATGGAGAACTCTACAAACCATGACTAAGATGGAGCTTATTGGCATGAACCAGTGGACAATGGCAAGCTCCAACCAATTTGGCAACTCGTGACCAAGTTTTGGACCAAAAATTGGGGTAAGTTGGACAAAACGAAGGTTACAAGACTTAGTTTGGTTCAAACTTTAGTTACTTTTCAAGAGCAGGGGTTTCTTCCTTTTTTCTTTCAAGCTTCTCTCAAGAATCCATGGCCAAAGGCTGAGCAAGATCTCTTGCCCGTAACTTCTATCATGCAAAAGGAGGACTTCGTAGCCTTGTCCTTCATCCCTCAAGCTTTCGATGGAATGGTGGAATGGCACCATATACTTCATTTCTATCCAGGAACACAGCAGTATGCAGTAGTGTGAATTGCGGCTGTTGCATATTCTTGCCTATTTCTTGCTAAAGATGAGCTATGGAGCTCAAGTTTCTTATGATTCATGCTCTGTAGCACTTGACAAGTGATCTCCTTCAAGCTTTGGCAATATTTCTCTCTATTGTGGACTCTTCTCTCTCCCATGGAACCCTGTTATTGACAGTCTTGTACAGCAAGCTTATTTTCACAAATTTCTTATCAAGATCATGGGGCTTTTGGTCAATTTCACTTCCTGAAGCCTCTACACAAAGGATAGTACCAACATTGCATGGATTTTCCACCATTGTGAAAGAACGGAGTGGATTTCTTAAAGGATTCATGGAAGGGGCAGCCAATGCCATTTGAAGGAAGGGAATTATTGGATTCTCTTTCAAATTTTGAGGTTTCTTTGAAGCCTACTTCATACAATGAAGAGTAATCAGCATCTTCAACTCAAGTGGCATCTCTACTATTGAAGCCTTCTTCATCAAATTTTGGGTCCAATGGTTCATGGGAGCACTCTTCATGAAGATTCTTGATCAAGAAGCTGGATATTAGCATTGGAAAGCTAAAATGGGTATTTCTTGGATTAATAGAAGTTGAAGTCAAGCTCTATTTTGCTGAAGCCAGGTTCTATTTGTGGGAGATTCCTTCATCAACAACAACACTCTTCTCCTACCAGCTTAAGAGGTACTCTAATCATTTTTTAATCTCTTTTTAAATCCTCTTGCTGAGCTAAGTCCAATTGATGAAAGAGGGATTAAAATGATAAAGAATCCCATCCATTCTATCAAATGCATTTCATGGGAAATCCATAGAGCTATTTTAGTGATTGATCATTGCATAATCACTCTCATTCACTGAAATAATCACTTCTAAGTGCCTCAAATTCTCATTTTATTTACCCAACCCTGATATTGAATTGTTTGCTCTTTTGTTTCATTGACATTAGTAAAATTTTACCCAATGGTAAGTGGAATAAGAATGGTTAAGCAGTGAGTCACTACTAAGGTTATCCCTTACCTATCCCCATTTCAATTTCAGCCTATTCCATTCAAGTTCTTGCATATCATAAAAGGGGCAATCAAATTCTTTTCATTCCATGCATTTCATGCTCATTTTTACAACCTAGCATTGAATTGCCATGTATATACCTACGAGGAAAAGTGGATGCCTGGCGAGTTGGTAAGACAAACGAGAGGTGACCCTCCCCCACTAAACAAGGACCCTGAAGGGGAGCACAAACCATCTTGAGAGGGAAATTTGCACACCCCTCAAGTCTCAGATCCCACGCATTTAAAGTTCAGGCACATGTACCACTCAAGGGGAACAAGAATTCAATTTTCAGCATGGTATTTTTGACATTGGATCAGCATTGAGCTTTTGGGATAGGGTATACAAATAGGGTCCCATTAATCTTGCAGTCTACAGTGGATTATTCAACCATTTTGGTTATTGCAGAGGGTATTTTCAGCTTTGGCAGATGTATGGAGTTCCCTTACATGTCTACATGGTTGGTACATGCATGAAAATTGAAGGTACGAGTCATTAAATGGTCAAAATAGAGCATTCACAGGTTGCAGGATTTTTCAGACAGCTATAGTAAACTGCTTACAGAATTTTCTGTACTCAAGTACTTTCAACATTTGATAGTTCATTAGAAAGGGGACTTCTCAAGCTTCGAGCAGAGCTAAAGAATTTGTTATTCATAGCACTAGAACTCAAGATATTTGATTTTTTCTTCTGCTGTATATACTGGACATGAAGTTACTCATGGCAAGGAATAAGAAACAGGATCCTATCTTGGAGACCATCAATGAAGAGCTGAGAGAATACCAACATGAGCATGAACATGAAACCCCTCAAGAAGCTATATGCCACATGCATTATGAGAATGAAGAGGTTGATGTAAGCTCCACTCATTCTCCTATCAATCAACCAATGAATGGAGTTGAGATGTCCTATGATTTCATGAACTCTAATAGCCTACAACAACTCTCAAATGATATTAAAGAGATGAAATCAGGCTTTGATGGTATGAGGATGGGTATTGACAAGTTAGTGGCTATCTTTAGTGAAAATATGTTGCTTACAGCTGGTCCCAATGTTCCAAACCTTTATTTGGCTAAAGAGCAACCCAAACCCTCTACTCCAAAGGTGGTAGGACAATTTGAGATTGGGGAATCGTCAAAGGCTAAAGATTTTATTCAGCCCACTTCATTTCAGCCTCAACCCCATCAATCAAAGGCCTATTCTTAGCCACATGGGCAAGATCCACATGATAGGGCTCAAGCAAGCTCTAGGCATGAAGAGGACATCCATGGTTGCAATCCATTTTATAAATAATTTTATCCTCATCTAAATATTGGTGGGCATGAACAAGGGCATGTGAATTCAGCCCCAAACTCCTATGGACAGCAACAACACAATCCTCATACTCAAGTTCAGCCTAATAGGCCAAGCCCTTTATCCATTCATGGTTGGCCTCAACAAAATAGTGGGCAGCAACCACCATGTAATACTCCTATGCATGGACAATATCAAGGGTACCATGGACAACCTTCCAATATGGGCAACACTCATTTTCAGCCTCAAGGACATTATTTCCAGCCACAAAGTTATGGTATGCAGTATGGACAGCAAACCCCATATGCACAAGGAACTTGGAATAATGAATTCCCTAGGCAAGGCTCATTTGATAACTCTTTTGGATAGCAACACCATAATGGGCAGCAGCACCACAATGGGCAGCCATCTCAATATGAGAGATAGTATAAAGAGAAAATTGTCATCTTAAATTTCAAAGGAGAGAATCCTTCACCCACGGAGTTGGAGTGGTTTGACAAATTGGAGATGTACTTTTCCCTTTATCCAAGGACCGAAAATGCCAAAGTGAGGTTTGCAGCCCTTCATTTAGAAGGTTATGCACATATTTGGTGGAGATATATGACAAGAATTGGGCATGACTTCTTATCTTGGGAAGCACAAAAAAATGCTATGATTGAAGTCTTTGTCTCTCCCATTGAAAAAGAGCGCTTGGAAAAGAAATGGCACGCCCTTGAGCAACGTGGTCTCTCAGTTAGAGAGTATTTAAATCAGTTTTTAGACCTCTCAATGTATGTTCATGGAATCTCCGATAGTGCCAAATTGAACAAGTATATATTTGGTTTGGAGTCTACCTTATCATCCGAAGTTGGAGCCATGAAGCCTACATCTTTGCAAGCTACCATTCAATTGGCTAAGCGTTATGGATAGAAATACAAGAGTTTCCAACCAAAAACAGGGCATTTATTTCAGCCTACACATTTCCCAAAGACATTAGGCCATTATGGGCATGTAAGGATTGATTTTCAGCATGGTGGGAAGCCAAGAAATGTTCACAGCAATACCTACAGTAAGATACCAACTTTCCCCATTGTTTGTGGACCAAAGTAGGGTAGCAATTTTAGATCTAATGCTGAAAATAAGTTTGATGGAAAAAGGACTGATATTAGTGCCAAAATTTTAGCCCCTATCCAAGGAAAGCATGTGTCTAATGATAAGCTCAAAGAAATGTATGCCAAGGGACTGTGCTTCAAGTGCGGGGAGAAATGGTCACCCGACCATAAGTCCAAGTGCAAGGCTAATAATTTGAAGGTTAGCATGATTTATGAAGATGATTCTGATGCTGAACCTATTGAGGGGAGTCTTGCACAGCTTGAAGGCTCTACTATTCAAGAAGAGATGCATGAAAATGAAGAGAGTATCCATGATGAGTTTTATGACCCAATGGATGGCTTTCCTTTTGATCTGGGTGATCATTACATGGATGATTCTTGGACTGATTTACATCCTTCGCTATGTTCCATATCAAATGATGCATGGAGTGGTTCAAGAGGGGACAATACCCTACGTCTCAAAGGCCAAATCAAGGGAAGGACCGCTCACATACTCATTGATACGGGCAGCACACATAGCTTCATCAATTCCAAATCACTCAATGGGCTGAAATTGAGTGCACATGATATGCCTTCTTCCCTCAAAATCCAAGTGGCAAATGGAGACTTTGAAAATAGCAATCAATGCTCCCCAAATGTTCCTATTACTATATCTCCATTGTGTACTACATCAGTGAGTTTGATCACATTAGAAATGGGTCCCATTGACATTATACTTGGATGCAATTGGCTGAAATCTTTGGGCAAATTTACTATGGATCTTAACAAGCTGGAAATGGAATTTCAATGGTGTGGACAGCAAGTAACTTTGCATGGTGTTGAGAAGAAGAAAATGGAGGTGATCTACAGCATGTAAAAGAAGTCTTTGATATATTGAGGAAGCACAAACTATTTGCCAGGGCATCTAAGTGTTCATTCATGACAAATTAAGTTGAATACTTGGGTCATATAGTGGGAGAAGATGGAATCAAAGTGGATCCTAAGAAGGTGCAATGCGTCAAAGAATGGCCTACCACAACTAATGCTACTTCTTTAAGAGATTTTCTTGGGCTATCATCTTTTTACCATAGGTTTATGAAGAATTATGCTCATGTTGTAGCTCCTCTTACCGATCGGCTAAAAAAAGAGGCCTTCTTTTGGGACAAAATCGCCAACAAGAGCTTTAATGACCTGAAGCAATTGCTTGTTTCAGCACCAATACTAGTTTGCCCAGATTTTTCCAAGACTTTTACTATCTACGCAGATGCTAGTGGTAGTGGTTTAGGGGCTGTTTTGGTTCAAGAGCATGGTGTCATTGCATTTGAGAGTAGAAAATTTGATGATAAAGAGAGGGATATGCATGTGTACGAGCAAGAGATGCTTGCTATTCTACATGCGATCAAGAAATGGCATCATTATCTCTATGGAACACATTTTAAAGTCAAAAGTGATCATAGGGTGTTGAGGTATTTTCTCTCACAGCCCAACCTTTCTCCCAAGCAAAAGAGATGGATGGCTACTTGCAGTCATATGATTTTGAAATAACATACATGGTTGGAAAGGATAACGTTGTGGCTGATGCGTTATCTAGAATGTGGGCATGCAAGTTTATCTACAGTGTCTATAATTTATAAGGATTGGATAAACGACATCTAAGAAGAATATGTGATGGATGAGCATACTATCCATATTTTATAGAAATTACAGCAAGGACATGATGAAAAATTTCCAAATTTCAAAGTGCATAATGGACTCTTATGGTTTAAGGGTAAAGTGTACTTGGTTCCTAATAGTAAATTCAAGCTGAAAGTACTCCATGAGATGCACTCATCACCAATGGCTGGTCATTTGGGTATTTTCTAGACCTTTGACAAGGTCCATAAATTTTTTTATTGGAAGGGTTTATGGAAGGACGTCAAGGAGCATGTATCCAAGTGTTTAGAATACCAACAAAATAAGGACTCCACTTTATTACCAGAAGCCGGACTCCTTCATCCTTTACCTATTCCTACGGGCAAATGGACCGACATTTCCATGGACTTTATAATGGGATTACCTACTACTAGTCATGGATGGAATAGTATCTATGTAGTTGTTGATAGATTGACTAAATCAGCCCACTTTATTCCAACCAAAATACAATATTCAGCAAGGCAACTAGCTGAGCAATTTATGGAAGGTGTGTTTAAGCTGCATGGTATGCCAATGAGAATAGTATCAGATAGAGATACAAAATTCATGGGCAGCTTTTGGAGAAGTCTATTCTCTTCTATGGGTACTTTTCTCACTCTTAGTACAGCCTATCACCCCCAAACTGATGGGCAAACGGAGAGAGTCAATCACTTGATGGAAGTGTACCTTAGGTATTATTGTCATGACACACAAGCTTTATGGGATCATTGGATCCACCTTGCTGAATTTTGCTATAATAACACGTATCATATGAGCATAGGTATGTCCCCATTTGAATCACTTTATGGGTATAAAGTCCAAATCCCATCAGTTTTGTTTCATGAAGATATCAACCCCCAAGCAAAGGAAGAGTTGGAAAGGATGGAGACGCACATGAGACAATGCAAGGATAGCATAAGGAAAGCACAAGAAGTAATGAAAGCCTATGCCAATGAGAAGAGAAGACATTTGGACTTCAAAGTTGGAGATTGGGTGTTTCTTAAAGTTCCCAAGACACACTATGCTTCATTAAAGGGTGGGAACAATAAGCTTGCTCACAAATTTTATGGACCATATTTGGTAGTGGACAAAGTTGAAGAGCTTGCTTATAAGCTCCAACTACCTTCTTCCACTAGAATACATGATGTATTTCATGTTTCATAGCTTAAGAAGTATGTTGGACCTGATGTGCAAGTATTGGAAGAGTTGCCACCAATGGATGAAGCATGACTTGTCATATATGAATCTGAAAGTATTATTGGAAAGAGAGAAAAAGTGCTCGAAAATCATACTCTTACTGAGTACCTCATTAAGTGGAAGAGCTTACGTATAGAGGAATCTTCTTGGCAACCATACACTTATGTGAATGATTTTCCTTGGTTATTGTAGAATGATACATGACTGACTATGCATGGACAACTTGCTGTGAGATATTACTGTTGGCAATAAAACTACCTTGACTTTATCAAAAATTGATTTTAGCATTATGGGGTGATACTAGGGATTGTATACTTCATTTCTATACTTCATTTGGACCACTCTATCAAAAGTTATGATAGTATTTGTAAATCAGCCCTGTTTGGACAATAGCCAGTTTACTCACAGTTTGGTATACATAAAGGTCTCTCGTATATGGAAAGTGCTTTCCTATCATATAAGAGAGACCTTTATACATATATGGAAAGTACTCATAGTTTGGTATACATAAAGGTCTCTCTTAATCATGATTACTATCCTCCTTGGCTTGGATTTGGTCCATTTATCCTTGGTTTTGAGGACAAAACCATCTTAGGATGGGATGGTTTGTCATGAAAGAAAATACCTTGATATTTTTGTACTTTGGAATCATGCTAATTCCATACCTTGTAATTTCCAACCCTTGTAAATTCAGCCCTTGCTTATGTAAATGTACCCTTAACTTTGGAGAGGAGGAGCTAGGATAAAGAAGGCAAGAGGCTAAGAGAAGACATCTTTTGGCTCATTCATTAAGTTTTGTTGTTTTACTTTCTTGATGTTAGCTTCCTTCTTGCTAGATGAAGCATCAACCACAGCTGTCATATATTTTTGGAGCTCTCATCATTAATACATGGAAGATGTCTTGGTGCAATAGTTCTTTTGTTATTTCATGTCTATTTCAGTTTTAGTTAGATTTCTTTTCCTGGTTGAATGCTTCATTACAAACATGAAGATTAATGCAACTGTTGCAAGCAAAGTCAATGAAAAAGAAGACCAGGAGAACCAAGAAAAAGAGGACCATGAAGAAAGGGACCAAAAGATTAAAGCAGTGGACACTGAAGGTGCAATCAAATTGATGAACAAGTACAAGATCAAAAAGAGCAAGCTCGACTATGTCGACAAGAAGACCTACAATAAATTGAAGATCTATGCAAAAAGAAATGTTGAAAACTTCAAAGGCCAGATAGTCCTTAAGCCAAATTTTTACTAGTCTTTTTTAGCCTTGTATTACCTAGCCCAAAGTGCTTTTCTCCTAAGCTTGTAAACTCCTCATGTAGCCTTGTACTACAGCCTCTATAAGGCCCCTATTACAGCCTCTAGATGTCCATCATGTTTGTGGTACCCACACTTAGCCTTTTCTGCGACAGTCTCTGGTGTTTTGCCATGTTTATGGTGTTCCCACACTTTGCAGGTGTTGCTTTCACTAAAGCCTCTACACACTTTGTACTTTCTGGTTGTGATTGAGGAGGGATGTTGAGATATTTGCAATCACACCTACTGTAGCCTCTTTGTATGAGGCAGTTCTGGGCTTACGACATGCAGGCAAACTGAATCCCATATGCATAGAAAGGAAAAAATGCTACCATCCAACAACTATAAAGCATTGTACTTGACTACCACTTTTTGATATATGATGAATGCAATAGCATGATGCTTTCTCTTTTCAGTTAGTATCTTGTCATTAGCAGTCTATACACAAGATTGTGTTTATGAGTCCAAGCTTCCATCTTGGAACCTAATTCACTTGTGTAACAATCAAGTCTAGTGTCTCTGTTATCATGAGTTCATTCTTCTTCTTTCATCCACCATAGCTCCCTGTCATGCTCTAGATCCACATCTTTGATAGGATGCGGGGTCTAGCGGAACCAATAGTGGAGGATCGAATGGAAGAGGGAGTTCCATATGCACCGGGTGGTAGAGTTGGATGGGGTGGGGATGGGGGGTGGGGTTGGGAGTACTTGGAGGAATTGTTGAGAGCGAGGAGTAGTGGAGACTTTTGTATTGAAGCCACGAGTCCATGCACGCCTAGTGTGGAGAAGACTGCAAGATTTGGTGAGCGTAGAGTTTGGCCGCCAAGATTTCTAGGTAATAGGCAATAGCCATGCAACTTGTTTGAGCCAATTGTGCTCCATCCTCAACACCATGAATTGTCAGGTCAAGGTCTGAATTTGTTCATCTTAATGGCCTACAACATCTTAGAGGGCATAGATATGCATCATGTGCTTGGATGCCATGGCCTCATATTGTGTTAGTCTTCCTTCAGTTGCTCCACTCTGGCATGGAGCTTGATGTCGAGTGCCACCACTTTTGCCTCGAGTCACTGCCGCTTTTGTATTTGTGCACTAGTCTCTAGCCTCTTCCTTGGACTTCTTGACCAAGGTGCACTTCTTCTCAAGTGGGGCAAAAGCAATAGTCACCTGAGCTCATGTGTGGGATTTGGAATCAAATGGGACCAAGTAAGGAGATGGATGGCCTCAAGCATGGTCTGGTCCAAGTTTTTCCAAGATAATGATGGAATGTGTTTCATGAGTACTTAACCTCTACATCTACATTGGCTCAGGAGTTGGCAATGGTCCATTAACATTAGCCTTTTGGGATCTTGGGAGGAGGTATCGGTGGCAAAGTCAAAGAAGTCCTATAGCCAGAGTCGTGAGGAAGGTTTCATCATTAGTAAGAGAAATGATCTCCTTTTTGAGGATGGTCTTCCCTTTGCCACTTGCATCTAACTCGTCAATGGTACCGGGTTGCATATCGCAAGCTCCCTTTATCTAAGCAATTGCATGTCGGGGATGAGGAGGAGTTTGAGGTTACCCCTACCATGAGTTGCAACATCAATAGCAATCAGAGTGGGAGAAGGGGATGTTGGCATTGTCCCAGGCTCTACAAGCAAGCCGTGGGGAATAGGGGTAGGGGTGGAGGATGCAACCTTCTACTAAAGTGTGGCTTCTAAGCTAGTGGTAGAAGGAGAGGCCGCATGTGCAAATCCAGATGGTGTAGCAGCATCAGGGTAGTGGCTGGGGTAGGAGTCATGAGGGCGAGCTGGGCCGATGGTTAGGACTGAGCATCGATATTTGGATTATCATCTCAAGGTAGCAATCAGGAGTAGGGATCAAAGACGCCCACCCAAAATATTTGGACTACTTCATCCCAAGTATCTCATAGGTCCATCCAGAAGCTAGCATGCAAGGCCTACACTATATCTAGATTGATAAAGTAGTCATTCTCTAGATGTTTGATTTTAGCAACTTATCCATGCAGGAAGGTAGATTCTGCTATGGCTCACTGGTACTGGTCCATGAGGGACTCTACAAATCCAACCAGGCTTCATGGCAAGCTTGCAAACTATTGTTTCTTCTGAGTAGAGTCATGGTAGTCTACTTGAGCAATGCAATGTGGGACTTCAAATCCAGCTTGCTATGGTTAGATCTAGAGGGACCTGCTTTTGATATGGTGTGGGCAGGGTCCTTGAGGTTCCTTTGGGGTGCATGCTTGCCTTCTATGGTGAGGAGTTGGGGCTTGTCTATAGAAGTGTAGGCCATTTTCTCCTATGCTACATTTGGTTATCCATCTATGACAGCCTTTGTAGAAGTTTGTGGGGATAAAGGGGCAAGGTGTGATGCGGCAATGCAAAGGGAGCTAGTAGGGGTTATGACTATGGTGGGTGGAAACAAGAGGGTGAAATGCTTGCCACACATGACATGCAAAGGCTTGGCATCATTCTTGCATTATGCTACATGTTTGCGTTGAGTGTAGAGGTGCTCTAGGAAGACATTGGTCCAAGAGATGACTGGGGTTTGTGTTGGAAGAGAGGGAGAGAGATATAGAGGAGTGGAAGATGAGCCTCATCTCATTGTTGTTTTTTTCCCATTATTCTTCCATCATACTAATTGAAAGAGACTTACACACATAGGTATGACTAACCAAGACTAACTGTGGTTAAGTCACTGATTGCACCGACTTATTGAATGTCACATACGTGTACAGTTGTATCCAACTAATGTCGATCACACACATAAAGATAGACTGACTGAAGAGTAATGAGAGCTTAATATTCTAACACTCCCCCTCAAGCTCAAACCATATGATAAACTCCAAGTAGTTGTCTAAAATATATGAACTTTTCTTTACCAAGAGACTGGGTAAATATGTCTGTTACCTAGTCTTCAGTCTTCACATGAAGCAAGTCAATCTGCCCTGTAAGAACCATTTCTCTAATGAAATGGTAGTGAACCTCAATATGTTTGGACCTAGCATGGTAGACAGGATTGCTAGCCAGCATAACATTGTTGAGGTTATCACAATGCAATCTCACTCTGCTTTCTAGACGTATTCCCAAGTCTTTCAACATTTTCATCAACCAAACTGCTTCACAAGCCGCTAAGGCAGCTCCTCTGTACTCAGCTTCTGTACTAGACAATGCAATAGTAGGCCATTTTTTACTCTGCCAACTAATCATGCTATTGCCCAATCCAAATACATAACCACTAGTTGACCTCCTATCATAGGCACAACTAGCTCAATCAGCATCAGTAAACCCTGTTAAGTCAAGGGATTTTCCATATGCATAAAACAGTCCATAATCTATAGTACCCTTTATATATATCATGATCCTCTTGACTGCATCTAAATGTGATTTGCGAGGCTTCTACATGAACTGACTAATCAGTCCCATTGCATAACATAAGTCAAGACGAAGGGTAATAGTCAAGTATATCAAGTTGCCCACCATCTGTCAATACATCATCACATTCTCTATGTCGTTCCTAACATCAATCTGTAGCTTGACATTCTGATCAAGAGGTGTCTCCATAGGCTTGCATTCAGCCATACCATACTTCTGTAACATGTCATGAGCATACTGCTTCTGTAGCAGCCATATACCTTGAGGCGTAGAGACTACCTCAATCCCAAGAAAATACTTTAGTTCACCAAGGTCTTAGACTCTGAATTCAGCCTGTAAACATGATTTAATTTCAGCAATGCCCTCTTCATCATCTCCAGTGAGATTATAAGATCATCTACATAAACCACTAGAAACACATATCCATGATCTGTCTTATTCATGAACAGACTATGATCTGCATCACCCAATCTAAATCCATGTTGTTGTAAATAACTATTGATCCAAGAATTCCATGCTCTAGGTGCCTGTTTCAATCCATATAAAGCCTTTTTTAACATACATACATGTGTAGGAAAGTCCGGGTGAACATAGCCTTCAAGCTGCTCCATATGTACTTCCTCAATCAAATATTAATCCAGGTTGTTGTAAATAACTATGGATCCGAGAATTCCATGCTCTAGGTGCATGTTTCAGTCCATATAAAGCCTTTTTCAACTTACATATATGTGTAGGAAAGTCCGGGTGAACATAGCCTTCAGGTTGCTCCATATATACTTCCTCAATCAAATCAACGTTCAAGAAAGCATTCTTGATGTCCATTTGCCATAATTTCCAGCCTTTGCATACTACCAAAGCAATGATAGCTCTGACTATTGCCATTTTAGCCACCGGACTAAAAGTCTCCTCATAGTCAAGGCCATATTGCTATACATACCCTTTTACAACTAGCCTAGCCTTATAGCATTCTAATGAACCATTTGACTTGCACTTAACCTTGTACACCCATTTGCAACCAATGGGGACTTTGCCTTCAGGCAACTCAACCAATTCCCATGTCTCATTTTCAGCCAAGGATGCATACTCCTCATCCATGGCAGCACACCAGTTATCATCCTTACTACATCATCAAACTTTGTAGGTTCTTTGTAATTTGTTACACTAGCCATAAATGCATAATGGCGAGCTGAATAACCAATGTATGTAAACCTATCAACTGGTTTCTTGACTCTCTTAGATCTTCATAACTGTGGCTCACTTTGAGCTTGCCTCTCATGAGGCGGTACATAACGACTCTACCTTGCTCCAGGTGTCATAATAGACGGAATGCCCAACTCACTATCCAAACTGTCGTTGTTAGATGATTCATAACCTGTTGTAAGTGGACATGTCACATCCTCAAGCATCTTTTCTTTTCCCTTATCCAAGCTCCCCCTCACTGGCATATCCGTTTCAGTGGACGTAGGAGTATGACTCCGCAAGCGTCCTGACCAAGGACTTACAATAGGTGACCCATCATGTGTAGGACCACTCATAGATGTACTCACTGTAGGTGTATTTTTAGCATTACTAGTATAGGCTGATCCATCAGTAGCCAATAAAACCAAATTACCATACCATGATACTAGCTCATAAAAAACAACATCTCTGCTAATCAATGTCTCATGTGTAGACGGTACATAACACTTGTAAGCTTTTCGGTCTTGTGCATAACCAAGGAACACACTCTTGATAGCTTTAAGATCCAATTTCTTCCTCTTTTCATCAAGAACATGCACATAGGCAATGCTACCAAATACTTTCAAGTGTGAAATGTTAGGCTTATGACTATACAACCTCTCATATGGAGTTACATCATGAATCCCTATTGTAGGGGTTCTATTCAACACATAGACAGAAGTCACTATTGCTTCAGCCCAATAACCATTTGGCAAACTCTTCTCATTCAACATAGCTCTTGCCGATTCCATCAATACCCTATTTTTCCTTTCTACTACACCATTTTGCTGCGATGTATAACTGCAAGTTAACTATCTTCTAATCCCATGTTTAGCAAGGTACCTGTCAAAGTAATTAGAGACATATTCTCCACCTCCATCTGATCTAAGACATGAAATTTTATAGCTCAACTCATTTTCAGCATGCTTCTTGAAGTCCTTGAATGCATCAAACACATCATCCTTATGTTTTAGTATGTAAAGCCAAGTGTACCTATTGAAATCATCAATGAAAGATACATAGTAACAAGCACCACCAAACAAAGCATTATGAGACGGACCCCATACATATGAATGTACCAGCTCTACAAGAGTCGTGAGCTACTCCGTACATGTCTCATAAATGGAAACCTTGTCTACTTTCCAAACTGATATGCATCGCATACATGTCCAAAGTCATGATACTTGAACTTAGGCAGTCCAAGCACAATCTCCTTCTGCTGCATAGATTTTAGCTTTTGTAAATTCACATGGCCAATCCGCTTATGCCATATCTCAACATCCCGTGTAGAACCGTCATAATGTGCAAACATGGATGCTTTCAATTCTAGAATTGACGCATCAGGAGTAAACATTCTGATATCTCTTCGGCCTCTAGTAATCAATTTGCAACCATTACCATATTCTTCAACAAAGCATCCATCTCTATTAAATCTCACCTGCAGCTATTTTTCCATTTGTCCAACTGACAAAAGATTCTTGGTTATTATAGGTACATGTAGTACATCATGCAAGCTCTTTTTCTTGCCATCAAGCATCAACAACAAAACAATTCCTATGTGCTAAATGTCATGTTGAGTGTCATCCCCAGTACACACATAACCATGTGAATCTGCAACCATCTCAACAAACCATTCTCCATGGGGTGTCATATGATTTGAAGCCCCTAAATCAATGTACCATCTCTCATCTCTGTTTTGCCTGGATGCATTCTTAGACACATGCTGCATGGCAAACAATCTGTCAACCTGCTCATCATGAGCACCGCTAGAAGATGCATAGTGCCCATGTTGTTTGCCCTTTGCCTTCATATCTCCCTGCTTCTTATAATAATCCTTTGAAATGTGACTATATCTGCCGCAGTAATGACAGTCCTTATCTCTATTTGACTGACTACCATGAACTAGATCCACCACCTCTACCATGGGGTGATCTCCCCCTGCCTCTAAAGCCACCGGATCCACGCTGGCTCTGTGTATTTGTGCCATGCAAGGCATTCTGCTGATGCTGTCCATGAAGTGTTTTGAGTGTCTCCTCGACCTCAAAAAGAGCCACAGCCTCTGCCATGCTGGCTAGAGTAAAGAACAGTGTCTCTGCTTTGAGATGTACTAGAACTTGTATTCAAGCCCAAGATTAACTTCCTCATGCAGCAGCAATGCAATCAGCTCATCCCAATCAGGGGATTCAACTCTCACAAAAATAGACATATAAAATGCTTTATACTCTTTGCCAAGTCCATTCAATGTCACTACAATCATATCATCCTTAGACACTCAAGATCCAATGGTGGCAAGCTAATCCGCTATGTTCTTGATCTCTGTAGTGTAGGCCTGAATGCTTCTGTCATTCCTGGACATGTTATTGAATTGTTGCTTCAGCTGAATCTTTCTTGCATGTGTTACATTTCCATAATTCTTCATGAGTATGTCCCATGCATCCTTTGGGGAACTGCATCTAGTAATCTGTATAACCATAGCATCTGATATACATAAGGAAAACCAATGTAACACCTTGCATGATCTCTCAGTCCATAGTTTATGAGCCCTTTTCTAATCATTTTTCGAATTCCTTTCATGTATTTCAAGTTCAACCTCATCACTTGTACATAAGTCCCAATAACCTCTACAAACCAAAAAATTCTTCATACGGAACTTCCACAAAGCAAATTTTTTGTTGTCTAGCTTTTCTCCCACAATTTGAGGGATATTGTTAGTGCCTTGAGCGTTTGCCATAGTTGTAGCTTAGGTATTCAGTGATGTATACAACATGTAAGTATCTGACTCCTTTTCCTACAATTTAGGACCAATTTCTTGCTATTCAGGACAGTTTCTTGCAATTTAGGATAGTTTTACTGATAACCTGCTTGTTGTAAACTGTATTCCAGCAATGAAAAAACATAGTCAACTGAGCATTAACCAAGCTCAAATCAGCTCGAAACATTCTATGGTAGTGGCAAAACATCCCAACAACAAACTATATCCATACAAGTATCAATGTTTGTACTGTATGCTAGCAGTATCAAATACAGCCAACCCACTACTATAACCAAAAGTATTTTCTCTATTAAAAAAAGAGTATGCATACCTCAAAACAACCCCAAAACATCTCATTCAGTTGCCACTCTATGCGAGAGTTGATACATGTCCAACCGGTCAGAATATATTGCATGTATGTCAAGTGAAGATGATAGGTATCCTTCCTGCAAACAATAATCAGTCAATACCCTAGTATAACCAGCAACAAATTAGTCCAAACTTTGAACTTTCAGCACTCACAATATCCTAAAAATCATCTACCACTCAAGTGGTATGATCCAAGCATTTGTCAGTAGCAAATAAGCATCACAGATACACAGTTCTCATAAGAAGTCTAGCATTACATGCATGTGTGAGCCTTTTGGCTCTTATGCATTCTAATGTATACAGTCCCATGCTGCAAACAATAATCAGTCAATACCCTAGTATAACCAGCAACAAATTAGTCCAAACTTTGAACTTTCAGCACTCACAATATCCTAAAAATCATCTACCACTCAAGTGGTATGATCCAAGCATTTGTCAGTAGCAAATAAGCATCACAGATACACAGTTCTCATAAGAAGTCTAGCATTACATGCATGTGTGAGCCTTTTGGCTCTTATGCATTCTAATGTATACAGTCCCATGCCCTGTCAATCATCATTGGGTGGTGCAAAGTACTTTGTTACATTCATTGATGATTATTCGCACAAGGTCTAGGCATATCCTATTAAGTAAAAATCAAATGTTTTATCTACCTTTCACCATTAGCTTCCTTTTGTTGAGAACTAGTCTGGGTATAGGCTAAAATGCCTCAAATCTGATAATGGAGGTGAGTATGTTCCTATAGTACTTGATTAGTTCTATGATGAGAGAGGTATTAAGTGTTAGTTGATCACCCCATACACCCCACCCTAGAATGGTGTTGTAGAGCACATGAATGTGACCATTCAAGAAAGATTCTATTGTACACTTAGGCTGGCTAGCTTACTGTAGCATTTTTGGGCTGAAGTAGTTACTACTACCATACATCTAATAAACAAATCCCTATGCACTACTATTGGTTATCAAGTTGCAGAGGAGGTATGGTCTAGAAAACCTCTCTCATATGTGTATCTTAAAGTCTTTGGATGTGAAGCTTTCTAGCATGTACCCAGGGACAAACAAAATTAGCTAGATCGTAAGTCAAAGAAATGTATATTTCTTGGTTATGGGGATGCAAGTGAGATTGGCTATCTCCTATGGGATTCCTAGGCTTGAAAGGTCATGTGCAACCATGATGTTTTTTTCCATGAGGGGAAGATGCATAAGTAGAATGAGCAAGTAGTTGACATATGCAGGGCGATCTTCTAGGAGAAGCCTCCTATTACTATATGGCTAGCTAGACAACTTGTAGGTGATGTGCCAATGGCCCATGATCGTGAGATGTGGATAGGATGTACAGGCCCCATAGTCCATTTTGAGATAGTCTACTAGGGAGATCCATTTGCACCCTCCATGGATTATGTTATGGTGATTGATTCCAGTGAGCCCCTTACTTATGAGGATAACATATATCAAGGTGATAGTCACTCTTAGGAGAGGGCCATTCAGTTTGAATTTGATTCATTATTATAGGAATATCATATATAGGATTTGGTTCCTTTGCCTAGTGGGAAATATACATTGCCATGCAAGTGGATATACAAGTTGGTATTTTTCAACTAGAATCTCTAGGTTGGTGAGAAAGTCATTTGGTATTTTTTTAACTAGATTCTCTAGGTTGATGAGAACTTGAAACCTAAGGTCACCTACTCCCCACATACCTACCTCCAATTTTAGCTCCTATCTTTGTTCAATAGAGAAAACCTATTTATCTTCATTTAACATTAGTGTTGAATGTAATATGGGTGGCTAAAAGGAACAATACTTCTATGGATACAATCTACAAGCAAAAAGGAGTATATCATGAGCTATTTTTATTAAAAATTTTAAATCACGTAACTTTATCTTTCTTAAGGAATGAACAAATTAGATCTATAAACCTAAATTTTCAAGCCTTACCCATCATTTACCTGTATTTTACAATTCAAAATTACTTGATTGTGGTCTTTGAAGGTCTTTTGAGGGTCTTAACTTTCAAGTCGTGTTGGAGTTGGTGGTTTCTTGGTCTAGTCTTAGTTATTTTTGGTGATTTCATTCCTCCCCTTGCAAAATAGTATCAAACTTCCTAGCTTGGGAGAGTAGACCATAGTAGGATTTTCTATAAAAGTAGGATTACCATAATATGAAAATACAATTGGTTGCCTTGATTATGTACAATGTGTGAAGGGTTACAAATCAACGAGTCATAGAAATCTAGGTTGTATTCAAGTTCTAGTAGGGCATCTAGGGTGTTGGGCCAAATCAACAACTCATAGAGATAAGACATGATATTATCGAGGATCAACGGGCTATTGAACCAACTTGTGCAATGGAGCTTTTCTTTAGTTATTAACCATTTCTTAATCAGTGGGGGATAATGAAGTAAGTGCTTGGATGGGTTTAACACATGGGCTTCAATGATGGCTTGTAAATAAAGAAGCTATCTCACAATACTTTTGGTCGTATTTAAGGGGACTTACAATTTTGCATTATTCAACCATGGTGACAATCTTGTTTTCTATAGTAGTAGCTTCATAACAAATGGCATACCATCTTTTGAGGAAGCAATTTGTCATATTGCAAAGGTTTCTCAAATAGTGGGGGATAATGAAGTAACTTCTTGGATGGGGTCAACACGGGCCTCAATGATGGCTTGTAAATAAAGTAGATGTCTCGTATTACATTTGGTAATATTTAAGGAGACTAACAATTTTGTATTATTCAACCATTGTGACAATCTTGTTTTCTATAGTAGTAGCTTCATAACAAATGGCATACCATCTTTTGAGGAAGCAAGTTGTCATATTGTAGAGGTGGTGGAGTCTCTTGATGTGATAGAAATGTCCTTAAGAAAGGTGGCCTTAGTGAAGGAAGGAAGTATTCTACAAGCTTGTAGCTACTATTTAGGAATCTTCTAGGCCAGATGGTCTTGTATAGGAATGATTTTGCAAAAGAGATGTTTGTGCTTCTCCCAAGTGGGGTACCACTAGGAAACAAGCACAATCATATTGGCATCAACTAGCCCAAGGTCAATCATAGAAAATAGTTTGGCAAAGGTGCCAAATGTGGAGTCAACCTCAGAAAACATTGAAATTGGAACTTACCTACTTGGGTGGATAAATCTTTAGCCATTTTATAGATTAACTAGCATTGACATGGTAGGTTTGATTCACTTGGTAGAGAAGGTCGATATTCACTCACTCGATATGGGGGTACTTGTTGGTACAGGTCAGAAAGGATATCTCTTGTGGGGATAAGTTGGCAATGGACAAGATTGTGCCAACAACAATGGTGTCCAATTTAGAGGATTGCATGAATGTATTGACTAGGATAGTAATAGATGAAGAAGGAGTGTTCAACATGGTGAGAGGCATCAACTTTTTGTGGGTGAAAATGCTACATAAAGGTTCAATGGGGGCATGGTTAGCAAGGAGAGTATGAGTAGGCTCAAGTTGCACCTCTCTAGAACTAAAAGACATAATTATACGTGCATCTACCAACTGTAAATGGATGCACCTATCAACATAGTTAATGTTGTAATTGGTTAAAAACTTGAATGTCTGACCCAAAAATAATCTCAGTGCCACACTCTTCAAAGTTCAAGATAACATAAAAGAGGAGTGGGATTGTCTTAGTCTCATTGGTGACTATCAATTTAGATTTTCCTAGCAAGGAGTTAACTCGTCCTCCATAGGGATTCAACTTTGCATCTATGGGCTATAGTTGCAACTAGCCCAAATTTTCCCACAACATGGAAGTGTGTTATAATTAGACCCTTCATCAATAAGTGCAACAACCAAGATTAACTTAGCTGCTATAAGGTGGATACAAAGGTAAGTGTTTGAAATCAAGGGCTTATCTTTCATTTCTAAATTGCTAATAGTAATTGCTCAAATGTTTATGACAGGGCTAGTTGTACCAGCCAATTGGGAGTGTGGTGCAAGAATGTATTGTTGTTATTACTCACACTATTCATAGAAGATTTGCTCTATCTACATCATGGGGGGGGGGGGAGAGAGAGAGAGAGAGAGAGAGAGAGAGAGAGAGAGAGAGAGAGAGAGAGAGAGAGAGAGAGAGAGAGAGAGAGAGAGAGAGAGAGAGAGAGAGAGAGAGAGAGAGAGGGAACAAGTAGAGAGAATTATAGAGAGAGGAAAGATCGAATTTAAAGAGAGAGAGAGTAAAAAATAGAGGAGAAAGAGAAGGAAAAGAGAGGAGAGAGAAGAAAAGTGCAGAGAGAAGAAAAGGAGAGAGAGAGAGGGAGAAAAGAAAAATTTTGAAAAGAGAATGAAGAGAGAGAGAGAAGAAGAAGAAAAAGGAAAAAAGAGGAGAGGGAGAGAGAAGGAAAAGAGAGGAGAGAGAGGGGAGAATAAAAGGAGAGAAAGAGAACCAAGAGAAGAGAAAAAATGAACTAAAATAGAAGGCAGAGAGAGAGAGAGAGAGAGAGAGAGAGAAAATTCACCATGGATAGTTCATGGGCAAGGTGTCCAGGTGGATAACACTTCTTTATTCTGCTGCCATTAAAATGGCCAATGGGCTAGCCATCTAGCATTTATAGCTCAACATTCCCTATGTAGATTATTATGTGGGTGCAAAAGGATCCAATGCCTCAAAGTTTTAGCTTTTGCTTATGGCCTTGAATCGTATAGAGTAGTACAAGTCCCATAGCCTTGTTTGATTTATTAGTGCTCCTTCCATTAAATTTGGTTTGAGCATCATGTCGTAGATAATTGCTTTGTTGGCAAACTTGGAGTCCTATTAATGGTTCTTGATGATATCATGACAAGAAATGTTGGATACTGGTCTATAAAGCACCCTTGCATAAGTAGTTAGGCTACATTGTTCCACTATCTTCTTCACTTTATTATCAGTTGCTTCTACCCTTTTGGTATTACATAGTTTAGCTCCTAAAAGTTGTATTTCTATGTTGTAGCTAGCTTGAATTGCATTTATTGGTCTATTGTGAAGTCAATTGTGTCTCCTTAGTACCTTTGGTAGAGAATGCTTCTCTATCCAACGCTTACACACCAAGAGCATCAACATCATAACTCTTTTGCAACTTCAAGCTATGTGGCCAAGTAGAACTCATTGGATCACCCTTAAGAAGGTCTTCTTCCAAGCCACTTCCAAGACTATAAAGCCTTACACTCCACAAATTGATTCTCATGTTGTAGTCAAAATCTCGAAGGCTCAAGAATAATTCCATGATCCATACTCTTCTAAATCAAGCATCTCAAACTCCTTTGCATCCACATTGAGCATACCCACCACTTAGAAAAGAAAGATAGGATGACAAAAAGGGAAGTGATGGTGTAGAGCTTCTCTATCCCAAGTTCCTCACTCATACACTCACTTTCACCTCTCTCTCTCTCTCTCTCTCTCTCTCTCTCTCTCTCTCTCTCTCTCTCTCTCTCTCTCTCTCTCTCTCTCTCTCTCTCTCTCTCTCTCTCTCTCTCTCTCTCTCTCTCTCTCTCTCTCTCTCTCTCTCTCTCTCAAGCAATGGTTGCACAAAATGGAAGAATAGAAGCATAAAGGATAGTTGCTCAAAATGGAAGAATAGAAGCAATGGTTGCATAAAGTGGAAGAATAGAAGCAATAAGGATAATTGTCAAAGTTACAAACACATGTGAATAGATGCATCTAGCTTGAGGACCCCTAACTTTATAGTGAATGTGCATGTGCCTATCTAGGGTGGAGCATGTGTTCTCTTTCTCTTTATTCTTTCTCTCTCCCCTTTTCGAATACAAATACAAGATACTCATGTTTTAGGGAGTGGTTGTTGTAGAGTGTGCAACAAACATCCTTTGGTAGGTACTCCTTCACTAATTCATATAGCTTAATTGAAAACTATGGATAAAAAGGATGTATATAGTAGGCAAAGTGATTGTTGACCATGTCTTTGCATAGAGTTGCATCATAGGATGGAAGGAGTAATTCTTGAAGATAGTGTGCCATGGAGACACAATCGATCTTGATATTAACATTAAAAAACAAAAGTGGTAGACCATCCTCATATGGACTAGGTGCTTACTGCAACTTCACACCAAAAGCCAAAGGTCGTTGCATGAGGGATTTGGACTGTTACTAAACCTTGTCCAACTCTCTCTAGGCTAGTTGGGACTAACTAAAATAAGTAGTCGTATAAGCTATGTCAAACTTCCTAGGCTAATTGGGGATACTAAGCTAGTTGGAGCTAACTATGCCTCCTCTTCTTCCTTAATGTAAAATCAGATATTGCTAACTTATTATTCCTATCTTCAAGTAGTTCAATTCTATTTGATTTAGTGTTATGAGGCTAGTGTTTTTCTACAATCTAATTCTCATACGGGATCCTAATCTAGATTTAGTGTTATGAACCTAATATTTTTCTACTATCTAATTCTCACAAGGGATCCTAACCTAGATTAGTCTTAATATCCCACCCTTAAAGGTGAGTTGAGATAGTATAATTAGAATAGTACAATTTACTTAGCATTAGAAAAAGAGGGAGTTCTATAATCCTTCTTTGATAAAATACTACGACTAACATTTCTCTGCTTACTCAATTACCACTCTTTTGGTGCTATCCTTTATTGATACTAAACTTACATTAATGAATTTCAACTTATCATGCAATGATCAAATTCAATCCCATCATATGGGAGGAAATGTTTATTTCAAAAATTCTCCCTTAGGGTATCATCATTTCAAATCCACCTACCTAAGTTACAAAACACCATAACATGTTTGAAACCTTAGTGGTTGCATTATGTGAATAACTAATTTATCAAGAAATAACAATAAATTATTGACTAAGATATTGCAAGCACAATGAGGAACACCTAGGCTTGACTTAATATCACATCATTTGCATGTACTACCTCCTATATCACTCCCATGTTCCATTGTTTTGAGGGCATCGTACACAAACTCTATAGCTTCATCACACCTACTCCTTATGCTCTTCATTGATCTTGAAGCTCAGCATCTTGACTCTATGGCTTGCAAGGAGATGGGTAAATCTAATAGATGGTGTGGGAGTGTTATCACACTTGCAAAAAACTCCTCCACCCTTCAATTTTTTTCTTCCTTTCCTCCCCCCTCCTCCTCTCTCTCTCTCTCTCTCTCTCTCTCTCTCTCTCTCTCTCTCTCTCTCTCTCTCTCTCTCTCTCTCTCTCTCTCTCTCTCTCTCTCTCTCTCTCTCTCTCTCTCTCTCTCTCTCTCTCTCTCTCTCTCAACATCATGGAAAAAAAAGAATTTGATCAAGGGAATAGAAAAGGTTAAAATCTTTTTAACTAAGGGCTATTATATAGCCATTTGATCATTTATCCTATCATCAATCGGTCTATAATTCATTCTCATCAACTTCATTGAGCTTGTTTTGATCAATGATATTACTCTTGGAATTGCATGATTAATTTTTTGTGAAATCAATGATGATTTAGTTAGCAATGATAATTAGTTCAATGGGGAAAATGGTGTTGACAATTTGTTGATAGCTAGTTGACACATAAATCAAGAGGCGGATGCTTAGGAATAATCTCTTAGGTTTAATTAAATGTGTAAACCTTTGCTTTTATTCCCCCTTCCATAAGTGTGCATTGATGCATGGAACGGGGTGAGAATATTATATCCTTTCCCCCTTAGACGAATCGATATATTCTCATCTTGAGAAAAAATGGGGGTATTGTTTACATAAAGCATCCTCCTCAATTCAGGTGGCATCCTCTTTGGGATAGTGTTTCCATTGGATGAGGTATTCCTCAAGAGTTCTATTTCTAAGGATTATCTCTTTTACATCAATCACTCTATCAAGTTGAAGCTCAAGGACTCCTTGGCTTAGCATTACAACTTGTTGATTATCAAGAACATGCTTAGGCTTTAGTACACAAGATTTCAATAAGCTAACATGGAATACATCATGGAATTTCAAGTGGTCAAGGATTTGCAACTTGTATGTGTGGCTGGAGCTTGCCTAGCATCTTAACATGCTCAACTTTCACCCACTAGCAACTTATACACTCAATTATGTACTTGAGCACATCAATCCTTAGCTTTCCCAATGATAGCTCTTTCTTATGGTATTGAGTGTCTTTTCATAGCTTAGCTATCCTAAGAATGGGGAGTAATGAGATATCGAAACTATCTTCTTATTGAGTTTTTGACTTGGATGAATGCACAATCTTGTATGAAGTAGACAAACCCTTTGTCATTTGAGATAGTAGCACACCTTGCATCTTCATATTCTCTCCAAGGTCACCAATGAGGCGACTCCATATCAAGCGCGGAGCACATTCCTTGCATCCACCTCCACATATGCAAAGAACATTGGCATGGATGATTTTGCACTTGTCGCACATTGTCCCAAAGGCATTGCAATGGAGAAGTATTGATACTGATGCTTTAGTTAGGGACTTGCTCCTTAACTTGGACTTCTCTATGTAACTATTGGTATTTTGGGTCCTTAGATGCTTTCCCCTTTGCCATCCAAATGATAGGATTGCTTGGCATGGACATTGTGGTGGCTAGAGGCTTTGCCATTGAAGGCTCTTTTGCAATAAGGGCATTGAGGAATTCTTTACACATGTGTACCTATATTCTTCTTACCCAACCTATATTTTCATCTCAAAGTTGTTCTCTCACAAGACTTCCACCCACTGTCATCTCATGCTTAGGTTGGTTGGGTAAAGATCTACTTGAGACTCTTGTGGTCAATGCAAGGTGAATTTCTTCCCAAGCAAGTAGTGTCTCCATAAATTGAGAGCATGAATCACTACCAATAGATCCAAATCATGTGTAACATATTTTTTCTCATACCTCTTCAACTTCCTTCAAGAGTAGGCCATTGGATAACCTTTCTACATGAATATGTAGCCCAATGCTAAAGAGCCAGCATCCATCATGACTTCAAACTCTTGGTTTAGATTAAGAAGTTTTAGGATGGGTGCTATCACCAAACTCTGCTTGAGTTTATCAAAGATAGACTGCTTGATTGGGATTCATATCATATAGGTTTTCTTCTTGAGGAAAGGATAAGGGGTATAGCTATTAAGGCATAGTCCTTGATAAAAACTCTTCATCCATTTAGGCCCAAAAGCTTCGTACTTTCTTGACTAAATTAGGAGGCAATATTCTTACACATCTTTGATATTAGTTGGGTCTATTGCAATTTCCTTCTTGGATGATATAAATCTAGGGTACTTATCTCTCTTAAAGGATGTGCGCTTTCTCTTCTTGGCATGGATCTTGTGCATTCATAATGTTTCAAGCACAATTCTCAATTGTCCTTCATAGTCCCCTTTTTTCTTGGAATAGGTCAAGATATCATCAAAGAAGATGAGGCCAAAAACGCATCAAGGATAAGGCCTAAATATATCTTGCACTAGCCTATTAAAAGTAGCTAGGATATTAGTCAAACCAAAGGACATTATAGTGGGCTCACAATGCCCATACCTTGTATTGAAGGAAATCTTTGGGGTATCTTCTTATTCAGTCCTCATTTTCCAATAGCCTGACCTTAGATGATTTTTCATCCCTAAAGCCTATCAAGAAGCTCATTGATCCTAGGGATTAGATATTTATTCTTAACTATCAATTGGTTTAGCCCACTGTAATCTATGCAAAGATAGAGAATGTTGCCTTCTTTTGGAATAAGACCAAGGCTCCCCACTATGTGTTACTTGGTCAGATGTTGGTCTAGCAACTACTTGAGCTACTCCTTCAACTTAATGGCCTCATGGATTGACATTTGATAAGGCCTTTACCATTGGTCCAATTCGTGGTACAAGCTTGATCTCACGGGGTTAACTTACATTTTAGGAGAAAGTTTGATCAACTCAACATGAAAGGCATTTGCATATTTCTTTATCCGAGAATATTCTTCTTCCAACTCCTTATCCTAATTAATCTTGTTGATCTTAATTAATTAAATGTGTAGTTATTTCATTAATCCTTGAGTAATGCATGAGGCTTTAGCTTATTGAATCTTCAACTTTCCAACCTCACCTTGTGTAGTTGCTTGGCTCCTAGGGATAGAACCTTATGCTAGTGGGCTTATTACCTAGTTCAAATTCCACCTTTCTAGACAACCATGAAGAAATGACTTGTTTTCTATTAGTTGCCTCTACTAAAATTTTGGATGGTTTATTATTTCTATCCTAGATTCTTTGCATATTTTCATGAAATGAAAGAGTGAATACTTTCACAATCTATTAAAACTTAGTCCACCTTTGACAATTTGTAGGAATTTAAATCACAAAAAACTGGCCATTTAGTCCTCACTTGTTGGGAGTAGCATGAACTATTCCTCTTTCCATCTCAATCTCCATCATGGGTTGCTCTTCTTATTGATCTACAAAATATACTGGGGCAACCTTTCCCTTTCCTTTCACCACTACCCCCTATCCTATCCACAAAATTACCCTCAATGGTGGAAGATCTGATTTAGCTTTAGGCACTGCCTTTTGAAATGCCATGCTTCATTATAAGGATAGAACCTTTGAATATCATTGTTTTTTTTATTACTGAGAGACAAATTTCTTGTTCCATTGGCCTTAGCCTTCTTCTTTGGGCTAGTCTATTGTTGACCTTATTGAGATTGCATGCTCAACATGTGCGGACATTGATGATGGACCACCTGGCTAGATGGGTCTGCACACCTACACTTAGCATGTCAGTGATGGTCACTATGATCCTCGCATGACCATTGACTTATCACTTATTGTATTTAGTTTGTTGCACCTACCTAAGGCTGGCATAGTTATAATGCTAGTCGAATAGTATAGTCACTTATGCACTATTTGACTTAGTAGGCCACCTTCCTTTATATTGTATCTTATTTATACTTTGTGTACATTGTATTGTGTGTAAAAGAAGAAGAAGAAATAAGCAAGAAAACATTTTGGCCTCCATCTCTCTTCTTGTGTTCTTGAGTGAGCTTCCTCTTGTATATATGGTGTGTATTTAGCACAACAACTCAAGCAAGTCCCCCCAATACATGATTTGTGACATGGTATCAAAGTGTTGCCATGAGAGAGACTAGTTTTAAAGGCTAAAGTGAAGGAGAAGAAGCAAGGATTTGAGTAAGCAAGCAATGGGTAAGAAGCTCTCCCATTCTTCCACTCTTTCTCTCAAATAGGAGGCACTGGAAGCAGGGCAAAGTGAAAATATCAGATTGCCATGAGATTTTGTGTGTGAGCAAAGCCTTGTATATTTTCTAAATTAGCCCTATAGGGATGTCCCATTACTTTTTTGGCCAACTGAGGCCATTTTGAGCCCCATTTTAGACCTACAAGGTTGCCAACAATTCTTTCAAGGTATATTGTGATTTCGACTGTGTTGCCCGAAAGTGGATGCATATGTTACATATTTCAAATCTATAAGTTTTGATGTATTTATTAGGAAGCAAACACAAGTTTTATCTACAAATAGATTGCAGATTACATGTACTATTGAGTAGTCAATAAAAAATTTTGCTTTGTACATTACTATGCACTTGTTGTGAAAGGTTACAAAAAACTTATTATTTTGTATTAATTTTGTGAAAATTGCATAGATTAATGGAGACCCCATCATTGAGAAGCTAGAAAAGAACAATTATCCATCATCATGGAAGTTTTGTGTGACAAACTTCCTTGTTGGAAAAGGCCTTTACAAGTTTGTTTCAAGCGAAAAAAGAAGCCAAAGTTGAGTAACCCTGTGACTACAGAGGAATTAAAACCATGGAAAGAATGGAATGCAAAAGACAAAAAATGTGATATATTGGCTATCTTTAATAATTAATAATACTATGATGGGACATATCAGAAATCTAGAAACTTTACATGTAGCTTGGATAATTTTTGAGAACATGTTTTTAGTAAATACAAAGGCATAAAAGATTCAACTCAAGCAAGAGTTGAATACTTTGAAGAAAGGAAATATGACTGTAAATGAGTATGTTTTGAAAGTGAGAAGCATTGCAGATGCCTTAGTAGTTATTAATGCAATGCTTAATAATGATGATTTGGTATCATCTACTTTAGGTGGTCTTAATAATGAAAAATCTTGGAAGTCATTTATTACTTCTTTGTATGCATGGAAGTCGTTTCTAGTTTTTGATGAGTTGGTCTCTCTCATAATTACCAAAGAGATCAATATGAAGGGTGAATTATTTGAAAAAAGTGGTGAATAAGCCCAAGCATCTTACTCAAGTTTAGGAAGGGGATATGGCAAATCATCTTCAAGAGGCTGTGGTATGGGACGTATTGGTGATAACCAGCAAAACAAGTTCCTGAAATGTAGGTTTCAAGAGGCCATGGAAACTTTAGAGGCAGGGGAAGATCTAGAGGAAGAGGTGGATGGTAGAACAAAGGTTCTTGCAATTTTTATATTGTTTGTCATTATTATGGTAAAACCGGTGATATTGCATCCCCTTTGTAGAGGCGACCAACCGCCAAGACCCACGGACCACTTGTTACTTCAAGTGTTCCAAGTCAAGCACTAATGGCTACCTCTCACATAGCCGATGCGCCATCCATCTCTACGGGTGTAGTGAGCTTACCTCCATGCCCGCTCGAGTTACCTCTTCTCCCAAGCACTTCGGTAGCTCCATGATCCAAGTGCAAGCTTCAAGCTAGCTCCATCCTCAAGCTCCACGATCCAAGCTCCTTTGCCATGAGCAAGACAAGAGAAGAGAAGAGAAGAGAAGAGAAGAGAAGAAGAGAGGAGAAGACAGAGAGCTTCTCCACCCTGGTCCCTCACCCTCACACACTCACTCCCTCACACTCTCACACTCCCTCTCTCAAGCACAAGCTCAAGCAAGCAAGAAGAAGAAGAAGAAGAAGAAGAAGAAGAAGAAGAAGAAGAGAGCCACTTTTGGCCACACACAAGAATGAGCTTCTCATTCACTTTTCAACTTTATATACAAATCCCTAAATCCCTTTTTGGGCGGTCATCCCCTTATCCCCTTTTTTACATGGCCGGCTGTAGCCTATGCCCTTTTTCCCATTGTCCTCCTATTTTCTTAGCTTCCTTTCTACCACCCATCTACCTTTACAATTTGCACAAGTGAGAGCCCCGGCACTCTTAAAATAAATCATGGTGTGCTCTGTGCTCTTTTACAAAAATATTGTCTTGCGCTTTTTCTTGTGTGCCTCTCCTTGATTTAGGACTTTTTTGCACTTCTTGTGCTTCCAGATTCTTCTTGGCGCACCTTCGTCTTCCGTTTCACTTTTTCCTTGGCCTTGTCTTTTGCTTTATATTTTTTGAATTTTCCACCTTATTTGTTTGAGGGTTAATGTTACCCCCTCCTAGACAAGTGCCAGTCCCATGGCACTCACCGTCGTAGGTAGCAGGCTTTGGCATGCACCGAAGATGTGGGTGGGTGGGACTGCTATGGTTTGCCTTGGAGGAGTGTTGGTGGTGGTGCGGATGAAGGTGGTTGGTGGCACTTTGTTAGGCTGATTGGTTGGTGATAGGATTGTTGAAATTGGTGATAGGGCTGGTTTTTGTTGGGAGTTGCACTCATGGGTTGATGTTCTAGGGATTCTGCAGTAATTGATGATTCTTTGGTGGGCCTGCACGATGATAAAGGATAAGAATTCAGAGTTGAGTATTGATGAAGAGCTGACAATACTTTCGTTGGAGTCTGCAATACGTGTAATTGAAAACCTCTCATATGTTGTCTCTCCCTAGGAGTAGTGCTAGTCTTCTTATCGTGCACAAGACGTAGTTTGATTAGTTTGGAAGACAAGTCAAACTCTAAGCAAGCTAAGAGTAATGTCATGCACTTGAGGACCCAAACTGTGTATAGATTGTGGTGTAGATATTGTGTGAGTGCATGTGCATGCTTAGATATTACGTAGTTAGCAGACTGCTAGTTTGGTGCCGCGTAACAACATGTGGTAGGGGAGAAGTACACAGGAAGTTGGATGAGACATCATTTGTGCTGTGACAACCTAATGTATCATAATTAAACTCATCAACACCTTAATTTTTGGTAGTTGGCAGCTACTTGTATTGCTTGACAAGTACGGTATACTTTCCATGATCGTTTTGCATTGCTTATCACGATCGATTGCAATGGTAGTGAAGTGGAGTGCAAAAAAGGAAGCGTGCAAATGGGTCAAGGTGACAGGTCTAACCATAGGCGAGACAAGCTCCCTAGGTGTGTCCTGCCCTTGATGTGCCCTAAACAATTGTGGGGGATGTGAAAAGGGCTAGGGGGCTAGGGATGGCAGATCTAGCCGACCAAGGTCACTAGATACACCTAATTTTGAGGGCCCCTAGGTGTTGTGTTGTGATTGTGAGTGCTTTTTCCTTTTTCTTTCGTTGTTTCTTTCTTTCTTTTCTTTGATTGTCCTTTCTTTTTGTTTTCTCTTTTTCCTTTACTTTTTCTTTTATTTTCTTTTCTTGTTCTTTTTTTTGAAAATAAACCATTGCAATACGTTGAGGCCATTAGCCTTTCATTGGGACTGGAAAATGTAGAAAGTGAAAGGCTATGAAGATGGATATTACAATGATGATTGTGTTACTAGCCTCGTTGCAAGAGGAATAGTTGTAGAGATGGGGAGATACACTTGAGATTTTGCAAAACCTCTTTGTAACATGCAACATTGATACAATTGAGGTAACAATTACTGCGAGCCAAATGTAGAGTGCAACCCAGAAAGAGAGAGTAGTCAATGACTATGCGTTAGGCCATGCGATGTGGGCGGTCTACAAGGGTGATTCTTGCTTCCGATAGTGAAGCTTCCATCGTGACTCTTTGTTCCTAGTATTTTTGTTACTTTTTCCGTGATGGCTCTATGTGAGGTTGGTGGTCTTGTGGCATCTTGGACATTGAACGCTTTCGCATAGAGACATGTGCATCCTGTATCCACTTGACAACTCGTGAGGGTACATGCAAGTCATTTGCTCAGTTATAGTGAACAAGTGCAACATAAAGAGACATCACTCATCAAAATCCCATGGTGCTGGCTTAGATGCATATCACCAGTGCTTGATTTTTGTTAAAGTTATGAAATATATTAAAAATAGATATAGAAAGGTGGCACAATTGGAGAGTCTGCCCCTTTTAACCCTTTAATGACAAAAAGTTGTGGCCAGAGAGCATTTGGTGAGCATTTTGTTCAAAACAAGGGCTATTCTATTTGTATGAAGCAGGGCGAGTCCGGGTGATGAGGCAGTGGGGGCATTGCTGGTGAGGGGCTCCTATCAAGCTAGGCATGGGAGATATCAGATGGGACCCAAATGGTGTAGTCCCTGCCTGCTGTCATTTCAAGAATACTTTTAAACAATTCATCGAATTCCCTCTTGTTCTTCGCTTCCTTCTCTTCCTTTGAGCACCTAGTACCTAAACGTCTGGTGAGGGCTTGCACGACTAGGGTTGCCACCCCCCGTGTGTTCCCTTGAGCCTTCATTCTCCTAGCTGCATCTGGGGCGGTGTCACTTAGGGCCTCTTTTCAATGATGTGCATACCTCTTAAGGGTAGGCACATAGCGCTCTGGTGGAGGAGCTTGTGTCGTATGCTCCCTTTGACGGTGAATAGCTTCCTTGCATTCTAACTACATTGGGTGCTCCATGACAACTACTGTGGGGGAATCTGCAAAAAGTGAACCAAGGGTTAGGCCCTGAGGCAGGATGGAATTATTTGCATGAAAGGGATTAAACATTAGATCATTAAACGCATAGTAGTCATTGTAGAGGGACGATCCCCTTGATGATGTTAGTCCTGTTGAGAAATAGACAAATGATGTATGCTGCCATAAGGTGATGTATCCCATAAGCATAGTGAGGAGAGTGGAGAAGTTGGAAAGCTATAAAGACGTGTACTTGGTTCACTTTTCAAGTAATGCTATTGTCCTTTCAATCAAGTGTCAGTGTCATTATCCTTACACACAAGAATGTCTTTATGAGTCCAAGTCTCAATCTTGGAACCTAATTCACTTGTGTGACAATTGGTCTTGTCTAGTCTATATCTTCATGAGTTTGTACTTTTAGTTCCAACCTCCATAGCTGCCATGCTCTAGATCCGTGTTTTTCAACATGGTATCAGAGCTCAGTTGAGCATGGTTTAGCTCTCCTCTACTCTCTCTCAATCCCTCTTCAACTCTAGTTAGCTCAGTTCTAGTCCATGACTTCATCTCTCAACTCTACCTTCACTTGAGCTTCCATGTCAACCATAGCCAGCAGCACCCTGTCATCTTGAAGCTCCTGTATCTCACTCCACATACCAAATCTCTCTAAGCTTCCTTCTAGAGAGGTGTTTCCCACCTCACAAAGCTTCCCTATATCACATCAATCCATGAGATTTGGCTATCTGGACCTTAGCATTGTCACTATTGTCAGTTGCTGCCATAGCCCCAGTTTGTGGCCTGCAGGACATACCTCACATTGAGCTCTCATATCTCTCAAACCAGGCAATATTTCAGTGTGCTTTTTTCTGGAGGATTGTTCTTCTACTCAAGGAGCTTCTTGCTATCACATCTAATCTTGACATTGGGCACTCACAAGCCTGGCATTGCTGAAATTCGACGTCGCTACCATAACTGTGCC